>NC_141875.1:277209328-277834328 GCF_056163025.1 Triticum urartu | reverse complement strand
TCTTGTTTTACCATTGTCGAGATGTCTTGTAACCGGGATTCCGAGTCTGATCGGGTCTTCCTGGGAGAAGGAATATCCTTCGTTGACCGTGAGAGCTTGTGATGGGCTAAGTTGGGACACCCCTGAAGTGTTTTGATCTTCCGAAAGCCATGCCCGCGGTTATGGGCAGATGGGAATTTGTTAATGTCCGGTTGTAGAGAACTTGAAACCTAACTTAATTAAAATGCATCAACCGTGTGTGTAGCCGTGATGGTCTCTTTTCGGCAGAGTCCGGGAAGTGAACACGGTTTTGGAGTTATGTTTGAACGTAAGTAGTTTTAGGATCACTTCTTGATCATTTCTAGTTCACGACCGTGCTTTGCTTCTCTTCTCGCTCTCATTTGCGTAAGTTAGCCACCATATGTGCTAGTGATTGCTGTAGCTCCACCTCATTACCTTTTCCTGCCCATAAGCTTAAATAGTCTTGATCTCACGGGTATGAGATTGCTGAGTCCCCGTGACTCACAGATTACTACAAAAACCAGTTGCAGGTGCCGTTGATACCAGTGCAGATGACACAAGTGGGAGCTCGAGGAAGATCTTGTTCGTTGTTTTGTTTCGTTTCTGTTGATTATTAGAGGAGCCCAGTCGGGGTGATCGGGGATCTAGCATTAGGGGTTGTCTTTCTTTATTTGGTTCTGTAGTCGGACCTTGATTGTATTCTGGATGATGTAATGCTATATTTATGTATTGTGTGAAGTGGCGATTTTAAGCCCACTCTTTATCCCTTTCTTATTCAGTACATGGGATGTGTAAAGATTACCCCTCTTGCGACATGCCTACTATGCGGTTATGCCTCTAAGTCGTGCTCCGACACGTGGGAGATATAGCCGCATCGTTGGTGTTACATATGATTAGTGATTGTTGCAGGTTACACAACAGTAGTTCTTTGATGTAAGAACATGGTGTGATAGACAGATATTGTATGTTCTAGAAACAGGAACTCGTGTCTTATTCACACTTATAATATGCAATGTAAGCTGATGGAATTCAACAAAATTAGAAGCAATACAAGCTAGACATCATACATAAAATGCAACCAATATAACAGTGCCGAGTTAGAGGGAGCACCTGCGATGGTAGACTAGGGGAGATGTGCTCATCATCAACACAGCTACGTTGAGTGTCTATGCACGTGTTGTCTTGCAAATCTTCTTGGGGGGTGGCGGGGTAGAATATGTAGAGGCCCTCTGTTTCTATTATTTGGAAGGAGCACCTTTATCCACTGCCTTGCTAATTTCATTTCGCTTTATTAATTTTGCATTGTCAAGTAAAACCGACAAGAAAAATCAATAAAATTCACTCTTCAGAACTCATTCATGCATGATACTGACAATCATTACTTTGATGTAAGGTAAACACATGATACAAGGATCGAATATGTACAAAAAACAGGACAGCATGGCATATAAACTAAGCAAAAGCCATTTCAACAAACTAGAAGCAATGCAAGCTAGACACCACATGAAAGATGTAACCAATATGACTTCCAAGTTAACAGCGTCCCATCATAAATGACGTTTCAACAAATTAGAAGCAATGCATGCTATAAATCATTTAAAAGATGCAACAAATGTCACTCTGCATATACTAAAGGTGTCTCGTCATTATTGATGCGAGATACAAAAAAACAGTAGTTTTATGTAAGGACATGCTTAATAGACGGATGTACTATGTACCAAAAACAGGAAGGCATGTCACATTAACAAGTATAATGCATAAACTAAGCAGAATAGCACATGCAATTTAACTAGATTGGAAGAATTACAATCTAGACATTATATGCAACATTGAACCACATATCACGCTGCCAAGTTAAAGCAAGCACCTATGATGGTGGTGTAGGGGAAATGCGGTCATCAACTACAAAGCTACGTTGAATATCTTCATCTACCATTGATGTTTCTTGAGAATCATGTCGGGAGCTTGACAGTGTGTTCTTTAAAAGAGGATATTTTCTTATAGCAGCCCATGAGCCCGACTGTCTCATCATAAGTGATTGTTGAGGGATACACAAGAACATTAGTTTGATGTAAGAACATGGTAAATAGACAGATATAGTAGTATGTACCAAAAATAGGAAGGTATGTCATATTCAAAGGTATAATGTGTAAGCTAAGCAAATGCAATTTAACCAAATTGGAAGCAATACAAGCCAGCCATCCGGCGGGAGTGTGAGCATGATCATCGAGGACCTGAGAGCCTGGTGGGAGGCGGGCTGCTTCGCCACCACCATGGCTTTTTAGTTGTCTTGTGGGTGATGCATGTCTGTGATAGGCTTGTCACTGGCTCGAACAGTGTCCTGACTAGCTATTTGGCTTCTGGTGCTCCCAGGATGGTGGTTCAAGTAAAAAAATATATATTTCCTTATCTTAATAGTGACTGTATTTGGTCTTTCGAAAACAAGCTAGACACCATATGCAACATGCAACGACATATGACACCACGAAGTTCAAGCAAGCACCTAGGATGGTGGTTCATGGCGAGCGGGATCATCTACTCCAGAGCTATGTTTACCGTCTCCATCTGCTGACACTGCACCCTTTATAGCACTGAAACGTGTCTTGCCTAAGCCCGAAGAAAGATGGAGATGCTTCTCTCTTTTATTTCGTGCTTCTATCAACCGGTTTGCAGAGGCTAAAATACCCATGCATAAAAATGAATAGTTAGAGTATGGGTGAAGTGTGTGCAGACCTAGTGCACTGTAAAAGTAGCAGATAGTAGGTGGCTCAAAAAATGACTTGAGACATAAGATAGCTCTACAACATTGCATGGCAAACAAAATTAGGTTCTACTCCGTATGATTTTGTAATATATGAGTACAAGGATGGCTGAGAAATGCAGGTACTCCTCCAGCACACCACCACATGTGGTCCTATCAAAATAACAGTCGACTGCAAATAAGTAGGCCAGTCGATTTTTTATGAACTGTCCTATCTACAAGGAATGGGCAGATGGCCTACGTCTACCTCACGCCAGTCACTGTTGACGATCTTTCTCGAACCGCCAGCGACAACCGGCCCAGACCCCTGCCTCTGCCGCCACGCCCTCCCCTCGACCTCACACGACCGCCGTGCTTGGCAGCACCCCGCGGCCATTCCTTTAAGACAGGCCGACCTCTAGATCGGGCACCGATAGCTCCTAGGCCCCACACACCCCTAAGATAAACACAGAGGCACTGCTTCCCCAGTGTAATAGGCGGACTAGTCCCTCTTACACCGGGGAATGCTTCCTTCAATTGGGAATCAAATAACCAGGAATTGAAATCCAGGGGGCGAGGGACCTCTAGCTAAGGTGAAATAGTATACGAGGAGAAACCTTGTGCATCGTGAGTTACTAGACATTATCAGGGAGAAGGTGTAGGAAGAAGCGTCAACTAATGTCTTCTATGGGATGAATACCATGCAAGCGGACACATAAGATTTGCACGAATAAGGGAAGAAGAGTACCAGTTCCGGTTGCTAGTGTTGTGTCCTCCTGATATCGCAGCAATGTTCATCTTTTTACCGGGGGAACTGATGTTTTGGAGGACGGTGGAGCCTTGGACGAACCCATGGCCGAATTGGGGTGCAGGAATGTCTCATCCTCCCCCCTTGGCCAGCGCAAGAGGAGGGGGGTCCTTCCCCCCTTGTGGCACCCCCTCCTCCCCTCCAATTTGTATATACTTGAGATATTAGGCCCTTTTGAATACACAATTTTTGGATCCCCCTCTAGTTCCTCTATTTTCTAGTTCTAGTTGATCCTAGTTGTTCAATTACCTAGATCATCTAATCCTCATAATTAGAAGCACGGTGTGGTTCTAATCTCCTCCCTCTTATTCTCCAGTGACAATTAGCTCTGGACGGCGAAGCACTGCCGGATCATGAAGATTGTATGTTTGCAACAAAGTAGAGAGGTCGTGCTTTAGGTCTACCATTCGAGGGACCGTTCAAGCACGGTTTGCTAGATCGTCATCAATGGTTTGTGTTGGGGATATAACCCCACACTATGACCCGCCTAGTTGGGCCAGGTTATCCAAGTGGCGACTGATGAGCAAGATTAAGATGGGTTGTGACAATCAAGATCTCAAGGCCTATAGGGTGGCTCTGGCAATCATGGTGGAAATCAACATTCTGTCCAAGGTACTCAGCACCAGCGCAATCAGACAGTTTGTAGGATCGAATGTATGTCTAGAGGGGGGTTTATTAGACTACTTGACCAAATAAAAAAATCTATCCTTTTCCCAATTTTAAGTCTTGGCAGATTTTAGCAACTTAGAACAAGTCAAGTAATCAACCTACACATGCAAGTCTAAAGAGTATAGCAGCGGAACGTAAAACATTGCACATGAAGGTAAAGGGAGGTGTTTGGAGGGAGCAAACGCAATGTAAACATGGAGATTTTTGGTGTGGTTCCGATAGGTGGTGCTATCATACATCCGCGTTGATGGAGGCTTCAACCCACGAAGGGTAACTGCTGCGTGAGTCCATGGAGGGCTCCACCCATGAAGGGTCCACGAAAAAGCAACCTTGTCTATCCCACCATGGCCATCTCCCACGAAGGACTTGCCTCACTTGGGTAGATCTTCATGAAGTAGGCGATCTCCTTGCCCGTACAAACTCCTTGGTTCAACTCCACAATCTTGTCGGAGGCTCCCAAGTGACAACTAGCTAATATAGGAGACACCACTCTCCAAAAGGTAATATGTGGTGTGTTGGTGATGAACTCCTTGATCTTGTGCTTCAAATGATAGTCTCCCCAATACTCAACTCTCTCTCACAGATTTGGATTTGGTGGAAAGATGATTTGACTGCAAAGCAACTTGGGGAAGGTGAGGGAGTCCTGGACTAAGGGGTCCTTAGGCGTCCGACCTATTAGCCATGGGTCGGACTGATGGGCTGTGAAGATATGATGACCACAGACTGCACCCGTGTCCGGATGGGACTCTCCTTGGCATGGAAGGCAAGCTTGGCGATCAAATATGTAGATTCCTTTCTTTGTAACCGACCTTGTGTAACCCTAGATCCTCCCGGTGTCTATATAAACCGGAGGACTTAGTCCGGAAGGGGAAATCATTATCATAGTCATACAAGCTAGGCTTTTAGGGTTTATCCATCTCGATCTTGTGGTAGATCAACTCTTGTAATACTCATATTCATCAAGATCAATCAAGTAGGAAGTAGGGTATTACCTCCATAGAGAGGGCCCGAACCTGGGTAAACATCGTGTCCCCTTTCTCCTGTTACCATCGACCTTAGAGACACAGTTCGGGACCCCCTACCCGAGATCCGCCGGTTTTGACACTGACAGAAGGCTAGAGATCAAGACTCTTGTGGTTGGAATGGAATATCTTGGTCTCAACACATGAGTAGGTGGTTCTCTCTCAGAAAATGTATGCTGGAAGTGTAGGCATGTTCTGATAGCTCTCTCCACAAATGGAGGATGGGTGGAGGAGTATATATAGCCTCCACACAGAATCTAACCATTATACACAATTTACCAAACTCGGTGAGACCGAATCATGAAACTCGATCAGACCGATTTAGTTCAAAATGTGAACGTTAGGATTTTCGGTTGGACCGACATGTCAACTCGGTGGGTCTGATTTCATTAGGGTTAGGGCATAACGTAATCTCCGTGAGACTGATCACATGAACTTGGTAAGACCGATTTCTGTAATAGGAAAACAGAGAGTTGGTCAGGCAAACTCGATGAGACCGAATCGCTCATTTCGGTGAGACTAAAACTTACGAAAGGGAAACAAAGAGTTTGCATTGCGAACTCGGTGTGACCGATCGCTCATCTCGGTTAGACCGGAAACAGAAAGTTTGCAATCCCATCTCGGTGAGGCATAGATCCCTATCAGTGAGACCGAAGGGACTAGAGTTTCTGGCAGTGGCTATGTCAAATGAACTCGGTGGCGCCGGATAGATAATTTCGATGGGGCCAAGTTTGACTTTTGGTTTGGGACATATGTGGATATGAGAAAGTGGTTGAGGGCTTTTGGAGCATATCACTAAGAATTTTGAGCAAGCAAGCCATTAAGCAACACCTCACCCCCTTTTAATAGTATCGGCTTTTCCTATGGACTCAATGTGATCTTAGAGCACTAAAATGAAAATGTAGAGTCTTGAGCTTGAGCCAATATGTGTCCGTAGCATTTTGAGGGGTCCACATTCCTAATCCATGCCATGCCAATCATTGAACTTTTTGAAATGATCATCTTGAAATAGCAGTAGTGCAATGAGCTATATGTTGTTAGGAATTACCAAAACCACCCAGGGGTAGTAGTACTTCCAATCTCCCCCTTTTTGTTAATTCATGACAACATATAGATCAAAGCTTCGACAAATGATCAAAGCTTCGACAAATGATAATAAGATTGAAATACATCGTTGCTTTGAGAAGTATGTGATAAGCAAGAGCTCACCCTAGATTTGTGCATTATATAAAATTTTCTTTTGAATGTAAATGCATAGTCGGTTAGGATCATGGGTTACTCTTCCATGTCACAGACATCTTGGTGGACCACTGAAAATGATAGCAAGTAAACACATGCACTCATCACCAAGCAAAGTGAATGATCAAACAAGAGTATAAAAGATAATATCATTCAAGCACAAGCATTAATGTATGATATGATCAAACACATGATCATATAAGTGTCTCACACACATAGACATAAAGTATTAAGCAAGCACACAAAAGTATCAACCAAATAGCAAGAGAGACAAAATAAGCAAAAACACTCTGTATCGAAGCCTATGATCTAAACATTTCTCCCCCTTTGGCAACAAGTTGCCAAATAGTTTGAAAATGCATAGTGCTATGCGTCAATCTAATCTTGATATTCGGGAGGAGGTGTTGAGAGGACTCCAGGGACGAATGCATCTTTTGAAGTGGTTGGAGCTGGTGGAGTTGCAACTGGAGGTGGCACTGATGCTATGGCTGCAGGTGCTGATGTAGTTACTCTGTTGTCAGCCATGGGAACTGCAGCAGATATCTGACCTCTTGGCACACTCTGAATGGCATCTATGGTAACCTACCCTTTCCTCTCCTCAGCTTCTTCCTGGAGCTGCTCAACTACTGTCTGCATCTCTGTCACTTTAAGATCAAGATCATAGAACTTGGTTTCAATGATCCTTTCCAAGCTCTATTGGTTTTGAGTCAGCGTGGCCAAGCCCTTCTATATCCTCAAGGTTGCTTGAATCAGATATGCAAGTTGATATTGTTTGGTTTTAAGGAACACTTCAGATGCCTCCTCAACACTTGGCATCTTTGCAGCTCTGTCAGCCTTTGCTTTCTCTCTCTTTTCTTATGCCTGCACACTTGTAGGATCTTCTTCATTCATGAAAATAATGTTGTCCTCAAAATCTGGTCTCAAGGGTAGATGCTCCTTGTCCAAAAGTTATGTGCCTATGCCCATCTTGGAGTTGATGAGCACCTGAATATGTGGAGCATACCCACGAGCTCTCTTCTGATCTGCAGATGTCCGCTTGATTGTTTCCACAATCAGGCTCATGACTTTAAAATTTTGGGGCACATCAAAACAGTTGCAACAAGTTGATTGAATGGCCTCTAATCATCTTGTGATCTCCAGATTTTGGCAACAAAGTATGCCTCAGAATGGTGTTGATGGTGGCCAATCCAGATAACAAATAGTGAACAAACCCAAGCTTATGAGTTTCCAATGCTTTGTTTGGAATATCCTTGTACATGTTGGCCATAGAGTTGTGGTCTTTCTTATTCTTGGCATAGACATTCAAGTCATCTTCATGCTCTTCATGGGCATTGATCAATTTAGCCCACTCATTAACAGTTGATTGGTACCTTGTACCTTCATACATCCAAACAATTCTACCATCAGGATAGAAGTGTGTTGTGGAGTAGAATTGCATAATGATCTCATCATTCCACTTAGTGAGCTTCTGATCCACAAAGTCATCTACGCCACAAGATCTAAAACTTTCATGCACTCCTGGAAAATGGTCTTCATTCTCATCGATATACTCCAATCAGCCCACTTCATATCACATACAATGGGCTTCTTGTCAAGCAAGATGGTCTCATAGAAATCCTGCTGCTCTTTGGTATGGAACCTGTAGTCCACAGTAGTCCTTCTCATTGCAGCATATGGATCAGACTGTCTCCAAAGTCTGAGACCTGCATCCTTCCTGATGTTCATGTCTTTTGCCACTAGATGGTTGTCATCATGATCTGGAATCTTAGGTTTGAGCTTCCTAAGCACTTGGGCTTCAACATCTTCTTCATGAATCTCAGACACTGGGGCCTTGTTCTTCTCAGCAGCTGGAATATTTCTTTTGCTTCTCTTGGGCTTTGAAGTCTTTGAAGCTTGAGCAGAAGCTTTGGGGGTAGTCTTGGGCTTTGAAGGGGCAGCCCCAGACTTGATGGCATCCCCCATCAGCTTTTGAGTCTTTGATGCTGGTGCAGCATCCTCTTCCTCTTCTTCATCTTCAGCTGAATCTCTCATCATGGAGGGACTACCAATGACTCTGGCAGTGGTCTTCTTGACCCTCTCTTTCCTTTTCTTACCCTCTCCAGGAGCCTCTTCAGCACTTGACTTGGAAGTTTCAATAGTTGAGGCCCTGGCCTTTAAGGTTGGCACCCTCTTTGCAGGGGCCTTCTTGTGCATACCAGGCTTGGTGGATGCAGCTGAGCCAAACTCCTTCTTAACAACCCTTTTCTTGGAGCTCACTTCTTCCTCAGCAACAACATAGTCCTCATCCTCTGAGACTGAGTTTCTCTTCTTTCTTGTCCTTATAGCTGCCTTGGGCAAATTGCTTGGAGTGCTCCTGCTACCATCATCATAGTTGCTAGAGAGACTAGTCCCTCACTCATGTTCACTTGCTCTTCTGACTTGTTTTGGCTATCACTCTGATCAGATATACACGCAAAGCAAACTGATAGCAGACCCTGTGAATAGATATAGATGAGGTATAGTGGATGAGCATCAGAAAGTGCCGAGTTTTTGCAAAACAAATGAGTCAAAAACTTAGTTTTCGAAAGAAAGCATTTTGGAGCTACCTATTTGTTAAACTCGGTGACATCGAAGCAACTTTGGGAGTCTAAACTAGTGAAATCGGTCAGACCGAGACATAGTTCGGTGACTCTCAGATTGCTAGGATTTCACCGAGAGTTGAACTCGGTCAGACTGATTTGCAACATTCGGTTAGGATGAAAAGTGCAAGTGCAGTGGACGACGCCATATCGGTGAGACCAATTTCCACAACTCGGTCGGTCCAAGATGAGTTCGGTGAAAACCTAACCCTAAATTTTTGAATGAAATCTAATATATGGGATGTTCTGCTGGACGGGATGATCTCAAACATGGAAACAAACATGGCATTGACCTTGTGCTTAGAATCGGAGGTAAAAAGAATGCACAAGGGGTCGACTCATACCCTAGTTCGGCGATGAGCTCGCTACGGCGGCAATGGAGGCGTAGAAATCCGTTGATGGCGACGGAGACCAGCGGCGGGAGGTCGCTGGCGACGAGAGGATGATCCGGACACCCGAGGTGGCAGAACAGGACACATGCGGGGTGAAGGGTTTTGGAGAAATTTCCAAAATTTGACCGGACGGTATATATATCCTGACCATGTCGGTGTGACAGAGTGGAACAACTCGGTGGCACCGAGATGCAGAATCGTAAGCGGTTACTGCAACTCGATGTGACCGAAATGTTCTAATCAGTTGCACCGAGATTGATAACCTAGATCAACTCAATGAACTTGGTCAGACCGAAATGCACAAAGAGGTTTTGGAATTTTAATATTATGATGAATCGGGGACTCCGAGTGCTCCTCACACAGAGTGTTCGAATCTGACTTGATCAAACTTTGTGATGTAGCATGAATAGAGTTTGAGACGAGAAAAGCATAGATAGCTAGAGGAAGTTCTTAGGCATTCTTGTCCATCCATTTGGCAAAGAAAAAAGAGCCAAAAAATCAAAGCAACAAATGGATGTCCTCGAATGAGTAAAATATGCAATCAACATGCTCACACAATAAAATGGCAAATGAAAAATATGGCAAAGCATGCACAAACACTCCAACATCTATCAAGAAATTGGCAATGACTAGGTCATCTATATATGAGTATATTGACTTAGGAGTCAAATGAGAACATTTGATCATAGGTCATACTCATCGTTTAAGCACAAGTAGGGTTACCACTTTTACATAAATCATTGTTGTGTTCACACCACTAGAGTTGCTTTAGCTCAATATTTAGAGTAAAGCTCCCCTAGATGTGATATCCCCCCTAAGAGGGACGAACTAACCTTGGGTTCTATCGATGATGACTTCATGTATATGTTGAAGATGTGGATGCTTAATGTTGGTGTAGATCATTCGGAGCAATCCTTTGGAGTGAGTTGCACTTTCAATACCTACATGGGTTAGTCCCACAAGGAACAAATAAAGATATCCATGGACATATAATGAAGTTCACACAAGATGATGTCCATGAAAGCATTAAGTTACCTTGCCCCTTGTCTTACCAACAAGAGGGTTTGTGACTCCTTGAACTAGTTCAAGATGTGGAAGTTGTTTGCACTTGTTCTTGCCAAAATGATATGAATGAAGTATGTTGGCGGAGTCACCCTCAAGAACAATCTAGTTCTTCTTCTTCGGGGTCCACATCATCTTGATGGGAATCCTTGGAGTTGTAGTCATACTTGATGAAGTAGAACTTGATGTAGTCTTGGGAACCCACTTGACCAAGGTCTTGGGGGCTTCTTCAAATGCATCAATCTCCTCTTGAAGCTTGTCCTTGCCTTTTTGCTTATGGTCTTGTGGTGGAAGGTCATCTTGAGCTTGTGTCCCTTGGAAAGAAGTAGGATAATACTTCTCTTGTTGAGGAACAAACTTCATCTTGGGGTATTGATCTTCTTCCCACTCAACTCCATTGGCATTGAACTTTCATTCAAAACTAACACTTTGATTCTTCCGGTGCCTTCCTTGCTTGCGTACAATTTCCTCAAATTGCTTCCTTCCAGCAAGGCTCTTGTAAACACCTTTGTCTGTAATTCCCTTCAATAAGCTATTTTCTTTCTCAAGTCTAACTTGGATAAGAGAATCATTAGTGGAATCAAGAGAACTACTAGAAGCAACAAGGTTGGATTTAACATGATTATTGTTACTACTAGAAGAAGAATCTTTCTTACTCTTGTTGCTAGACTTTACTTGTGGCATGTAAGTAGACAAGAGTAAATGCTTGGCAATGTAAGAAGAACTTTTCTTGCAAAGATCATCATTGATTGCTTTTAAGAACCCATGCTCTTGCTCAAGGTTGAGCATTTCAAAGTGTAGCTTCTCATGAGTTTCTAAAAGCTCTCGATGATCTTCCAAGGTAGTTTCATGAGCTAACTTAAGAGTGTTTAGTTCTTTAGTTAGACGCTCAAGGTCCTTCTTATCATCATCATTTGTTTTATCTTGATTAGCATGATTAATAGCAATTTCATCATAGTTTTCATCACTAGAATTGTCAGCAAGTAAATCATCATCACCTAGCAAATCATCTTCATCACTATTGAAATCAACTTACTCGGGGTGTGATACCTTTGGGCCTTTAGCCATGAAGCATCTTCCAATTCCTTCATTTGGCGAGTAAAATATATCATAGGAGTTGGCTGACTCAAGTGCTAGACCGGCAACACCTTCATCTTGAGTACATTTGGAGTCGGAGTGATAACTTTCTCGAAGTGATTGTCGGAGTCGGAACCGGATACCCATTCACCAACATGAGCTTCATGTCTTCGGTTTGTATAGCTCTTTGATGATTTGTCCTTCCTTTCCTAATCCTTGCTTCTCCTAGAGGTTCTTCGTTCATAACGATCATCTCTACTCCTTTTCTCTCTTGGAGGTGATTCTTCTCTTCTACTTCTCCTTTTGGGCGAATCTTCTCTTCTTTTGTAGGGGGGCGTACACTCATTTGAGTAGTGTCCGGGTCTTCCACAATTATAGCCATTTCTCTCATGACTAGAAGATCTTTTGTCATTGTAGGACCTTGACTTGGAACTTCTTTCTTTGCTTCTACTCTTGCATAACTTGTTGAAGTTCTTCACCATTAAGCTCAATTCTTCATTGAAGGCTTGTTTCTCACTTGATGATGTAGGTGCATCACATGAGGCTTTGTAAGCACTACTAGACTTGTTGTGAAGCTCTTCTTTATCCTTGAGTGAGATCTCATGAGCAAAGATTCTTCCAATCATTTTCCGTTGGCTTGAGATCTTTGTAATTGGGCATCATTTGGATCAATGTGCACACGGTATCATATTTTCCATCCAAGGCTCTTAGGATCTTCTTGATGATGAATCTATCGGTCATCTCTTCACTTCCTAAGTCGGTAATCTCATTTATGATGAGAGCAAGCCTAGAGTACATTTCAGCGACACCTTCACCATCCTTCATTTTGAACTTGTCAAGTTGACTTTGAAGCACATGCAATTTGGATTCCTTGATGGAGTCAGTACCTTCATGCATATCAATCAAAGTATCGCAAATTTCCTTTGCATTCTCAAGACGGCTGATTTTGTTGAATTCTTCAGGGCACAATCCGTTGAAGAGGGCATCGCAAGGTTGAGCGTTGTATCGCAACATCTTCAACTCTTCCACAGTAGCTTCACGGTTTGGTTCTCTCCCATCAAAGATCACCTCGCAAGCCAATACACACAACAGCCCAAATGGCGGGGTTATGTCCAAGAATATGTATTTTCATCTTATGCTTCCAACTAGCAAAATTAGTACCGTCAAAGTAAGGACCTCTACGGTGGTAATTTCCATCGCTAGACACCATACTCTCCTAGGTTGTGAAACCAAGGCTATGATCAGCAATGCAATGGAATTCAAGGAAAATGGAGACCAAAGCTCTGATACCACTTGTAGGATCAAAAGTATGTCTAGATGGGGGTGATTAGACTACTTGACCAAATAAAAATCTGTCCTTTTCCCAATTTTAAGTCTTGGCAGATTTTAGCAACTTAGAACCAGTCAAGTAATCAACCTACACATGCAAGTCTAAAGATTATAGCAGCAGAATGTAAAACATTGCACATGAAGGTAAAGGGAGGAGTTTGGAGGGAGGAAACACAATGTAGACATGGAGATTTTTGTCGTGGTTCCGATAAGTGGTGCCATCGTACATCCACATTGATGGAGACTTCAACCCACGAAGGGTAATGGATGTGCGAGTCCACGGAGGGCTCCACCCACAAAGGATCCACGAAGAAGCAACCTTGTCTATCCCACCATGGCCATCTCCTGTGAAGTACTTGCCTCACTTGGGTAGATCTTCGTGAAGTAGGCGATGTCCTTGCCTGTACAAACTCCTTGGTTCAACTCCACAATCTTGTCGGAGGCTCCCAAGTGACACCTAACAAATCTAGAAGGCACCACTCTCCAAAAGGTAATTGATGGTGTGTTGATGATGAACTCCTTGCTATTGTGCTTCAAATCATAGTCTCCCCAACGCTCAACTCTCTCACATAGATTTGGATTTGGTGGAAAGATGATTTGAGTACAAAGCAACTTGGGGAGGGCTAGAGATCAAGATTCTTGTGGTTGGAATGGAATATCTGGGTCTCAACACATGAGTAGTTGTTCTCTCTCAGAAAATGTATGCTGGAAGTGTAGGCACGTTCTGATAGCTCTCTCCACAAATGGAGGATGGGTGGAGGGGTATATATAGCCTCCACACAAAATCTAACCGTTACACACAATTTACCAAACTCGGTCAGACCGAATCATGAAACTCGGTCAGACCGATTTAGTTCAAAATGTGAACATTAGGCTTATTGGTGGGACCGACATGTCAACTCGGTCGGTCCGATTTCATTAGGGTTAGGGCATAACGTAATCTCGATGAGACCGATCACATAAACTTGGTAGGACCGATTTCTGTAATAGGCAAACAGAGAGTTGGTCAGGCAAACTCGGTGGGGCCGAATCGCTCATTTCGGTGAGACCGAAACTTACGAATGGGAAACAGAGAGTTTGCATTGCGAACTCCGTGGGACCCATCGCTCATCTCGGTTGGACAGAAACATTACAAAGGAAATAGGGAGTTTGCAATCCCATCTCGGTGAGACCGCGATCCCTATCGGTGAGACCAAAGTGACTAGGGTTTCTGGCAGTGGCTATGTCAAATGAACTCGGTGGCGCCGGATAGATAATTTCGGCGGGACGACTTTGAATTTTGGTTTGGAACATAAGTGGATATGAGAAAGTGGTTGAGGGCTTTTGGAGCATATCACTAAGCATTTTGAGCAAGCAAGCCTTGAAGCAACACCTCATCCCCTTTTAATAGTATTGGCTTTTCCTATGGACTCAATGTGATCTTAGATCACTAAAATTAAAATGTAGAGTCTTGAACTTGAGACAATATGTGTCCGTAGCATTTTGAGGGGTCCACAGTCCTAATCCATGCCATGCCAATCATTGAAATTTTTGAAATGATCATCTTGAAATAGCATTAGTTCAATGAGCTATATGTTGTTAGGAATTACCAAAACCACCCAGGGATAGTTGTACTTTCACAGTTTTTCAGAGTAATCCCAAGTAGTTGAATAGTGGGCAATATCACGTCTTACTAGTACTTACAAGTGGGAGAGCAAGGTTCAGAAACGTGTTGTTAATCTGGTTGATCCGGTGGTTCCTCGGTATATTGAATTGGTCATAGCAACCAACCCGTCACTTGGAGTAGGGCTGATCATCCACCCTGGGTTGAAAATCCTGGTGGCCTGGCTTTGGTGCTGGCGCCTCAAATTGATGGATATAATCTCATAAAGGTACAAATGGATGGAGGAAGCAGCATCGACATCCTATATTATGACACCTTCAGGCATATGAACTTGTCAGAGAAGAAACTCTCACCTTCTTCAACTGTTTTCATGGGTCGTTCCCGGGAAGTCTGCATACCTGTAACACCCATGATGCGACTATATGTCCCACGTGTCAGAGCACGACTTAGAGGCATAACTGCATTGTAGGCATGTCGCAAGAAGGGTAATCTTTACACATCCCATGTACTGAATAAGAAAGAGATACAGATTTGGCTTACAATCGCCACTTCACACAATACATAAATATAGCATTACATCATCCAGAATACAATCAAGGTCCGACTACGGAACCAAATAAAGAAAGACCACCCCAATTGCTAGGTCCCCGATCGCCCCAACTGGGCTCCACTACCGATCGAAAGGAAATGAAACAACCCAACGAACACGATCTTCATCGAGCTCCCACTTGAGCTCAGCTGCATCATCTGCACTGGTATCAACGGCACCTACAACTGGTTTTGGAAGTAATATGTGAGTCATGGGGACTCAGCAATCTCACACCCACGAGATCAAGACTATTTAAGCTTATGGGTAGAATAGGGTAATGAGGTGGAGCTGCAGCAAGCACTAGCATATATGGTGGCTAACTTACGCAAATGAGAGCGAGAAGAGAAGCAAAGCACGGTCGTGAACTAGAAGTGATCAAGAAGTGATCCTGAAACTACTTACGTTCAAACATAACACAAGAACCATGTTCACTTCCCGGACTCCGCCGAGAAGAGACCATGACGGCTACACACGCGGTTGATGCATTTTAATTAAGTCAAGTTTCAAGTTTTCTACAACCCGACATTAACAAATTCCCATCTACCCATAACCGGGCACGGCTTTAGAAAGTTCAGAACCCTGCAGGGGTGTCCCAACTTAGCCCATCACAAGCTCTCACGGTCAATGAAGGATATTCCTTCTCCTAGGAAGACCCGATCAGACTCGGAATCCCGGTTACAAGACATTTCGACAATGGTAAAATAAGACCAGCAAGACAACCCGATGCGCCGACATCCCGATAGGAGCTGCACATATCTCGTTCTCAGGGCAACACCGGATGAGATAGGCTACAAGTAAAACCAGCCCTCGAGTTTCCCCGAGGTGGCCCCGCAGGCGGCTCGGTTCGGACCAACACTTAGACAAGCACTGGCCCGGGGGGGCTAAAATAAGGATGGCCCTCGGGAGCGCGACTCCAAAGGGAAAAGTAGGTGGTGGTTAGTCAAATGGTGAAACCAAGGTTGGGCCTTGCTGGAGGAATTTTATTCAAAGCGAACTGTCAAGGGGTCCCCATAACACCCAACCGTGTAAGGAACGCAAAAATCAAGGAACATAACACCCGTACGACGGAAACTAGGGCGGCAAGAGTGGAATAGAACACCAGGCATAAGGCCGAGCATTCCACCCTTTACCAAGTATATAGATGCATTAATTAAATAAGATATAATAATGATATCCCAACAAAACCATGTTCCAACATGGAACAAACTTCATCTTCACCTGCAACTAGAAACGCTATAAGAGGGGCTGAGCAAGCGGTAACATAGCCAAACAACGGTTTGCTATGAAAGGTGGGTTAGAGGCTTGACATGGCAATATGGGAGGCATGATATAGCAAGTGGTCGGTATCGCGGCTTAGCAATAGAGCGATCAACTAGCAAGCAAAGATAGAAGTGATTTCGAGGGTATGGTCATCTTGCCTGAGATCCCGCAAGGAAGAAGAATGAGTCCACGAAGAAGATAAACGGACATAGTCGAACGGATCCTCACAAACGCGACATTATCGGAACTAACCGGAAGAAGCAACACCGGAAAGAAGCAAACAACATAGTCAACAACCACCACATAAACATGGCATGATGCACAACCAAGTATGATGCATGTCCGGTTTAACGAAACATGGCATGGCAAAGTGCACAAGAAATCCTACAAATTAAATGGAGCTCAATATGCAACGAGTTGCATATTGACGGAACACCACATGACTTATTTAGTTCTCTCTCGTTTAGGTACCCAACAATATTAAATGTTGGTTAGCATGGCAAGAGGTGAAGGATACATAAACCAACTATCTAGTCAAATTTAAATGAGGCCGGAAATAACAAACAACAATTCCGGAAAAATCCTCATGTGCATATTAATAATTTGGTACTGTTCTGCCCTAAACACAATTTTAGAGTTATTAAACATGCAAAGTAAATCCACCATGTTAAACTAGGCATTTTTCTACCCCGTTTACATATAAAGATTAATTAAAACAGAGCTACGGTTATTTAGTTATGAATTAAATCATGTTAACATGGCATATGAGCAAATTAATGCAAACATCAAGTTAAACATCTTAAACATGCATGAAAGTTGGATATTGTGAAACTAGATGAAATTCTAGTCATTTTTCATATATAAATCATTTTAATCTGATGCACCAGTTATGAGTTATTCAATGCATGAACTAGGGGGACTTTTTGTAAAACTGGCAAACTCTGGGAAAAAGCTAAAATGCAGATCTGGAAAAAAACAAGGCATGGGCCGAAACTGCTGGGCGCTGGGTCGCTCACCATGGGCCTGGCCCGGTCAGTGCAGCAGCCGGCTTGGGCTGGCGGAGGCTTGGTGCACTGGGCCTCGATCAACAGGCGAAGGGGAAGGCGGCCCGGGCACGCGCGGTCGATGAGGGCGCGGTCAACGGAGAACCACGGCGGCAGCGGCCGAACTCCGGTGAGAGTGGCGCATGGGGAAACGACGACGGGCGCGGTTGGCGAGGCCGAGAATGAGCAGATCCTGGTGAGGGGGTCCCGGATCTGACAACGTTTCAGGGCGAGGAGGCCGGCAACGCCCTCGACGACGGTGGAATGGGCGACTTCGGCGACGGTGATCTCTCCTGCGCACGAGAGAGCGAGATTTTAGAGAGGGAGGCGGAAGGAGGAGGAGAAGGGAGCAGAGAGGCGGGGCGGCGGGGCTAGCCTGATGCAGGGGTGGCGGTCCCCGGCGCAGCTCCAGGTGGCCATCGGGGTTCGGCGAGGTGGCGGCAGGTCGGCGCAGAGGGAGCTCGGGCTCCTGACCGCGGGGAGGAAGACCGGGCACCAGGGGCTGAGGCATACGGGCCCAGATCCGGCTCACGCAGGCCGGTTGCAGGCTCGGGCGGGCCATGGCAAAGTGGGCCCCAGGGGCACGCATGGCGCCTTCCCGTTGGCTGCGGGCATCCTGTCAAAATAAACGGGCCGGCCCATTAGCGGCCTACTTGAGTCAGGCCCATTCACAAGCACAACCCATACAAGTTACACAGATTCGGCCCATCAAAGGCCCATTCTAGATTTGACAATTTCCAGCCCATCGCCAGTTTCAGCCCGTTAACAGCCCGCTACGTCTTTGGGTCCAATTACGACCCGAGCTTCTTTTGGCCTGTTAGTAGCCCATCGTTAGTTCCGGCCCGTTAACAGCCCGGAACGTCATTCGGCCTTTTCTTGGCCAATTTTGCAATTGAGACAATTCTAACCCGTTGTGACTTAAGGCCTGTCCTCGGCCCATTCAGTAAATGTGCCAATTCCTAGCCTATTTTGTCTTTCACCCTGTTAACGGCCCACTCAATGGTTGGGCCTTTGACTTTGGGCCCATTAGGGGCCCATGTTCCGCAGGGTAAAATTTCAGCCAGACACAACTTTCGGCCTATTAAAAGCCTAGTTTGCAAATTGGGCTTCCTATGGCCCGTAACACTTTCTCCCTCTTACTGGCCCATAAAGTAAAACGGCCAAGACAAAATTGACATTTATTTCGGCCTGCTAGAGGCCTGCGGGCCATGTCCATTTATACGGCCCTATCAATCTTTTGCCCTGTTAATGGCCTGCTAAGAGCCGTTGTTACGGTGGGCCACATCATTTGGGAACCACTAAATATTATTTTGACCAGCCCAATTAAGGCCCGATTTGACTACACATGTTTGTTTGTTTGTATGGCGTCCAAGAAATGTTTGGGCATGTTGGCCCCCGTTTCAATGATATAGCATATTCAAGAATTATCCTACTCTATCATATCGCCTCTAAAAACATACACTATACAATAAAAAGACTAAGGCATAGAAACGTAGAATAATCCTACACTATACAATAAAGAAATGACAGCTGAATATACCCACTTGGCATTATAGTTTGGCACCAGTGATAATAAAGCATACACAAACAACAAATTACATACACTGGACAAATAAAGCTCATACATCATGGACACAATCAACGGAACTTACCATTTGAAGTATAATCTCTTCAAAAGAATAGGATTGGCCGGATTCAGATAGCACAAATTTCAGTCTGCAAAATCTCCAATTCCTTCGTGGTTACCTCAGTGTCTCGTTTCATTTTTTGACTCCTGCATCTAATACCTGCAAGTCCAATCTCAACTTGTTGATTGTACGTTGAGAATCATGTACACATTGTCTTGCCACCTCTAGTTGATGCTTGAGAACATCAGCACATTCCAATTCCAATCCATAATCATTTGGTAACGGCCATGCCGGACTACTCACAGATCTTTGTGTTGATGTCACTTCATCCTGAAATGTTTCTGTAAGTACACATGACTAGGGCAAAAATATATTTACAACAGTGAGGCGAGCAAGACAAACTATTTTGTACATTGTAAAACAAGACTAACAATAATGTTACACATCATGAAGAATAAGCAGGTGATATTTTAAAAATTAAAAAATGGTAGTTTGTGCAGCCCGCATACAGAAATCTCTCTTAGCTCACTAGAGGAGAATGATGTTGGGGCCAAATCCAAAACACAGACAAATTACAAATTTAGACAGCACATTGCCTATAAGTGAGCAAGCAGTTGGCCATTCTGTAGCTCAATTAAAGTCTTAGGGAGCATAATGAACAACATAGGGATTCATACAAACCTACTACAGCAAGCAAAACTATGCAATCATTAGCCTAGTATAAACTAGATTGTGAGCCTCATGCAGTAATAGTTGGTTAATAGACTTCAAAGCTTCAGACACAGTTCGCGAGAGTAGTTAAATGGTAAGGCCTTTAATTATGTCAACAAATAGTTATACAAGTACCAAACATCAGGCATCATTGTTTGGGCATTGCATTAACCGAGGACAAATAAAGCAATGGAAAAGAGCAAATTAACTATGCATGGAATGAACAAGCAATTGAACTGTTGAGTTGGATACAGTGACTTACCTTAACTGGTTGAACAGGCTCAGCGTTGCTCCTCCTTCTCTTGCAATGCTCCTTCCTAACATATTGTACTTGGAAATCCTCAATCTTATCTTCATTGCACCCCCTCCGCAAGATGGCACAAACTAGTTACTCGTCTCCTTGGAAAATATATATGCATACTTTACAGTTTGTGAACAACACAAAAGGATGAGATTATAACAAAACAACACCACATAACGAAACATGCCACATCTCTTGCACTTGCACACAACGAAATGAGCATTTACTATGTGTGCACCATGTAAAAACTAGGCATACCTTCGAACTGGATCTCGAGGTACTCTTGGAGAGCCTACTTTAGTGTATAGCCAAACCTTTATGTCACCTATGAGTTAGACAAGCCCCCACTACAGCAGCCCTTACTGTTTAAATCGTTGACAAGCTCTGTTAGAGTGTTAGGTCATGAACAACAAGTAATCAAAGCAAACAGTCCTAGTATGGCTGGTTGATACAAACAAGCAATTGAATAGATGTGTGAGCAAATCTTACATATCAAGTAAAGAAGCAAAGAAGGAGGCTTAAAGGCCATCACTTGACTGACCAGATTTAAGGGGCATTTAAACATCACGTGCAACGTGGGAACTAACATAAACATTGCATATTCCAGTTTCTACAATGGAATGCACATGTATTAGGTTCTGCCACGTATGATGATGCCTAAATGTACACTATAGCAGGCAAGAGTGATTCATCAGTGCATGCACAATTGAATTGCAGGTTAAGGGCCAGTTCTATTCCTCCTTTTTAGAGCTTCTTGTCAAAATAAGCCATAAAAGAAGTAAAGACGTCATTTTTTAGTTATGGGCTTGGGCTTAACTTATTTCGCTTTGGAGGGGGTGTTTCGGGTAGAAGCTCGCTAAAAATTGAAGGGAAGGGGAATAGCGAAATGACTCTGTTGTCTGCCTATATTACACTCAAAATGCCATTGCTCATGCCCACATCACACCTCACCCTCAAGTAAAAACAAACATGCAAGCGTTCATTGCCCTGCCCGCTTGCATCTCCTCTCCCCTTTCTGATGTGGAGCATCCTAGGATCATCCCCATGTACAATTCGACTACTGCCCAAGCCCCAAGAGGACATACAATGAGACCTCGACCATTCGCCATTGGACACAAGGTGAACTCACTCCTCTTCGAACTGTCACTTCCCACATATGAGGCATGGTTACTACGTCATGCATGGACCTTGTGTATACTCAGGCTCATACGAGATGACCATGGAGATTCAAATGACCAAGGCCAAGCATGGAAGAGAAGATGGAAGAAAGGAGAAGAAGACGGAGCAGCTGCTGAAGTCAGCCCGGACGTCCGGACCTCCATCCGGATCATCCGAACTCAATTGGATCATCCGGATGCCCCCCGGATCATCTGGGTAATCCCATAGCCACGGCACCCGAAGCTTGCAGAATCCACCTGGCGGAGCCGGATCATCCGGACGATGCCTAGATCATCCGGACCCCCATCTGGATCATCCAGCCTTTGCCTGTGTGCATGACTTGGGCCGAGGCCCGTGTACCCCTTCGCCCCTCACTTACCCCTTTGTGGCTTAGCACTATATATAGACCCCCTCCTCCTCCTCCTCCTCCTCCTCCTTGTTAGGGTAGCAATGTGATAGCTCATATTAGAGATAGAGCTTTGCTCACCCACTTGGTTACTTCTCCTTTGGAGCTCACGACCTCTTCGGAGAAGATCCCCCAAACGGATTCAAGACCCCTTTACGGGAAGAACCCCCATCAACACCTCCTCACGGAGAAGAACCAGTTACCTTTGTATCGTCCCTTGTTGATCGTGGAACGTGTATCTCCTTATGCATTTCAAGGATGTAGCATATGTGTGATCGTATCTTGTTGGTTTGAGTGATTCTCTTGTGTTTCCCTTCGTGATTTCTCCTCGCGTTCGTCATGTTCATCACGGGATCCGCTCCTTTCATGAAATATCGGCCATCTAGGGTTCCACCCTACATCATCCTTGATCGGAGCAAGGTTGATCAAGAATTTTGAGCCCTACCCCTTTGTTTTCTAGCCTAGTTTTGTTGATTTTGTCCCAAATTCGAAAATCCCCACCAAAAATAGCCCCAATTTTTTTGTGATTTGTTGATTTGATGATATTTTGTTGATTCTGATCCATGGATTTGCTTGGTTTCGAGTGGGTCTAGCATCTCCCCAAGTTTTCCCACCTCCCATCCACGAAATCTCCTCAATTTTGCCCCGAAAATCATCAATTTTCCTCCCAAAAATTCGTCCCCGAGAGGAAATCCCGACCAGTTTGACCTGCCCGGATCATCCGGACCACATCCCGGATCATCTGGACCACCTCCCGGATCAGCTGGACCCTCTCCCGGATGTCCAGATAACCCACGCACCCAAATACCCAAACCGGAGCAGACGAACCCGGATCATCCGGAAGTACTCCCGGATCATCAGGACATAGCCCGGATGAGATGGACCTCCTCCCGGATGTCCGGTTAACCCTGACCCTCACTGTGTTGAATTCTTGTTTCGGCCATAACTAATTCATCCAGAGTCCGATTTTGATGGTCTTTACCTTGTTTTGAAGCTATTGACATCCCCCATCCCACAAAAAAACCAAGAACATCATTTGACTCCATCAAATTTTCAGAATTTTGGCATCTTTGCCTAGGGCTTCCACCATATGATCCGTATTACCATCGCCGACTACCGCAACCTAGCCCATTTTGATCCCCATTGCATATGTGGTTGGTTGAGTTGTGACTTAAGTCTCCTCAGATGTTTTCGATACTTAGGGATGGTTGCTTCTTCATCAACCACCACCACCATTTCCGCATAGGCTTGCCCACCATACACTTCCGCCACCCCAACTTAACCCAATTTTTTTGTGTTGTGAGTTGTGTATCCTAAGGTGTTTCGGTTACTTAGGGACCGTGCTTCCGACTCTGACACCGTGTATAGCCCCTCATACCCTTCCACCACCTTAACCCATTTTTACCGGGTTCCCACCAATACTTCCACAACCACCACCGCATTCTGCTACCACCATTTGACATTTTCCATTTGAGATTTTGAGTTCGCGGTTTTTCCGTTTCCTAAGGTGTTTCGGCTAATTAGGAATAGGTCGACATCGACAACACCGCCTCTCATCATCGACACAGATGGTAACCTCAATGAGATAATTGTATATTCCCCTTGCCATTGCATTGATGACCCCGAGCCCATTTTGCATCACTTGCCTATCGAGACTGGCCATTTGAGTATTGCCGGCAACGTTATTTGTGCACATAGTAATCTACACCATCCATTGCATACATACCATATCATATTGGTATCATATCATCCCTTGTGTCACAAGATTGTTCCCATATATACCCAATTGCTATCTTGGTTCGTGCATTTCGCATTGTGGCCATATACCCAAAAAATAATAAGCTTTTAAGAAAAGAAAAAGAGAGCAAAGAAGCTTGTAAGCAAGTGCCATAGCATCTACGCATTACATATCATACTACCATATTGATCATCTTGGATCATCACGCGCGAAACACCGAGAACCATACATACATAGCATACTTGGGATGGAAAGTTCATACATTTTGCATATTATAGGTTGTGCACAAGTGTCGTATCCGCCTATAGAGAAATCGTGCTGGCGTCTCTCTTTAGTTGTGCAACACGAGCGTTTTCCGTGGATTCCACACTCTGAGCTCATTCCTTGGTTGCACGACCCCATTTATCTATCCGTGTGTGCGTTTCCGTGTTCCATATATTGCTATTGGTCTAGTTGTTTTAATTGTGAATTTGTGATTCTCTTTCAACATTATTGACTCTTCCTAACATTTTGCATCAAAGTTTTGTGCCACTATCCTCACCGAGCTCCACCGTAAGCCTTACTTGTGTAGGTGTGAGAAATTGACGAGATCGGTACCAATTGTGCTATTTCATTGTTACATCATTGAGTGATCATTGATCCATTTTCAACATCGGTCAAGGTACATTTGCCAGGGAGATCTACGCCAAGGCAAGACATACCAAGTACCCATCACAATTCTTATCATTTGCATTACATTATTTTCCATTTGCCTCTCGTTTTCCTCTCCGGCACTCCACCCTAGCCGTTTTATTCATCCTCTTTTCCTTTCGCCCTCTCTTTCCCGTTCACCTCTTTTTCCTTCATGCCTTTTGTGTGCTCTTGATTTTTGCAATTTGTTGCCTTCATGTCTGAAACAGGGGAGGTTATCGTTGATAAGGATAATAATATGGAAAACTTTGATGCTATTGATGATCCTCTTGAAAATCCTACTATTTTACACACTAAAAAGTTTCGGATTGGTAGCGGTAATATAATTGGGAATGGTGTTATTCAAGATTTCTTTACTTGTGTCGGTGCTTTGCCCACTATGATCAGGTCTATTCTTCATAAAACTAGTAGTCTCGAGGATGCTATATCTTTGTTCATAGTTGAACTTGAAAGACATTTTTTACATATGCATCCTTCCATACAAAGGATTTTCCTAGAATTTTCTAATATTGAGCATTCTTCTGTTAAGCGAGCAGTAACCATCTTTTTAGCTCATGAGTTCAGATTTATAATAAAAGAGGCCAATGAAATTTTTGCGCATTATAGGGTGGATGCTGGCCGTCCTCCCATAGAAGCAATCCTTTTTTATCAAGAAGACATTATGCGTTTACGATCCTTAGATCATGTTGCTTTTAATGAAAACCTTAGAAAAAAGGTTCCTACAGATGTTCTTATTGATAGGGTCTCTGAATTTAATGATAATTTTTCTATCCAGAATAATGGGTTGGGTTTTCCCTTGAACAAAGACTCATGGCTTTTTGCCAAAAGAATGCTTATAATGATGAATTGGTTGTGCAATATGAGGGGCCAAAGGAGGAACCAATACCTCCCAAGCTTGATCTTGGGGACTTTTGTCCCATTAAATTTAGCCCTTTTGATTAATTTTGTTTGCCACAATGAAAACTTGCTTCTGAACGTAGGGAGTATGAGATGATTTTTCGCAATTTACCTTATCATTATCATGGCAATACCTAGATCTATCCTCGCTTTTATGCCTAGCTAGGGGCGTTAAACGGTAACTCTTGTTGGGAGGCAACCCAATTTTATTTTTGTTCCTTGATTTTTGTTCCTGGTTATTAATTTATCTAGCCTCTTTTTGGGTTGTGTTTTTTGTGTTTAATTAGTATTTGTGCCTAGTAGAACTGTTGGGAAGACTTGGGGAAAGTCTTTGCGATCTTGCTCTAAAAAACAGAAACTTTAGAGCCCGCGGGAATTGCTGCAATTTTTTATTGGAGAGTGATATTTAGTTAATTATTTTTTCATATGATTAATAGATAAATTCCTAAAGTCCAGAAATTTATTTTAGAATTTTTGGGGTTCCATAAGTTTGCGTTAGTTACAGATTACTACGGACTGTTCTGTTTTTGACAGATTCTGTTTTTCGTGTGTTGTTTGCTTATTTTGATGAATCTATGGCTAGTAATGGAGTTTATAAACCATAGGGAAGTTCGAATACAGTAGTTTTAACACCAATATAAGCAAAGAATTAGTTCGTTATAGTACCTTGAAGTGGTGTTTTGTTTTCTTTCGCTAACGGAGCTCACGATATTTTCTGTTAAGTTTTGTGTTGTGAAGTTTTCAAGTTTTGGGTAAAGATTTGATGGATTATGGAACAAGGAGTGGCAAGATCCTACTCTTGGGGATGCCCAAGGAACCCCAAGGTAAAATCCAAGGACACCAAAAAGCCTAAGCTTGGGGATGCCCCGGAAGGAATCCCCTCTTTTGTCTTCATCTATCGGTAACTTTACTTGGAGCTATATTTTTATTCACCACATGATATGTGTTTTGCTTGGAGCGTCTTGTATGAGTTGAGTCTTTGCTTTTTAGTTTACCACAATCATATTTGATGTACACACCTTTTGAGAGAGACACACATGAATCGGAATTTATTAGAATACTCTATGTGCTTCACTTATATCTTTTGAGCTATATAGTTTTTGCTCTAGTGCTTCACTTATATATTTTAGAGCATGGTGGTGGTTTCATTTTATAGAAATAATTGATCTCTCATGCTTCACTTACATTATTTTGAGAGTCCTTTAGAACAACATGGTAATTTGCTTTTAGGCATAATAAACACATTCATGTAAGTGCATTGAATACTAAGAGAAGTTTGATACTTGATGATTGTTTTGAGATATGGAGATAGTGATATTAAAGTTGTGCTAGTTGAGTAGTTGTGAATTTGAAAAATACTTGTGTTGAAGTTTGCATGTCCCGTAGCATGCACATATGGTAAACGTTGTGTAACAAATTTGAAACATGAGGTGTTATTTGATTGTCTTCCTTATGAGTGGCGGTCGGGGACGAGCGATGGTCTTTTCCTACCAATCTATCCCCCTAGGAGCATCCACGTAATACTTGGTTTTTGATGACTTGTAGATTTTTGCAATAAGTATGTGAGTTCTTTATGACTAATGTTGAGTCCATGGATTATACGCACTCTCACCCTTCCATCATTGCTAGCCTCTTCGGTACCGTGCATTGCCCTTTCTCACCTTGAGAGTTGGTGCAAACTTCACCGGTGCATCCAAACCCCATGATACGATATGCTCTATCACAAATAAACCTCCTTATATCTTCCTCAAAATAGCCACCATACCTACCTATTATGGCATTTCCATAGCCATTCCGATATATATTGCCATGCAACTTTCCACCGTTCCGTTTATTATGACACGCATCATCATTGTCATATTGCCTTGCATGATCATGTAGTTGACATCATATTTGTTGCAAAGCCACCGTTCATAATTCTTTCATACATGTCACTCATGAGTCATTGCACATCCCGGTACACCGCCAGAGGCATTCATATAGAGTCATATCTTGTTCTAGTATCGAGTTGTAATCATTGAGTTGTAAATAAATAGAAGTGTGATGATCATAATTAATAGAGCATTATCCCAAAAAAGAGAAAGGCCAAATAATAAAAGAAGGCCCAAAAAATAAAAAATAAAAAGGGGAAATTCTACTATCCTTTTTTTCCACACTTGTGCTTCAAAGTAGCACCATGATCTTTATGATAGAGAGTCTCTTGTTTTGTCATTTTCATATACTAGTGGGAATTTTTCATTATAGAACTTGGCTTGTATATTCCAACAATGGGCCTCCTCAAGTGCCCTAGGTCTTCGTGAGCAAGCAAGTTGGATGCACACCCACTTAGTTTCTTTTATTGAGCTTTCATACATTTATAGCTCTAGTGCATCCGTTGCATGGCAATCCATACTCCTTGCATTGACATCAATTGATGGGCATCTCCCTAGCCCATTGATTAGCCGCGTCAATGTGAGACTTTCTCCTTTTTGTCTTCTCCACATAACCCCCTTCATTATATTCTGTTCCACCCATAGTGCTATATCCATGGCTCACACTCATGTATTGTGTGAAAGTTGAAAAAAGCTTGAGATTACTAAAGTATGAAACAATTGCTTGGCTTGTCATCGGGGTTGTGCATGATGAGAGCATTCTTGTGTGAGGAAAATGGAGCATGACAAAACTATATGATTTTGTAGGGATGAACTTTCTTTGGCCATGTTATTTTGAGAAGACATGATTGCTTAGTTAGTATGCTTGAAGAATTATTATTTTCATGTCAATGTTGAACTTTTATCTTGAATCTTTTGGATCTGAACATTCATGCCACAATAAAGAAAATTACATTGAGAAATATGTTAGGAAGCATTCCACATCAAAAAAAATCTGTTTTTATCATTTACCTACTCGAGGACGAGCAGGAATTAAGCTTGGGGATGCTTGATACGTCTCCAACGTATCTATAATTTTTGATTGCTCCATGCTATTATATATTCTGTTTTGGATGTTTAATGGGCTTATTTATACACTTTTATATTATTTTTAGGGCTAACCTATTAACCGGAGGCCCAGCCCAAATTGCTGTTTTTTTGCCTATTTCAGTGTTTCGCAGAAAAAGAATATCAAACGGAGTCCAAACAGAATGAAACCTTCGGGAGCGTGATTTTTGGAACAAACGTGATCCAGAGGACTTGGAGTGGATGTCAAGCAACCAATGAGGAAGCCACGAGGCAAGGGGCGCGCCCTCCACCCTTGTGGGCCCCTCTTGGCTCCACCGACCTACTTCTTCCTCCTATATATACCTACGTACCCTGAAAACAACGAGGAGCACCATGAAAACCTAATTCCGCCGCCACAACCTTCTGTACCCGTGAGATCCCATCTAGGGGCCTTTCCCGGTGCTCCGCCGGAGGGGGCATTGATCACGGAGGGCTTCTACATCAACACCATAGCCTCTCTGATGATGTGTGAGTAGTTTACCTTAGACCTTCGGGTCCATAGTTATTAGCTAGATGGCTTCTTCTCTCTCTTTGGATCTCAATACAAAGTTCTCCTCGATTCTCTTGGAGATCTATTCGATGTAATCTTCTTTTGCGGTGTGTTTGTCGTGATCCGATGAATTGTGGGTTTATGATCAAGATTATTTACGAACAATATTTGAATCTTCTCTGAATTCTTTTATGTATGATTGGTTATCTTTGCAAGTCTCTTCGAATTTTCAGTTTGGTTTGGCCTACTAGATTGATCTTTCTTGCAATGCGAGAAGTGCTTAGCTTTGGGTTCAATCTTGCGGTGCTCGATCCCAGTGACAGTAGGGGAAACGACACATATTGTATTGTTGCCATCGAGGATAAAAAGATGGGGTTTATATCATATTGCATGAGTTTATCCCTCTACATCATGTCATCTTGCTTAAAGCGTTACTCCGTTCTTATGAACTTAATACTCTAGATGCATACTGGATAGCGGTCGATCTGTGGAGTAATAGTAGTAGATGTAGGCATGAGTCGGTCTACTTGTCACGGAAGTGATGCCTATATACATGATCATACCTAGATATTCTCATAACTATGCTCAATTCTACCAATTGCTCGACAGTTATTTGTTCACCTACCATAATACTTATGCTATCTTGAGAGAAGACACTAGTGAAACCTATGGCCCCCGGATCTATCTTCCATCATATTAATCTTCCGTCAACTAGCTATTTCGGGCACCGTTTATTTTGCAATCTTTACTTTCAATCTATATCATATAAATACCAAAAATATTTATCTTATTATTATTATCTCTATCAGATCTCACTCTTGCAAGTGGCCATGAAGGGATTGACAACCCCTTTATCGCGTTGGTTGAGAGGTTCTTATTTGTTTGTGTAGGTACGAGGTGACTCGCGCATGGTCTCCTACTGGATTGATACTTTGGTTCTCTAAAACTGAGGGAAATACTTACGCTGCTTTGTTGCATCACCCTTTCCTCTTCAAGGGAAAACCAACGCATGCTCAAGAGATAGCAGCCATCCTCTCATATGCATATTGGATGGGTCACTCTTTCATAGTTGCTCCTTCTCCGTGTCTACATGATACTCAGACTTCGTGGATTCACCACCGGACCACCACTTCTACCACAACATTGAGCTATGGTACAACACCACCCATAAGAAACTTGCATCTTATGCATGGATTGACTCACATTATGATTGCCTTGTTGCATCTTGTATTACCATGTCATCCATGATATATGAGTCTGTGCACTTTCTTAGAAAATTGGTTGTGAGCTTTCTTGATGACATATTCATACATCATGATCATATTGCCTACCATCAATTGCATGATAACTTATTCATATTGAGCATCCATTGCCATATTCATGCTATTGATAAACCGTCTCACTATGACATCATTTTGCACCGCGGTTGCATGGATCATATTCACAACACATTTGTGTGCACAATGAATGCTTTTTCTCCCATGAACGCTTTGCATATCATTCTATATCATCTTGATAAGCTTCATGCGCTTTGTCACAAACAATCTTGCCGCACGGGCTCATTCTTACATGATGGACACTTTGTGTGCACTAACCATTGTATTTCCGAGTGCCCTTTGTGTTTGCTCTTTTTGCATGTATACCACTCCGCCGACACCTTGGAGTACTTGGATTGCGCAATGTCTTCAACTCCGTCCATCCACAACAACCATTTCCATGGTGATGAGGATCACGCTCTGAGGTCGGATCTTTCCCAAGGGGGGAGATGATGCGAAGCATCCTACGATCATCCCCATGTACACTTCGACTACTCCCCAGGCCCCAAGAGGACATACGATGAGACCTCGACCATACGCCATTGGACACAAGGTGAACTCACTCCTCTTCGAACCGTCACTTCCCACATATGAGACATGGTTACTACCTCATGCATGGACCTTGTGTATACTCAGGCTCGTACGAGATGGCCATGGAGATTCAAAGGACCAAGGCCAAGCATGGAAGAGAATACGAAAGAAAGGAGAAGACGACGGAGCGACTGCTGAAGTCAGCCCGGACGTCCGGACCTCCATCTGGATCATCCGGATGCCCACCCCGGATCATCTAGGTAATCCCATAGCCACGGCACCCGAAGCATGCAGAATCCACCCGGCGGAGCCGGATCATCCGGACCCCCATCCAGATCATCCGGCCTTTGCCTGCGCGCATGTCTTGGGCCGAGCCTCCTGTACCCCTTCTCCCCTCACTTACCCCTTCTTGGCTTAGCACTATATATAGACCCCTCCTCCTCCTAGTTAGGGTAGAAAGTGATAGCTCATATTAGAGATAGAGCTTTGCTCATCCACTTGGTTACTTCTCCTTTGGAGCTCACGACCTCTTCGGAGAAGATCCCCCAAGCAGATTCAAGACCCCCCTCAAGACCTCATCATGGAGAAGAACCGGTTACCTTTGTATTGTCCCTTGTTGATCGTGAATCATGTATCTCCTTGTGTGTTTCGAGGATTTAGCATATGTGTGACCGTATCTTGTTGGTTTGAGTGATTCTCTCGTGTTTCCCTTCGTGATTTCTCCTCGTGTTCGTCACATTCGTCGCGGGATCCTCTTCTTTCGTGAAAGATCTGCCATCTAGGGTTCCACCCTGCATCACTTTCCCTCAACCTCGATCCCCTGCCTGCGGTGCTAGGGTTCCTCTAGTGAGCTGTCGCCATTGGTCCCATCTGGCCTGGTCCTCAACGATGCTCTGTCCAGCTAGGCTACATGGCCGGTGGGTAGGGCCAAATCTCCTCGGCTGGTCCTCCGTCTGGCGCCGCCCCTCATTCTCATGATCTCTAGTAGCTGCTTCACTGTGGTCTATCCAACGCACTACTCCGGCGGGCGCCGCACAACTACGGCCGATGCCACACTACGGCAGAAGGCAACTCATTCCCCCTCCCCTCCTCACAGGTCATAGCCTTGAGGTGCTGTCGAAGGATGAGCTTGTCCAACAAGGTGAAGATATCCTCTCATTTTTTGCCAAATTTTCATTCTGATCTGCTATACGATGAATTGCTATGAGCTGCTTTTGCTGCTGCTATATGATGCATTGCTATGAGCTGCTCCTGCTGCTGCTATATGATGAATTTCTATGAGCTGTTGCTGCTATATGATGAATTTCTATGAGCTGCTGATGCTATATGATGAGTTGCTATAAGCTGCCCCTCCTCCTGATATATGATGGATTGCTATGAGCTGCTCCTGCTGCTGCTATATGATGAATTTCTATGAGCTGCTCCTGCTGCTTCTATATGATGAATTGCTATGAGCTGTTGCTAGTATATCATCAATGGCACACTACTGCTACTGTTGCTACTGTATGATGAGTTGCTATGAGCTGCTGCTGCTATATGATGATTTCGGTTGGTGCTGTTATATGATAATAACCAGCCACTTGGGCCATCAAATTTTGATAAATAATTTTTCTTCATTTAAATTGGGGCCATGCGTTCTTTGTTTAAATTAGGCAATCGGATCACTATGGAAGACATTGACCAAAGTAGATTGTGCTAAGTAGATGGTATCTTTGTATTTGCATTTTGAACAAATATTGATGGTCTATTTTCCTATCATATTAATTAATGTACTATGTTCAATTTATCATGTTTGCAAGTCAAATTAATTTTCATATGGGAAGCAAAATGAAAAAAATATAATGCAATCTAGACTTTTCATTGATCATACCGAAGATAAGCTGAAAAGGAAGGCAATGAAAAGAACTGGTTGGATTATTACCTGGAGCTTATATTCATAGGTGCTTATTTTCTTAGGATAACTCGTAATAGCTGTCCCTAGTAAACTTGGCTAATAGAACTGACATACAAATAACATGTCACAATGATTGCAATGGAGGAAGTTCTATTGCCAGATTGTCCCGGAATCTAACCCCTACTTAGATTCTCCCGGAATCTTTGATCCCCATTTGTTTTACAATCATATATAGTTGGGGTCTAATTAGGTACGATTGTAAAACAAAAGGGGGTCAAAGATTTTACGAGAAGCTAGAGAGGGGCAGATTCTGGGAGAATCCTGCAAAAGAACTGGGCCGAAGTGATCTACCATAGCACACTGTATAGGCTCACAACTGCCTCTCCTTTTTTGCGATATTCCATGAAATTGCCATATACATCTTGTACTTCTTCATTGTGTAACCCTATCTGCAAGTTGACACAGCAAATTTCAGACATCTCTACATGATAATACATTGCTTATCCCTTGCGCATATTTAAACCACCAACTAACGATTGTGTGCGTAGCATAAACTAGCCATGACTATGTGTGCTAGACTAGTAGGAACTCTAAGGGAGCCTAATGTAGTGCACTAGAATTCCTACATGCCACCTATGATTTTGTGTAATGTACTACCTCTATTCCTAAATATTTGTCTTTGTAGAGATTCGAGTATGGACCACATACAGATGTATATAAATGCATTTTTGAGTGTAGATTCACTCATTTTGCTCTGTATGTAGCCTATAGTGGAATCTCTAGAAAGACTTATATTTAGGAACGGAGGAAGTATCATGTATGACATCTACATATCTAATTTAGCAGCCAGTAGTAGAAATCTTTGTCTGCACAAAGGGATTACAGGTCGAAAATCCTAGCAAAGCACGCTGGCAGGCACACAACAAAACAAGAGAGACAGATGCACTTACAAGATCATAGCAATGCCTCAGTCCAGGATCTTGGTTGGCCAAGCACTACAAAAAAAAGACACATCTCTGACATTTTGGGACGAACGAATTTTTTTCCTGTCATACTTATGACACTTCTATGACAATAATTGTGACAAAACCCGGTATCATCATAGATGTGGTGGGCTCGTACTTCTATGACAAAAAATCATGATAGAAAATGGAATTTTCATCTGGGCGGGCCGGAGACGCAGCTGGATGACATTCTCTGGGCCGTCCATGACAGAAAAAACCATGGTAGAAGCGAGGGCGAGGAAAATATCGGGGTGTTCCCGGTTACAGTGGGTGGTTGGGGCTGAGCGATGTGTGTTTCTCTCGTACATGCACGCACGTGGGTGCGAGGCGTTGGGCTCTAACTAAACCTGAGCGATTGCACTGCAGGCTACGCGTTGCTGAACCCGAGCGATCGATCGATGGCTGTTAACTGAACCGATCGAGCGATTCCTTCGCTACTACTGCTAACTGAAGCCGATCGATGATGCCTCTGGAGGAACAGTGAGCGTTGCTGGGGGGTTTGGATGAACAGTTCCCAGTGGGGGTGGATGAACAGGACCTCGTGGTGTTTCCTATGGATGAACAAGACCCCGATCGGTTAAGCCGGTTGGGGCTGGATGAACAGGACCCCCGTGGAGGGCTGGCTGAACAGGACCACCCCGTGGAGGGCTGGATGAATAGTAGACGGTGGAGGGCTGGATGAATAGTAGCCCGTGGAGCATTGGTTAAACAGGAGCCCGTGGAGAGGGCTGGTTGAATAGTAGCCGGTGGAGTAGCGCGCGGTGGAGGCTGGATGAACAGGAGCCGGTGGATGAACAGTCGCAGGTGGAGGCTGGAGGAGGTCGATAGTGGATGAACAGTAGCATGTGGAGGTTGGAGGGGGTCGATGGTGGAGATGAACAGTATCCCGTGGAGTCCCGTTTTGCGGTACGCCACACCCCTCCCAATGAACAAGACCCCCATTTCGACCGTAGCGCTCTAACACAAGTCCGTTTCCCCCGTTTTGCGGTACGCCACACCCCTCCCGATGAACAGGACCCCCGTTTCGACCGTAGGAGGTCCGTTTCCTTTGTTTTGTGGTACGCCAGACCCCTTCCGATGAACATGATCCTGTTTTGACCGTGGTCGCTCAAAGACAAGGCCGTTTCCTCCGTTCTGCGGTATGCCAGACCTCGTTTCCATCGACTGTTTCGTCCAAGCCCTCCCGATGAACATGACGATGACGCAGTTTCTCTGTTCCGACCCAGCCATGTACACGAGCCCTGGCCGTACGTATGCACGAGTAGGCGTTCGAGACCCCACCCATATGTACGTACGTGGCTGTGTTTTCTTTTTTGCACACTGGATGTTGTACGTACGTGTACATGCTACATGCGCGCCACTACTACGACACGTGCGCGCCTCTACATCGACCAGTATGTACGTACACGTTCGCGACCAGAATGACAACGCTACGTACGCTTCGACCAGGTGGGTCCCGACTATTAGGCAGTTCCTTGAGTGCGAAGATATAGCTGGTGGGTCCCAGCAGTTAGGGGGCGAATCATTTTTTTTGCCCGGACTAACTTCCTTGCGTGCGAAGATGTAGCTAGTAGGTCCCAGCAGTCATGGGGGAAACGTTTTCTTTTGCGAAATACGGTTGCCTGTCCGGTGGGTCCTTGCTGTCAGGTGGAGGAATCATTATTTTCCATGTAATAAGGAGGCACTTCCTTGCTACGGCCGTGGACCCAGCTGTCAACCTCTCCACGTACAGTCCACGTTCGATGGAAGTCGTTCCTTGACCACGTTGACCACGCCGTGCCGAGAGCACCAGGGCGGTGGACGACGGTGAGGCCTAGGAAGGGGACGACGTGGTGCCAGGGAAGATGCGGCAGTGGATGCCCATGCGTAGAGGAGTATGAGGGTTCACTGGTTCGCTGCGGTGTGAGGCTGCCGTCGCCGTAGAATAACAGGGGGTGTGGGTGAGTAGAGGGATGGCCTGGCCAGCGGTGGGCGTAGTAGGGGGCGGTGAGGCCTCCACGACATCGCAGCCGGCCACGGGAGGTAGGAGCACAAGGCACGACCGGCGCTGGCGGCTGGAGCAAGAAGACTAGAGGCTGAAGAAGCACTACGGGGTTGGATGGACATCGTATGGTCACTAGAGCTAGAATCATGCATATTGACTAAGTTGACGAAGCCCTTCGTCCCCGTCAACTTAGTAGGCCCACAAGTCAGCCTCCCACTATACCGGGTCCCAGCTAACAGGGGGAGTATTCATTTTTTTTGTGCTTAATAAGGAGGCACTTCCTTGCATGCGAAGATATAGCTGGTGGGTGTGAGCTGTAGACGGCGGTAACATTTTTTTGCGAAATACAGAGGCCCTTTCGGTTGGTCCCAGATGTTAGGTGGAGGAATCATTATTTTGCGCGTTGTGTGTGGCCCTGGACCCAGCTATCATCCTCTCCACGTACAGTCCACTTCAGATGCATGTCGGCCGTTGACCACGTTGACTAGGCCGCACTGAGAGCACCAGGGAGGTGGACGACGGCGAGGCCTAGGAAGGGAACGACACGGAGCCAGGGAAGACTCGACAGTTGTTTCCCACGCGGAGGGGAGTACGACTGTATGAGGGTTTACTGGTTCGTCTGCCGTCACCGGAGAATAACAACACGTGTGGGTGAGTAGAGGGATGGATAGGCCAGCGATGGGATTACGATGGGGTGGTGAGGCCTACGTAGCAGCAAAGTCCGCCGCGAGGAGGAGGGAGCAGGAATTCCCACCGGCGCTTGTTTGAGCGGCTGGAGCAGGAAGAGCAGAGATTAAAGAAGCACGATGGCCGTTGGATGGACATCCAACAGTCACTACTTGTGCGTGAACCTTTTTTAGGAAAGCCACAAATCTATGGAAAACAGCATACAACCCATCTGCCATTATTTCTAATAATTTATAGCCCATTTGCTAATTCTTAAGGTTTTTTTTGGAGCCCATATTCTTTTTGTTAGCATTATAGCCCATATTGTGGCCACGGTTAAAAAATTATATGAAATTTTGCATATTTCGGTGCGGTCCGAACTATTTTTAATCCCGAAATTTTGAATCACATTCAAACTAATTTTAAAAATAAATGTATATCAATATAAAATCCAACAAATTTTCCACGCATAAAAATAAATGCAATTTAAAATCTCGAAATTTAAAAAAGAAATTTGAAAGTAATTGCCGATTTGATGTGTTTTAAAAATGTATAGCCCATTTCTCATTACTGATAGGCCATTTTCTTGGCCAGCCGAATGAAGCTCTCCTCGTCTAGAAAGATTTGCAGCCCAACAGGCCTGACAAAGCGACTTACTTGGCAAATCACAAAAAAAGTGGGCTGTGGCCGTGGACCTAGCTGCGGCCGTGGACCCAGCTGTCAGCCTCTCCACGTACAGTACTCTTCCGATGGAAGTCGGTCGTTGACCACATTGACCATGCCGCGCCAAGAGCACCAAGGCGGTGGACGACGACGAGGCCCAAGAAGGGGACGACACGGAGCCTGGGAAGACGTGGCAGTGGATGCCCACGCAGAGAGGAGTACGAGGGTTCACTAGTTCGGCTGCAGTGGGAGGCTGTCGTCGCCGCAAAATAACAGGGGGTGTGGGTGAGTAGAGGGTTGGCCTGGCCAGCGGTGGGAGTAGTAGGGGCGGTGAGGCCGCTGCGGCATCACAGCCGGCCATCTGAGGCAGGAGCACGAGGCACGACCGGCGCTGGATTGGGTGGCTCGAGCAAGAATACCAGAGGTTGAAGAAGCACTACGATCGTTGGATGAACATCGTACGGTAACTGGAGCTAGAGTCGTTCATATTGACTAAGTTGACAAAGCCCTCCGTCCTCGTCAACTTGGTAGGCCCACAAGTCAGCCTCCCACTATGCTGGGTTCCAGCTGGCAGGGGGAGTATTCGTTTTTTTGTGCGTAATAAGGAGGCACTTCCTTGCGTGCGAAGATAGCTGGTGGGTCCGACCTGTCAGCGGGGGGCATGTTTTTTTTGGCGAAATACAGAGGCCCTTCCGATCGGTCCCAGATGTTAGCTGGAGGAATCAAAGACTTGAGAATGCGTACAAAACAAGCCAGTGTACCAGTAAAGAGACATTCCTGAGTTTTGGAATCCAAACCAAGACTATGACTATATATGGTGCTGCTTCTCTGTAAGTAATGAAACTGACATATCCAATGTTCGCTTCTCCTCTTCTCTACTTACTCTGCCTAGCATCAGAAGCTCTGGCCGCAGCAACCTTGTCTGCTAGCTTCTCGTCCACCTGCTCTTCAGGTATGCACCAAGTCGCCACCCGTACCATCGCCTGTGGGTCTCATCACACCCCCGCCGGCACGCGCACCGCAACCGGTTGCTTATCGCATCCCACTGCCGTTGGTGTGGTGCCACTGCTGCAAATCACGTAGAGTCATCTGTCGCGTCTCAACCACAATCCTCAACCCTGGCCAAGTCTTCTACAAATGCCCGAATCATGGGGTAATAATATGTTGAAGTGTTGTTCTGCTGCTTTCAGTTGCTGATTTTTTTAATAGTTTGGTTGATGACTTTCCAATTTGATTCGTGCAGAAAGGGAAGATTCGTGTGATTTGTATTTGTGGGAAGTTGCTGATGTGGGGGAGTGCTACTATGCTGATTATTTGGTTAACCGAGGAATCCCAATACCAGCAGGTTGGGGTGTTGGACAAGTCACTAAAGGAACGGCGGAAGAGGAAGATGCAGAGCAGAAGGTTAAAGATGCAGTTCCTCTGACCATGGCCAAGCAATAGCTGTTGAACGGCCTTGACAGCAATGAGGAGATGAAAGAGCTTGTGAAGATAATGGGAAAAATTGATGTACTCTGTAGGATGATTGTCTCTTTATTTGCAGTGTATGTAGCACTCGTGATGTATTCAGTGGCTATGACATGAGCACTTTGCTAAAACTAGTAATGAATGAAACCTGTGTAGCAGGCTGGGCGTAGTGTTGTGAACATCTAATGATTTATATTAACGGAAATCAGGGGGTATCCCCTTTTGCTCATAAATAAATAAATAACAGAGGCCCTTTTGGTAATAAATAAATAAATTAGCAGAGGCCCTGTCGGGTCAGCTTTGTTCTCATTCGAAGACGTCGCGCAAATTGCAGTCCAACAACAAACTATGTCATCAAATTCTAGTTTCACAGCCAAATATGAGTACAACTAAACAACAATGTATTCATGTTTTAGTCTTCATACAATCACCAAACACAAATCAGCATACATAACAAGTGATGTTCTCACAAGAAAATACTAAACAACATGTTCATCAGGTTTCAGTTGTCATAGCAAACACAATTTCACATGGTAGATTAAAACACGTTCTGACAGGAAAATACAACAAAAGCAATGTAATCATCATCCGCAATAGCAACATCAACATCTTCGCCATGTGTATCAATCTGGATCGTAATTCCCCATGGTGTCATCTTCTTATTCGTCCTCAACGTCCTCGGACATTGCTTCTTCTTGATCAAGTCTTGTATGTCCACAGCACGTCAGACAATCTTTTCACCGGCGTCATTGATGTGATGGTTCTCAAAGATATTAGGAACACATGTGTTATCTTGTACATCAAGAGCAGTGTAAGCATCGTCTTGTTGTGCAACTTCATTAAACGAATTCCTCTGCTCAAACCTTTGCAATACTCTCTAGTCATCTCTACGTGCAAAAGTGTCTTCTAAGAAAAATATCTATGTTGCTTGATTTTCCAAAATAAAAGGCTCATTGGTCTGGTACGCCACCTTGACATTGATGGATTTGAAATGATCATCAGCTCTGGGTTTTGCAATCCTGGAAAACGGGTTATACCAACGACAGCAAAACAGAGCCACACACCGATGATCCTCGAAACTGGAGATATACTGCAACTGAACAATGTTTGTTATGCTAGCATAAATTTCAGTTGTCTCTTTGTCATACGTATCCCTGCTCATGATGGTACTGTTCTGTGTCTTCCTGCCTTCGTCTCGAGCAAGGGTGTTGTAGCGCACATCTCCAACAACGCAAGATTCATAATGTCTTACCCGAGTATCAGGACCCATTGCTAGTGAGTAAAGGGCATCATCAACTACCTGCCGATCCTCCCACATCTTCTTAACCTATGGTTAGAAAATAGACAAGCTGATCATCTTATGTACTCAATATATTAAAAAAACTGACAGTGCAATTCAAAATCTTACATGGCTCTTGAACCATTTCGCAAATCCTGCCATAACCAGTTTGTCAATGTTTCTTGGATTTTGCGGCAGTAACTCCTTTGTGTAGATGCTGCACAACATAGTGATCGCGTCAAACATCTAAATATATGAGAATGTGCTACAAGTTTAGTAGATTACGATGTATAAGCTGCAGTACTTAGCACTTACTTGATATAAGGTAGTATCTCAGGACAGTTATTCAACACATACCAAACCATTTTGTCCAAATCTTTAGGTTTGTCCTCTTATCGACTCTTCCCTGTAACTCGAACAAAATAATCAAAAAAATTGAGCCCGGGATTGTCTTCACCCACCTCTTTGCTAAGCTGATCAGCTATTTAAATGTATTTTGAGCAAAATGTCAACGCTTCTGTAGCAATGTAGGCCTCTGCAATGGAACCCTGGGGTCTAGCTCTGTTCCTAACATAGCCCTTGAAAGTGCCTAGCCGCCTTTCAATAGGGTATATCTAGCCATAGTGTACTGGACCTCTAAGTAGTGCCTCATGAGGTAGATGAATAGCCAAATGCACCATCACATCAAAGAAGGCTGGAGGATATATCTTCTCAAGGTCGCATAGGATAGTTGGTATCTTGTCTCTAAGACACTACAAAGCATCTATCCTGATATTTCTACTACAGAGTTCCCTAAAGAATTGTCCCAACTCTGCAACTGCTCTGTATAAGTCAGGGCGGCCCAATCCTCTAAGGATAATAGGTAAAACCCTTTGAAGTAGGACGTGGTAGTCAAGAGTTTTCAACCCTTGTACCTTGTTTCCATCTGCACTGACTCTCCTTTCAGGGTTGGAAGCAAATCCATGTGGGAATCTCACATGAGACAGGACCTCACATAATTCTTTTCTTTTTACCTTGTCCAAGATGTACACAGTTGGTGCCATATCCCGTGGTTTACCTTCATCTTGCACCTGCAAATCATGTGTGATTCCCAGGTGTGTCAAATATATCCTAGATTTTAAGGTATCTTCCGTCTTGCTTTCAATATTAAGAAGTGTGCCGATAATGTTGTCACATATATTTTTCTCGATGTGCATCACATCAAGATTAGGCTGCAGATCCGAATCTTTCCAATACTCCAAGTCCCACGAAGTGGACCTGTGGGTAAACAATAATCTCTCTTTTGCCCTGCCACGCTTCGTTTTCCCGCCACCATTACCAGGATGGTTTCCTGGTGTAATATGCCTGACCTTCTCTAATTCCACTTGGAACTCATCGACGGTGAGCCTCTTTGGCGGATCACGGTTTTCATGCTTTGCATTGAACACATGTCTTCAGTATTTTCTAGGATGCAGCTTGTCCTTGGCAAGGAAACATCGGTGTCCAATGTAACATATCTTGCTAAGTATTCCGTATGACAGCAGATTCCTGTCACAAGGAACACATGCATTGCAACCATGTGTCGTTCGCCCTGACATAGTGCCCAAAGCCGGATAATCATGGATGCACCAAATTATAATAGCACGCAGAAAGAAATCATCTGGTGGGCTACTATATAGGTCTCGAGTGAGAACACCCCTCCATAGCTGTTGAAGTTCCTCCACAAGAGGCTCCATGAACAAATCAAAATCCTTTCCAGGACTTTTTGGACCTAGGATGAGCAAGGCCATCATGTAGTTTGATTATTTGGTGCAGACATTTGGGGGCATGTTGTAAGGGATAACAAGCACTGGCCATGTGCTATATGTGGCGCTCTGGTGGCCAAATGGGTTAAATCCATGTGAAGTTAAGCTGAGTCTAATGTTTCTCGGGCCAGCATCAATTTTTTTGTGTTTCTGATTGAAGCTTTTCCACTCACTACCATGTAATGGATGGCTCATTACATTTTGATCTCTGTACTGCTAGTTCCTAGAATGTCATAGTACATCCTCTCTTGTTTCAGCATCATGAAACAACCTCTGCAATCTTGGTGTAATTGGAAAATGTCTCAGAACATTATGAGGAATCCTCTTCACAGCATCGCCATCTTTCCATCTTGATGATTTGCATTTCGGGCATTCACTTAAGTTGGCATAATCCTTCTAGAACAGAACACAATTATTCTTACAAACATGGATCATGTCATATCCAATTCCAACTGCACGAAGGAAATTCTTCATTTTACTATAGGTGTGTGGCAGCTCAGACGCATCTGGGAAAGCTTTGCGGAAAGTAGTCAACATTGCATCGAATGATTTGTTGGTCATCCGCTCAGATGTCTTCACCTGAAGAAAAGTGACCATAGCTGAGAATAGTGACAGCTTATTTCCTAGGGTGACAGCCACGTTGCATTGTTCCAACATGCGGGCCCACCATTTTTCTTCTGCAGTTGAAAGTTCACGGAATGCACGAGCATTTCGTAGCATTGTTTCAATGTTGGTCAAACTCACTGGCTCTGCCACCACCTCCTCCTCCTCGTCCACCTGAGCATCAGGCAGATCAAGATGGTGATCTGCTGCTTCCACATAGTCAATAACATTGATGTTCACAGCTTCACCATGATGAACCCACCTAGTATATGTGACTGACATCCCATACAAGTGTAGATGATTTTGCACAGTTGACTGGGGTCTTGTAACTGAATTCATACAACTGCTACACAGGCAGAGCACATCTGATTTCGGACCACCGTTCTCTGCTCTGATTAAGTTCATGAAGTTTTCAACCCCCTCGACATATGCAGCGGAGAATCTTCAAGCAGAAGTTATCCATGTCCTGTCCATATGTTAGACTTACAAATTAGTTCTTCTACTAGATATTACAGGAAAAACATATATGCTTTTTTATGAAGTCCAGAAAAAAAATACCTAGGTCGATGTCTAAAGCTGTGGAAAAATATTTGGACGAGCAGATCTAAGTGACGAAATATATGTAAAGCTAATTCAGCAAAAAGTTTTGAGTGGTAAATTATGACAGGCTGTTTCAGCAGTCAATGAGGCCGAGCACACAGCCATCGAACTATCGAAGGCCATCGCAGCAACAAAGATCGAGTATAAAATGGTGTAGAGCTATTTCACCTAACAGATTGGCTACTAGACCATGGCAATCTACGTCACAATAAATATATGGCAAGACATTTTAGCAACTAATCGGCCTTGCCGTGCCATCTCAGCTAAGAAGACCGAGTGCAGAACAGGGCAAGGAAGCTTCTTAAGCAGAGCATATTGACTATAAACTACTTTGGCAAACAGTGAGATTAACAGCGTCTATCAGCTAACATTAGCGCTACACCGACATGCACGGGGCCTCAGTCTAGAATGCGCATACCATGGGAGAAGCTGACCGCCGTGCGTCTGCACACGAACGTCGCCAGCGGTGGCGGCGCTGACCGTCGTGCGCCTCCACAAGAACGTCGCCAGTGGTGGCAGCGCAGCTAGAGGACGGCAGTCTACGAGAGCGTACTATGAGAGCGAGAGGATCGCCGTGCGTCCCCTCGGCGAACCACGGCGCCGACGTATCGGCATGGCGGGGAGGGCGGCTTTGGCGGAGCGAATGGAGTGGAGGGGGACGGGGGGGAGGGGGTTTGGGAATATTATTGGCTAGTTGGCGGAAGGGCGGTTGAATCTAGGATTTGGGGGGGGGGATTTTGGGTGGGAGAGAGGATTTTCGCATGGTGGGTGGGAGGATTTTGGCGCATGGTCGGTTTCTCCAAGTGCAGTCCCACATGAAAGTGAAGAGGCAAGCCGAAGCGCGTCCCGTTTGCGTGAGCCGTGTGCAGGACCGAATGTGTGTGGGGTGCAATGCGACCGCGACAGAGGTCCTATGAGTATACTGCCTTTTCTCCTTTTAAACCAGGTGCTTCGCCCCCTAAAAAAACTTGTTGCTTCACGCGATCCATCGATACTACTACTAGTAATCCCGACTAAAATGGCACGGACGGGTCTGTTCCCGCGCGATATGTTGGGAGGTTGGCTTAGTTGGGTTTTTTAGGATGAGTAATGGTACACCTACGTAATCCCAGTTATGTAATTAACGTAATGTGAAACGTGTGAGTTGTTGATTTTATATTGGGGGAGGGAGGGGCCCACCACCATGGAAATCAGGGGAGGAGAGAGAGAGGCGGTTTACGTTAACCCTTTCATAGGTTCCCGTAGATGTAGAAAGATGTGAAATGTGTGAATGTGTAGTGGACACACTATTGGAGTGCCTAAGATAAATTGTGTATGTATAGACCCTATGTGCTTATTTTCTTCGCATGTTAGCTTTGTCTCGGTTCAATAAAAAGCAGAGTTGGTGATGATGGTGTACCTATCATCCTGCAATATAGGTCGCCGATCTAAATCTAACGGATAGAAAGGAAACTATGACAATTTACCCGCACTCCTCTCCACATTTGCAGATAAGGCCTTCCCTCGTTCATCCTTTTCTCCCACAAGATCTTGATCTTCCGTGCAACGCACCGGCATCTTTCTAGTACTCCTACAATATACTATATTATTGTGAAAGTTCATATACACTGGCCGAGATTAATGCTAACACGGTAGATTTTCATTACATTTTGAACTTCTATAGGACAGAAAAATAAAAGAAACCCGATCCTAAACCAATTCTACGTCGGTGACCGACGTCCTCCATCTGCGATATCTATGTACGGGGGCGGGGTTCAAGACCCGTGAAGTGAAGGTGCGGTCTCCGGCGAGGAAGAGTATAACACGGGATACGGACCGGCCAGTAGGCACACCATGCATGCCCTACCGCCTCCCATGCCCTACTCATCCTCAAAGGAGTCCCTGACCTCGGCGTTGTCGGACGTTGGACGGCAGCAAGTAGGACGTGTGGCCGACAGTGCTCCCGTCGTCGACCGCTAGCGTGGCCACCGCTTGTGCGGTCGCGTCCGCGTCTGGCTATGCCGCTATTGCGTCGCGAGAGGCGACTTCAGCGAGGGCGGCGACCTCGAGCTTCATCCCCGAAGACAAGCTCTCCCGCAGAGCGTTTGCGCTTGTGGTCATGGCGGATATGGTGCCAGGTAGGAGGACGATGTGCTATGGTGTGGAGGTTAGCTGGGCGTTGCCGCTTTAAGTAGCGCATTCCGATGAGGCCAAGCGTCCCGGTGCGTCATTAAGTCGCCAGAGTTGGTTCCTTGGGCACTTAGCCTCTTAACAACGGCATACGGATGGATGGCATGAATGCGGGTAGCTGGTGCCGGCTGGGAACGCACCGCACCACGACACGAGGGACGAGGGTTTTTGGTGTGCCAGGGTAGTCAGCTGCGGTCGTGGAAACGTTGGAGATGCCCTTTGCTCACATGCCATCCCCGCATGTCATTGAAAAAGCAAGACACCCTCAAAAAAAAGAAAAAGCAATACGACCCGGCATGGTCTCAGGTCCTGAGGATGCAGTTGGCCGCGCTACACCACTCCGCGGACGCGTCCCGGCGCCCCGTGCGTCCTCGACGAGCCGGGTGTTGTGGTGTGTTTGGATTGTGTCCAAAGTGCACCTTACCAAAATTTTGGTCATCACCCAAAGATTGGTCTTTGTTTGGATGGTTGCCATTTTTTGGCCTGCCAATGAACTCTAGCCAACTCTAGTTCATTTTTCTTGGCAGTGTCGGCCAAATCATGGGCAACCTAAACCTCAACCAAAATTTTGGATACCCAATGCTTTGATGGGGCAACCTTGGGCACAAACCAAACATACTGTTGGTCGTGCCACCGCACTAACACCACCCTCGGCACACTGAAACCGACCGTGTCTAGAGACGATGAGCTTGTCGCTAACCGCGGTCGCCGTGTCCAGAGGCGATGCTGGAGCTGTGCCACATTGTTGGCCCCCACGACCCATATGAAAGATTGCCGGTGGTAAGGAGGTCATGGGCCAGCTCCTCCATTGGACTAGTCGGCGCTACGTCATCCCGACAGGTGTGCCCCACATGTCGGTTTCCCTGTCTTCTCGGCCATATTCGAGCGTCAATGCTCCGCGTTACGCATTAGGCCTTTCAGTATGTAGGCCAAGAGAGACAACTTATTGTTTATTTGAGCCGTTCAAGTATAATCATGTGGCGTTTGCTTATTTCTCATTCCTCTCCAACCCTCTTCTCCATCGATCCTGTCGCCCTCCGGTCGAGTCCATCCTCCCGGATGCCTCATTTAAACATTCTGCCGAGTATCATTCGCATGTGGGCCTAGACCATGCTTGTATTTCCAATGTTTTATAATTTGTCCGACATGCATACAAACAAACGGTTCGTTTAAAGTTTCACTTTGCCTCCACTATGTGTCGCTTCGCGTCTTAGTTTTGACATCCCATTCGGTTCATGCCTCGACACATGTTGATGAGATCGATTGATGTTCAGAGATCAATTGCATGTCATGCAAGGAGATAAAGGTTTGGTCTGTTTCTATGATAGAAATGACCCGCGGGAGGGGGGGTCTGTGGGGATTAGAGGAAACATATTGTATGTTCATAAGCGAAACGAACGTATTGCACCCACCCTAGTCCTCTTTCAATCAATCTCCAGACCCCGAGATGAAATCGAGAGAGAACGAGTGGGGGCATGTGTGATACCTAAGGCGGATTCAAAATTTTGAACCGGTGATCATAGCATCCGCAAATCATATAAAAAGGGTATTCAATGTTTGTTTCATTTTTGAACGTACAATATACTCCCTCCTATCCTTTCTAGTTTACATATAAGTTTGATGTGTAGTCAAAGTATCTCTACTTTAATCAAAAAAGTATCATCATTCAACAACGCCCAATCAATATCGTTAGATTCGTATGTACTCCTAGATTTGTACTTGAGATGGTTTCCAATTTGTTTTCAACCACATGAATGTTCTTGTTCTCGCGCATGCTCTTCCTACTAGGATTTCGCCACGTATAGCCAGTCCAATAGAAACTTTTTAAAGCTCCCTGTCCAATAGTACTAGTGGAGTACTGACAACATTTGTACTAGAGTATGCACTGCTCAGAGTAGTACTCCCTCCTTCCATTTATATAGGGCCTATGTGGAGGAGAGAGATGTGAAAAAGTAAGGGGAGTATGCTTTGTGTAAGTTGCATGTCATATATTATTACTCTAACATTTGGTCAAAGTTAGCCTCGAAAAATGCATTAGGCCCTGTATAGTAAATGTATGGAGGGAGTAGGGGCTCATTCGGTTTGGAGGAAATCAAAACGTAGGAATTAGGAGTAGTATAGGAATTTGATAGGATGGCACTTGCCATCCTAAGGAATGTACTTGCCTCATTCCTACGCGCAAAATGAGCTTTGACTGGATGTGTAGTTTCCTCCAAAAACATAGGAAATGAGTAGTATCACTACGAAATTCATGTACGCATTTCCTACAAACTGAATGCATATATAGGAAATTTTCCTCCAAAATCCTTGTTCCTATTTTTTTTCTACGAAAATCCTCCAAACCGAATGAGGCCTAGTAGTGGAAGTGGATCCTCTAACGTAGGTATCCCTGCCTTACCCTCCCTTTCGGTCACTTACTGGCGGACCCCATGCTTACTAGGTCCCGCATGTCAGTTACTCAATGGGTTCGGCCACGTTAGGGTATCCTCATCCATAGTATACTCCCTCTGTTTTTATTTACTCCGCATAAAATGGAGGGAGTGGTAGTATAAATGACGCCGTCGGGGGAAGGGGAGGGAAGTCGGTTTTCTCTCAACTGCGGTCCCACAAGCGAGCGAAAACACAAGATGAAGCATGTTCCATTCGGTGAGTGGCGTGGAGGGTCCCGCTTGCCGGGCTGCAACGTGAACGTGACAAGAGCGATGTACAGTCAAAACCGATTGACCGGTCGTCATCGAAACCACTATTCACACTTGAACCTTCGCTGCTCGGCCTATGCCAGCCACTGCCCTAAAACCACACCTAATATCTAGCCCCTTCCCCCACCTTTCGATCCCCTAGCCCGCATCAAGCGTCCCCTAGTTTGCCGGAAATCCATGGTGCGCCGCAAGATCACGTACTACAAGATGCTGACGCCAGAGCGCCATGCAGAAATCGCGGCGGCGGTCGGCGCCACAAACCTCCGCTCCCAAGCTCGCTTTGCGGCGGCAAATCCCCAAGTTCTCTAGAGCCAAGCTACGAGGAGGAGGAAGCTGATCCAGTGTTCATGGCGGAGGTCGCAGCGCAGAAGGCCCCCGATGGGTATGAAACGATGGACATCAACTTCGTGTCGGCGTCCGAGTCCCCCATGGTGCAGGAGGACCAGCGGTTCAACCTGGCGATACTAAAGGAGGACCGGGAGGCAGAGGCTCGACTCAACGCAGAGCGTGTGCATGCCGCTGCCATCGAGGCTCTCCTACAGGAGGAACCGGGTGTCTTGGATGTGAACCGGGTGGCGGAGGCTCAACTTGAGGCGGAGTGCGCGGATGCCGCTGCCATCGAGGCCCTCCTGCAGGCGGAACTGGACGTCCTGGACTTGAACCGGGTGGCAGAGTCTCAACTCGACGCGGAGCACGCGGACGCCGCTCTCATTGAGGCCCTCCTGCAGGCGGAACCGGATGTCCTGGACTTGAATCTGGCGGGGGAGGCTCGACTTGACGCGGAGCACGCGGATGCCACTGCCATCGAGGCCCTCCTGCAGGTGGAACTGGACATCCTCAACTTGAACCGGGCGGTGCTCTCGTCCGTGCAGAGCGCCCGCACGCTCCGCGTGAACGAGTAGCTGGAGGCCGAGTACAACCATGGTGCAGAGACACACGTCGGCAGCTACGGCTGGTTCACGCGGGCAGCCAAAGACGACGACGCCATCTCGTTCCGCGAGCAGTGATAGTTTTTCTTTATGTTGTTGTTTTTATGGATCTTTTTCTATGTAAAAACATATATTGTTATGCAAGTCACCTAACTTTGGTCAGTCTACCATTTCAGGCGGTTGGATGAATATCCTACGTCTCATATCCCTTCTTCCTCACCTCTTCTTCTTCCCCAATAGACCACCGCACGGGCCGTACGGATACTCCCCATCATGCGGTTGGATAAACATACTCTATGAATGAAAATTATGTGTCAGCGGTAGGATGGGTGAGTTTGGTTTGTTCACATGCGACAACACGTGTCAGTGAGTGTCGGAGTAATGGGCCGCGGGTAGGCCAACCCGAGGCCCAGAACCTTTCAAGACATTGGGCCGGCTGCGCCCCTCAAGACCCCAGGACGAAGGGCCGCCTCCTGAGGAGTCGGCAGTGAGACGGCCGACTGCCCACACACGGCCGAGTCCCAGGGACGACTTCCAGAGAAGCCGGCTTTGGGGAGTCGGCCTGCGACTCCAACAAACCCCATGACCTCATCATAGGGGACGAGGCAGGGGCCTGGCTACAGCAAAGCCCACCCCCGCCCCTCACCAAGGGCAGGCATGGCCACAGCACGCCGTACCCTAGAAGATCTCCGTGCGGCGTGGCACTGTTGCCATGCCGGCCCTGACATCAGAACCACATGGCCGAATGCTGTACCCACGACAGCTTGTCTGTACGGCCTAGAGGCAGCAGGCCCCACCAGTCAGTGAGACCTTGGGAGACGACAGGAGAACCACCAGTCGGACCCGTCAGGAGTCGGCCCGAGGGAGTCGGCCGAGCCCTCCCCCGGGGCCCACGTGCCATTAATCAAGATGTGATGGGGAGTGGCAACAGTGATCGCCCGCCAGGCGGCGAGGCTGTTGCCACGACCTCATGATCAAGCCCGCGTCATCAGAAGCACGGCTACAGTAATCAGCAGCCGGCAAGACCCGCCCGCGGCGGACGCGGCCTGTCGGTTCCGTACCAGGCCAGTCAGCGGGGCCTGCCAGTCGGCGGGCCCCAGCGGTCAGAAGAGAAGATGGAGGTCAGAGGCACTGACGGCTGGGCCCGCGTCCAGCCAGATTACCATTGTACCCTTGGGGGGGTAGGCCTATATAAACCCCCAGGGCACCCATGCAAAAGGTTGGATCCCATTAGCTCTAGACCAGATCATATAGAAGGGAGAGAGCTAGCCTTGCCCTCTCCTGCCACCAGAGAACAGCTCAAGGAGCAACCGTGTAAACACTGCCATAGTGATCATGCGGAGACCCCGCAGAGCAGCAATAGGGGTATTATCTCCCCGGGGAGCCCCGAAGCTGGGTAAGATTCACCAGCGTGCATGTCTTCGCCTCATCCCGTTTCCAGGCACCGGCGACGTTCTACTCGCCCCCACCATGATAAGCCACCCATTGGCATATGTCGCACCAAACCCCCGACTTTTGGCGCCCACCGTGAGGCCTGGTGCACCGCCGTCCGGAGATCTGTTCTGGACGGGAACCCTTTTCCTCCCTGGCGAGCGCAGCCAGCCAGGCACGCCAGACGGAGTTTGCACCGACGCGCTAAGCGGCGTTGAGATCGCCTGCGCGGTCAGCTCCTTGGCCGAACTTGCTGGCGAGGTCCGCCTCTCCGACGAACCTGCATCCAACGCAGGCATGGTCGGCCCCGAGAACCTCCTCGCGGGCCTCCTCGATCAACTCCATGTTTCCGGTGAGCCTGCCATAGACTTGGAGTCCGTAGGCTCCACCGACCCGATGCTGGTCGACTCCGACACCGCGTCGCTCGACGCGTTCCCCACCAACGTAGTGGTCTACGACGAACCTCTCCCCGCGCAGAGAGCAATGGAAGCACTGTCATTGAGGTGCTAGTCATCAATCATGAAGAGCTCCCTGGTGGAGGAGTGCCCGACTCACTCAGCGCGGCGCTACAAGACCTAACTGCGCCCATTCCGGAAGACGCTGACGCAGAGACGTTGGAGGCGTGCCGCCTTCAGCTCATTGAAGGCGCGAAGAAGCTGGCCAGCATGAGGCGCTTGTCCGAAGCCTACCAGCGGGAGATGGATCGCGCCGTCAGCGGCTCGCCGGCCCTGGCGGGGCCCAGCCGCCTTGGCGCGGTCCGGCAGCGTGGCGTAGACATCGCCAACCTGTTTGGGGCAAGCCGCCCTGTGTACGCTACACCAGCGGAGAACATCCGAGCTGCCCAGGTAGCGGCGGACGAGCTGGACAATTTCGAGGGCGAAGAACGCCGCCTCATGATGGAGCGAGTCCAGCGGCTCCTCGACGCGGCCGTCGCGCAGAACGAGGCCGGATGCCGCACGGAGGCGCCTCAACGGCCCAACGACGACCTTAACCGAGATCAAGGCGCGACGTCTCAGACGCCGACTGGCGGCGCCCGAGGAAGAAGAGACAAGGAGCCGGCTGTCAGCCACAGTCGGACTCGCATTACCATAGAGCGCGACCGAGACGGCCGCCCAAGAGCAGTGGAACGACGGGACGACTGTCCGCCTCCCCCTCCCTGCAAGGAGAGGCGGGTCTCCTCGCCACCTGTTGACCATCCGACTCTCGGTGATCGCCTTGGACGCCGAGTGGGAGTTGGAGAGAATGACGCCCGCCACCGGATCGACCGACTTCACCGATCCTTGGCGCTGGAAGAAGAAGATGAGCTGGGTCTGCCTTGTTTCGGGCCCCGCATTCGGGACGAACCCTTTCCCAGAGCATTCACACTCCCAAGAGACACACCCAAGTATACCGGCTCCATGAAGCCGGAAGACTGGCTAGTCGACTACTCCACGGCTGTCAGCATAGGAAACGGCAACAAGCGTGTCGCCGTGAAGTACGTTCCGCTCATGCTCCAGGGCACAGCCCGGACATGGCTGAACAGCCTAAAGCCCCGCAGCATCAACAGCTGGGTCGACTTGACCGAAGCATTCGTCCGCAACTTCACCAGCATGTACAAGCGTCCTCCCAAGCCTCGTCAGCTCTCCTTGTGCGTGCAAGGCCCCGACGAGTCGACTCGCGATTACCTCACGCGTTGGGCCGAGCTTCGGAACTCCTGTGAGGGCGTGCACGAGGCGCAGGCCATCGAGTACTTCACAGCCGGGTGCAGAGAAGGCACCCTCCTCAAGCTCAAGCTCCTTTGCGATGAGCCAGAAACCCTCGACGAGCTGCTGATCATAGAGGACAAGTACGCCACGGCCGACTCCTCCATGAAGGCGGAAATTCAAATCAGCACAACTGGCAAAGTGGCTCCTCAAGCTCCAAGAACTCCGGCGGCGGACGCTGGCCGGCGACAACAGCAGGGCGACAACAAGCGCAAGGCCCCGCAGCCGGCTTCCAGCAGCCGGCAGGTCGTGACCGTTGAAGCCCAGCAGCCAGATGAGCAGCCCACGCCCAAGCGATAGAAAGGCGGCAAGCCAAACTAGTTGCCTGCCTTCTCCTATGAGCAGACCTTGGATGGACCTTGCAAGTTCCACAGCGGCGCAAAGCCGTCGAATCACACCACCTGAAAGTGCCACTGGCTCACCAGGATCGCCACGGGAGACGACCTCCTACCTCCCCCGCCTGCTGGGCAGCCGCCTCCGCCCCAGCAGCCGGCTGTCAGGCCAGTCGGCGCGGTACAAGACGAATACCCCGAAGAGCATGGAGCCTATGTGGTGTTCACCAGTGTGGCTGGTGATCGACGCAGCAGGCGGCTGCAGCGACAAGAGGTGAATGCAGTAGCGTCGGAGACGCCAGAGTTCATGCACTGGTCTGAGAAGCCCATCAGCTGGAGCAGGGCTGACCACCCAGAAGTAATGCCGAGCCCGGGCTCCTATGCCTTGGTCCTGGACGCCACCTTTGCTACGAACAAACGAGCCATGGGTTTCTCGCCAGTTCTGATAGACGGAGGCAGCAGCATCAATATCCTGTACAAGGACACCATGGAGAAGTTAGGAATCAAGAAAAGACAGCTTGAGAACAGCCGAACTGTGTTCCACGGCATTGTTCCTGGGCTTTCTTGCTCGCCAATCGGCAAGATCCTGATGGACGTCCTCTTTGGGGACAAAGATCACTTCCGTAGAGAGTCTGTTTGGTTTGAGGTGGTTGATCTTGAGAGCCCATACCATGCGCTACTTGGCCGACCTGCCTTGGCCAAGTTCATGGCGGTCCCCCACTACGCGTACCTCAAGATGAAGATGCCCAGTTCCAGGGGAATTCTGACTGTGGCTAGTGACTACCGGAAGTCGTCTGCTTGCGCAGCTGAGAGCAGTCGTCTGGCCGAGTCCCTGTTAATCGCGGCTGAGAAGCGGCTCCTTGAGCGAGTTGTGGCGATGGCTGGCAAGCAGCCCGAGGTATCGCCCAACCCAAAGGAGTCGGAGGCTGAGGGTTCGTTCAAGCTGGCCAAAGAGACAAAGAAGATACCCTTGGACCCGGAGCACCCAGAGAGGTATGCCGTCATAGGTGCAAACCTCGACAGCAAATAGGAAGGCGAGCTCGTCGATTTCCTCCATGAGAATCGGGACATCTTCGCATGGACCCCCAAAGACATGCTAGGTGTACCGACGGAATTCGCCGAGCACAAGTTACATGTCCGATCTGATGCAAAGCCAGTCAGACAGCCCCTGCGCCGCTTATCAGAAGAGAAGAGAAGAGTTGTCGGAGAAGAGATAGCCCGACTCCTAGCAGCCAGCTTCATTGTGGAAGTGTTCTTTCCAGAATGGCTAGCAAATCCGGTCCTGGTACTGAAGAAGAACAAGCAGTGGCGAATGTGTATTGACTACACGAGCCTCAACAAGGCCTGCCCCAAGGACCCATTTGCTTTACCAAGAATCGATCAGGTGATAGACTCCACAACCGGATGCGAGCTTTTGAGTTTTTTGGATGCATACTCAGGATATCACCAGATCAAGATAAAACCAGATGACAGACTGAAAACCGCCTTCATCACGCTGTTTGGAGCCTTCTTCTACCTCACCGTGATGTTTGGCTTAAGGAACGCCGGCGCCACCTTTCAGCGTTGCATGCAGAAGTGCCTCCTCAAGCAGCTCGGCAGGAACGCCCACGTTTACGTGGACGACGTGGTGGTGAAGACGAAAAAGCATGGAACTCTGCTGGAAGACCTCAAGGAGACTTTTGAGAACCTGCGTCGGTTCCAGATCAAGCTCAACCCCGAGAAGTGTGTCTTCGGAGTACCAGCCGGCCGGCTCCTAGGATTCCTGGTCTCTGAACGCGGCATAGAATGCAACCCAGTTAAAATCAAGGCCATTGAGAGAATGGAGGTACCCAGCTGACTGCTGGATGTGCAGAAGTTCACCGGCTGCTTAGCATCCATCAGCCGATTCATCAGTCGGCTGGGCGAGAAAGCTCTCCCCCTATACCAACTCATGAAGAAGACCACTTTTTTTGAGTGGAACCATAAGGCGGACGAGGCTTTTCACCAGTTGAAGAAGATGCTGACTACTCCACCCGTCCTGGCGGCTCCGACTCCCAAGGAACCTATGCTCCTATACATCGCCGCCACCAGCCGAGTAGTCAGCATGGTCATTGTAGTGGAACGCAAGGAGGAAGGCAAGGCGCTACCTGTCCAGAGACCGGTATATTATCTGAGCGAGGTACTGTCGACCTCCAAGCAGAACTACCCCCACTACCATAAGATGTGCTACGGCGTACACTTTGCTGCCAAGAAATTGAAGCCTTACTTTCAAGAGCATCCAATCACGGTGGTCTGCATGGCCCCAATTGCCGAGATCATTCGGTAGCCGAGATGCTTCTGGCCAAGTGGCCAAGTGGGCCATAGAGCTGGCTCCTTACACCATCCACTACCAGCCCCGCACCGCTATCAAGTCACAAGCGCTGGTCGACTTCCTCGTCCACTGGGCTGAGACCTAGTACCTACCTTCAGCGCCTGATTCCACCCATTGGCGGATGCATTTCGACGGCTCCAAGATGCGCACCGGCTTGGGAGCCGGCGTCGTCCTCATCTCCCCCAAAGGCGATAAGCTCAAATACGCGCTGCAAATCCACTTTGCCGCCTCCAATAACGTCGCCAAGTACGAGGCGCTCATTCACGGGCTCTGGCTTGCCAAAGAACTTGGCATCTGCCGGATCTTGTGTTATGGTGACTCGGACTTAGTGGTCCAGCAATAATCCGGCGACTGGGACGCGAAAGATGCAAATATGGCGAGTTACCGTTTCCTCGTGCAGCTACTCAGCGGGTATTTAGAAGGGTGCGAGTTTCTCCATGTGCCAAGAAACGACAACGAACAAGCAGATGCCTTGGCATGAATAGGCTCTACCCACCAAGCAATACCATCTGGCGTCGCCCTCCAACGCCTCCTCAAGCCGTCTGTCAAGCCTTCACCAGAATCAGACTCCATTTTTGTGCCGGCTCCTCCCGAAGACTGCGGATCCGACTCCAGGGCTCCGGCAGTCGGAACGGGGATTTTGGCGGAAGACCCCAAAGATGCCACAGTCAAACCCGGCCCGGGGACTGCGGTGGCGGACTCGAAGACTCCAGAACTCGGCCCAAGGACCACGCCAGTCGGCCTGGGGACTTTATCAACCTAGCAAGCGGTTGTTGACTCCAACCCGCCGCCTCCCAGCCCAACCACCCTCGTCCAAGTCGCAGCTCTGGCAGTCGAAGAAATAGCAGCACCCTCATGGGCCCAGCCCATCCTCAAATTCTTGGTGAACAAAGAGCTGCCGACTAATGAGACCTTAGCTCGGCAAATACAACGTCGGGCGGCAGCCTACACCATAGTCAACAGAGAACTGGTCAGGCGTAGTGTCACTGGTGTCTACCAGCGCTGTGTAGAGCCAGAGCAAGGCCAAGCGATTCTCAAAGACATCCATCAAGGCGAGTGCGGCCACCATGCGGCTTCAAGAGCACTCGTCGCCAAAGCCTTTCGACACGGTTTCTTCTGGCCAACTGCCTTGGAAGAGGCCAAAGAGTTGGTCCAAAAATGCAAAGGCTACTAGAAGTTCAGCTCCAAGCCGCACCAGCCAGCTTCTGCACTCAAGACCATCCCCATTGCCTGGCCTTTCGCAGTTTGGGGTCTAGACATGGTGGGACCATTCAAGACAGCACGAGGTGGTTTAACTCACTTACTTGTCGCAGTGGACAAGTTCACCAAGTGGATAGAAGCAAAGCCTGTCAAGAAGCTGAACGGTCCGACTGCCGTAACTTTCATCTCCGATATCACAATTCGATACGGCATACCACACAGCATCATCACCGACAACGACACAAATTTCGCCAAAGGCGCCTTGGCCCGTTTTTGCGCAACACAGGGCATCCGACTGGACCTAGCGTCCGTCGCCCATCCGCAGTCAAACGGCCAAGTGGAGCGAGCAAACGGCCTCATCCTGTCCGGCATCAAGCCTCGGCTGATCGAGCCTCTAGAGCGCTCGGCTTGCTGTTGGCTCGAAGAGCTGCCAGCCGTCCTCTGGAGTCTGCGCACGACTCCAAACAAGTCAATCGGCTTCACGCCCTTCTTCCTCGTCTACGGTGCCAAAGCCGTCATCCCAACGGACATAGAGTTCAACTCCCCACGAGTCACTATGTACACCAAGGAGGAAGCAGAAGAAGCGCGACAAGACAGCGTCGATCTGCTGGAAGAGGGCCGGCTGTTGGCACTCAGCCGGTCGAGCATCTACCAGCAGAGCCTGCGCCGATACCACAACAGGAAGGTTAGACCAAGATATTTCCAAGAAGGCGACCTTGTGCTCCAGCTGATCCAGCGAACAGCCGACCAACACAAGCTGTCGGCACCTTGGGAAGGCCCTTTCATCAGCAGCAAAGTACTGGGCAACGACTCCTACTACCTGATTGACGCTCAGAAGCTCCGAGCACGCAAGAGGGACGACTCCGGAAAGGAGACAGAGCGGCCATGGAATGCAAATGTCCTCCGAAGATTTTACAGTTGATGCAGTATGTACCATGCTACCTTTTGTATTAAAGTACCAAGACTTCGGGCCCCCCGAGACAAGCTCGGGGACTGCCCTCTTTTGTTTGTATGATAAAAATTATGCCAACAAGTACGTTACTCTTTGTCATGTCGCTTGGCACCGGGCTCGACGAGTCGGCCCGGGGACTTGCCGCCTTGCACTATGAAATGCTTCCTACAGCCGGACAAGTAGTGTGTAACACCTAAACCTTCTTCTGTCAGAAGCCGCAGCTCGCAGAGCGACTGTACGGTGGGCAGAGGTAAGGTAGAATGGGTGTTCGCATGAAAAATGGTTAAGGACTCAAAGCATAGAACATAGCTCAAGATGGCTTCCAGCCTTTCTCGCAAAATGACTCTCGGATAGTCGGGTTGCCGCTTTCTATCCAACTTACTCAAAAACTCTTAAAAACGGCTAAGTACTTGCTTTCCCAAAGTAGGCAAGCACTTGATCCAGCAACAGTCCGCAGAGCGGCTGTCCGATTGGCAAGGCAGGAAACTAAGAGAAAGCGGCAAAGGAAAAAAGCCAAAAGAGCAATGAGCAAGAAAAGATAGAACTCAGATAAATATATTTACATAACATAGGCCCTTGGCCGAATTTTCGAGCAGAGGTTCAAAATACACCCCACGGGTGGAATTGTGTGAATTAACAAGTTCCTCAAAGACTCCTGAAGCAGACAAAACAAAGATACAGCGGCAGCTTTGGAAGCAGCAGGCGGATTCGGAGGGTCGTAGGAGGCGCCAGCGCCAGGCGTCGGGGCGGCCGGCTGGCTAGTCTCGGCTTGATCGCCTCCGGCGGCAGTCGGGTCGGTCGCATGCGGCTCGTTGCTGGAGGCACGGTCGAGCTGAGGCTGGCCGTCTGCTCCGTCTTCTGGTGCCTCCGCCTCGCCTCCGTCCTCCGCCTCGCCTTCCTCCTCGACGCTGGAGCCAATCACCTCCGCCGAGTCCTCGCCATAGTCTGGGTTCATCCCAAACAACTCTGGCGGTACCTCCTTGCCATCTTCAGACCGCTCGGGGACAAAAACGCTGGTGTCGGTGTACTCAGCGATCGCCGCAGCACGCTTGACAAGGGCGTCCTCCGCAGCTGCTAGCTCCGGCTGGGCCTCCGACCGAAGTGTGGCCAGCCGGTCCAGATCAAGCCCCGGATACCATGCCTTGACGAACTCCAAGGCCCAACGCGCTCCAGCTCGGGCCGAAGAGCCCTTCCAGGCCTCAAGGCGACCAGCCGCGACCTCTAGCCAGTCGGCCGTCAGGCTGGGGGTGCGTGGAGCCTACATATCTGGACACAGGGCGGCAATCGTCTGGGCACCAACACGCTGAAGCCTCGATGCTCAGGATGTGCTCGTCAAGAGTTCGGGGGGCGTCGGCTGCAATCTCTGCGCCCTCCGCCCTCCGACCTTCACGGTCAGCCTCGCTGGCTTGGATGGCGGCCTGCGACTGCCCAGGGAAGAAGTCTGCAAAGACAGGAAGAAACGAAGAAGCTAGTCAAAAACCAGGAGTCGGCACGACTTAAATCGGCAGCTCGAAGAAAGAAAATAAAGAGGCTCACCATCAATGATGTCTTCAATCTCGTGGAGGCCGGGGGACAGCAGCGCCTCCTTGTCAGACCAGGAGGAGCGCTCACCCGCGAACTCGGCCAGGAGGGCGGTTTCCGTCTCCTCCGCCTCCCTCTGCGATTTCACAAGCAGCTCCTTCTGCTCTGCCAATTGAGTGGCCAGCAGATCGCGCTCCGTGGCGAGCTTGCTGCACTCCTCCTCTTTGGCGCGCAAAGCGGAGTTAGCGTCGCTCAGCTGCTGTTCAAGAGCAGCGTTGGCCCCTGAGAAGAAGAAAGAAAGAAGGCGTCAAGCCACCAGTAAAGAAGGTTGCCGGGGAGATCCAGCCCGACTGCTCCGCAGTCGGCCCGAATCTCGGGGACTACAGCCCGCGGGTGCACCAGCGCGCCCCCGCGGAGAAGCAAAAAGACTTACTCCGGCTCTCCGACAGATCGGCGGTCCGCTTGCCCAGCTCTTCAACGTTACGATTGAAGGCAGTGACGCGGAGGTTGTGGTAATCCTGCGACGAACGTTTCAGACAAAAAGTTAATACCAAAAGTTCATCAATTGGAGTTCCGGGCTGCCTGCTCAGCAGCCAGCCCGAAACTCGGGGACTACACCCAGTGGGTGCGCTGGCGCGCCCCCACAGAGAGGAACAAGAAAAACAAAGGCCAAAAGGAAAAACATACCCGGACGGCTGCCCGCGACGCCAGGTACGCCTTGGTACAATTCTGGAGAGCGTCGCCCTCAGCATGAAGCTTCGCCTGGATGTCCAGAAGCGCCTGTTTCAGCGGCCCCGTGCCGCCTCCTCACACCCACCCAATGGGCGCGATGCTCGTCGCCTCGGCATCTGGGATCGCCGAGCTGGCAGTGCCGGCTTCCAGGGGGCGGGGTGCCAAAGTTGCCTTCTCCAGACGGCGGCACATTGGTGAGCCGACTTGGAGGAGTAGCCTCGCCACGGTCTCGTCTTCGGTTGGCAGTAACGGAGGGCCCGCCGGCTGCTCGCCCTGCGCACCTTCAGACGGCGGAGGAGGCGACGGCGGAACGTTCGCATCTGGCGTACAGGGGTTGACGCCCTCTCCCTCCATGACGGGGCTCTCCCCGCCGGCTTCCCCAGTCTACCCCGTGAACTCTGGAGGCGGCGGCGCAGAGTTCAACGGGGTGACAAGCACCGCCGACTGGCAGCGTGCGGCTTCCTCAGCCTGCTGCTTCGCCGCGGCGGCAGCTTCGGCCTCCGCTAGTTTTTTCTTAAAGGAGGCCTCCGCCCTGTCGGCCTCCGCCTTCTCCAGGCGGAGGGCCTCTTCTTCATTGCGCTTCTCCTGCGCATTCTGCTCCGTCGCCTCCCGGAGGTCAGCAGCGGGGTCAATCCACTGAGTGGTGGCGGACGTCTCCGCTGACCCGATGACGGAGGCAGCGGTGACCCTCTCAAGAGAGAGGGGAGCCCTGAAGCAAGAGGGGCAAGCAGAGACTCAGACAAAATCATAAAGAAAGAATAAAACTTTGAAGACGGGATACTTACGCGGAGACCAATGGCGGCTTCTTCACTTCCTTACGGAAGCGGATGGCCTTCGCGGCCGCCTCGTCCCGCCGGGTCACCGCAGCCGAACCCTTGGGCTTCTTTGGCTGACTGCCGAACAAGGTCGGCACGGCCCTGCGCTTCTTTCCACCGCCTGGAGCGCCCGACACGACAGAAGATCCCGCGCCAGGCTGGCTGGCTCCTGGCCGATGGCGAGGGGCGACTTCTCCCTCGGCGTCATCGTCAGGCCAGTCGGCGAAAGTGGCCGAAGGCCTGAAGTCGCCTGCTGTTCCTCCTCCTCCCTCAGCGTCGTCCTCCAAAGCCACTGCCCCAGATCGGGGTCATCGACGTCGCTCTCCGCCTGGTCGGCGAGGAACTCGCGGGCCGGCCCCGAGGTGCCGGCTGGTGGGTGGAGGAGGGGATTCTAACCAAAGCCAACTAGTTAAAGCAAAACTCGGCAAGAAAGAAGACAATCCAAAGAAAGAAAGGAAAGGTGACTCACCATGGGCGGGGGGTTGGCGCGGGAGTACGACTCCTTGCCCAACCGCCAATCCTCCAGGAGCCTGCTGTCCGAGAGGTAGTTCACCATGAAGGCCACCTCTTCATGAGGCATGTCCTTGGTGCACATCCGACTCAGGTCGCGGTGCCCGCTCATCTGGCATATCATATGGGGACGGCCTTGGAGTGGGAGAACTCGGCGCGAGACGAAGGCGGCCAGCAGGTCCGGACCAGTCAGACCCTCTGACTGTGTCAGCACTCAGAGTCGCTGATGGCGCCGGCTCCCGCAGGCATCAGCAACTTGGCCCGGTACGACCAGTTGGGCAGTCGCCCAGACGGTGGGCCGGCTTCGAAAGCCGGCAGGTTGACCCAGTCCCCCCTCGTGGAGGCGTTCTTGACGTAGAAGTAGGATCTGTGCCACATCTTCACTGACTTGATTAGTGAGATGGAGGGGAAGGGATTGTCGGCCCCCGACCTTCGCACGACGATGAAAGCGCCGCACTGAGCCGGCACGCCCGCAGCCTGGGTGCCGAGCTTGGAGAAGAACTCCCCCCAGAGCTCGACGGTGGGGAGGACTCCGAGGAAGCCCTCGCACATGGCCACGAAGGCTGACAGCAGCACCACTGTGTTGGGGGTGAGGTGGTGCGGCCGGAGGCCGTAGAACTCCAGGAAGGACCGGAAGAAACTACTCGCCGGCAGCCCCAGCCCGCGCAGGCAGTGCGAGCGGAAGATGACCCGCTCGCCCTCCTGCGGTGCGGGGGAAATCTCCCCCTTCGGTGCAAGACGCACCTGCACGCGATCCTCGCCGGGGAGCCGGGGAGTCCGGCGGAGGAACTCGATGTGGTCTTCGTGAACTTCAGAGCCGTCCCAGGTGCCGGAGCGCACTAGGGGAGGTGCTGCGGCGGAGGAAGAACTCATCGCAAGCTGTCGCCCCAGCGTTCGCCGGAGCTTGGGCGCGCGGCGGGGAGAAGAAGAAGAGGAAGGAGGAGAGCGAGGAGCAGCAAGAAGGAAGAGAACGAGGAGTAGTGGGAAGGAGGGGCGCGCGTGCCCCCCTCTTCCCCCTACTTATAGCCTCGTGGGCTGCGAAGCCGAGGGGGCGGACGTGGGGATTTACTGCGCCCATGACCCCATGACCCCCACGATCCACGATAAAGTTACTGCACGTAGTAACTCCACGGGAATCCCAACCGTCCACCGGGACCGCGGCGGATCCGCTCGGGCGCCGAGGCGCGGTAGTGGCAGGCCCCGCCTATGGGCCCGCCCCGTCGCGCGCGTAGGCTGGCAGGACGGCCTAGCCACGTGCCCTCGCGTGACAGGCCTAGAACGGGCGGCGGCCTGGAGGCTTGGCTAGCACGCCACTTAAATCCCGCCGGGACATTCAAAATACTGAGCGAGTTGAGATTAAGTGAGTCCGAGTTGAGCAAGTCTGACTCCTAGTCGGCCCGGCAGAAGTCAATCAAAGACCATGTACTGAGCACCCGGAAAGAGAAACTGTTGAGGCTTCTCGGCCGATTGTCCGCGGCGCCTCACCAGCTTCGGGGACTACTGTCGGAGTAATGGGCCACGGGTAGGCCAACCCGAGGCCCAGAACCTTTCAAGACATTAGGCCGGCTGCGCCCCTCAAGACCCTAGGTCGAAGGGCCGCCTCCTGAGGAGTCGGCAGTGAGACGGACGACTGCCCGCACACGGCCGAGTCCGAGGGACGACTTCCAGAGAAGCCGGCTTTGGGGAGTCGGCCTGCGACTCCAACAAACCCCATGACCTCATCAAAGGGGACGAGGCAGGGGCGTGGCTACAGCGAAGCCCACCCGCGCCCCTCACCAAGGGCAGGCATGGCCACAGCACGCCGTACCCTGGAAGATCTCCGTGCGGCGTGGCACTGTTGCCATGCCGGCCCTGACATCAGCACCACAGGGCCGAATCCTGTACCCACGACGGCTTGTCTGTACGGCCTAGAGGCAGCAGGCCCCACCAGTCAGTGAGACCTCGGGAGATGGCAGGAGAACCACCAGTCGGACCCGTCGGGAGTCGGCTCGGGGGAGTCGGCCGAGCCCTCCCCCGGGCCCACGCGCCATTAATCAAGATGTGATGGGGAGTGGCAACAGCGATCGCCCGCCAGGCGGCGGGGCTGTTGCCACGACCTCATGATCAAGCTCGTGTCATCAGAAGCACGGCTACAGTAATCAGCAGCCGGCAAGACCCACCCGTGGCGGACGCGGCCTGTCGGCTCCGTACCAGGCCAGTCGGCGGGCCCCAGCGGTCAGCAGAGAAGACGGAGGTCAGAGGCACTGACGGCTGGGCCTGCGTCCAGCCGGATTACCATTGTAGCCATGGGGGGGTAGGCCTATATAAACCCCCCAGGGCACCCATGCAAAAGGTTGGACCCCATTAGCTCTAGACCAGATCATATCGAAGGGAGAGAGCTAGCCTTGCCCTCTCCTGCCACAAGAGAACTGCTCAAGGAGCAACCGTGTAAACACTTTGCCATAGTGATCATGCGGAGACCCCGCAGAGCAGCAGTAGGGGTACTATCTCCCCGGAGAGCCCCAAGCTGGATAAGATTCGCCGGCGTGCATGTCTTCGCCTCATCCCGTTTCCAGGCACCAGCGACGTTCTACTCGCCCCCACCATGATAAGCCACCCGTTGGCATATGTCGCACCAAACCCCCGACAGTGAGGGTGTGTTCCCTTGGTTGGGTTTGCGGCGTGCAGGAGCGACTGTGTGAGGGTGCGGTGCCACCGCGGCGTGCAGCAGCGACCATGTGAGGGTGCGGTGCGACCGCGATAGCCGTGCGCAAGTGTACCTCCTTTTCATTTTGAAAACTTTAGGCAAGCTTGGCAAAAATGTGTGGCGAAATATGGCAATGCAAGGCCTAGACCCAAACAGGATAAGTATGTACTAGGAGTACTAGTGTTAAAAAAGAAAGGCGGGGTTTTCCTTCGCGGGATTAAACGATACAAATCTTCGTTTCACGTGTTAATTAATGCGTATTTTTTTCTACAAAGCCCAAAGAGCTAACAATCTCACTCCTCATCACTTGATTAATGCAGCGCCATGCAATACAACCTTCTCACTTCCACATGCATGCAGGGCATATTAATGTCCTTGGTTGCTAGTATACTCCCTCCATTCTTTTTTAGTTTGCGTATAACTCGGCGCATGCATACCAAGCAGACCACCCTGTGCATTATTTTGGACAATTTTACCCCTGCATGCAAGGACCTAGAGAAATGTATGGCTCTTAATACGCATGGAGTCATTGGCTCCTTTTCCTTGATTCCTGCTTGAGTCTTCTCGGATTCTCCGCAAGCGCGCTTCCCCTGCCTCCTATATGCATGCTGCATGCATGCCTTTGGTCTGTCATCACTCCTGGGCTGCATGCACAGCTATAAAGCAAGGGTAAAAAACCCCGTCAATTTTTCCTCGATTAGTGTTAGTGGCCTTTTGCAAATTGTAATTTTGATATACTGGCCTTGTGTACAAAAAATGGAGGTAGTAATTATTATATTTGACTTCCTTCCCCATTGTAGTGACATCGACGATATCTCGAACGCTGTGGTTTGGCGAAGTGCGTATGACGGAGAACACCATTGTGGGAGACCACGGTAAGTCGTTCGCGAGTGCTGCCTGCAAGCTGAGAAAACCGCCTTATTTGCATCCAGGAAGTCCGTTGAACCAAAGGACGCGTAAATGTGCTAGTACTACTAGTACACAATAGCGTCGTCCATCCAGCTTAGTGCGGTGAGATGGTTTCTCAAAGAAGACGATGGAGAAGTGGAGTCAGCGAAGAGTGAAATGATGGAGAAGGGACAGGGGAGTAGACTCTGTGCTCTATATTGTACATGTGTCCAAGCATGGGAGAAACAGGAGAGACGTTGCATTTTTCTGTTCCTTCAATCAATCAATCAATCAGGGAGCTTCGGTTCCATCCTTTTGGCTTTGGCAACAACATCCACAATGGTTCCCACGATGCCAAAAGCTATTTTCACATTTGGCTACACATTGTGGATGCCCTTAACCGTACCACTTGGTTTTGCTCCTATGTGCTATCTATACAAATCTCAATTATATTAATCTAAAAAATTATATAATCAAGATTAATAAAAAGGAGTTGCTTTTGCCGCGCGGATAGCGGGGAGGTTTCTTATTTTTGGAGGATGTTGTCCTGGCATTTTGCTAACATGCGGTCCCACGTGTTAGTGCTTTACCAAGCCGATCCGCGTCCCACATGAGGCAGAACAACGGCAGAAGCAACAGGTTGTTAACATGAAGATGATGAGGGAGAAGCAGATTCAGCAACGAGTGAAATGATGGTTGCTTCGTCCCTCCAACTTATTTTTTTAGCATTATCACTTCGTCCCTCCAACTTAACTATGGGAAAGGTGCAGCTTTGTGATTTGACGCCTCATTGCTCATTACTACGCCGGCGCCATGACTGGGTGCTTCACCCCGGCTGCTCTGCGCTGTATTCCGGTATGGCATGTGGACCCGGTAGCTTGATGTCCCACATGTCGGCGAAAGGGACTAGACGATTTATGAAAGCGAGCGCTCCACTCTTACAACAGAGGAGTACACGACACGATAGCCTAGTGAACTGTCACTTGTATTATATAGTAATATAGTTTTGCTGTTTCGCATGATCCATTGATACAAACCCGATTAAACAGGAAAGGGCGTGATTTTTCCTGCGTGGTATATGATACTGGCCATACATTTCAAAGGCAATTTTAATGTATGCAAACTGAATAATTAAGTAACAAAATGATATCTAGTTAAACTAAAAACACATATGATTTATTTTGTTAGAGTGTAGTAGTAGTGTTGTATTGCATAGTTGTTAGATGTAACATGCGAGAACGTGCAGAGATGTAGTTTTGCAGGTCCTACAGAGAGAAAAGCGTAATACATTCACCAAACTTCAGAATAAGCTAATTACGGTCACTATATACGTTTTGCGGTGATTATACGGTCACTTGCTCACGGTTCAACATCGGATTGCACTCTGTTGACTGGCCAAATAGTCTGTGTGGCACCATGTTGACTGGTTAAATTAACCACGTTCCTTGTGGGTCCCACCTATCAGTTCGCATAGGGAACAGGTCAGATAAACACAAATTTACGCAGGTGCGACAAGACTCCAACCCATGCGCAGGAATCACCTGGTTGTGTATGTGCCTGTCAGGGCCTGATGTGTGCGCATGCACGTGTAGGTTGAGCACTTGACCGTGAGTGTGTGTGTTGGTCATGTGGTGTACTGGTGTGTGCATGCATGCATGCGTCTGTGCGTGTGAGTGTTGCGTGCGTGTGTGGCTGCGTGTGTACGTGTGAGTGTTGTGTGCACGCGTGGGTGCATGTGTGAGTGTGAGTGTTGCGTGCATGCAGTTCGTGTGCATGCGTGCATGTGTGTATAATCACCACACCAGCTCCTGTGTGTTAAAACTGACGGCTCAACATACCAATACAAGGCCACCTTGTTCGCTATGCCCGCGGTCATGACTTCGAACCACCGTCCAATATTTTTTTGTCGTTTGTTTTCATGCTTACTAGCAAGATGACCATGCATTGCACGTCACATCAAGATGCATTTTATGACTAGTTTATCATGTGAGAGAAAAGGACGAACGAGGGAAGGCCTTATTTGCAAATGTGGAGAGGTGTGTGGGTACCTTTTTGCAAAATTGCCATAGTTTCTTTCCTATCCGTCAAATATAAATCGGACGGCCTATATTGTAGGATGGCAGGCACACCATCATCACCAACTCTATTTTTTATAAGAGTGTATTTTATAAGAGTGTAGATGTAGAGTAGATACAAGCCGACAGGTGGGCCCAATGGTAGTGAGATAATGTGATGCAACACTAGAGGTGCCATGTGGAGCGTTTAACTAGTCAACTAGTCGTGTCTAGAGCAAATACAGAGTTGTACGGTGAGCCCGTCACTGTATAATAACTACAAAATGTAAATGGTGACCGTAATGAGTGGATTCTAAAGTCCAATGTATGTATCGTGCTTTCACTTCAAATACAATGATCGTCACTGTATATATCGCGAGAGAAAGATGAAACATGCGTGAATGTGCTGGGGGCTTACATTTAGAGGACCTAGAGATAGTTTGTGTGCGTACGTGAAAGGGGCGTAGAGGGGGTATGCGATGGAGAGAGAGATGCTCTTCATTTCTCTTTATTATGACTAACTTTATATATAGTATAAAAATATACAAATTTATAGTGCGGAATAAATATCATTGTGGGCACCATGCAATGCAAATTAGCGTTCATACTCCTCCATATAACTTTGTAATGTTCTATATATGTAGAAATTCTAAAATAATTTTTTGGCCACACTTTATTCAAAAGGAATGTTGTATGCGAAATAAACGTGAAGAGAGGGCTTTTTAGATCAATGTGGTACGTGATGTAACATGTGTGAATGTGTAGTTGATGCATTTGGTAGGGCCTAGAGAGGTATGTGTGTATTACGTATTCGATAGAGGCATGGATAGATGGGTCGGCGGGGGGGTGGGGCGTGGGAGAGATAGCACAAGAAATGAGAGTGGTCTAGAGAGAGAGACGAATATGACATCACGGCGAGAGATTCCCTTGAGTGTGTATATGCAAGGGGGAGTGGATAGAGGCACCAGGAGAATATTTTTTGTGTGTGCGGTGTCTGTGTTGGTATGTGTGGGTGTGAGAAGATAACGAGACGTGCGAGCAGAGGGTATGTCACCGTGTGAGGTCCGGTGGGTCGAGGTGAGGCCCTTCGTTCGGTTCCGTCCTGCGCCACATTGGTCGGCCCGTGACGCATTTAGGGAGACCCATGGATGACTAGTCATAAAAGAAAAAGATATCATAATTGTGAAGGACTCTGTGTCCACTGACCAAGTTGGCTAGGATTTGTAACCCTAGGTTCTCAGACTAAGGTAACCCCTTTATCTCTGATATTACTATTCATCCAACCTAACTTTAAGGGGAATCCTACAGAATGCTCTGCTAGAATCATGCTCGTCGATTACGAAGAGAGGTGTGAGACAATGTGTGAGAGACAGGCCTAAAGATAATGTGCATACATGAGACACGTAGGCAGGTCTATGCATATAGAAAGGGCCGATGGGGATTGTGCGTGCGTATGCTTGCGAGAGGAAGAGTGCTTGTGATAAAGGTTAGTGAAAATAGTCGTAAATGGTTACGAGAGGGAGGGAGGGTTATATCGAGAGTGTCGGATCTTGGGTTCCGGCAAAACCCTCAAGGTTCGAACACTGGGGTGCGCACGAACATCTCCCCCTACCGATCCACGTCCTAGCTTCGCTAAGATCTCAAGGAATAACTCAACGAGCTCGCAACACAAAGGACACAAGATTAATACTAGTTCGGGCCACCGTTGTGTTGTAATACCCTACTCCAGTGTGGTGGTGGTGGATTGCCTCTTGGGCTGAGGATGAACAGTACAAGGGGATGAACAGCCTCCTTAGGAGAGGTGTTCTTGTGCTTGGCGGAGTTGTGGTTGTCCAGATTACTCCCTCTAGCTATGGTGGTGGCTTATCATGACAAAAGCAGTCTTCCCCTACCAAAGGCTCTGGTGGTGATGTCGTCTTGGGCTCCACGGTGACCTCCGTCTTGCCGTCCTGCTAGTCTTGGTCTCGTTGCACCTATATGGAAACGCTTGCTTGACGCCTCGGTACTCTGTGTCTGCGCTTGCCTCCTTAGAACCAAAGAGGAAACAAGGACACTGTGCGCGCTGGCGCCCGCCTGGTCTGGATCGTCATGGCTCACGTCATTGGAACCTCGCGAGGTTTGCCTGGCCTTGATCTCTCCGCCCCTCGCGAGAAAGCCTGGTGAGGCCGCTCCTGAGGAGGTCTTGTGTCGTCCGCCTCGCGAGGCTTGGCCCCTCGCGAGGGTCTTGAACGCTTGTTGGTGAAGATGGGCCGTACGGGCCCGCTCGCAGAGCCATGCCGTGGGCCGCAGGCATGCAAGTCTGGGGACACCTGTTCCCAGAACACCGACATGTGTGCGAGAAAGACACCTCAGGAGAGAGTGTGTGAGCATGTGTGAGAGACCACCGATGGAGAGTGAAACTACACGTAAAAGACCGTTGGTACATTTATTAAAGATATAAATTGTATCCAAATATTAGGATGGGATCATTCGCGTAAGGAACGGTCATTGATCCATCAGACATCTAGATTCTGTTGAATTTGAACATGTCTATGTTATTATTTGACACAATTGATCCACATAGTTAGTATTTTGAACTCCAGACAATGCATCGCTTTAGCAATCGAATATAAACGTGAGTATAGTTCATGTTGTGTGTGTAAAGCACATTATACATACGAAAGTTACACAATGAACCTTATAAATAGCTACCTATGAACTAGCATACATTTGAATTCAACTTAAGGTGGTTTAAAAAAACCGAATTCAACATGAAGTCCATTCAATTATATGAATTTGATATCATGGCATTTGTAAATCATACCTAAATTATGGGGGCACCAATCTTTGCTCTGATTTTGTACATAATAGCATATGTAGTCGTGTACAAAATAGATTCAAATTTAGCTCCTCCATTCCAAAATAATTGTAGTTATAGGATTTTCAAGTGTCAAAATTTCAAAAAGAAGCGGATAATTTAAAGAGGTTTTCAAACATACAAGGTCAAATTTAACGTTTTCTATTTAGGTCAATCCTCAAAGTTCAAGAGTACTCTAAACGTGAATGCTCGTGTTTCAAAATTTCGAACGAAGTGCCAAAAGAGCCTCTACTCGCCCGATACCGCGTGAGACCAATGTTTGGTAGTACAAGGAAATTACTTTTCTAATAACTCCGACCCGTGAAACCTACCGGCCCGACGTCCAAAGGTCTAAACCGCGGTAGGTTTGTAGCTTCATCTAGATGCCACACAACCGCCTCCGAAAAACATTCATACACAATGGCCGCCTAAGCACACATGTGCGTGGCCGAAATTGCTCCCGCCCACTATTTGGGATACCTGGGATTACCATCCTACCCTGACCCGCAGTAGGTCCGGAATTTAAGAGGGGGGCAAAGTTTGTACTTTCCCCAAATCCCAAACAAGCGCGACCCATCTTCTGTTTAAAAAGGCCAAAAACAAGCGCGTCCTAGACCAAAACATTGTTCTCCCCCTCGCCCACCTGTCTGATTCCCCATTCGTACTCTGTGGGCGCAAAAACTACCTCTCCACCAGCCGCGAAACCCCGGCGTCCTCCCTCCGCCACCCCATCCCACCCATCAACCGCCACCCTCCTCCATCATTCCAGAGCCGATACCCCGACGTCGTCGTCCACCGCAACCTAAACCGCAACGCCCTCCATGGCTAGTAGTTGAAGCCGAGGCCGAGCCGTCCGTACCCGAGCCAGTTCAACCACGCCGTCCTACGCCTCACCGCTGTCGCTCCAACTTCGCCACCCTCCACCGCACCAGAGCTGTTCCTGCTACACTGTCCTTCGCCGCCTCGGATCTTCTTCCGCTCCACTAATATACGGCCATGGCAACACAGTCAACAATTTGTCCATGGGTTTGTCCAAGGATCCATGGTTCTCCAAAACATTTGTTCCCCCAGGATAAAAAAGAAGATCGCCGCGACATATGGAGGAGACCACACTGGCAACCGATAAGGGTACTCCTCTTCCCTTATTCGTGCAAATCTTACGTGTCTGCTTGCACAGTATTCATCCCACAGAAGAACACTAGTTGACCGCTTCTTCTTGATACTAGATGGTCCTAGTAACTCGCAATGCACAAGGTTTCTCCTCATATACTATTTCACCTTAGCTAGAGGTCTGTCGCCCCCCTGAATTTCAATTCCTGGTCAGTTGATTCCTAATTAACGGAAGCATTCCCCGGTGTAACAGGCGCTAGTCCGCCTATTACGTCAGGGAAGCAGCACCTCGGTGTTTATATTAGGGGCGTGTGGGGCCTAGAGCTACTGGCGCCCGATCTGGAGGTCGGCCGGGATTAAAGGGATGACCTGGGGGCGCTGCCAAGCACGGCGGTGGTGTGAGGTCGAGGGGAGGGTGGGGCGGCGGAGGCAGGGGTTTGGGCCGGTGGTCGCTGGAGGTTCGAGAAAGATCGTCAACAGTGACTGGTGGGAGGTAGATGAAGGCCATCTTCCCGTTTCTTATGGATCGGACGGTTCATTAAAAAATCGACTGACCAATTTATTTTCAGTCAATTGTTATCTTGATATGACCGCATGTGGTGGTGTATTGGAGGAGTACCTGCATTTCCTGTGCTCATATATTACAAAATCATACGGAGTAGAATCTAATTTTCTTTGCCATGCAATGTTGTAGAGCTATCATATGTCTCCTGTCATTTATTTTTCAGCCACCTGCTATCTGCTACTTTTACAGTGGACTAGTTCTTTACACACTTCACCCATACTCTCACTATTGTGTTTTTATGCAATGGTATTTTAGAGACTGCCTCGAGAGAAGCAGAAAAGAAAAGAGAGAAGTTGCTCCAGCTTTCTACGCGGGTAAGCACGGCACGTTACAGCGCTATAAAGGGTGCAGTGTTAGCAGATGGAGACGGTAAACGTAGGTCTGGAGTGGATGACCTCGCTCGCAATGAACCACCATCCCAGGTGCTTACTTTAACTTCGCAGTGTCATATGTGGTTGCATGTTCCATACGGTGTCTAGCTTGTATTCGAAAGGCCGAAGTCGGTCTTTATTAAGATAAGGAAAGATATTTTTTACATGAACCACCATCCCGTGAGCACCAGAAGACAAATAGCTAGTCAGGGAACTAGGCGAGCCAGTGACAAGCCCAGCAAAGACAGGCATCACCTCAAAGCCAACTAAAAAGCCGTGATGGTGGCGAAGCAGCCTGCCTCCCACCAGGCTCTTAGGTCCTAGATGATCCTGCTCACCACTCCAGCCGGATGTCTAGCTTCAATTGTTTCCAATTTGGTTAAATTGCATCTGGTTAGCTTACACATTATACCTTTCAATATGACATGCCTTTCTATTTTTGGTACATACTGGTACATCTTTGTATTAACCATGTTCTTACATCAAACTAATGTTCTTGTGTATCCCTCGTCAACCACTTATGATGAGGCAGTCAGGCAAGTGGACTACTCCTCATTTAAAGAATGCAGTGTCAGCCTCCCGACATGATTCTCAAGAAACAACAAGGCTAGATAAAGATAGTGAACGTAGCTCTGTAGTTGATTATCGCATTTCCCCTACACTAGCATCACAGGTGCTTGCTCTAACTTGGCAGCATAATATGTGGTTGCATGTTGCATATTGTGTCTAGATTGTAATTCTTCCAATCTGGTTAAACTACATGTGCTATTCTGCTTAGCTTATACATTATACTTGTTAATGTGGCATGCCTTCCTGTATTTAGTACATAGTACATCTGTCTATTAAGCATGTCCTTACATAAAACTATTGTTTTTTGTATCCCGCATCAATCAATATGACGAGACACCTTTAGTATATGCAGTGTGATATTAGTTGCATCTTTCATAAGATTTATAGCATGCGCTGCCTCTAATTTGTTGAAATTCCATTTATGATGGGACACTTTTAACTTGGCAGAGTCATATTGGTTGCATCTTTCATGTGGTGTCTAGCTTGCATTGCTTCTTATTTGTTGAATGGTTTCTGCTTAGTTTACACAAACAGTTGTGAACATGCCATGCCGTCCTGTTTTTCGTACATATTCCATCCTGGTATCATGTGTTTACCTTACATCAAAGTAGTGATTGTCAGTATCATGCATGAATGAGTTCTGGAGAGAGAATTTTATTGCTTTTTCTTGTCCGTTTTACTTGACAATTCAAAATCAATAAGGCAGAAGGAACTTAGCAAGGCAGCGGATAAAGGTGCTCCTTCCAAACAGAGGGCCTCTACAGTTTGTACTCGTCCATCCTCCCAAGATAATTTCCAAACAACACATGCATAGACACTCAAAGTAGTTGTGTTTATGATGAGCACGTCTTTTCTAGTGCACCATCACCGATGCTCCCTCTAACTTGGCACTTCTATATGTGGTTGCATGTTTATGTGTGATGTCTAGCTTGTATTGCTTCTAATTTTGTTGAATTCCATCTGCTTACTTTACACATTATACTTGAATAAGACACGTGTTCCTGTTTCTAGAACATACCATATCTGTCTATCACACCATGTTCTTACATCAAATTACTACTATTGTGTAACCAGCAACAATCACTTATCATAAGACACATTTGACTTCGGAGTGTGATATAGGTTACATCTCGCATTCTTTTCTAGCTTGTACTACTAATTTGTTGAAATGGCACTTATGACGAGACAGTTTTAACTTGGTAGTGTGATATTCGTTGCATATTTCACATGGTGTCTAGCTTTCATTGCTTCTAATTTGTTGAAATGCCTTCTCCTTAGTTTACACATCATAAGCTGTGAATTTGCAATGGCACTAATGACGAGAGACCTCTAACTTGGTAGTGTGATGTTGTTTGCATCTTGCATATGATTTATTTCTTGTACTGCTTCACATTTGTTTAATAAGATGAGACACTGTTAACTTGGCAGAGCGATATTTCTAGCATCTTTCATATGGTGTCTACCTTCCATTGCATTGCTTCTAATTTAGTGAAATGTCTTCTGCTTAGTTTACACATCATAGTTCTGGTTATCTCTCCCGTCCTGTTTTTCGTACATATTACATCCTCCTATCATGTGGTTGTCTAACATCAAAGTTCAGTTCGTTTGTATCACGCATCAATTTTTGTGAAGAACTAAATTTTTATTCGTTTTCCTTGTCGGCTTGACTTAACATGGCACAGAGAAAGAGGAAGAAAGCAGGGAACAGGAACCGGAAGAATCCTGCAGATTTTGCTGGTACTGATGGTGCAATAGAAGGTTAATGTCCAGCGGAAAATTCTACAAACAGGGTATCCCATGCTACACAAGCTGCAGAAAAAGCCAAACAGAAACAAATAGCTGCCACCAAACAAGCAGAGACAGCCCTAGTTCTTGCAACACCTTCCACAGTACTACCAACTACACGAGTTACTCGTGCGTCAACTGAGCTAGCAGCACGTTCCCAAGCTCCCTTGCCACCTGACACTACTTCCCAAGCACTCTTGACACAAGACGAGTTGGCAAGATCAGATGAACCTTGTGAGCTTCAACATCAAGAAGGTAGTTGGTGGAGTCAAGTTATAGTTGCATGCTTCTTTATTGTAGTCTCACAGTTTGATGTACACTAACACTTCCTATATTCGTTGTTGGACTAGCACCTAGGCGCAAGAGGAAACAAATATCAGGGATAATGCTCGATAGGTTAACTAAATCTAGAGGAGGAAGAAGGGAGATCTGTTTTGAGGTAGGTTTAAAAAGGCCACGTGATGCTACAGAGTCAGCCAAGTTAGTATCAGAGGCAGCGGTTGCCATTAGGTGTCATGTACGTATCCTCCCAACATGGATTCAGTACAGGAATGAAAAAGACGAAACCCAGTTCTACACCTTCCTCGACCATTTATCTGTAAGTATGGTTATGTATGGAAACTAGTAATATCGTCCTGCTCTATCCCATACTTCCTAGGTTGCTGATAATGAGACTCCCATAATTTTCAACATATGAGGTTCAAGTTGGATAGCCAAGATGATGAAACCAGACAAGCTTGCACCCATGTTTTCAAGTCTGCTCTGCGACAGTATCGGTATAACTTGACGAAAACTCACTTTGAAGGCAAGGCTAATAGTGAACTTTCCCAAACATCTCCAATGGAAAATATATCGGATGAAGACTGGAGGGACCTCGTTAAACACTGGTCTGATCCGAAGTATCAGGTACATTATATATATGTGATCAGATCACATGTTGAAGTCCTATTTACGCATGTGCCACACAAATATATCTTCCTATAGGTCAACAGTTCAAAGAACAAGGCCAACCGTATGAAAGTGAAATTCCAACAGACGACGGGATCTAATAGCTCTATTGCACACTGTGAGGCTCTTGTAGTTAGTTGTTGTTTCACTCTTTTCGCTATACCATATTATCAGATATATATTGACTTGTTCCAAATGCAGAGGAAAGCCCACAAGGACCAAAACGTACCTGAACCAAATGCTGTGGAAATCTTCAAGGACTGTCACACCAGCAAGAAGAAGGGCATGACTACACCAGTCAAAGCCGCTGTTGTGAGTCCTTAATCCTCATGCCTTTTAACTACTACTTACTCTTACTTGTGCCTTGAACTACATGGTTTGCAGCTAATGTCTATTTTACACTTTTCAATTTTATACACAATTGTCTTAACATATCATTGCACCTTGCAACGTTTAAAAGAGAGGAGTGATGTTCCTTTGATCTTGACCTATAATTTAGTTCTGTGCTAGACTTTCCCACACAACGTTACAATTGCCTATTTGTCTGTTCTCAGTTGTTTTGTGATATGAATGGTGTCATACTACGCTTACCGTATTATAAACTTCGTCTCTTTATCCTTAGCCCTCAATACAATGTGAAGAAATAGACAATACATTAGCAATGGTACATGTTCATATGTTTGGAACCTGGTTTTATTATGTACTTTGCAATAAAATACAACTAATATTTTACATGGGTTCACCAGAATAAGTTCTGTATATAGATCAAAGCCGTTTTGTTTGGTTTTGCTACCTCCTTAATATCTTCTATTCTGGTACTACTAATGTAAAACCTCAACTTTTCAGCGAGCTATGGAAAAAATGGTGGAACCGCCACCTTCTTAAGGTGCCGAGGCAAATATAACCGCAATGTCAGCTCTTGCTGTAGTGGGTCAGTACCTGTCCACTAACAGTGCCAAAAGCACATTCCTGCGTAATACTGGGTTGGTTGTTAAGGCAATCTCGTCCAAACTGCCTCATGATCAAGATATGCAAGCTCAAAACAATGTTGTATCTGCGCTCCAGACACAAGTCCATTCCCTAATAGAGACCCTTAGTGAAACAAGGAGAGACATTGTTCGATGTTGTCAAGATATGCATGGTTTTGAAACCAGACTATTAGACATTTGCTATGTTGTTCAGGAGGCTAGGAGAACTGAAGGCGAAGGTTATGGTGCTCCATCGGACAATACAGCATGAAAACGTAACAGTCAGGTCAAATGAACCGAGCTTCTGAACTTCTGGTGGTGCATTTATCTGCTAGACTATTAACTTTTATGTCAACCTTCCTTTTGTTTTATAGTTATAATTTGTTTTGGTGCGATACAAAAGTTGTTCTTAACGTGCAGCCACCGGCTGAAGAAAACATCAAGCCATTTTTGTATAGTGTAGGGTGTTCCCTATATTTGCACTGGTGGCGAACTTTGATGCCCACCGGCTATAATTAACATGGGCCTCCAACGGGCCGTAGAAACAATGGGCCTTCTAAGGGCCGTAGAAACAATGGGCCTTCTACGTGGCGTAGAAACAATGGGCCTTATACGGGCCATACACACAATGGGCCTTCTACGGGCCGCATCATCAATGGGCCTTCTACGGGTCGTTTGATCGGTTGTCCAAACATGGGCTAATAACAGACCACATTATGGCCGTAAATGGTCTAGAGTTTAAATCGTCCATTCATGGGACGACCATAACGGGCCGTTATTAATCGGCCATATTTGATGACGCTATGAAAATGGCCCAATGTATTAACGGGCCACAAACGGGCCGACTGTAACCACGGGCTAAATTTGGCCCACAAGCAGAAAATGACAGTAACGGGCCATAAGTAAACGGATGTTGGAAATGAGCCCAAGAATAAATGGGCCCCGAGAAGGCCGAAAGATAACATGGGCTGGAAATGGCCCAACGGAATAATGGGCCATTAATGGGTACAAAGTGATACATTGTTCATTACGGGCCAGTTTCACCATGTGCCGTTAATGGGTATAAAGTGATACACTGTTCATTACGGGCCAATTTTACCACGGGCCATTAATGGGCCGGGAGTAATAAGGGCCTCATATGGCCTGAAAGACGTCATGGGCCATACATGGGCCAGAAGTTAAAATGGGCTGGAATTATATTGGACGGCCCAAATGACGCTACTGGGCCTAATTTGGATAGGCCGTAAACGGGCCCTGGGTTAGCGGGCTATAAATGGGCTATATGTGAACAGGTCGTTAACAGGCTTGCCGTGGTCCGGGCCGCCACCTTTTTACCAAGTCAAATAGGCCGGCCTTTTCACAGGAATGGGCCTCTGTTGGGCCGTGCCACGTGTCGACGTATCATAGGCGCTTTGGGTCCAATGAGTGGATGACATCTGTCCCAACGGTGAGCCGACATGTGTTTCCTCCAGCCAATGATGATTTTACACATGGAAAATCCCCATTGGTTGGGGCTGTTAACGGGTTATCGGATCCAAAACCGGACCCGATAGCTTAATGGTGTTCCGTTACGGTGAATGCCACGTGTCGGTCACCCTTGACGAAAGCACTTCTATGACGCGCGATTTATCGTCATGGAAGTGGACACTTCCATGATGATATTTTTGGTAATGTCATGGAACACTTCTATGACAGCACGGGTATGACTATCTTGATTCTATCATAAAATCATCATGGATGTACATCCATGACAGAAAACATGACCTACTGTGACAAACGCGTATCATCACGGAAGTGTATTTTTTTGTAGTGAAGCTGTTAGATCTAGAAGAAACATTGTCCTTATAGTTTTTGCCAGCTGCATAACATGTAACAGCGACCTGTTAGTATATTTGAAGTACATCGGCAGGTGATGCTAGACGAGTTTAAAGGTGACAAGTTTCTAGGCCGTTGCGGGTGCTTGGCATCTTGCCAGACGGTGAGAATTAGGTTAGAAACGTCAAGGGTGATGACGCTATGCCAGCTGTCGGGGTCCAGTAAGGAGATCTAGAACCATGGAGTTGGGTCTTTATGGAGCGCCTCCGGTAGGGGGACTATGGTGTGGGCGAAGTGGATCTGAGGCCGTCAACACGGGCGTCGGTGAAGCTACTCAGGTGGTTGGGTTAAGGATGGTGTTGACGATGTAGATCTGCGGCCGTGGATGGGGCATCAGAAGCTGCTCCGGTTGGTTGGACGAGGGTGCGACGAAGCGGATCTGAGGCCGTGGACTTGTGAGTTGGCAAAGCGGCCCCGGTAGGGTTGAGAATGGTATAGGCGAAGCTACTCCAGTAGGGTTGACGATGGGGTTGGCGAAGCGGCTCCAGTAGGGTTGAGGAAGGTGTCTGCGAAGAGGATTAGAGGCCGTCGACGGGAGCTTCGGTGGGGCGGCTCCGGGGGGTGTGGATGAAGCGTCTCCGGTGGGGAGTACGAAGGAGCCGCTGCAGATGCGCTGCGGTTGACGAGAGGACCGGTAAAGCAGATCCGGTGCCGTGGACAAGGCCGGCACTGAATGGGCTATGGTACAGTGGTGGATGAGTAGTCTACTTGTTTCTGGGGGAGGTGGGAGGGGTAGATGCGTTCGCAGAAGCAGATCCAGCGAGGTGGACGCTGCTGGCAGTGAATGGGCTCTGGTACACCGGTGGATGAGCAGTTTAGTGTTTCAAAAGGGGAGGGGTAGAAAGGCCGATGAAGTACAGACGTCGTGTTGTAAGATGCCCAAGTGTTGTGAAGTTAGTCATTTTTGCAGGAGGGGGAGAGGAAATGGGGGTGTCGTGTGGTGGGGGGAACCGGAAGTTACCAAAGCAGCCCCGACCTATTATGTAAATGAGGGTGGTATTTGTAACTGTTGTTCTCCATGCACCAATGACAAAAGGGGAATATCGCATGCTAAAGACTAGGTGGAGGAAATTTTAGATAGAGGCAAGAGATTTTGCCGCCCACGGGATCATTCATATCCAGTTTGAACTAATTTTGGATAGTGCTAGCGGGATGGTCATGCGAGACTGTCTACATGGGGCACGCGTCGACAGTTAATAACTGGTGTGAAGTCCACCCCAGAAAAAAGACAATAATCTAGCATGATGCACTGATAACTTGGACGTTCACACGGGCGCGGCCAATCGTACGGGTGTAGAGGCGCGTTCACAAAAAAGGGGATCAAACATTCAGCCTATGTATTTCTGACGTAAATACATAATTTAGTGCCATTGGTTATTTACTTTAAACATAATGCATTGACGTGCTTTTCGTAGAGGTGCACAAAAAGAAATGGGTGTTGAATTCATATATGAATATTACATATATTACTTCATAATAGAACCTTAAATCATCCAAGACTAATAAATTTGAATGCAAGACTAACAATGGCGCATGTACATGATAGCTACATTGGTTGTTTGAAGAAACATCATTGTAACTTTGGCATGCACAATTGAAAATGATTATTTAGAAAAAATGTGATATGTGAGTGTCCAATATTTATAACGTTGAATCGATATTGTATATTTGGCCACAATACGAAGTATATATTAACTTATGTTCAAGCGATGCACGTCCACGATCGCTAGATAGTGCTACGTGAACGAATTGTGCAATCTTTCTCACACGCATACATATCTCATTTCTCCGTGGGCATCGGAATCACACACGCGCATTTCGTTTATTTCTCTCCCTCCATCAAGGTTAGAATTTGTCTGTAACATCCCAAATTTTCAATTTGGAATGTTATACACTAGATCATCATTGCATATCATATTTATTGCATTTTGGTTGATCCTATAAATTTTACGCAACTCAAGGACCCTCGGAGAGAGTTTGGGATTTCGTTATTTTCATATTTGAGTTGTCTCAAATTTTGAAAATAGAATCTTTTGATTTTATTTATTTTATCTTCAATTATTTCTATTACAAAAAATATGAGAGAGGGAATAAAATGACTTTCCCAAAATAAAGAAATATTGAGGATTTAATAAAAAAATCAATTAAGATTTTATTTTGGTTTTATTTGCTATTTTATTTAAATTTAAGAAAAATGCGCATTTTTCAAAATTGCATTTAGGCCCCAAATAAATGTTCATCCTGTGCGGCTTGATTTTAGAAGCCGGGGAAAATTTATTTCGGGACTTTTAGAGTCCGTTTAGTATTCCTTTTGTTTTTTTCTCAGTGTAACTATTTAAAAAAACGCAACCGACCTACGGGTCGTGTCCGACCCGGACACTAGGCCCATCCGGCTTTATAAGCCGGGGAGGCCCAACCGGACCCCCCCCCCCAAACCCTAGCCGCCCTAGCCCCGCGCCACCGCCGCCTTTCCCACCGCCGCCGCGCCGCCCCGCCGCGCTGCGCCGCCGCCCGCGCCGTCGTTCGCAGGACCGCCGCCGCCGTTCGCCGGACCACCGGAGGTAGTTTTTTTTTTCTTTTCGCCCCGGTCTTTCTCAAAAAACCGCTCGGTTTTCCGACGGTTTTGTTCGTTTTTTATTTTCGTTTTTTTAAATAGATCGGTTTTTCCGGTTTATTTAAATAGCAAGCGTTCGTCCGTTCGTTCATTTTAACGAATGTTCGTCGTTTTTCTTTTTCTCGGATTAAATCCAAGATTTTTTGATCGCGATTTCTGATCCGATTTTCTTTTTAGTCTAACTTTTCGCTCGTTTATCGGAATTAGGCGATTCAAGCGCCTGGAGTTTCGTCTTGAAACCCTTTTTCCATTTAACCAACTTAAACAAGTTTTTGCCACTGTCAAAATTGCCCTAGATCCAGAATAGTAAATGAAGCCTGTTTCTTTTGTTGTTTGTCTTTCGTTGCTTCGTTCGTTTTGATTTTTTTTTGCCAACCGGAGTTCTGAAGTTGAACTTTCTGGTTAGATCTCTTATTTGAGTTTTACCCGTGCATTAGTGAGTACTTATTGTATGCTTTTTTGTTTGCGATAGAGTACCCGGAGTGCGCCTCTTGTTACTTCGAATCGCTAGGTTTCCCGGATCATCAGCAAGGCAAGTAACACTTTGATCATGCTTTCCCACTACCCAGTTTTATTGCATTAGATCAATCCTTACACATTGCATGATTAGGATCAAATTAAATTGTGGGTTTGGGAAATAGTTGAGGTAGTACCTATTACATGTTTATTATCAAACCTTTGGGAGTTACTTCTACGTTTGCTCATTATGCCATGCTATGCTAGTAGACGTGGATTGGGTGAGAGTATCCATGACAGATGTGAGATTGTTAATTAATGGTTTATTTAAGGTGGCAACTTAAACACACATCTGGGTGGATTGAGGTACCTGGGTATTCCAGGATTGCCTGTTTTCTTTTGGACCGCCACCCAGGCTCAAAGGGATCATGAGATTATTCTTGCTAGAAACTTCCGTGTGCAGCCACAAGCTATTATGGGCTCTAGCATAGTTGATTAAGTTGTGCGAACTCTTACAGTGGTAGACTAGCAGATGTAGGGGAAAGTAGGTGTAACGGTCTACCCATCGTAAGGTGCTAGCGCTTCTGAAAGACTATGTATCGGTCATCCGTCTTCTCAAACACCATGTAGTGCGAGAAACCAAATGGAGGCGATCGGGTCTTGTGGGGAAAAGTGCGCAAACCTCTGCAGTGTGTATAAACTAATCATGGTTAGGCGTGTCCCCGGTTATGGACATCTTGAGTATCTAGTACCTACATTATCATGTGAGTCTCAACATGTTACTCTAAAATTTAATTTTGTTGGGTTTGTTTAATGATGATGCTTAATTGGGATTGAGAATGATGTCAACCATTCTCAATGTTTAACAACCACCATGATAGTTAAAAAATTTATTCCTTTGTAGTAGGGAAAAATTGGCTTTACGCAAAACTGTAACCATAGAGCTTTCCACCAGCCAAATGTGCATATAGAATAGCTGTTTCATTCCATTACTCTCTATGTGTTACATTGCCAGCATATTCCATGTGCTGACCCGTTTCGGGCTGCAACATTAATGTTGTAGACTTTTCAGACGACGATTAAGGTGTTTTTAGGTCGTGGTTCTATACTCAGTGATGCCGTTGGAGTTGATGGACTCACTTATCTTCCAAGCCTTCCGCTGTTATCGTTATTAGATGGCTTTAAGCCATATTTATTGTAATAAGTTCTCTTTTGAGACACTCGATGTAATAAGTGTGTGTTTGCTACTCTATTATAAATCCTTCAAGTACTGTGTGGTGTCAGCATTACTGATCTAGGGATGACACCGGAGCACAGTGATTGGACCGTTTGAGGTCTGGTCGCTACAAGATGGTATCAGAGCACACGCTGACTGTAGGACACGACCACTAAGCTAAAGACTAGATCACTACTCACTCTCTTCTCTTTTCTGACTCCACATCTTTTCTATTCTTTTAGGATGGCAGATGGAATGAACAAGTTCACGCAACCAGATGAAGATACACCCTTTGGACGTCACTTGAAGGAAGTCACTAGATACCTGAACATAGGAGTACCAAGCTTCACCGGCACCTAGAACGCCACTTTCCCTGAAGAAGAGCATTGGATGATTCAAGTTCAAGTTCCAAGAAGGACGTTCATGCCAGTCACTGAGCCCATAGAATTTTCTTTTGATGCACCAACTTGGAGTCTAGGAAAGAGCATGGCAGCTCACATCTCCATGGGACGCATTGGAGAAGTCTACCGCAATGATCTTAAGGATAGTATCTACCAGATTTGTGGGCGCCGAGATGAGCACTGGGAGATGATCAGTACCAGGAAGGATAGATCGGTTGCAGCTTTTATCCAGGAGTTAAACCAGCACATTCGACGACAGGAGACCCAGATGTGCGCCGACATGATAGACCCGACGAAGGCAAAGACAAGAATCAAGGAACTGGAGGAAGAACTCAAGGCTACATGTGAAGATTATGAAGAGGAAATTGAAGTGTTAGTGGAGAAGAATGACGATCTGATCAAGAAGATCGGAATACTTATGGGAGGCCCTACACCGGTAGAAGAAGACAAAGAACCCAAGGAGATTCGCCCGTAAGACTACATCATCATCGACGACACCAACTCGGATCCAGATGATAGCGATGATGACTACGTTGATGAAGCTGGAGCAGATATCATGGAGTCTGCAACTGAAGAATATTTTTAATAGACCACCTCATCAGTAGTAGTAGTCCACCATGTAAATATAGTAGTCCGAGCACTTTTGCGATAGTTAGATCGATTGTATGCCCTTGTTTGATTGATTGAATGAAGTGAATTGTTTGCTTTTGCCTCATGTGCATATGGGTAGTGTTTTCTCTTTAGACCCCCTCTATTCTTAAATATCATATTTTCTAAACCCTCAGATGCCTCCGAGACGTGACCCCGGATTTACTTTCCCACCGGAGCTCACCCAGTTGATCCAGCAGCAAAACACATTGATGCAGTTACTAGTCCAGAATCAGAATCAAGGCAACAACAACAACCCACCACCACCACCACCACTTGTTGATCACTTAGCCCATTTTCTTAGGCTGAATCCACCGGTGTTTTTCCAGTAGCACCGAGCCGATAGTAGCAGATGATTGGCTCGGCAAGACAGCTAGAGAGTTGACAACAGCAGGATGCACGGATGCGGAGAAGGTGAAGTTTGCCGCACATCAGCTTGAAGGACCCGCGACATCATGGTGGGAGAATTTTACAGCCACTTTCCATGTCGATACTGTCACATGGGACCAGTTTCAGCAGGCTTTTCGAACTGCCCATGTTTCAGCAGGAGCTATGGCCAGGAAGAAGCGAGAGTTTCGCAACTTGCGCCAAGGAGGACGGACAGTTGGCCAGTATGTGGAGGACTTTAGTAAATTAGCACGTTATGCCCCAGATGACATTGCTACGGATGCAGCTAAGCAGGAGAAGTTTTTGGAAGGACTGAATGATGAGTTGAGCATGCAGTTGATGGTAGCCACCTTCAACAACTACCAGGAGTTGGTAGATCGTGCTCTTATGATTGAAGGGAAGCAGCAGTAAATTGAGAATCGCAAGAGGAAGTATGGACAAGGGAAGCACACTTCAGGAGCTCAGCAGAAGCCACGTTTTACCCCTAGACCGGGAGGACATTTTCAGCATACCCATGGAGGAGGTAGCTCGCACAATCATAATGGCCCCACGAATGGTAATGGGAATGGAGGAAGCAACGGCCAGAACCGCACCAACCCATCGACCCCAGCCAAGAGAGACCTGAGCCAAGTCACTTGTTTTAAGTGCCAGAAGACCGGACATTATGCCAACGAATGTCCTGAATCACAGAATGGAAATGGAAATGGAAGCTCTGGGAAGAAGCTGAACCCTTTCAACAGGGGACAGGTGAACCACGTTAACGTGGAGGAGGTTGAAGAGCAGCCGGATGTAGTAATCGGTAAGTTTTTGGTTAAGTCATTTACTGCACTCGTTCTTTTTGATACTGGTGCATCGCATTCATACATATCAAGGGGATTTGTGGATAAGTATAACCTGCCCACCAAAGTTCTTAGAACACCTATGCTAGTAAGCTCACCAGGAGCGGAGTATATGGCTAGCCAAGGATGTTTTCAAGTGCCATTAAGTATAGGTAGGCATGTGTTTCCCTCAGATTTGATAATATTGGAATCACAAGGTTTGGATGTAATTCTAGGTATGGATTGGTTGTCGATGAATGGAGGAAACATCGATTGCGCCAGTAAGTCAATCTTTACCACCCCAGAAGGGAGAAGGATCAAGTATGTATCCCGACATGTGCCAAAGAGGACTCAAGCAAATTGTTTAACAGGAGTTGTGCAGGAGGAAGTACTAGTAGTGAAGGATTTCCCTGATGTATTTCCAGAAGAATTGCCAGGCATGCCACTGGATAGAGATATTGAGTTTCTGATTGAGCTTTGCCAGGCACAGGGCCAATATGAAAAAGACCATATAGGATGCCTGCAAAGGATTTGGTAGAAATTAAGAAGCAAATTAAGGAGTTACTGGATAAAGGATACATTCACCCATGTTCTTCACCTTGGGGATCGCCAGTACTTCTAGTGGAGAAGAAGGATGGATCGTTAAGGATGGTTGTTGATTATCGAGGTTTGAATGAAGTAACCATCAAGAACAAATACCCACTACCAATGATCAATGATCTGTTTGATCGATTGCAAGGAGCTAAGGTATTTTCCAAGATCGATCTGCGATCAGGATACCACCAGTTGAAGATTCGGGAACAGGATATACCCAAGATGGCTTTTACCACCAGGTATGGGCTGTACGAGTATACCATTATGTCATTTGGTCTGACTAACGCACCTGCATATTTTATGAACATGATGAACAAAGTGTTTATGGAGTTCTTGGATAAGTTCATCGTAGTGTTCATTGATGATATCCTGGTTTACTCGAAGAATGAAGAGGAGCATAAGGAGCATTTGCGTTTGGTTCTTGGAAAGCTCAGAGAACATCAATTATATGCCAAGTTTAGCAAATGTGAGTTTTGGTTGAAAGAAGTTGGATTTCTCGGACACGTTATATCCGGAGAAGGTATAGCAGTAGATCCCACTAAAGTTGATACCGTGACCAAGTGGGAAGCACCAACCATAGCTGGAGAGATCTGGAGTTTTCTTGGACTCGCAGGATACTACAGGAGGTTAATTGAGAATTTCTCAAAGATTGCGAAGCCTATGACGGAGTTGTTGAAGAAGGATACCAAGTTCATATGGACTGAGGAATGTGAGGCTAGTTTTCAGGAGTTGAAGAAACGTTTGGTTACCTCACCAGTGTTGATTTTACCAGATCAGACCAAGGATTATGAGGTGCATTGTGACGCTTCACAACAAGGACTTGGAGCAGTGCTTATGCAGGAAGGAAGATTTGTTTCATATGCCTCACGACAGCTTAAGCCTCATGAGTTGAATTATGATATGCATGATTTGGAGTTAGCAGCCGTAGTACATGCACTAAAGACTTGGAGACATTTTCTGATTGGAAACCATTGCGAGGTGTACACGGATCATAAGAGTTTGAAGTATATTTTCACATAGAAGGAGTTGAATCTCAGACAAAGGAGATGGTTGGAGCTCATCAAGGATTATGATATGAAATTGCATTATCACCCGGAAAGGCTAACGTAATAGCTGACGCGTTGAGCCGTAAGAGCCACGTCAACACCTTAATGATGAGAGATTTTCCAAGGGAGTTAGCCGAAAATCTTCGAGAGCTTTGTTTGGAAATAGTCCCGAGAGGCTATGTAGCAGCATTGGAGATTCAGTCTACTTTGATGGATAAGATCAGAGAAGCTCAAAGGACTGACAAGGAGATTGCTTCTATTAAGGAGAAAATGAGCAAAGGGAAAGCTAAGAGATTTCGTGAGGATGAGCCCGATACCTTATGGTTTGAAGACCGTGTTTATGTGCCAAATGATTCGGAGATCAAGAAGTTAATTTTACAAGAGGCCTATGATTCAGCATATTCGATTCACCCAGGAAATACCAAGATGTATTTGGATTTGAAGAATATTTTCTGGTGGACCAGAATGAAGAAGGATATTGCGGAGTATGTAGCAGTTTGTGATGTATGTAAGAGAGTGAAGGCAGAGCATCAGAAGCCAGCCGGATTGCTACAACCATTGCCGATACTCGAATGGAAGTGGGATAAGCTAGGCATGGATTTTATTACAGGATTGCCCAGAACAGGTTCAGGCTATGACTTGATATGGGTTGTAGTCGATCATTTGACAAAGGTAGCTCATTTCATTCCAGTGAAGACTACCTATACCAGTGCAAAGTTGGCAAAGATATACATGACCAAGATCGTATGTCTGCATGGAGTTCCAAGGAGCATTGTATCAGATAGAGGGACCCAGTTTACCTCAAAGTTCTGGAATCAGTTACATGAGACTCTGGGAACCAGACTGGAGTTTAGCACAGCTTTTCACCCGCAGACAGATGGACAGACTGAGAGAGTCAATCAGATTTTGGAGGATATGCTAAGAGCTTGTGCGCTAGACTACGGATCTAGCTGGGACAAGAATTTGCCGTATGCAGAGTTCTCTTACAACAACAACTATCAATCCAGTTTGAAGATGGCCCCTTTCGAAACCTTGTACGGAAGGAGGTGCAGGACCGCATTGTCCTGGGATGAAGTTGGAGACTGCCAGTTGTTTGGACCAGATCTGATAAAGGAATCTGAACAGAAAGTGAAATTAATTCGCGACAGGCTGAAGGTATCTCAATCCAGGAAGAAGAGTTATGCAGATTCTAAACACAAGGAGACAGTTTACGAAGTCGGAGACCGAGTTTATCTCCGAGTATCACCACTTCGAGGATTTAAGCGATTTGGAGTTAAGGGAAAATTAGCGCCACATTTTGTAGGCCCATACAAAGCTTTGGAGTGTATGGGAGAAGTAGCCTACAAGTTGGAATTGCCCGAAGGATTGTCGGGAGTTCATGACATGTTCCATGTATCCCAGTTGACGAAGTGCCACGCAGAGATGGCTGACATACCGCTGAGAGATACGGTACCACTGGAGGCAATTCAGTTGGACAGTGATATGACCTATGAGGAGAAACCAGTCAAGATTTTAGAGTATGCCAGTCGAGTCACCCGCAGCAAGGTTATCAAGTTTTGCAAGGTTCAGTGGAGCCACCACCGGAGGATGAAGCCACCTGGGAACGACAGGAAGAATTGCTGAAGGACCACGCTCACCTATTTTCTAGCCAACCCGAATCTCGAGGGCGAGATTCATCTTAAGGGGGGTAGGTTTGTAACATCCCAAATTTTCAATTTGGGATGTTATACACTAGATCATCATTGCATATCATATTTATTGCATTTTGGTTGATCCTAGAAATTTTACGCAACTCAAGGACCCTCGGAGAGAGTTGGGGATTTCGTTATTTTCATATTTGAGTTGTCTCAAATTTTGAAAATAGGATCCTTTGATTTTATTTATTTTATCTTCAATTATTTCTATTACAAAAAATATGAGAGAGGGAATAAAATGACTTTCCCAAAATAAATAAATATTGAGGATTTAATAAGAAAATCAATTAAGATTTTATTTTGGTTTTATTTGCTATTTTATTTGAATTTAGAAAAAATGCATGTTTTTCAAAATTGCATTTAGGCCCCAAATAAATGTTCACCCTGTGCGGCTTGATTTTTGAAGCCGGGGAAATTTTATTTCGGGATTTTTGGGTGTCCGTTTAGTATTGCTTTTGTTTTTTTCTGAGCATAACTATTTAAAAAAAATAACGCAGCCGACCTACGGGCCGTGTCCGACCCGGACACTAGGCCCGTCCAGCTTTATAAGCCGGGGAGGCCCAGCCGGACCCCCCCCCAACCCTAGCCGCCCTAGCCCCGCGCCGCCGCCGCCTTTGCCGCCGCCGCCGTTCGCCGGACCGCCGGAGGTAGTTTTTTTTTCTTTTTGCCCCGGTCTTTCTCGAAAAACCGTTCGGTTTTCCAACGGTTTTGTTCATTTTTTTGTTTTGGTTTTTTTAAATAGATCGGTTTTTATGGTTTATTTAAATAGCGAGCGTTCGACCGTTCATTTGTTTTAACGAACGTTCGTCGTTTTTCTTTTTCTCTTATTAAATCCGTGATTTTTCTGATCGTGATTTCTGATCCGATTTTCTTTTTAGTCTAACTTTTCGCTCGTTTATCGGAATCAGACGATTCAAGCGCCTGGAGTTTCATCTCGAAACCCTTTTTCCGTTTAACCAACTTAAACAAGTTTTTGCCACTGTAAAAATTGCCCTACATCCAGAATAGTAAATGAATCCTGTTTCTTTTGACGTTTGTCTTTCGTTGCTTTGTTCGTTTTGATTTTTTTTTGCCAACCGGAGTTCTTAAGTTGAACTTTCTGGTTATTTGAGTTTTACCCGTGCATTAGTGAGTACTTATTGTATGCTTGTTTGTTTGCGATAGAGTACCCGGAGTGCGCCTCTTGTTACTTCGAATCGCTAGGTTTCCTGGATCATCAGCAAGGCAAGTAACACTTTGATCATGCTTTCCCACTACCCAGTTTTATTGCATTAGATCAATCCTTACACATTGCATGATTAGGATCAGATTAAATTGTGGGTTTGGGAAATAGTTGAGGTAGTACCTATTACATGTTTATTATCAAACCTTTGGGAGTTACTTCTACGTTTGCTCATTATGCCATGCTATGCTAGCAGACGTGGATTGGGTGAGAGTATCCATGAAAGATGTGAGATTGTTAATTAATGGTTTATTTAAGGTGGCAACTTAAACACACATCTGGGTGGATTGAGGTACCTGGGTATTCCAGGATTGCCTGTTTTCTTTTGGACCGCCACCCAGGCTCAAAGGGATCATGAGATTATTCTTGCTAGAAACTTCCGTGTGCAGCCACAAGCTATTATGGGCTCTAGCATAGTTGATTAAGTTGTGCGAACTCTTACAGTGGTAGACTAGCAGATGTAGGGGAAAGTAGGTGTAACGGTCTACCCATCGTAAGGTGCTAGCGCTTCTGAAAGACTATGTATCGGTCATCCGTCTTCTCAAACACCATGTAGTGCGAGAAACCAAATGGAGGCGATCGGGTCTTGTGGGGAAAAGTGCGCAAACCTCTGCAGTGTGTATAAACTAATCATGGTTAGTCGTGTCCCCGGTTATGGACATCTTGAGTATCTAGTACCTACATTATCATGTGAGTCTCAACATGTTACTCTAAAATTTAATTTTGTTGGGTTTGTTTAATGATGATGCTTAATTGGGATTGAGAATGCTGTCAACCATTCTCAATGTTTAACAACCACCATGATAGTTAAAAAATTTATTCCTTTGTAGTAGGGAAAAATTGGCTTTACGCAAAACTATAACCATAGAGCTTTCCACCAGCCAAATGTGCATATAGAATAGCTATTTCATTCCATTACTCTCTATGTGTTACATTGCCAGCATATTCCATGTGCTGGCCCGTTTCGGGCTGCAACGTTAATGTTGCAGACTTTTCAGACGACGATTAAGGTGTTTCTAGGTCATGGTTCTATACTCAGTGATGCCGTTGGAGTTGATGGACTCACTTATCTTCCAAGCCTTCCGCTGTTATCGTTATTAGATGCCTGTAAGCCATATTTATTGTAATAAGTTCTCTTTTGAGACACTCGATGTAATAAGTGTGTGATTAATACTCTGTTATAAATCCTTCAAGTACTGTGTGGTGTCAGCATTACTGATCCAGGGATGACACCGGAGCGCAGAGATTGAACCGTTTGAGGTCTGGTCACTACATTGTCTTTCTACCCCGTCCGACAAATCTCTCACACAGAAACACACACCCTCTCTCTGTCGAACACACCCACCCCTTTAATTCCACCCACCCACCCCACTAATGTCTCAAAGTATAATTATGTCTCTCACACATATGCCTAATGTTAACTCGATTTCCGGAACCATATGAATACATACAATGGGTTCAGTAGAGCACCTTTTGTTTTGAGATTTCGCTCTCTCTCTCACACACACACACACGCGCGTAGACATTGTTTCTCTCTTCATTTTTTTCCGACACTTGCATACACACCATTTTTTTATCTCCGTGATGCTTTAATTATGCCTTGCACTCATTCTATCTACCCATTCCTTAATATAGATACGTGTCACACAAACTCCTTATCCTTATATCTAAGTGTCACTGCCCCCCCCCCACACCCACACACGCACACTTCCCGACACCGAAAGAGCAGGGTGACACCTCTATCTTGATACTAATCTATCTACTAACACACACACATGTACACTACCCAACACCGAACGAGTAGGGGTGATGTAGGGTGGAACCCTAGATGGCTAATCTTTCACGAAAGGAGTGGATTCCAACGAGGAACATGAAGAACACGATGGGAAACACGGGGAAAACATGAGAGAAACACTCAAACCAACGAGATTAGGTCACACATATGCTAGGTCCTCGAAAAACAAAAGGAGATACAAGATCCATGATCAACAAAGGACGATACAAAGGTAACCGGTTCTTCTCTGTGAGGAGGTCTTGAGGGGTCTTCCAAATAAGGGGTCTTGAATCCAAGATGGATCTTCTCCGAAGAGGTAATGGTCCCTCGCAATGGAGTAGATCCGGGTGGATGAGCGAAGCTCTATCTCACATATGAGCTAACACAACGCTAACCCTAGAAAGAGGGAGGAGGATGAGTATATATAGTCTAGGGGCAAAGGGGTACATGGGCATCGGCCCTACACTGTGCACAGACAGGGAAGGCCGGATTTCCGGGCATCGGGCCGGATGTCCGGGCTTTCGCGAGGGGCCGTATGTCCGGGCTAGGGTGGCTGGATGTCCGGGCTGTTGGGGGCTGCCTTGACGCATTCGGTATAGAGGACTCCGGACTTCCGAGGTTGGCTGGATGTCCGGTCTGAGGCCGGATGTCCGGGGCCTGTAGGTACTTGGAGGCTATCGCTGTGGATGCTCCAGGGGCCAGATGTCCGGAGTCATGGCCGGATGTCCGGGTCCTGGAAGTTGCTCTTGACTCCTTCCGTTGGTTCTCCTCATCCGTGAACTTGGCAACTTGTTTGTCTTCATGTGCATATTCGGGAGGGTCCTCTTGGTACCTAATCATGCACAACATTCTAGAATTAGGTAGTAGCCATGTCTCATGTGGATCATATGTGATATCACTAAGGAAGGAAGTCACCTCGGTCTCGAGAGCTATGCTCTAGCTCGTGTCATAGGTCCTCTTGGCACTTGGTGAGACGACGATAGGTCCATTGGGATGACCGTACGATGCTCCGCATCATCTCCCCTCCCTTGGGAAAGATTCGACCTCGGATCGATATCTTCATCACCATGGTAAGGAGAGAGATCTTTGACGTTGAAGATGTCGCTTACGGAGTACTTGTCTCATGGAATGTCGATCTTGTAGGCGTTGTTGTTGTAGCGTTCAAGCACCTTGAAGGGTCCATCCGCTCATGGTAGAAGTTTGGACTTGCGTTCCTCGGGGAAGTGGTCCTTGCGAAGGTGTTGAATACCATGGGGTGCTTGTTGAGGTTGAGCTTTGTCGCGAGTCATTATACTTGGCGCTCAATGGTGTGCCTTGTATCTTCATGCATCTTCTTGAGATAGTTGACTCGGGCACTCGTGTCCATGTTTGTGCGCTCTTCTAGTGGTAGGGGAAGAATGTCCAATGGGGACAACGGGTTGAAACCATAGACGACCTCGAAGGGGGACTTGCCGGTAGTCGAATGTCTTGCTCGGTTGTAGGCCTACTCGGTGATGGGTATACACTCCTCCCACTCCTTGATGTTATTCTTGATCAACACGTGAAGTAGAGTGGAGAGTGTGCGGTTGGTCACCTCCGTTTGGCCGTCGGTTTGTGGATGGTATCCCGTGGAGAAAAGTAGCTTGATTCTGAGCTTAGCGCATAAGGTTTTCCAAAAGTAGCTTAGGAACTTGACGTCGCGGTCCGAGACTATCGTCTTTGGTACTACATGTAGGCGCAATATTTCCCGACAAAAAAGTTCGGCAACATGTGAAGCATCGTATATCTTGTTGCAAGGAATGAAATGAGCCATCTTAGAGAATCAGTCCACAACAACAAACACGGAATCCTTTCCATTTCTAGTTCTAGGAAAACCAAGCACGAAATCCATGCTAATATCTTCCCATGGGTGATAAGGAATTGGAAGGGGCATATAAAGGACATGAGATTGAGCTTTGGACATAGCTTTGCGGCATGTAGAACATCAGGTGGTGAAGCGTGAGACGTCGCAGAATATCTTGGGCCAAAAATAGGTCTTGGAGAGTGTAGCAAATGTCTTTTCACGTCCAAAGTGTCCCATTAGTCCTCCTCCATGAGATTCTTGCAAAAGCAACAAACGAAGAGAAGACTCGGGGATGCATAGTTTGTTAGCTCTCATAAGATAATCATCTTTGATGTAATAGCGTTCCCAACATGTATGCGTCAAACATTTGGCATATGGAATAGCAAAAGTATGATCATGCGCATACAAGTCTTCTATGTGCTCAAAGCCAATGACGTTCAACTCAAGTTTAGTGACAAGCATGCATATGCGGGAAAGAGCGTCCGCCACAATATTTTCCTTACCTTTAATGTACTAGATGACATAAGGAAATGACTCAATGAATTCACTCCATTTAGCATGATGCTTGTTCAACTTCTTTTGACCTTTAAGGTATTTAAGTGTTTCATGGTCGGTATGGATGACAAATTCATGAGGGCAAAGATAATGTTCCCATTCATGCAAAACTTGCACTGAAGCATATAGCTCTTTGTCATAGATGGGGTAATTGAGTTGCGCTCCGGAAAGATTCTCACTAAAGTAAGCTATGGGGCGCTTCTCTTGCATTAAGACACCTCCTATGCCATTACCACTAGCATCACAATGAATTTCAAAGGGTTTGTCAAAGTTTGGTAATCCAAGCACGGGAGCATGAGTAAGGAAATTCTTAAGCTCATGGAATGTGCTATCTTGAGATGGTCCCCAAACAAAGGGTGCATTCTTCTTACTCAAAGCATGTAAAGGAGAAGCAATGGTGCTAAAATCCTTCACAAATCGACGGTAGAAACCGGCTAAACCAAGGAAGCTACACACTTGTTGCAAGTTGGTTGGTTGGGGCCAAGTTTTAATAGCATTGATCTTAGATTCATCAACATGAACACCCTTGGAAGATACAACGAAACCCAAGAAAACAGGCTTATCAACACCAAAAAGGCATTTTTCCAAATTAGCATAAAGGTGTTGTTTTCTAAGTGTTTGTAGCACGGTTCGAAGTTGGGTGACATGGTCTTTTAGAGATTTGCTAAAGACAAGAATATCGTCAAAGTAGACCACAACAAAGACACTAATATAAGGTCGAAAAACGAAATGCATGAGTCGCATGAAAGTACCGGGTACTTCGGATAAACCCATTGGCATAACAAGCCATTCATATAAGCCAATTTTGGTCTTAAATGCGGTTTTCCATTCATCACCTTCTTGGATGCGTATTTGATAGTGGCCACTTTTAAGATCAATTTTACAGAAAATTGTGGCTCCGCTATGCTCATCAATCTTATCATCTAGGCGTGGAATAGGGTAATGATAACTCACGGCAATAGCATTGATAGGATGACAATCAGAACACATGCTATATGTACCATCTTTCTTGGGAACAAGGATTACCGAGACGGCACAAGGGCTCAAGCTTTCTTGTACTTGGCCGTTATTGATGAGTTGTTGTACTTGCCGTTGGATCTCCTTAGTTTCCTCGGGGTTGATGCGGTAGGGATCCTTGTTAGGAAGGGGTGCTCCAGGGATGAGGTCGATTCTGTGGTCAATGCCTTGTAGTGGAGGTAGACCCAAAGGTAATTCTCCAGGGAAGACATCGTGGAATTCCTGCAATAGATAAGATAACACTAAAGGAAGATTGTGAGAGGTGTTAGCTTTTGGTGCCTCGTCCTTGCACAAAAGTACATAGTGCATGATACTTGATGGGTTCTCACACACATCTCTCATCTCACGTTTGGCGGGAAATAGAACTAAGTTCTTCTTGTCGCTCATCGTGGAGGCACTCCATTTGGGCTTGTGGCGCTCACTCTCTGTTTGGTGGTTCGCTCTCTCACTATTCTCTCCACGATGGGTGGTTTGCTTATCGGCGATCACTTGGCTTGGAGACATAGGTTGAAGCACGTACTCCTTTCCTTTCATCTTGAAGATATAGTGATTCATTCGGTCATTGTGGATGACACCTCGATCAAATTGCCATGGTCGCCCGAGAAGAAGGTGGCAAACGGACATTGGAACAACATCACACTCCAAAGTGTCTTCGTAAGCTCCGATCATGAAGGAAACTTGTACTCTATGCTCGACTTGGATAGTGCCATAGTCGCTTAGCCATTGAACTTTGTAGGGATGTGGGTGCTTCATCTTGGCCAATTGGAGCTTGGAGCAAAGTTCTTCACTTGACAAGTTATGACAACTCCCTCCATCGATGATGACCTTGATGGACCTTCCATTGATGCCAGCCTTGGTATGAAATATATGGCATCTTTGGTCTTCTTCTTGTTGATGTTGAAGAGTCAAGACCCTGGAGACAACGAGAGCGGGGCTTGAATCTTCGTCACAAAAGACTTCATCCATTTCTCCTTCACTCATGGAGTCGTATGTACCATCGTCGTTGAAGATCATGGTGCGCTTGTTGGTACACTCAAAGGACTTGTAGCATCGGCCTGCGCATGTGAAGCATTTGAATGAACTTGTCTTGATGGTCTCATCGGTTGGGGTAGAGGATGATGAAACTCTTGGCTTGAAGTTGCTTGTTGTAGGAGGACGACTTGAAGTTGTCGAAGTTTTCTTTTAACTTGACTTGTTGTTGTTGCTTGTAGATGGCTTGGTTGAGGTAGAAGGTGTTGGGGTCGTTGAAGCTTGGGTGTTGGAGAAGCCATAGGACTTGGATGAGAACTTGGCATACTTAAGTCATCTTACACTTGACGTTCCGCCTTGGTAGCTTGATGCACTAGCTTGATGAGGTTCGAGTATGGTTGGAAGTCGGCGATCTTCTTGATAGGATGATTGAGTCCATTCAAGAAACGTGCCATAGTTTGCTCATCATCTTCCATGACTTTGGCTCGTATCATTGCAATCTCCATTTCCTTGTAGTATTCTTCAACGCTCTTGGTCCCTTGCTTGAGGAGTTGGAGTTTCTTGAAGAGGCCACGGTCGTAGTAGGTTGGCACTAAGCGTGCTCTCAACACATCCTTCATTTGCGCCCAAGTAGTGATGGGTGGTTCACCTCTTGCCTCTCGATGCTCATTGACTTGTTCCAACCAAAAATGACGACGTAATCTTGGAACTCAAGGTATTCCATCGCGATCTTCTTCTCTTCCTCATAGTTGTGCAAGCGGAAGATTTTGTCAACCTTCAATGCCCATGAAAGGTACTCTTCGGGATCATTGCTTCCATTGAACTTGGGCTTGGTGAAGTTTAGCTTGCTGTAGCGTTGCTCTTCATTGTGTTGGGGTCGAGGGTGATGAAATCCTTGACGAGGAGGATTCTCTCCCTCAACTTTCTCTTGTCTTGGAGGATCTTGATTGTCTTCTTGCTCTTGTTGAATTTGGGGTTCTTGGCGAGGAGGTTGTGGAACTTGACGATGCACTCGAGCTTGATAGTTCCTCTCTCGAATTTCTTCACGAAGCACTTCTTGTTGCTCATGATTATGCTGGTTGCGCGTGGCTACGACTCAAGTTGAATCTCGAAGGGCATGTTGCGCCTCAAGTGCTTGAGCTTCTCGCAATTGTTGTTCTTGACAATGTGCCTCGACATATTGTGCATCTTGTTGTAGTCGCGCTTGCTCTTCCTCTTCTTGATGGCGTTGGCATTGCCATTCTCGTGCTTGTGCGAAAGTAGCTTGATTTTGATGCTGTCGTTGCTCTTGAGAGTCATTGTGCGGTTTGCTTCATAGTCTTGGCGTGCGACACGTCGAAGGGTATTCGATGTCGGTGTACTTGAGCCGCAGATGGTGTCATCGGAGTGTTGACTCGAGCGGCTCCATCTTGAGTAGGACAACGAGGTCGAAGAGTGGTTGGCTATCATTGTTCGAATATCCTCCTTGAGAGATGCCATGGATGTGTCGAAGTAGTCTCTTGTATGTTGCTGGGTGAGTCACAAGTCGGTGGCGAGGTTGTCGATGCGTTCGGTCATTGCTTTTTCCTCTTCATGCAAAGCTCATTGTGCACCAAAGAGGTGGCTCTTTGTGACGTATGCGGACATGTCATCGTCTTGCTCGATGAAGAGTGGGTTGGTAGAAGTACTTGTCCTATCTATCATTCCAAGCAAAATATGTGAGTGGGAGAAAGAGAAGAACTTATACCAAATGTACCTTGACCAATGTTGAAGATGGATCAATGATCACTCAAACATGGAAAAGGAAATAGCACAATTGGTATCAATTCTCGTCGGTTTCTCACACCTACACAAGTAAAAGCTTATAGTGGAGCTCGGTTAGGTGGTGGCACAAAATTTGATGCAATTTTTATTGAGTTTCAATAATGTTGGAAAAGATTCACAAATTTGCAAATGCAATAAGTAGACCAATAGCAAAATGTGGTACATGAAAACACACACGCAAAGAGATAAGTGGGGTCATGCAACCAAGGGATGATCCAAAATGTGGAATCCATAGAAAATGCTCTTGTTGCACAACACTAGAGAGACGCTAGCACAATTGCACAATAGGCAGATACGAAGACTTTTGTACAACCTACTAAGCAAAAATGCAACGAATTCTATCCCAAGTATGCTCTATGTATGGTATTCTGATGATATGATCCAAGATGATCTAGTATGACAATCTTAATGCAGTATGATTCTATGGTTCTTGCTTAAGCTCTTTGCTTATCTTTCCCTTTTGCTTAAAATCTTGTTTGGCTCTTTATATTTTGAGCACTTTTCTCATGCAATGCTTCACGAACCAAGATAGCAATTATGTATGCGATGACAACTTTGTGACACAAAAGATGATACCAAGATATGTACCAAAATGATATGGTAAGTATGCAATGTGAAGTATGACCACTAATGTGCACATGTGACTTTGCCGGCAGTACTCAAAGGCTAGTATCGATGGGTAAGATACGCAAAATTGGGCTATGGTGGTTATCAATGTAATGGCAAGAATGTATAATGATGGGACATCACGATACCAAGATGAGGTTACCGTTCTTGCTTACGGTATAGTGTCAAAATGGTGGAGTGGTCGTTGTTGATGACACGTCTGTGGCGAAGATGAGCGGCGGTTATGTTGATTTCGAACCATACCTAAATAGCCGAAACACAATAGGACACGGAACCGCAACTCAAATTCTCAAAGCAAAACATAACAAAATTGTGGTGTTTGCGGGAAATGGTGGTGCTATGCGGAAGTGATGGTGGTATGCGGAAGTGAAATGTGGGCACCGGAGCAAAATTTGGCGAAAGCTAGGTTGGAAATGGTGAAGTGGATGGAGATGTTGTTGTCAGGGTCCGAATGTCCGGGGGGTTCGGACCGGATGTCTGGGCTCTGGTTCCGTGGACGAACTTGAGGAACTCCACGTGGAAGAGGAAAATTCTGGGGATTTTGTCGATGGAAATTGGGGAAAATATGGGGGAAATCTAGATCTACCTGCAACACATGAAATCCGTGGATTGAATCCAACAAAAATTCATCACAGCAACAAATCACAAAAAAAATTGGGGGGCTATTTTTGTGGGGAGTTTTTGAATTTGGGACAAAATCAACAAAACTAGGCTAGAAAACAAAGAGGGGATGCTCCGAAATCGTGATCAACATGGTTCGTGATACTAAGATGATGTTGGGTGTAACCCTACATGGCCGGCCTTTCAAGAAAGGAGCAGGTCCCAATGAGGAACACGAAGCACGGCGGGAAACACGGGGAAAACACGAGACAAACACTCAAACCAACGAGATTACAAAGGTAACCGGTTCTTCTCCGTGAGGAGGTCTTGAGGGGTCTTCCCATGAAGGGGTCTTGGATCCAAGGTGGATCTTTTCCGAAGAGGAGACAGTCCCTCGCAATGGAGTAGATCTAAATGGATGAGCGAAGCTCTATCTCGCATATGAGCTAACACAACACTAACCCTAGAAAGAGGGAGGAGGATGAGTATATAGAGTCAAGGGGGGCGAAGGGGTACATGGGCCTTGGCCCTACACTATGCGCAGACAGGGAAGGCCGGAGGTCCGGGTGTCGGTCCGGATGTCCGGGCTTTCGTGAGGGGCCAGATGTCTGGGCTGGGGTGGCCAGATGTCCGGGCTATCGGGGGCAGCCTTGATGCATTCGGGGCAGAGGATGCTGGATTTCCGGGCTTGGCCGGATGCCCGGGCTGAGGCCGGATGTCCGGGGCATGTAGGTACTTCACGTCTATCGTTGTGGACGCTCCAGCGGCCGGTGTCCGGGGTCATGGCCGGATGTCCAGGTCCTGGAAGTTGCTCTTGACTCCTTCCATTGGTTCTCCTCATCTGTGAACTTGGGGACTTGTCCATCGTCACGTGCATCTTCGGGAGGGTCCTCTTGGTACCTAATCATGCACAACATTCTAGACTTAGGTAGTAGCCATGTGTCGAGTGGATCATATGTGATATCACTAAGAAAGGAAGTCACCTCGGTCTCGAGAGCTCTAGCTCTAGCTCATGTCAGAGGTCCTCTTCGCACTTGGTGAGACGATGATAGGTCCATGGGGATGATCGTAGGATGCTCCGCATTAGGGTGGCACCTCGATCTTGATAGTAATCTATCGACTGGCTTCTCTCTCAAACACACACACATACAAACACACTTTCTAGTTGTGCCTCTATGCGTACCACGCACACACTCTCGATACGTCTTTCTCTCCCTCTCCCTCCCCCCAACAATGACAGCAAAAGGATGACAACTTGATCTTGATCTTAATCTATCAACTGGTTTCTCTCTCTCTCTCTCTCACACACACACACACAAACATGCGCTAGTTGTGTCTCTGTGCCTCTCTCAAACACACTTGATACGTCTTTCTCTCCGCAGCCCCCTCGATATGTAGACTTCTCGCGCACGCACAGCTGTAGTGACGATGACGCTGAACCCAGTGTGCCTTGTTTTTACCGGCCTCATCTAATAGTTTCCACCCGGTTTATTGTTAATTAACAAGGGAACCTTTTTGATAGAGGCTAGGGTCCCGATATTTCGATGAGATGATAACTATCGATTTGGTGGAGACGACTTTGACGATCCGACTACAAACGTGCATGATGTTGCGCCTTAGAAATCGCTAAAACAACTCCGAGAGGTTATTGACCACACCAGATCACGATCAACCTGACCATGAATGTCTATTCCAGCAAGCAATCGAAGAACAAGCAAGAATATGATAAAGCAATCTGAATATTACGAATATATATGAAGTATTGATAATTGTGGGGATCCGGAAGCGGTCTTGGTCTGGTTGTTGGACACAAACGAAGTACACGAAGTTGCGTACGCCAACTTTTAACTAAACAAATCCCAAGCAAAAAGATACTAGATGGATCTACTTATATAGGAGCAAGGGGTGGCAGCCAAGGAGGTGGGAGGACGTTCCAAGGCATCCTAAAACCAACACTAGGTCGTATAAGGCTCATGGGCCCAAGTGGAGGTGATGGAACACCTTTGGACTTGTAGTTTGACTCGAATTCTGCTGCAACGTCAGATTGTTTTGTCCATAACTCAATGCTCCGGACGAATTTGAAGGTGAATCCAATTGTGTTGGAAAGTGCATGAAATCTATTTTCCAACAAAAAAAGAATCACCCAATTCGGAGTCGTATGAAAGCATTATTGGCGTTTTGAGTCAGGTATGTCTATGTAGTCCGAATCTGAATCCAGAATGTGAGAGACTTGGACTCTATCTTCTCTTGGCCCGAAAGTGACGTGAGAGGACTTTTTGAACAACACATAGACTTCTCCTTTTCCCTTATCTTCGTATGTGGATTGCACAAATGTCCCATACACCTGCAATTAGACATGGCACAAAAGTCTGTGAAGTATTTTTGTCCTAAATGACATAAATAAATTATTGCATAGTTTGCATTAGAAATTACCTCACAAATATGCATGTATGTAATATTTTTGGTTGTATCCAAGGTAGTCATTTCCACGTCATCCTCCCCTTCTTGAAAACAAAGCCATCCTCAACGTTGCTTAATCTTAAATGTGCCTCACAAAAGAGACAAGGTGTACATGTTATATATGTATATGTCATCCATTTTTTACTTACCTTGATTTTTACACATATAACACATGTATACATGAGTAACTTTCATAGTTCATAAAATCTAGAGCCAAAAAATTATCACAAGAAGTAGAAGGCATGAAAATATTGCAACTCTGTTTGCAGATATAAGTGAAGCTCTTATTCATTTCAAAAGATTGACAATGTTCATCATTAAACCATCCCAACATTGGTGAATAAACCTTACTAGCATCAAATTTACATGCTACAACATGCTTAAATAAGCAAACATGCAATAAGTCATTGGACATAGAATTATCACCAATATTAGAGGTCATATCAAAATGATTAAACATTGGTTCTTTTGCATCAACATTTAATTCAGTGGATGCACTCAAAATTGTTGGTATTTCAGTTGTTTGATCACATGACGCATTCATGACAGTAACAAGATTCTCTAAAATAGGTGGTGTGCTCAAATCAACAGGTAACTCAACACATGATGCATTCAAGTTAACTAGGCATGCATCATTCTCATGTGAAGTTATATCATCAATACCTTTATTTGTACCTTGTCGCAAAGATGTAGCTGATGTAGGTATGGACGTTGACAATTTACCATACACTTGAGATGATGTCGTGCTCACAATCCGAGGAAGGGACGCTCTAGCAGGTGCAATGGTGGAGGAACCAACCGGCGGTGGTGAGCATGAACTGGAATAGTAGTTGTTGTAGTCACCCAATGCATCCTTCTGTATCTGTCTCTCAAAGGTACAAGCGCGAACATACATACCAGTAATGCAACGAGGAATATACTAAAATCCTCCACAGATATCATGGTTCAAACCACCAAAAAATCTATTCATTGTATCATCCTCAGATTCTTCTATGTCACAATGATGCATATAAGATTTGAACTCTTGGTAGTAAGTATGAACAGTGTTACTGCCTTGTTTTAATTGTTCCAATTTGCGAAGCAATTCACGATGATAGTAAGGAGGAAACAATTGTTGTCTCATTACAGCTTTCAAAACTTTCCAAGTTGTGGGTTGGTTATCAATGTTTTTCTTGCAATGTACACTCCACCAAACAGAAGCAAAACCAGTAAATGCTCTAGTGGTAGCTTGTACTCTCTCAAGTTCAGAAAAATCATGGTGACTAAAAACTTGTTCTACTTCAAGCTCCCAAGCTAGATAAATAGCAGGATTAAATCTCCCGTCAAATGATGGTAAAGAGATAACCTAACCATATGCTTGTGTGTGTTTTCCCACCTCTCGTGATAGTGAAGATGTATCCATCGTCCAAGAACTTCTATCTTCGGAAATTTCATGACTAGTAGAAACAAGAAACAAAATTCAAGACTAATGTTCCTATGAACTACTAGGGTGTGGTGGTAAAGCGCTCATAGTAAAGCAAATATCAATATCTTACAAGTTCTTACCAAGCATCAGGTGGTGACAGGCAACCAGCGGTCTCAAATAACTCCGAAGATTGAGTAAAGCGATTGACAGGGGAACATATGTATACACGGTGTAGAAATATGTGGATCTTGGAAGGCTTAAATATATGGTAGCAAAAGATTAGCAATAATCAATTCAGAGATGCAATGTTGAATAAACGCTCAACATCGTTATTGTGCTGGTCCTAGGCTAGACCGGACTAGAGACGCGAGCCTAGAACACTAACAAGGTCACGCCGTAGCACAACTAGCATCAATAAAGGATATGAAGTAGCTGTGGACAGCAAGATAAAAGTGAAGATCACAATAGCAGTAAAGATAACGATGTGAAACAACAGCCAAGCAGGATATATCAACAACTTTCTCTCCAACTTTTCTCTGGAAAATTTTGTGCCATTTTTTTGATAATTTTTTTCAATAATGTTACCGACTCAAGCTTTCAAACGCAAAAGGAATCACTCAATTCTGAGTTGATATGAGGAGTCAAAAAATTCTAAAACTAGCCTAAAAACTAGAATAAGCTGTGTTCACAAACTTCGGAGGGAAAAAAGACCTATTTAGAAGCCCATTTTGAGGTGCCAAATATTGAAAAAGCTTCTGCAACTATTTAGATGAGGCTCATCTCTAGCTTTCATTTGAGTACTCGTGAAGCCAAAACGGACTTCGTATGAAGAAGTTATGCCTATTTTACTGAACAATGCACAAAACAGATTCCAATCCGAATTCAACTACAAGATTGAGTCTAGATAGATCTGAATTTTCTTTTTTTTCTCTCTTTTTTTCCTTGCACTTTTTCCTTTTCTTTTTTTCTTTTTTTTCTCTGTTTTTTTACCTTTTTCTCTCTCTTTTTCTCTTTTTTTCTCTGTTTTTTTCTCTCTCTCTTTCCAAAACAAACTAGATAAGATGCAGATTGGATCAAGCGAAGATGTGAACGATCTCAACTATGATTATGAAAATGAACGGTGGGTAGCACGTGGTGGAAATTGATGGATGGGTGGTGGACAGTGGAAGGGATAACGATGAAGTGGCGGCATGACTAATGTGAACAGAACTCGAAACTCTAAACGAACTAGAAACTAAGACCAGCAACTCGACAAGACGATGCAACCGATAATTCAACTATGCAAGCAATGAAAAGAAAATTGCAAAGGCTCAGACTGGCTTGGATAAAGGACGAATAGATCTATCCTTTTGTGGCTTTTTCTTAGACAATAGGTAAGAAAATATATCTAATCTAGGAAAAAAACTGAGCAACCTGAAAACGGATACCACTTGATAGAGGTGAGGGTCCCGATATTTGGATGAGATGATAACTATCGATTTGGTGGAGATTACTTTGATGATCCGACTACAAACGTGCACGACGTTGCGCCTTAGCAATCGCTAAACCAACTCCGAAAGGTTATTGATCATGCCGGAGCACGATCAACCGAACCATGAAGGTCTATTCCTGCAAGCAATCGAAGAACAAGCAAGAATATGATAAAGTGTAACGCCCTCGATTCGGCTATATCTCCTACGTGTCGAAGCACGACTTAGAGGCATAACCGCGTTCGCAAGTAAGGTAATCTTCACAACAACCCATGTAAATAAATAAAAGGGGAAAAGGATACATAGTTGGCGTACACTCGCCACATCACACAAATACATGAATAGCATTACAAACATCAAATACACTCATGGTCCGACTACGGTACCAAAATAAAGATCAACCCCCACATGCGACACGGCCCCCGATCGCCCCAACTAGGAGCCACTACTGATCATCTGGGAAAGACACATAGTAATAGCGACAGTCTTCATCGAACTCCCACTTGAGCTCAAGTGCATCATCTGGAACGGTATCATTGGTCCCTGCATCTGGTTTGGAAGTAATCTGTGAGTCACGGGGACTCAGCAATCTCGCACCCTCGTGATCAAGACTATTTAAGCTTATAGGTAAGGCAAGGTATGATGTGGAGCTGCAGCAAGCGACTATCATATATGGTGGCTAACCTGTTCGCAAAGAGAGCGAGAAGAGAAAGCAAAAGCACGGTCGAACAACTATGATCAAGAAGTGATCCTAGAACAACCTACGTCAAGCATTACTCCAACACCGTGTTCACTTCCCGGACTCCGCCGAGAAGAGACCATCACGGTAACACACGTGGTTGATTCATTTTAATTAAGTTAAGTTTCAAGTTATCTACAACTGGACATTAACAAATTCTCAAATCCCTCCAGGGGAGTCCCAACTTAGCCCATCACAAGCTCTCACGGTCAACGAAGGATATTCCTTCTCCCGAGACATTCCGATCAGGCTCGGCATCCCGGTTACAAGACATCCTCGACAATGGTAAAACTAAACCAGCAAAACCGCCCGAATGTGCCGACAAATCCCGATAGGAGCTGCACATATCTCGTTCTCAGGGCACACCGGATTGTCCAAGGTTCCGGTAGGCCAGCCCAGAGTTGCCCCTGGTGGCCACCGGCAGCTGACAGGTTGGACCAACACTCAGAAGAGCACTGGCCCGAGGGTTTAAATAAAGATGACCCTTGAGTCCGCGGAACCCAAAGGAAAAAGAGGCTAGGTGGCGAATGGTAAAACCAAAATTGGGCATTGCTGGAAGAGTTTTATTCAAGGCGAACTGTCAAGGGGTTCCCATTATAACCCAACCGCGTAAGGAACGCAAAATCCGGGAACATAACACCGATATGACAGAAACTAGGGCGGCAAGAGTGGAACAAAACACTAGGCAAAAGGCCGAGCCTTCCACCCTTTACCAAGTATATAGGTGCATTAAGATAAACAAGATAATATGGTGATATCCCAACAATAAACAATGTTCCAACAAGGAACGATCTCCAATCTTCACCTGCAACTAGCAATGCTATAAGAGGGGCTGAGCAAAGCGGTAACATAGCCAATCAACGATTTTCTAGGACATGGTGGGTTAGAGGTTTGACATGGCAATTTAGGAGGCATGATAAGCAAGTGGTAGGCATCGTAGCATAGGCATAGCAAAAAGAGCGAGCATAGCAAGCAAAGATAGACATGATTTCGAGGGTATGATCATCTTGCCTGCAAAGTTGTCAGAGTTGACTTGATCCTCATAAGCAAACTCAACGGGCTCCTCGTTCACGAACTCGTCTCCCGGCTCTACCCAAACAAGAGCAACAAGCAAAACGGAACACAATCAACCACGTGCAATGCTCAAACAACATGATGCAAACATGGTATGATATGCGGGATGCGGTATGTGATGCATATGCAAGATTTGACAAGGAATGATTGAACCTGGCCTCAACATGGAAATCCAAGAGTGTCACTGGAAAAGTGAGGTGATTTCGTTGAAATCGATATAAGGATCACCGGAATCGGATGCACGGTTTGGAAATGGCAAGCAAAACAAATATGGCACCGGTCTGCGATAATCAGCGAGTGACCAACTAAATGCATCAAGATATATATGCTACAGCACTCAAACATGGCAACAAAATACATGTCAGGGATCCACTCATGAAGCTTGAGAAAAGATGAACACTGAGCTACGACTAATTCATCCATTAACAGGTTCAAACAAGCATGGCAAAAGTGCCAATGATAACAGGTTTCAAACTTAGTGAAATTAACACAAGTCTGGAATTTATCATCAGGAAGCACACTTTAGACCATGAAAATTACATGCTACAGGAACTTAACATGACAAATCAAGACATGGCATGAAGCTACTCAAAGCACTTAACAAAAGTCCCTTAGTGACATTGAGCCAAAAGGGATCAAAAAAATCAAAAAATACAATTGCAAGCATATGAACATGGCAAAAACATAAACAGATCTCAGACTTCGTGAAAAACTGGAGCATGCAAATGAGTTAACGAGTAGGCATGTTTACGAGCTCGATGCACTCACTACAGAGCATGGCATGACAAACTAAGCATACACCCATCAAGAATACATGGCATAGTAGCTAGACATGGCAAGAACAACAACATCGCATGCACGGATCAATAGCAACATCCTCGGCAAAATCGCTAATCATGTCAACAATCTGCCAGGATTGACGATATAGAAAAAGTAGAGCTCGATTGACTCAAGCTAGGGTACTCCATAAATGCAAACAAAGCCATGGCTGGATAGAGCACCACAATGTTAACAAAACATCCTTAATGGTCATCCTCAAAAGAGGCATGGATCACTAGGAAACAACATGAACATATGGCATAACGACAAAATCAGGACAAGGACTTTGTGAAATTCTAAGTCCCTGAAATCATCATTACCGTTATGCTACTTTGCAAGCTTGTGCTAGTCACCACAAATATCACAAAAATACATGGCAAGCACCTCTGTAAAGATGGCATGGCATATAATAAAACATATGTAGAGCTCAGGATCATAGCATGCACACATTAATCATGGCAAAAATGACAAAAAGCTATTTGATGAAACAGATCTGACAAATTCATCACATAGCCCTCTTGCAATAGCATTTCAGGCATCAAGTGAGCTCAAATGAAAATGATTCAATGAGATGAAATTATGTACTCGTCGAGGCAAACATTTTGATATGCTACACGCGCGAATCGGAGCTACGGATGCAGAGTTACGGCATGCCAAATTTGCAAAAAATCTAGGGTTTGGGGATGAAAAGGTCAACCGTGAGAAGTAGATCTCAGATCCAGATCTCGGGGTACTGTTCATGCACGCCTCCCGAGGACTCCGGCGAGGTTGCAGGGCTCCGGCGAGGAAGGTGGCCTCCGGCAATGGCGGCGCGGCGGCGCCGGAGTTGGAAGGAGGCAACGGCGAGCTTTGGGTCGGCGGGCGGAAGAGGAGATCGCCGGCGCGGCGTGGTAGGCGGCGGAGGCGGACGCGCGGGCCTCGGGGCACGGCGTCAGCGGGGCGGCGCGGTGGCGAGGAGGCTCACCGGCGGCGGGGTCGAGCGGCGACGCGGCGGGGAACTCGGGCGGCGCGGAGCGGATGGAGGGCGGCGGCAGATGCGGGCTCTCGGGGGCCCTCCCTAGGCCGGGCAGGCCGGCGCGGCGGGGAGCCCCGGCGGGACACATGGCGGCCCCCGGTTGGCCGGGCGCGGCGGCGCAGGGCGTGTCCGGCGGGAGCGGACACGTCCGGCGGCGGAGGAGACGAAAAATTAGGGTTAGGGTGGTTTTGGATCCGGAATTTTCAGGGGAGAGACCATTTTATAGGTAGGAAGAGCTAGGGGGCTCCAAATTGAGCACGGTTTTCAGCCACGCGATCGTGATCGAACGCTCTAGGTGATGGAAGGGTCTTTGGTGGGTTTTGGGCCAAATTGGAAGGGTGTTGGGCTGCAACACAAATGAGGCCTTCTCGGTCCCTCGGTTAACCGTTGGAGTATTAAACGAAGTCCAAATGGCACGAAACATGACAGGCGGTCTACAGGTAGTAAACCAAGGCTGCTTGGCAAGTCTCGGTCTAATCCGGAAATGTTTAACCCCCACACACGAAAAGAGGTAGAAAGGACCACCGGAGGAGATAGGAGTGCCGGAATGCAAAACAGACAACGGGGAAATGCTTGGATGCATGAGACGAACACGTATGCAAATGCAATGCACATGATGACATGATATGAGATGCATGACAAAGGCAAAAACACACGGAGACAAAAAGCAGACATCGAGGAAAATAAAATAACTTAGCGCCGGAAACGGCTAGAGTTGGGATACATATACGGTAAATTACATCGGGGGTGTTACATAAAGCAATCTGAATATTGCAAATATAGATGAAGTATTGATAATGGTGGGGATCCAGCAGCGGTCTTGGTCTGGTCATTGGACACAAACAAAGTACATGAAGTTGTGTTGGCCAACTTTTAACTAAACAAATCCCAAGCAAAAAGCTACTAGATGGATCTAACTATATAGGAGCAAGGGGTGGCGGCCAAGGAGGTGGGAGGACATCCCAAGGCATCCTAAAACCAACCCTAGGACGTACAAGGCTCTTGGGCCCAAGTGGAGGTAATGCAACACCTTTGGACTTGTAGTTTGACTCGGATTCTGCTGCAATGGCAGATTGTTCCAGACGAATTTGAAGGTGGATCCAATTGTGTTGGAAAGTGCATGAAATCTACTTTCCAACAAAAAAGGAATCACCCAATTCGGAGTCTGTATGAAAGGGTTATTGGCATCTTAAGTCAGGTATTTCTGTGCAGTCCAAATCTGAATCCAAAACGTGAGAGACTTGGACTCTATCTTCTCTTGGCCCAAAAGTGACGTGAGAGAACTTTTTGAACAGCACATACACTTCTCTTTTTCCCTTATCTTCGTATGTGGATTGCACAAATGTCACATACACCTGCAATTAGACATGGCACAAAAGTCTGTGAAGTATTTTTGTCCTCGATGACATAAAAAAATTATTGCATAGTTTGCATTAGAAATCACTTCACAAATATGCATGTATGCAATATTTTTGGTCGTATCCAAGGTAGTCATGTCCTCATCACTTTTCTTTGTTACTACTAGTGAATCTAAAATCCTTCGGGGCAGACATAAAACATATCACTTCAACCCAATTAACATAGTAACTATTTGAAAAGAAACTAGCTAGACGCCCATGTGTTGCACGGAACATCTAGATGCATTTTTGAGTAGTTTATCTTGTGAGAGAAAAGGATGAACGAGGGAAGGCCTTAGTTGCAAATGTGGAGAGGGGTGTGGGTATCTTTTTGAAAATTGCCATAGTTTCCTTCCTATCTGTTAGATATAAATCTGACGGCCTAAATTGCCATAGCTAGATGCCCATGCGTTGCACGGAACATCTAGATGCATTTTTTTCGAGTAGTTTATCTTGTGACAGAAAAGGATGAACGAGGGAAGGCCTTATTTGCAAATGTGGAGAGGGGTGTGGGTATATTTTTGAAAATTTCCATAGTTTCCTTCCTATCCATTAGATGTAAATCCGACGACCTATATTGCAGGATTGCATGCACACCATCATCACCAATTCTGTTTGCTACTCCCTCTGTTCCTAAATATTTGTCCTTTTAGAGATTTCAACAAGTGACTACATATGGAGAAAAATGAGTGAATCTACACTCTAAAATATGTCTACATACACATCCGTATGTGGTAGTCCATTTGAAATCCGAAAAAGACAAATATTTAGGAATGGAGGGAGTATAAGAGTAGACATAGAGATATATCTCCAGCATGGTCCACAACGAAAATGTCCTGGACTGTTTAGCGTCGGATGCTCGCAATGCGATGACCTGAGTTCGAATTTTGTCTTTAACTTTAGATTTTTGTATTATATATAATTTATATTTAATATATACTTCTTCCGCTACTATACTGATAGTGGAATCCACAGAGTACTTAGAATACAAGATTAAGGATGGATTTGTTTGTTTTTTACTTTTTGTATGAAGCTGTAGCCACCCTGCAAGTCACGTGTACACTATTATTTCCAGCATATTTAATTAAGTTTTTATAGAGGGAGAATCATACACGCAATTAAGTCAAATGGATTAGATGTGACTCTATTATTTCCATCATAAGAGCATCTCCAATGGCAGCCGACAAATTTCCTCCCGCTTCCTTCCGCGGAGGACGACATCAAATGCTAGCGACATACATTTTCACAACTCTAACCAAGCAGAGGAGATTCATGCAAACATGGACTGATTTCATATAAGCATGAAGGATTTCATATAAAAAAGGTGGATCTTCATATAAACATGATGGTTTTCATTACATTTACATGAACTAAGCGGTGCTAATCCGGCTCTCGTGGTATAACTAATACTCCCTCCGTCCGCAAATACTTGTCCTAGAAATGGTTGTATCTAGAATTATTTTAGTTATAGATACATCCAATTTATCCATTTTGAGAACTAATATTTCCGGACGGAGGGAGTACCTAATCTAAATGGCCGCCCACGGATCCCTTTGTCTTCCTCATGTCCGGCAGACACTTGCGGGGTCGACGAAGGTCCTCGAAAGAGACGAAGCAGCAAATAAACCACCTGAATACACAGTTGTCGCCTTGGCGGTGGCCTTCATGGGACCAATGTGGCGGTAGCCTCCCGTGTTCTACTTCTCCTTGGTGATGGCGGCGGACACGGAGAAGCTGGCCACCGACTCATCGCTCTCACGCACCCGGCTTCTGTTTCTGCCTGCATGGCGCCGCCGCAGGCATGGGAGGCGTGGCCACCGTAGACACTCGTGGCATGGAACGACGCGGCAGCGAAGACGCCCGTGCCGCTGTGACGGCGTGGAGCAACTCACCACTCCTGATCGAGCTAAACTAGAGCGGCGAGTTGTTGAACCACGCGTCGGCTTGGGGCAGCAACTGGCTCCATCGGGCCAAGCGAGGTTGGTGAAGCACCGAGTAGCCTCGCTCATATCTAGAGGGCTCGAAGGGCCACTCAGTCGGGTAGTATGCCGGAGAATGGTCCTTAGAAGCCATCGGAACAGTGGAGAAAATGGTGAATGAGGAGATGGGGCAACGGCGGAGGGGTGCGATTCTTGCTCGTTGTCTGTCGGGCCTTGTTTAAATAGAGGGCGGACGGTAGGAGCTTCGCTGTCATCTGGCCTCATTTAAACTAACGGCGGACGGGAGGAGCTCTTCCGGTGTTGCGTTTAATTCCGGCTCGCTCATGAATAGACATGTGGCTGGAGTAGGTTTCTCGGTTTGGATGCGGGTTTAACGGAGGCGTTTGATAGAGGCGAGGAGGCGTGTTCAATCGGGCGTGTAGCCGGAGGCCCGGTACTATTCGATTTGACAGCGGGTGGCGTAGTTCCCGATACAGCTTTGATGCAGACGAGGGAGAGGGTAGCGGTTCCCGAAATGTTGAACGACCAATGATGCATCTTCCTTCAATTCGCATCATGAATGCATGAGGGAAGTAATGGGAGGAGGACCGAGAAAAGAGGCAGCACGATGTGAGTGCAACTCATTTTGCACTGATATAAAGGCGTCCCTCCATTCCAATGCATCTACCACATTTTACGCACCTAAGCATTTGCCTAAGCACCTACACTAAGCGCAAAAGTGCTCACTCCAGAACCAGGGCAGCGATGCGCACGAGCAGCTAGCGGCTGTGCCAGATGGTCCATGACGCCGGCCTACGGCATGGTGCCAAGGATCGTCTCCAGACGGTGTTCGCGACCGGCTAGTGGATGGTCGCCGTCGACGCTAGCTACGACTCTCAGTTGTACCAGATGATCGTTGCCACCACCAACAAGTTCACCATCGTCAAGAACTTTGCGCATGACATCGCCGTACTCCTCCAGCCCGCGTGCTCGGGCTCCTCATTGCCTGCCACCCTAATCATCCTCCATGGTCGGAACCTCTTTCAAGCACTGGGGGCCCTGCGACTGCCTGTCGATGCCACAAAGAATGTCCACCTGGAGGTCGCGCTCGCCACAAGGCGCCTCGCCCTGCAAGAATTCGTCAACCTACACATCCACGTGTATGAGAAAATAGTGTACATATGTATCTAAGAGGCTAGTGAGGACACTACGATGTTGGCCTTCCTCAACTGGCTGGAAGCCTTGGATGCCTTTGCTGAGAAGGACCTTGACCTCGCCAGAAAAGCCGCCGCTCCTCGCACAGAGTTGAGGAGGAGGAGGTCCTACGTTGATGGATGCATCTTTCTTCTTGCCTCCTGTAACCACCACTGTGATCGCATCATCGTGGCTTTAATTATTATTGTCCTATTGCATTCTCGTTCCAGTATATGCATCGCTGTAACTATACTCCATCCGTCAATTTATAAGTTGTGATTACCTTTTCCATCAACTTCCTGCAATGCACGGGCATCTTGCTAGAAACACTAGAACATGTTGGACCGCCTGTGACCAAACCAACGATGCGCCAACCTAGCTACTACCCTACTTATCTGGCGGAAAAGCCCCGCCCTAGCATTTCTAATCGTTATTTCTATCTATCAATCGTGCCAAGGAGCAGAACCAAATGTTACAAATTATACATGTTTCTCTCCTCCTACTCTAAAAGACTCAGTTGGTGATGGTGGTGTATCTGCCATCCGTTGTTTCTGACCATTAGATCTACATCTAACGGCTGTGAAGATATATGCCTTTGCCTGTACCTAGTGTTCCTTGAGAGGATATATCTATGGACTTTGTTTTAGGTTTACCTCGAACAAAGAAGGGGAGGGATAGCATATTTTTTGTCGTGGATAGGTTCTCGAAAATGGCACCCTTTATACCATGTCATAAAAGTGATGATGATGTTAATGTTGCTAATTTGTTCTTTCATGAAATTATTCGCTTGCATGGTATGCCAAACACTATTGTTTCAGATCATGATACTAAATTTCTTAGCCACTTCTGGAGATGTTTATGGGCTAAATTGGGGACTAAACTGCTTTTTAGTACTACTTGTCACCCCCAAACTGAGGGACAAATTGAAGTAGTAAATAGAACATTGTATATGCTTAGGGCTGTTTTGAAGAATAATAAGAAAATGTGGAAAGAATGCTTGCCTCATATTGAATTTGCTTATAATCGTTCATTGCATTCTTCTACTAAGATGTGCCCTTTTGAAATTGTGTATGGTTTCCTACCTCGTGCACCTATTGATTTGTTTCCTCTTCCATATTCGGAGAAGGTTAATTTTGATGCTAAACAACATGCTGAATTGATTTTAAAAGTGCATGAGTTAACCAAGGAAAACATTGAGCGTATGAATGCTAAATATAAACTTGCTGGAGATAAGGGTAGAAAACATGTTGTGTTTGCACCTGGAGATCTTGTTTGGTTACATTTGCGTTAGGATAGATTTCCTGATTTGCGCAAATCAAAGCTAATGCCACACGTTGATGGTCCTTTCACGGCCTGCAGATTTTGGGGTTAGTCCCACTTTTAACATTGCAAATTTGAAGCCTTATTTGGGTGAGGAAGTTGAGCTTCCGTTGAGGACGACTTCATTTAAAGAAGGGGAGGATGATGAGGACAGCAATACCATTGTTACACCCACAGCCCCTGCTGTTGTACATACTGGACCAATTACTAGCACTCGTGCACGCTAATTAAATTATCAGGTACTTTCGTTTCTTAGTAATGATTCTAATGTTCATGAGAATATGATGCTGCCTAAATTGGATAAATTTGTCTTGCTTACAAATGAAGGGCCTAGCTTTGACAAGAGGGATGAACATTGGAGCAAGATTAAGCATGGAGATGATGGCATGCGCAAGGGGAACAAGAACGGAGTTACAAGTGATGATTTCAGGACTTTGAAGCCACCATAATGAGTGCATGAAGCCTTGGACGAAATCTACAAGATGCCACTTCATAAATTTCATCCAGAGGCTATTAAAGGTGTTGCGTCACCTTATTTTTGGGCCAGGCCCATGTAATTTCGAAATAGTCAAGTATAGGCTGTTTTTAGAGTTCGTATGTGTGGGGAAACAAGAGTTAGGGTTGGTTTCAGACCCCTCCTCCATGGGCCGCGAAATTCCCCCCTCTTCCTCCATATATACAGCCCTTAGGGCATCGTTTAGACATTGGGTTTTGTTTAGATTAAAAGTTTGCCATAGCTGCAACTTCGCGTACTTCGTTTGTGTTCAACGACCAGACCAAGATGTCACAGAACCCCACCTTGATCAATAAATATGTCCTCTTATATTCGCAATATCCTGATTGCAAATCTTAATTTCTTGCTTGTTCTTTGTTTGCATGCAGGAAATAGACCCTCATGGTCAAGTTGATCGTGCTCTGGTGTGGTCAATAACCTCTCGGAGTTGCTTTAGTGACTGCTAAGGCGCGACGTCCTCGCACGTTCGTAGTCGGATCGTCAAAGTCTACTCCATCAAAAACGTTAGCCACCATCTCATCGAAATACATGACACCTTTGCCTCTATCTGTTCTTGAGCATCTATACTATCGTTGTTCAAGATGTAGGGGGAAGAGATGATAAGGTGTTCGCCAACTACTTCCCTTTGGATCCCAAATCCAATGTGAGTTCTTGGCTGATGCATCTATCGGAGAACTCCATTTCGTCCTGGGCTGACCTGTGCCATGAGTTCATTGGGGCCTTCATAGGCGGCCATCAAGAACCAGGATGGCCCAGCGACTTGCAGCTTCTCCAGTAGAAAGAAGGAGAGACTCTACAGAAGTATTTGCAGAGATTTAGCAGAGTCCATAGGAATATTTCAGATATCCACCCGGTAGCGGTGATAGCAGCTTTCCATTCCAATGTGCATAACCGCGGGAGAAGTTCCAAGATGAACATGTGGTTGCCCAAGACTGTGAAGGAGCTTTACACCTTGGTGGACAAGTGTGCTCGGGTGGAGGAAGAAAGGAAACTTCCTAGAGAGGAGGATTGCATCTACATCGACTCAGAAGATGATGATGAATCCACCAGCCAGAAGAAGAAGAATAAGAAGCACAACAAGAGGCGCAAGGATAAGGCGATGATGACCATTGTGTAACACCCACGATGCGGCTATATCTCCCACGTGTCGGAGCACAACTTAGAGGCATAACCGCATAGTAGGCATGTCACAAGAGGGGTAATCTTTACACATCCCATGCACTGAATAAGAGAGGGATAAAGAGTTGGCTTACAATCGCCACTTCACACAATACATAAATATAGCATTACATCATCCAGAATACAATCAAGGTCCGACTAATGAACCAAAATAAAAGAAGACCACCCCTAATGCTAGATCCCCGATCGCCCCGACTGGGCACCACTACTGATCAACTGGAAACGAAAACAACACAACGAACACGATCTTCATCGACCTCCCACTCGAGCTGGGTTGCGTCACCTGCACTGGTATCAACGGCACCTGCAACTGGTTTTGGAAGTAATCTGTGAGTCATGAGGACTCAGCAATCTCACAACCTCGCGATCAAGACTATTTAAGCTTATGGGTAGGAAAAGGTAGTGAGGTGGAGATGCAGTAAGCACTAGCATATATGGTGGCTAACTTACGCAAATGAGAGCGAGAAGAGGAGCAAAGCACGGTCGTGAACTAGAAGTGATCAAGAAGTGATCCTGAATCTACTTACGTTCAAGCATAACACCAAAGCCGTGTTCACTTTCCGGACTCCGCCGGAAAGAGACCATCATGGCTACTCACGTGGTTGATGCATCTTAATTAAGTTAAGTGTCAAATTCTCTACAACCGGATATTAACAAATTCCCATCTACCCATAACCACGGGCACGGATTTCAAAAGTTCAAAACCCTACTGGGGTGTCCCAACTTAGCCCATCACAAGGTCTCACGGTCAATGAAGGATATTCCTTCTCCCAGGAAGACCCGATCAGATTCGGAGTCCCGGTTACAAGACATTTTGACAATGGTAAAACAAGACCAGCAAAGCCACCTGATGTGCCGACAAATCCCGATAGGAGTCGCACGTATCTCATTCTCAGGGCAACACCGGATGAGACTAGCTACGAGTAAAACAAAACCTCAATTTTCCCCGAGGTGGCCCCGCAGGCAGCTTGGTTCGGACCAACACTTAGAGGAGCACTGGCCCGGGGGGGTTTAAAATAAGATGACCCTTGAGTGTGCAGAACCCAAGGGAAGGTGATAGGTTGTTAGTGCAAATGTAAAACCAAGGTTGGGCCTTGCTGGAGGAGTTTTATTCAAAGCAAACTGTCAAGGGGTTCCCATAACACCCAACCGTGTAAGGAACACAAAATCAAGGAACATAACACCGGTATGACAGAAACTAGGGCGGCTGGAGTGGAACAAAACACCAAGCATAAGGCCGAGCCTTCCACCCTTTACCAAGTATATAGATGCATTAAAGTAAAAAAGATATAATAATGATATCCCAACAATAATCCATGTTCCAGCATGGAACAAACTCCAACTTCACCTGCAACTAGCAACGCTATAAGAGGGGCTGAGCAAAGCGGTAACATAGCCAAACAACGGTTTGGTTGGAAAGGTGGGTTAGAGGCTTGGCATGGCAATATGGAAAGCATGATAAAGCAAGTGGTAGGTATCGTGGCATAGCAATAGAGCGAACAACCAGCAAGCAAAGATAGAAGTGATTTCGAGGGTATGGTCATCTTGCCTGAGATCCCGCAAGGAAGAAGAACGAGTCCATGAAGAAGACAAATGGACGCAGTCGAACGAATCCTCACAACGCGACGTTATCAGAACTAACCCGAAGAAGCAACACCGGAAAGAAGAAAACAACATAGTAAACAACCATCACATAATCATGGCATGATGCACAATCAAGTATGATGCAGGTCCGGTTTAATGAAGCATGGCATGGCAAAGTGCACAAGCAATTCTACAAATTAAGTGGAGCTCAATATGCAACTCCGTTACATATTGACGAAACACCACGCGACTTATTTAGTTCGATCTTGTTTATGTACCCAACAATATTAAATGTTGTTAAACATGGAAAGAGGGTGAAGCATATGAGAAACTACGTATCTAGACAAGTTTAAATGAAGCCGGAACAACAAGCAACAAGTCCGGAAAAATCCTCATGTGCAATTTATGGAGTTGGTACTGTTCTGCCCTAAACCATATTTTAGAGTTGTTAAACATGCAAAGTGATGCCACCATGTTAAACTAGGCATTTTTCTACCCCATTTACATATAAAGTTTGTTAGGTTTGGAGCTACGGTTATTTAGTTATGAATTAAATCATTTTAGGATGCTATATGGACAAAATTACACAAAAAACATTTTAAACATTTTAAATGTAGATGAAAGTTGGATATTATTAAACTAGACAAAATTCTAGACATTTTACATATAAAGTTTGTTTTAATCTGATGCACGGTTAATTAGTTAGGATATGCATGAAGTGCAAGGGTGTTTCTGCAAAACTAGCAGTTCTCAGGATAAATAGGAAATTCGGTCGCGGAAAAAAATAGGCACTCGGGCCGAATCTAGCCGGTCCCAAAGTGCACAGCAGCGGGGGCTGCTCACCCTGGGCTGAGGCCCACAACGGAGAGGAGAGGGGCGCGCTGGGCCTGGCTGGATCGAACGAGGAGGTGGAGGGGGCATGGTCAACGCTCCAAGACGAGCGTTCGTCATCCCCAGACACACAAGAGGCGGTCGAGGCAGGGGGCCGTGGGCGCTGAGACTCCGGAACAGGTCGTCGGAGCGCGGCCGACGGCGGCGCGCACGGGACACGGCGGAGATGAGCGGATCCGGGCGCGTGACGACATTCTCTGGTGAGGTGGCGGTGAGTGGAAAGCAGAGGAGGGTCAACGCGGTGTCGCTGCTGCAGCCTCCTCCTCGCGGACAGAGGCATGAGCAGGACTTGGAGGGATAGCAAAGAAGCTCCTGGAGGCTTGTCTCGAAGACGGACTTGGCACGGGGTCGGGGAGGTCGCATGGTTGCCGGAGACACATTGGGCTAGCTGCGTCGTGGTCGAAGACTCGGCCTGATTGAGCGAGGAGGCAGTCAACAGAAGCGGGACTTGACGCCGGGCGAAGCAGAAAGAGGACGGGGCGGTGGAACTTGGCGCGGCCGAGCGGGTGACGGCGAGCTCCTGCGTCGGGACGTCCTTGGCGGCGGACGGCAAGGTTCGGATCGAGACGATGCTGATGGGAGGCTGTAGGGAACTCCATGGAAGGCGTCCGCATGGCAGATCAAGGCGGCGGTGGGCATTGTTCGCACAGAACAGAGAGAGGGAGAGGGAGTCGGGTGAGACAGAGAAAGCTTCAGCAAAGAGAACGCGGAAGGGATCAGGGGATGGCCTGGTGGTGCCTGCTCCAGCGAGCCCTGTGCAGAGGCAGCAGGGCTGGCTGCTTTGGTTGGGTTGCTGGTGGCAGGGGAGATCGAGCAGAAGGGGATCTGGGAGGATCCCGAGGTGGGGGTTTGAGTGTGGCGGCGGCGAGGAGGAATGATGGGACATCTCTCCTTGATTTTAGGGTTACCTCGATATTTATATAGCGGCTGGATTTGGGGTGCATCTGGGCCCTCCGATTCAAATCAGACGGTCAAGAAACTTAGGCTAGGGAGTCCAAATAAGAAAACGGTGATGTTTTCTAGATGTTTGGGGATGATCCGGACACAACGGTAGCGACAGTCCGGGTCGGGTTCGGGACAGCTTTCGGACGCGCGCGCGAGGAGGGCCGCGGGCTGACGAGAGAGGTTAGATTGGGCCTAGGCAGTAAGTTGTGGATTGTGTAGACGGTCTAGGGAGGAAAGAGAGGGAAAGCCCGGCGCATGTTTCCGGATATCGAAAACATCCAACATATGACCGGCTATACTGCCCTATAGTTATCTGTTGGGGCATCAAACGGACTCCTAATGCCATGAAACTTGGCAGGCGGCCTATCTACACTATAACAACACCACATGCCAACTTTCAACCCATTCCTAGAACATTTTCCGGCCACTTATAAAATAATATTTCGGACATGCCGTCGGTGCGTGCAAGTGTGGTTGAGCTCAGAACGGACAACGGAGAGAATGAGGAGACCGGGGCGGATGCAAGTTTTGAAAACATGAAGATGCAATGCACATGATGACATGATGAAATGCAACACGCAAGCAAATGACAACGCAATAACAACAAATAACTGGAAGACACCTGGTGCATCGGTCTCGGGGCGTCACAACACTCCACCACTACGAGAGGATCTCATCCCGAGATCTAGAATGGCACCGGAGATAAGCAGGAGAGGAAGAGAAGAGGTAAATATAAGTTGCTTCTTTAACAAACGAGAGAAACCAAAGAACCTTGAGAGGTTGAACAAATTGAAAGAAAGAATACAACAAAGATGAACGAGGTTGAAAACACTCCGTTAGAACAGAGGAACAAGGAACATTACTAGAACCTTGTAGGTTGAAAGACATAAGAAAAGGGGTTGCAATGGACAAGAAGTGCATGCAAGTGCTTCGGTTGAATTGAGATGTACAAGGAACGATAAAGATCAATTACAACCAGACTCCGGTCGTAAATGGAAGGAATTGAACATGAATTTGAGGAGATGGGATGATTGTCGGTGTCAAAACCGGCGGATCTCGGGTAGTGGGTCCCGAACTATGCGTCTAGGACGGATGGTAACAAGAGGCAGAACATGATGTTTTACCCAGGTTCGGGCCCTCTTGATGGAGGTAAAACCCTACGTCCTGCTTGATTAATATTGATGATATGGGTAGTACAAGAGTAGATCTACCACGAGATCAAGGAGGCTAAGCCCTAGAAGCTAGCCTATGGTATGATTGTTGTATATGGAGTTGATTGCCTACGGACTACAACCCTCCGGTTTATATAGACACCGGATAGGGTTAGGGTTACATAGAGTTGGTTACAATGGTAGGGGATCTTGAATATCCGCATCGCCAAGCTTGCCTTCCATGCCAAGGAAAGTCCCATCCGGACGCGGGATGAAGTCTTCAATCTTGTATCTTCATAGTCCAGGAGTCCGGCTGAATGTATAGTCCGGCTACCCGAACACCCCCTAATCCAGGACTCCCTCAGTAGCCCCTGAACCAGGCTTCAATGACGACAAGTCCGGCGCGCAAATTGTCTTCGGCATTGCAAGGCGGGCTCCTCCTCCAAGTCCTTCATAGAAGATTGTAAACACCAAGAGTAGTGTCTGGCTCTGCAAAATAAGCTTCCACATATTGCCATAGAGAGAATAATATTAACACAAATCAAATCTACTGACGTATTCCGCAGTGCGTCATCACACTACAGCCAAGTCCTTCACTCGAATCGTTTTCACTTTTCCACCTCAGCGTGTTTTGCGAGGCGGTTTCCTTGGCACGTCTTGTCAAAGCAGAGATCGTGTGCCCCCCTTTTGCAGGATTCTCATCAATACGGACGTGGGTAACCCAATCGTGCTCGTTAGCATGTTTTCTCGATTAAAGGCGAGTCCCGAATGGGTTACGGGGAGGGCTCCTGGTATTCAACCTCTTATAAAGAGACCAGGGCCTTACTCCTTTTCTCCAATCCCAAAACAAGTTCGCCCGTTGCCTCGAGTTCCAACACCCTAGGCTCCAGATTCCGAGCGCCTCAGACCTTCGACAATGTCCGGTCCCGACCTTCAAGGCCGATGGATGCCGACGGAGGAGGACGTGCTAATGTTGAGAGAGGCTAAGCTCTTGACCGCCGAAATTTCGCACAGGTTGCCTGCTCAAAGGCAGGCTATCCCCAGTCCCTAGCCCGGTGAGAGCGTAGTGTTCGTGTCTCACTTCCTTCGAGGGTTAGGCTTCCCGATGGATCCCTTTGTGAGGGGACGGCTGTTTTATTATGGGCTGGAATTTCACGACTTAGCTCCAGAGTCCATCCTCCATATCTCCTCGTTTATCGTTGTATGCGAAGCGTTCCTCTGTGTTACCCCTCACTTTGGATTATGGCTCAAGACTTTCAAAGTGGAGCCGAAGATGATCAAGGGACGGCACGCAGAGTGCGGAGGCGCTGTTATAAGCAAAAATGCTGATGCTCCATGGCCCGAGGGCTCTTTTCAAGAGGAGCTAGGCTTGTGGCAACGAGAGTGGTTTTATATCACCACTCCCCGGAGCACCAAGTGGGTGGCGCTGCCTACCTTTCGCTCGGGTCCCCCACCACGGCTAGCGTCATGGGTTAACAGAGGGTTAGATTGGGGTTTGCCCAAAGATGTGCCCTTGTTACAGGGCCGCATTAAGGATCTCTTGGAAGGAGACCTCAGCCTGGTCAAGGTGACGCAGGTCATGCTGATTCGCCGAATATTGCCCGGCAAACGTCGCTCCCTTCGCCTGTGGGAGTTTAATCCAGAGGGACCGCGAGCTCTCCAGAATTTCATGGGCGCAACGCCCGTGGAGATGTATAAACTGTTCTTTGGATCACGAGAGATGTGTCCGGATTTAACCGAGGACGCAGGCCTAAGCTACAATCGCCCGGATACTCAAGTAAGCAACCTTGTGCCCGGACCTTCTATCCGTATAATTGTCATAACTTGCCCCTAAAAGAGCTGTCCTTTTAAACAGGAGTGGATAGCGAAGGCAAAGCTGATCAGGTGTCCGGCTCCCCTTCCCGAAACCAGGCCGGATCCCGTGCTGGTTAGGATGCTGGAGATAATGCCTTTGGAGGGAAGCAAGGGGGAGGACAAGGAAACTATGGCCTCCTCGAAGGAGGCTGCTCCGAAGGGAGGAACCGACAATTCCTCTCCTAAGGGGAAGAAGAGAGCCGCCTCTGACGACCCGGAAATCATGGCCTCGAAGTGGGGGAAAAAATCCTCGTCAGAGGGTCCAACGCCGGGGAGTTCCTCGGTCGGACTACGCCCTCAAGGGGATCAGCCCTCCAGCGAGCCGTAAGTAGAGAAAGATTTTCCTTTTGACGGACGAGGGAAATCCTTGATTTAGATCTGAGAAGATTAACCGAATTTTTACCTTGTAGCTCGGACCTCAGCCCTTCTCAGCAGAGCTCGTCTTCGGGGGATCTCCTTCCGGAGATGATGGAGAGCGGGACGCCTCCCCCTGCCGTGCCGCCTAGCGAGGCGGGCGACCCTGAGGTGTCGTCGCGGAGGGTTTCTCCGAATCCGGCAGGGGCAGAAGATAGCTATGTGGCCCCCTGAGGTTCTCCGCGTCCGGCCTTCGAAAGAGGTCGTGGGACAAATCCGGCACCTCTGGTGCTCGGTCGGAGGAGCTAAAGATTCTGCTGGGGGGAGCTTCTATCTCGGAGGAGCATCGTGCATTGATGGGCACGGTGATTGAAAGGATCTCATCCGCAGAGAGCGGATTGCATGAGGCCGTCAAAAGTTTACTGACGGGTTTTGAGGTACATTAGATAATGTACACTTTTGTCAGTTGCGCATGAATAAGATGCGCCCTGTGTAGATAGTAGCCCCTGAGACTCTGCGCGTCGTCAAGAAATGACGGCACGCGGAGGATCATAATCCCAGGTCTAAGATGTCGCCTTTGAATGTAGGCGGCGGGGTGTCCGGAATCGAGCCGAACTGATGATTTTGCTGAACTGAAGTGGCAACTGGACGTGGCAAATGCCGACATCGCGCTTGTCAACAAGCGGCTTGATGACGCTCAAGGTATGTAATTCCTTGTGCGGCATCAGGTAAGAAGAGTTTTATGCCAGTGTCTTACGATGTGTGTGCTTGACGCAGATGGTGCGGCCGCCGTGGAGAGTCTTAGGGCAGAACTTGCCCGAGCTAAAGAACAAGCCAGAGAAAGTGATGCAGCTGCCAAGAAAGCCCTTGAAGAGCTGAGAGCCGAACAGGCTGCTCATTGCCGAAGCAAGGAAGAGATGGCCGAGATGGCCGAAAAGTTAAGGAGTGCTGCAGACCGTTGCAGACTTCTTGAGAAAGAAGACCAGGCGAAACAGACGGACTTAGAGAAGGCCGTTGCCAATGCCAAGGACGCGTGCTCTGCGATGAGAGCTGCGAAGGAGGAGCTGCGTCAGGCCGAACAGATTGCGGCTAGAAAGCCCTTTATGCTGCGAAGGAAATTTTGCAATCCGAAGTTTGCTCCGTTGGACCGGATGTGGAGCGTGGAGGATACCTATCTGGATTTGGCAGCGAGTGCTGCTGATGCGACCGAAGACTTTCGAGATCAGAAAGATCGCAAAGTGGAAAAGCTTTTCTGGTCGCAGTTTCACAATCCAGAGCGTCCGCTGGCAGTGGACGATCGTTTGGCTCAATGGGCCGAACTAAATAGGTTGTCCGGACTCGCCATGAAGTACGTCATGGGTCATCTGTGGCCGGGGAGATCGGAGCCGAAGAGTTATTTCAGCTTGGTGCAGCAATTCCTTGACGCGGTGCCGCGTATTAATGCAATGAAGAGGTCAGCATGCATAGAGGGCGCAAGGATGGCTCTTGCCCGTGTCAAGACATACTGGGCAAAGATGGAGACCACCATTATTGCGTCCCGAGATTCGGACAAAAGCCGAGTACCCTTCGAGCACTATTTTCAGGAAGTCCTTGAAGGCGCTCGTGTAATAGAGACGCAGTGCTCGAAAGATGCTATGTTATGATAGCATATGTAATTATAAAGTAATATTTTGATAAACTGTAGTGGCCTTTTTATACTTGTGCCTTCAAGTATTGGGAACACCTCCTGTGCGGCCGTTTTAAGATATATATGTATACAAAAAATGAAAGATGGCAGTCGTTGGCTTCAGCCCCCACACACATAGTGCGGGGGTGCTCGCAGAAGACGCATTTTCACACTTAACCCAATGTCTTGGTCCTACAAAGGAGGTGATAGCGCAGCGGGCCAGGCAACCGGACTATAATGCTTTAACACTTTCACTTAGCCATAGGAGCTTGACAGTGAGACTATTCAGGTAGCCCCTTGGTGGCGACTGCGCTCGCCCGAGTTCGGGGCGGGTCTGTGCCTGACCGGGAAGCGGCCCTTCGTTAAAGCAGAGGAATCCGATAGATTCCGATAGGTCATCGAGTGGCTGACCAGTCTCACGCTACATCATGACAGTCAGTTTTCGGCTTTCTCTACTGAGGTGCTCGCCCGGCCGAACCGGGGCGCAATCGCAGTAGTTCTCCTGGTGCTACCTTAGCCGATAGAGCGGAACGTAAGGTAGCCAAACTCAAGAGCCGGGCAACCCAACATTTAACCAAAGACATGATTCGGAGCCGATGCATATAATGCCAAAACTCGCGACGCCGAACACTCCCTAAGGTGTTCGGTCTTTATGAGTGCGGGCGAAACAACACTCTTTATTTAAAAAGCCCCTAGTGTCCAGGTACGTGCAAAAATTCTGACGTGGCCACATGCCAAGACGCCAGCCTCCTCCTTGGTTATATCAGAAAAAACCAGGGGATGTGTAGCAACAAGAGACAACAAAAAAGGTTTACGCAGGGTCTTAATCTAAGAAGAATCCTTTAGGACGGGTCCCTACTGCATGTCTGCGCCTGTGTCTCCGTTGTGCCGTATCCTCGATGGGCGCCGCACGACGTTCATCTGTAAAAGAGAGAAACTGAGTTGAAAAACGGGTCGTGCCGAACAAAAGTTTAAAATTAACAAAGTATAAAGTAAAATATATAAAATTGAGCTTTATTGTCTCTTATTGTATATGCATGGAGCCCCTAGTGCGGGGGTATGTGGCCTCTAGGCCTGCATCAATGATGATTTTGCACCGAACTCGTCTATCCGTGTTCGTGGTCTTGAATGACCTATTTTGAAGTTTTTTGGCCGGTGAGGCCATTTTGCTGTGGGGCTATCAAAGCGGTCGCACAGTCCTTCGCTTGGGGAGGCGCACTTTAGTGCATCCCCTTCAAAGAGATGATGCCTCGTGGACCGGGCATCTTAAGCGTAAGAGATGCATAATGCGGTATTGCGTTAAAGCGAGCGAAAGCTTCGCGTCCCAGTAGTGCTTGATAGCGACTTGAGAACAGGATGATATGGAAGGTCAGCTTTTCGCGGCGGAAGTTATCGGCAGAGCCGAATATGACTTCGAGCTGGAGAAAACCCATACAATGGGTGTCCGGACCAGGTATTACCCCTTGAAAGGAGGTTTTGCTACGGCGGATTCTTGCTGGGTTTATCCCCATGTGATGGATCGTATCCTGATATATCAGGTTTAGTCCACTGCCGCCATCCATAAGGACATTTGAAAACCGGAGTGTGCCAATTATTGGATCGAGTATCATGGCAGTCCAGCCTGTATTCTTGATATTTCTAGAATAATCTAGCTGATCGAAGATGATTGGTTTTGACAACCAGTGGCGGGACCCTTTGGGGATAGGCCGTGTGGTGCGTACCTTTATGGGTGTCGCATGTTTTGTTATGTAAAGTAAGTTCACTGTTTTTACTTCTTGTGGGAAGTTCTTTTGTTTCCTAGTGCTCTGCTTTTGGGGTTCGTCCTCGTCTTCGCTTGGTGTGTCGAGCCCCTTGTGTTGGGCGTTGAGTCTGCCGGATTGTTTGAAAACCCAACAATCTCTGTGGGTATGGTTAGCAGGCTTCCCGGGAGTACTGTGTATCTGACATATCCTGTCCAGGATTTTATTTAAGTTGGATGGATCGTCCCTGTTATCTTGGAGGGGTGGTTTTGTCTGATTTTGTCGTGAACCTTTGAATCCGGCATTGACTGCCGTGCTCTTCGGACTTTTTTCCTTAGTCCGGCGACGGTCCTTGTTGCGTCGCGGTTTTCCTTTTCCATCCCTAGTTTCGGATGTACTTGGGTCGCTGGGGCTACACCTTGCCAACCAGCTGTCCTCTCCTGCACAAAAGTGGGTCATGAGGCTTGTTAGTGCGGCCATTGTTCTTGGCTTTTCTTGGCCGAGGTGTCTGGCGAGCCATTCGTCTCGAACATTATGCCTGAAAGTTGCTAAGGCTTCGGCGTCCGGACAGTCGACTATCTGATTCTTTTTAGTGAGGAATCTATTCCAGAATTGCCGAGCTGATTCTCCGGGATGTTGAGTTATGTGACTAAGATCGTCTGCATCCGGAGGGCGGACATAGGTCCCTTCAAAATTTGCTCGGAAAGCATCCTCGAGCTCCTTCCAACTTCCAATTGTGTTTTTAGGAAGGCTTTTAAGCCAATGCCTGGCTGGCCCTTTAAGCTTAAGGGGTAAATATTTTATGGTGTGGAGATCATCTCCTCTAGCCATGTGTATGTGGAGGATATAATCCTCGATCCAGACTCCAGGGTCTGTTGTTCCATCATATGCCTCTATGTTTACGGGTTTGAATCCCTCTGGAAATTCATAGTCCAGGACCTCATCGGTGAAACATAGGGGGTGTGCGGCGCCCCTGTATTTGGGTGTGCCGGATTCTGATGATGGCTTTATTGCATTCCTTATGAGAGCTTGCTTTCTTGGCCCATAAATGGACCTAACTGGGCCATGATGCGAATCCTTAAGTGGGTCGCATGCCGATTTAAGTGCGGCGCCTCTTGCCGCTTTATGGGATCGTCTATCCAACCATGTGGCTTTCTCATTTTTTGAATGCGAGGGCTCTAGGGCCTCTTCGTCGAATTTAGGCAGTAGCTTTCTTTTGGGATAGCTTTTAGTGCAGCGACGGTCGCCGTATTTATCTGCGGTACTGATTACTTTGCTCCATCTAATCCGGAGTGCATCTTCCGCTGTTTTTAGCTTCCGCTTCTGCTTTTTTAGGCTGCGTGCAGTTGCAATGAGCCTCTCATGGAGATTCCTCTACTCCATAGGTTTATCCGGCGTGAGGTCGTCCGGAATGCCGTTTTCGCCGGAGGAGGGATGTTCGGTTTCTCTATCCGTGTTGCCCTGTTCGGACGGTTGCTCTAAGGTCTACTCGTCGTCTACCGGCTCGTCCTGCTCTATGGATGGGTTTTTGTCGAGGCCGGGCTTGGGTCGGCGTTTACGCCGACGCTTTGATTGCTTTTCGGGGGGTCGAACTCCCGTCCCGTCCCCTTTTTCCTCGTTGTCACTTACTTTAGGGGTATCCACCATGTACACATCGTGAGATGAGGTGGCTGTCCAATGCCCTATGGGCGTTGGTTTGTTGGTATCTCCTGCATCGTCATCCATGCTGTTGATGTCTCCGGAGTCAATGTTGAGCACGTCGTTTAAATTGTCGACAGTGGATACCAAGTGGGTGGTGGGTGGGCTTTGAATTTCCTCATCGTCCGCATCCCACCCTCGCTGACCGTAGTCCAGCCAAGGCTCTCCTGATAAAGAGAGAGACTTAAGAGAATTCAGAATGTCGCCAAAAGGCGAATGTTGAAAGATGTCTGCGGCGGTGAACTCCATTATCGGCGCCCAATCGGATTCGATCGGCAGGGGCGCGGGGGGGGGGGGTCGGAGTCCGGGGAGGAGCCGGATCCTCGGAGTCACGAGTCGTGCAGAGTGCGGGGTTAGCGTTCGGCTCGATCTCTTTTGGGATCGCAGCCCCCGAGGTGACGTCCAACCGCCCATCCTCGATTGGCGCAATAGGCTCCGAGTTAGGGGTCGGAACCGATGCGTGTGCGGCCTCCAAGACACTGTCCGGGGGCAGAGCTAGATCATGCCCCTCGAGATAGTGCAGCGCGCTTGGCCGTGGCTCGAGCCCGTCGAAGATCAAGTCTTTGCGGATGTCAGCCGTGTAGTTTAAGCTTCCAAACCTGACTTGACGGCCAGGGGCGTAGCTTTCAATCTGCTCCAGGTGGCCGAGCGAATTGGCCCGCAGAGCAAAGCCGCCGAAGACGAAGATCTGTCCGGGGAGAAAAGTCTCACCCTAGACCGTATCGTTGTTGATGATCAAAGGAGCCATCGGGCCTAACGGCGACAACACAGAGGAACTCTCAATGAAAGAACCAATGTCGGTGTCAAAACCGGCGGATCTCGTGTAGTGGGTCCCGAACTGTGCGTCTAGGCCGGATGGTAACAGGAGGCAGGGAACACGATGTTTTACCCAGGTTCGGGCCCTCTTGATGGAGGTAAAACCTACGTCCTGCTTGATTAATATTGATGATATGGGTAGTACAAGAGTAGATCTACCACGAGATCAAGGAGGCTAAACCCTAGAAGCTAGCCTATGGTATGATTGTTGTATATGGAGTTGATTGCCTACGGACTACAACCCTCCGGTTTATATAGACACCGGATAGGGTTAGGGTTACATAGAGTCGGTTACAATGGTAGGAGATCTTGAATATCCGCATCGCCAAGCTTGCCTTCCACGCCAAGGAAAGTCCCATCCGGACACGGGATGAAGTCTTCAATCTTGTATCTTCATAGTCCAGGAGTCCAGCTGAAGGTATAGTCCGGCTACCCGAACACCCCCTAATCCAGGACTCCCTCAATGATACTTGACAAAAACAAAACATTGCCTCTGGAACTATTGAAAGAATGGCACAAGGGGTAAGAAAGATTTCAGACAGCACTCCGGTTGAGAAGGGAGGCAAAACTTGACAGAATGGGAAGAACATGAAAAGAGGGCATGACACTCCGGTAAAATGGATAAGCACAAAAAGAACATGGTCCTCATAATCCGAGATGATGAGTGAAGAGAGCAACATCACAATGCCTCCGGAATGAAAGAATAGATGTTGGATCGTTGGAAAGGAAAGAATTGAGAAGAAAATGACATCTTCTAGCACAATTCAATTTGAAAAGCATCCTTAAAAAGAAGGATTGGACGGAGTTGTTGGGAAATCAACAACGAAAAGAACAGGCTTGTTGAGGGCTTATGGAAAACACCTCAAAAATTTGAGGTGAAAACTTGCCACAAACGGAAACAATTGCTTGCTTTAGATCGACCAGGAGATGAAAAACTTCCTCCGCCGAGAGGATAGGAGAAAAAAAACTTAGATCATTGATAAGCACCACAATAGCAAAATTCCTTAGGGAAGGCTTTAGGTGAAATATAACCCAATATAACTGCAATGCAGAGATTTATGGATTGAAAAGATGTCTTGAGCGAAGAGAAAATGATGGATTTAGATATGTCACTCTTGAAAACTTGTGAATCATGAAACATAGAGCAATTGACAAAATGACATAACACCACCTCAAAAGATAAGATAGAAAGAATTGCACTTCGGAATGCAAGATGAAGAATGCTTGAACTCCTCAAAACAAAACATGTGTAGAGCACCATGTTTAATTTAGAGTATAGCTTGGCAGATCATAACTTCATGAGAAATCTTGAGGACAATTGAAGAATGAAAAGAATTCATGACAAACCACCATGTAGCCTCCATGAACAACTCCGATAACAAAAGGATGATCAAACAAAAGGAAAGAGAATTTGAAAACACAAGGTGAAGCCTTGCGATGATTTAGATGGAGCATCGCGATGAGATAATTGAGAGAGCTTGGAACTCCGGGAAATGAAAAAGATGAAACAACTGAAATCAAGAATTTGATGAGCCTCCGGAATAAGGAATTGAATTCACTCGATGAAACAAGAATAATAATTACATTATGCTTATCCTTCACCAATTTAGATTGATGACAAGCAACTGATTTTTGCATACTACTTATTCTCGTAGAAAGGATTAAAATAGATATAGCGCCAACTTGAAGAGGCCTTCAACGAACTACCAGTAGGATTTGGATACAATTAATGAATTGATATGAAAACGAAGGAAGAAGAAACTTGAACAAACCACCGTAAGAATTGAAAAAGAACAAAGAAAAAATAAAGAAACACCGGGAAGAATTAGAGAAAGAATGAAGATACTTGAGGGGATTTAGATACAAGTGAACAAAGAGATCGCGAACTTATTAGAGAATACTTGAATGATGCATCGGTAAAATTTGGAGAACGGGAGCTGAAAGCTGGAATGAACAATTCTAAGATGATGGGCTCCGAAGAATCAAACTGAAAAGACTCCTGAATTACTCTAGATGGGTGAAAAGAATTCTCACAATCGAAAGCAATTATGAGAGGATGGCATCAGGCTTGAACTACACAGCTTTAGAAAAACGGGTAAGATTTAGGAGGAACTCTTCTTCGGTCTGCAGATGTTGATAATGATGATGAGAAACACCACCATGAATTGTTGAGGCACTCTGGGATGAAAATTAGAAAGGTTGAACCAATGATGAAAAGAATTTAAAAGATCTTGGAGGAATACATATGACTGATGACAATTCATTCTTACGTCATATTTGAAAGAATTTGAGGAGCTCCAGGAAAATTAGAAGAGTGAGGTAAGATCCTGCGAAAAGACTTGTGGGTTAGGGCCCACTCAAAAGATACACCGTTGAACGATTTGAAAGAGAGATTGCACCGGTTGAATTAAATGGCTTGAATGAGATAACATCCTCGAAAGAGCTTGAACGAAAGCACAGTGGAAACACGAATCTTCGAGATATCTTCAGCACTCCGGAACAATTGAAAAGCAAGTGGGGAATGATTATGAGGTGCACCGGCATGGGAAAGCATTTGGAACGAGGAAAAGGATATGATCAACAAAGCTTGAATTGAATCCACCGGAGAAGAAAATAATGACGAATGATGAACTTAAAGCTCCGTTAATCTCTTCCTGAGAATCACCGGATAAGAAAATTGAAGGAAAGGAATGAAGAGGCTTCACACGACTAAAATGGATACTTGATTCCAAAATCTGAGTCCTTGAAGAAAAAAGGGTGGGAGGGCAGGAAAAACAAAGACAACTTGGGACGGATGAAACAAACACCGTTGAGAAAAACTTGAGTTGATCCTGCGGATGTTGAAAACAATCGGATCCACTTGAAGAGAGACACACCGGTTTAGAAGAAAATGAGATGAACAACTCGAAGATCAAGAAGGACTAGTATTCACATAGGAGTATGGGAACACCGCCTAGGAGAAATATGAAATCAACACTTGACATTGGAGCAACTCGAATACCACAAACCAAAACAAAACAAAGGATTGGCTTGCAGAATAAGCTGGAACAAACATATGATAGAGATTTCGTCCGAAGTTTTCGTGGTGGGGCCCACACAGGCTTGATCATACAGCACCATCATGTACAAGGTAGTGCACATGACATACAAAGCGTCCCCGAGTCAGCATAGCCAAGGACTCTTTAAGACACAACGAGACCATTGTAAAACCAACCGTGGATGGACGAACCACTAGACGTCGAACCCCAATCTCATATCATGCATCTGTCGGAAAGATATCCTAGGAGCTACTTGAATTCCCGCTTATAAACTCCCGAAACTTTCTGGTTATGCAATCAGGTGTTGGGGATACAGGGGAAGCATAATATCTCACCCAAAACTAGCAAATCCTACATCCAGCTGTATCCATCCTTCAACACATAACCAAGAAACCTTCGGAAATCATTTACCTCAACCTTCGAAAAGCATCCGTTATACGAGTTATGGCAATACTCCCGAACTCTTGCCCCAGTACTGGGTGGTGTCGAGGTTATCTCACCAACAACTGCATAAAAGAGATTTTTTATGTCGGCGAAACTCAAGTATTCCAGAACTGCAACGATAAAAATGTGACGACAACACCTCAGAGCTCAACTCCCCGGGACACTCCCACAACCCCTAAATGTTAGGAGGCACCAAGAACAATGTTCTCGTCACAAAACCATCGAAACGATTCCAAGATACCTGCGCGATCCTAAAAAAATTAGTGAAATTTGAGGAGAGAAGAGTCAAAACTCTACGTCAGGAGGCCTCACCAGAGCGACGGAGGGAGTGAGGAGTAAAAAGAATCCTACTCTCTGATATATATAAACCTATAAGACTCAAAACATTTTTCTAGACCAAACAACGCCAGCGATTCGATCAAGCAAGGGGCTCCTAAGTTGGGGAAGGCTCTGATTACCAACTTGTAACACCCGCGATGCGGCTATATCTCACACGTGTCGGAGCACGACTTAGATGCATAACCGCATAGTAGGCATGTCACAAGAGGGGTAATCTTTACACAACCCATGTACTGAATAAGAGAGGGATAAAGAGTTGGCTTACAATCGCCACTTCACACAAAAAATAAATATAGCATTACATCATCCAAAATACAATTAAGGTCCGACTACGGAACCAAAATAAAAGAAGACCACCCCTAATGCTAGATCCCCGATCGCCCCGACTGGGCTCCACTACTGATCAACCAGAAATGAAAACAACACAACGAACACGATCTTCATCGAGCTCCCACTCGAGCTGGGTTGCATCACCTGCACTGGTACCAACGACACCTGCAAGTGGTTTTGGAAGTAATCTGTGAGTCACGAGGACTTAGCAATCTCACACCCTCACGATCAAGACTATTTAAGCTTATCAATAGGAAAAGGTAGTGAGGTGGAGCTGCAGCAAGCACTAGCATATATGGTGGCTAACTTACGCAAATGAGAGCGAGAAGAGGAGCAAAGCACGGTCGTGAACTAGAAGTGATCAAGAAGTGATCCTGAATCTACTTACGTTCAAGCATAACACCAAAGCCGTGTTCACTTCCCGGACTCCGCCGGAAAGAGACCATCGCGGCTACACACGCGGTTGATGCATTTCAATTAAGTTAAGTGTCAAGTTCTCTACAACCGGATATTAACAAATTCCCATCTACCCATAACCGCGGGCACGACTTTCGAAAGTTCAAAACCCTGCAGGGGTGTCCCAGCTTAGCCCATCACAAGCTCTCACGGTGAATGAAGGATATTCCTTCTCCCAGGAAGACCTGATCAGACTCGGAATCCTGGTTACATGACATTTCGACAATGGTAAAACAAGACCAGCAAAGCCACCTGATGTGCCGACAAATCCCGATAGGAATCGCACGTATCTCGTTCTCAGGGCAACATCGGATGAGACTGGCTATGAGTAAAACCAAGCCTCAAGTTTCCCCGAGGTGGCCCCACAGGCAGCTCGGTTCGGATCAACACTTAGAGGAGCACTGGCCCGGGGGGGTTTAAAATAAGATGACGCTTGAGTCTGTAGAACCCAAGGGAAGGTGATAGGTTGTTAGTGCAAATGTAAAACCAAGGTTGGGCCTTGCTGGAGGAGTTTTATGCAAAGCGAACTGTCATGGGGTTCCCATGACACCCAACTGTAAGGAACGGAAAATCAAGGAACATAACACCGGTATGACGAAAACTAGGGCGGCAAGAGTGGAACAAAACACCAGGCATAAGGCTGAGCCTTCCACCCTTTACCAAGTATATAGATGCATTAAAGTAAAAAAGGTATAATAATGATATCCCAATAATAATCCATGTTCCAACATGGAACAAACTCCAACTTCACAAGCAACTAGCGACGCTATAAGAGGGGCTGAGAAAAGCGGTAACATAGCCAAACAACGGTTTGCTAGGAAAGGTGGGTTAGAGGCTTGGCATGGCAATATGGGAGGCATGATAAAGTAAGTGGTAGGTATCGCGACATAGCAACAGAGCGAGCAACTAGCAAGCAAAGATATAAGTGATTTCGAGGGTATGATCATCTTGCCTGAGATCCCGCAAGGAAGAAGAACGAGTCCATGAAGAAGACAAACAAACGTAGTCGAACGTATCCTCACAACGCGACGTTATTGGAACTAACCCGAAGAAGCAACACCGGAAAGAAGCAAACAACATAGTAAACAACCATCACATAATCATGGCATGATGCACAATCAAGTATGATGCATGTCTGGTTTAATGAAGCATGGCATGGCAAAGTGCACAAGCAATTCTACAAATTAAGTGGAGCTCAATATGCAATTCCACTACATATTGACAAAACACCACGTGACTTATTTAGTTCGATCTTGTTTATGTACCCAACAATATTAAATGTTGTTAAACATGGCAAGATGGTGAAGCATATGAAAAACTACCTATCTAGACAAGTTTAAATGAGGCCGGAACAACAAGCAACAAGTCCGGAAAAATCCTCATGTGCAATGTATGGATTTGGTACTGTTCTATCCTAAACCATATTTTAGAGTTGTTAAACATTCAAAGTGATGCCACCATGTTAAACTAGGCATTTTTCTACCCCATTTACATATAAAGTTTGTTAGGTTTGGAGCTACGTTTATTTATTTATGAATTAAATCATTTTAGCATGCTATATGGACAAAATTACACAAACAACATTTTAAACATTTTGAACATAGATGGAAGTTGGGTATTATTAAACTAGACAAAATTCTAGACATTTTACATATAAAGTTTGTTTTAATCCGATGCGCGGTTAATTAGTTAGGATATGCATGAAGTGCAAGGGTGTTTCTGCAAAACTGGCAGTTCTCAGGATAAGTAGCAAAGTCGGTCGTGGAAAAAAACCGGCACTCAGGCCGAATCTAGCCGGCCCCAAAAGTGCACAGGAGCGGGGGCTGCTCACCCTGGGCTGAGGCCCACAACGGAGAGGAGAGGGGCGCGCTGGGCCTGGTTGGATTGAACGAGGAGATGGAGGGGGCGTGGTCAATGCTCAAGGACGAGCGTTTGTCGTCCCCAGACACACAAGAGGCGATCAAGGAAGGGGGCCGTGGGCACTGAGACTCCGGAACAGGTCGTCGGAGTGTGGCCGACGGCGGCGCGCACGGGACACAACGGAGATGAGCGGATCCGGGCACGTGACGGCATTCTCCGGTGAGGTGGCGGTGAGTGGAAAGCAGAGGAGGATCAACGCGGTGTCGCTGTTGCAGCCTCCTCCTCACGAACAGAGGCATGAGCAGGACTTGGCGGGATAGCGAAGAAGCTCCAGGCAGCTTGGCTCGATGACGGACTTGGTGCGGGGTCGGGGAGGTCGCTTGGTTGCCGGAGACGTGTTGGGCCAGCTGCGTCGTGGTTGAAGACTCGGCCAGATCGAGTGAGGAGGCAGTCAAAAAAAGCGGGACTTGGCGTCGGGCGAAGCAGAAAGAGGACGGGGCAGTGGAACTTGGCGCGGCCGAGCGTGCTATGGCGAGCTCCTGCGTTGGGACGTCCTTGGCGGCGGACGGCGAGGTTCGGCTCAAGACGATGCTGACGGGAGGCTGCAGGGAACTCCATGGAAGGCGTCCGCATGGCAGATCAAGGCGGCGGTGGGCATTGTTCGCACAGAACAGAGAGAGGGAGAGGGAGTCGGGTGAGACAGAGAAAGCTTCAGCAAAGAGAACGGGGAAGGGATCAGGGGATGGCCTGGTGGTGCTTGCTCCGGCGAGCCCTGTGCAGAGGTGGCGGGGCTGGCTGCTTTCGTTGGGTTGCTGGTGGCAGGGAGATCGAGCAGAAGGGGATCTGGGAGGATCCCGAGATGGGGGTTTGAGTGTGGCGGCGGCTAGGAGGAATGATGGGACATCTCTCCCTGATTTTAGGCTTCCCTCGATATTTATATAGCAGGTGGATTTGGGGTGCATCTGGGCCCTTCGATTCAAATCAGACGGTCAAGAAACTTAGGCTAGGGAGTCCAAATAAGAAAACAGTGATGTTTTGTAGATGTTTGGGGATGATCCGGATACAACGGTAGCGACAGTCCGGGTCGGGTTCGGGACAGCTTTCAGACGCGCGCACGAGGAGGGCCACGGGCTGACGAGAGAGGTTAGATTGGGCCTAGGCGGTAACTAGTGGATTGTGTAAACGGTCTAGGGAGGAAAGAGAGGGAAATCCCGGCGCATGTTTCCGGATACCGGAAACGTCCGACGTATGACCGGCTATACTGCCGCTATAGTTATCCGTTGGGGCATCAAACAGACTCCGAATGCGATGAAACTTGGCAGGCGGCCTATCTACACTATAACAACACCACATGCCAACTTTCAACACATTCCGAGAACATTATCCGGCCACTTATAAAATAATATTTCAGACATGCCGCGGGTGCGTGCAAGTGTGGTTGAGCTCAGAACGGACAACGGAGAGAACGAGGAGACCGGGACAGATGCAAGTTTTGAAAACATGAAGATGCAATGCACATGATGACATGATGAAATGCAACATGCAAGCAAATGAAAAGGCAACAACAATGAAAAATTGGAAGACACCTGGCTCATCGGTCTCGGGGCGTCACACGTTGAAGGATTGGGCACTCCTAGTACATGCAAGAAGGTTAAGGCTGAAGCCCCAGGAAAGGAAGCTGACACGTGCGCTGACTGTCGGGAGGCTATGGTTGTCGAGAAGGCTGGGAAAGGTGATGGGCCGTATTGCAAGATTCATTGGACTAAGGGCCATGATCTAAAAGAGTGTCATCAGGTAGAGCAGCTCATTAAGAGGCAGAGGGATGAATATGAGAAGCGTGACAAAGAAAAGGTTCAGAATGGCACTGGCGGGAAGGGCCGAGGTGGTGAATTAAACCGCCCTGGCAAGGCCTTTCGGAACCAACCCACCAGGCATCGTGCGAAGGAAGTTCGCCTTGATGAGATTGATGGAGGGGATGAAGAGGAAACCAACGAGCAGGAATTCCAGAAGGCCACTAACACCCTGTGCATTGACCGGGGTGCATCTTTGCACTCCTCTCACTGCCAGCTCAAGCAGTGGGCACGTGAGGTCAATGCTGCGGATCCAGCGGCAGAGTTACGGAAGCCGCTCAAATGGTCACACATGCCCATCATCTTCGCCAAAGAGGACCATCCTGACCGCACCACCGCGGTAGGGTGCTTGCCATTGTTGGTCTCTCCAACAATTTGCAACCTCAAGGTCACAAAGATGTTGGTCGACAGCGGGGCCATGTTTAATCTGATTTCCCCAAAGGTGATTAGGAAACTTCATATAGCAGAGGAGGAATTAAAGGTCATAGGCACATTTCAAAGGATTAATCCCGACAGGAGCCGTCCTAAGGGAAAGATCACGTTGGCAGTGACATTTGGGGGAGAATTGAACTACCGAATAGAGAAAGTTGTGTTCGACATGGTTGACGCCCTGCCATACAATGGGATCCTTGGACACCCAACTTTGGCAACGTTTATGGTAGCATCTCATTATGCCTACAACATCCTGAAGATGCCAGGGCCAGTGGGAGTCATTGCCATTCCATCAGATGAGAAAGATGCAATCATTTGCATGGAGAAGATGTACCGGGACACAATCACGATGGAGGCTGCAGCAACAGCAATTCCCGCCAAGGAAAGCAGAGGAAAGACGAAGGATAGGAGGGACACCAGCAGGGAATCCGGGAGCCATACCTCTTCGGAGTGCGCTGCGCCTGTTGATGACTTGCCGGAGAGTTCCAACAGCAAGAGATCCAAGGTTGCTACACCACAAGTGAAGAAGGTCCCGGTAGGGCTAGCTAGAGTTGATGGTACCTTCACTATCAGCGCCACCCTTGACAACAAATAAGAAAGCAGGCTCGTTGCCTTCCTCCGGGCGAATATCGATGCGTTTGCCTGGCAACCATCTGATATCCCTAGTGTTTCCAGGGAGGTAGTCGAGCACCACCTTGCAGTCTGATGAGGACATCAATACCATTGTTACACCCACAACCCCTACTGCTACATATACTGGACCAATTACTAGAGCTCACGCACGCCAATTAAAATATCAGGTACTTTCGTTTCTTGGTAATGATTCTAATGTTCATGAGAATATGATGCTTCCTAAATTGGATACATTTGTTTTGCTTAAAAATGAAGGGCCTGGCATGGATAAGAGGGATGGACACTATAGAAAGACTAAGCATGGAGATGATGGCACGAGCAAGGGGAACAAGAACAGAGTTGCAAGTGATGATTTCAGGACTTTGAAGCCACCTTAAGGAGTGCATGAAACCTTGGACGAAATATACAAGATTCCACTTCATAAATTTCATCGAGAGGATATTCTAGGTGTTGCGTCACCTTATTATTGGGCTAGGCCCATGTAAATTCAAAATACTTAAGTATAGGCTATTTTTATAGTCTGTATGTGTGGGGAAACAAGAGTTAGGTGTAACGCCCTCGATGTAGCTATAGCTCCCACGTGTCGAGGCACGACTTAGAGGCATAACCGCATTGAAAGCAATGTCGCAAGTTAGGAAATCATCACAAACATCCCATGTAATATAAGTAATAAGGGGAGATACATAGTTGCCTTACACTCGCCACGTCACATCAGAGTACATAAATAACATCCATCAAACAAACACTCATGGCCCGACTACGGTGCCAAAATGGAAAAGAACCCAACATGCGACAAGCCCCTGAATCGACCCCCAACTAGGCACCACCACTGATCATCAGGAAAAGACACGTAATAACGCTGAGAGTCCTCGTCGAACTCCCACTTCAGCTCGTACTCGTCACCTGGAGCGGAAACACCTGGACCTGCATCTGGAGTTATAGTATCTGTGAGCCACATGGACTCAGCAATCTCGCACCCTCGCGATCAAAACTATTTAAGCTTATAGGAAGGATAAGGCAATATAAGTGGAGTTGCAGCAAGTGACTAGCATATATGGTGGCTAACTTATACGCAAAAGAGGGCGAGAAGAGGAGGCGAAGCGCGAGCGAGAATCTAGAAGAGCAACCTGCGCAAGCATAACTCCAACACCGTGTCCACTTCCCGGACTCCGCCGAGAAGGGGCCATCACGGTAACACACACGGTTGATTCATTTTAATTAAGTTTAGTTCAGGTTATCTACAACCGGACATTAACAACTTCCCATCTGCCCATAACCGCGGGCACGGCTCTCGAAAGTTCAAACCCTGCAGGGGAGTCCCAACTTAGCCCATGACAAGCTCTCACGGTCAACGAAGGAATAGACCTCCACCCAAGACACACCGATCAGACTCGGTATCCCGGTACAACAAGACAATTCGACAGGCCAAAACTAAACCAGCAACACCGCCCGAATGTGCAGACAAATCCCGATAGGAGCTGCACATATCTCTTTCTCAGGGCACACTCAGATGAGCGCTCCATACAACTAAAACCAAACCTCGAGTTTCCCCGAGGGGGCGCTGCACAGGACTCTATTTCGGACCAACACTCAGAGGAGCACTGGCCCGTGGGGGGCTAAAATAAAGATGACCCTCGGGCTCCGGAAACCCAAGGGAAAAAGAGGGTAGGTGGCAAATGGTAAACCCAATGTTGGGCATTGCTGGAAAATCTTCAATCAAGACGAACTATCAAGGGGTTCCCATTATAGCCCAACCGCATGAGGGACGCAAAATCCGGGAACATAACACCGATATGACGGAAACTAGGGCGGCAAGAGTGGAACAAAACACTAGGTGAGAGGCCGAGCCTTCCACCCTTAACCAAGTATATAGATGCATTAAGATAACATAGCAGTATAATGATATCCCAACAAGTAAATAAATGTTCCAACAAGGAACGGCTCCAATCTTCACCTGCAACTAGCAACGCTATAAGAAGGGGCTGAGCAAAGCGGTAACATAGCCAATCAATGGTTTGCTAGGACAAGGTGGGTTAGAGGTTCAACATGGCAATTGGGAGGCTGACAAGCAAAAGGTAGGCATCATAGCAATGGCATAGCAAGAGCGAGAAAACTAGCATAGCAAAGATAGTAGTGATTTCGAGGGTATGACCATCTTGCCTGCAAAGCTGTCAGAGTTGGCTGGATCCTCACAAGCAAACTCAACGGGCTCCTCGTTAGCGAACTCGTCTCCCGGCTCTACCCAAACAACACAAACAAGCAACAAGGATACAATCAACCACGTGCAAGGACAAGCAATAAGATGCAAAGATGACATGCTATGCGGGATGCGATGCGGGATGCAAAATGCAAAATGTAACAGGAAATGCGTGAACCTGGCCTCAACTTGGAAAACCAAGTGTGCCACTGGATAGAGGGGATGAAATCTCTTGAAAACGATATAAAGATCATTGAAATCGGAGTTACGGTTTGGAAATGGCAAGCGTTTTATGAAATGAACCGGTCTGCGAATTACAGCAAGTAGGCATCTAAACGCAACGAAAAGAACATGCTACAGCCACCAAACATGACAACAAAAGACATGGCAGGGATATACACAAGATGCTTATCAAAACACTAGCACTGAGCCACGGCCAATTCATCCATTAAGAGGTTCAAACAAGCATGGCAAAAACGAATAATCAAAACAGATTTCAGACTTAGTGAAATTAACACTAGTCTGAAATTTCAGACCACGATGCTCTCTTCGGAGCAGCAAAACAACATGATACATAACCTGATTATGACGAGTAAGAACATGGCACGGAGCTACTCAACAAGCTTAACAAAGCACCCAAAGTGACCTGGGGCCAAAAGGGTTCACAAAATATACTAACGAGCCCATGATCATAGATGAAACTCAATCAGTTTTCAGACTTAGTGAAAACTGAGACATGCTGAAATTTAACTCACGAAGGCATGTAAACGAGCTCGATGCACTCACTACGGTGCAAGTCATGGCAAGAAAAGCATACATCCATTAGTAAGGCACAAATTTCTAGCTAGACATGGCAAGAACAATGGCATGGCATGCACGGGTCAACTACAATAGCACCGGCAAAATCGCAAAAGAGTTAACGATCTGCCCAAATACACAACGAAGCAAAAGTAGAGCTCGATTGAATCAAGCTAGGCTGCACCAAACTAGCAAGTAAAGATATGGATGGATAGATCATAACATGATTAACAAATTTCCCTTACTGATCATGCTAAAAAGAGGCACGGATCACTAGGAAACAAGCTGAACATATGGCATCATGAACTAAAATATCCCAGACTTAGTGAAAACAACTAAGTCCCTGAAAACTGATTTCCGGGTGCCTCTCTTTGCAAGCTTGCACAAGTCACCACACACATCCTAAAAATGCATGGGTTTCACCTCTGGAAAGAAGACAAAATGCTTAACAAAACATGTCAAGGACTCACAGGCATATCATGCACACATCAATCATGGCAAAAATGACAAAAGTCTAGGATGAACTAACGGATCTGACATTTAACTCACGAAGCATCCTTCTAGCAGCATTTCGGGCATCAAGATTAACTCAAATGAAAAGGATGCAATGGAATGAAATGATGTGCTCGTCGAGACGAAGATTTCAATATATTATATGTCCAAATCGGATATACGGATGCGGAGATATCATCGGTCAAAGTTTGCATAAAAGTGTCCCGAGGTGGCGGCGACCGGTGGCGTGGCTTGCGGCTCCGGCCACCGGAGTCGAAGGACGGGCGGCGCGGGACTTGAGGTGGCCGGCGGCGGAGGTTGGTGAAGCCGGTGATGGTGGCGCGGCGGCCGGCCAGGAGGAGGACGGCGGCGCGAGGTCGGGTCCTGGCGGCGGGGTCGAACGGGCACGGGGGCGGCGGCTACGGGCCGGGAGGGCCCCGCACGGGCCTGCGGGCTGGCGGCGCGGCGAAGTGGTCCGTGCCACGTGTCGGCGGGCGAGTGGGCGGGCTGCGGCGGCGGATGTTGTCCGGCCGGGGGCGGACACGTCCGTCGGTGGAGATCTTTTTTTTTGAACTAGGGTTTGGACGGGGAAGACGAGATCCGAAAATGGAGGGGGTATATATAGGCATAAGTGGAGGTAGGAGAGTCCAAATGAGGTGCGGTTTTCGGCCACGCGATCATGATCGAACGCTCTAGGACATGGAGCAGAGTTTGGTGGGTTTTGGGCCAAATTGGAGGGGTGTTGGGCTGCAACGCACACGAGGCCTTTTCGGTCCCTCGGTTAACCGTTGGAGTATCAAACGAAGTCCAAATGATACGAAACTTGACAGGCGGTCTACAGGTAGTAAACCAAGGCCGCATGACAAGTCTCGGTCCAATCTGGAAATGTTTAAACCCCACACACGAAATAAAGCTAGAATTGGCCACCGGAGGAGAACGAAGCGCCGGAATGCAAAACGGACAATGGGGAAAATGCTCGAATGCATGAGATGAACACGTATGCGAATGCAATGCACATGATGACATGATATGAGATGCATGAAAACGAAAACAACACACGGAGACAAAGACCCGAACCCGAGAAATAAATATAACTTAACGCCGGAAACGGCAAGAGTTGGAGTACAAATTGGGAAAGTATATCTGGGGCGTTACATTAGGGTTGGTTTGAGACCCCTGCTCCAAGGGCCACGAAATCCCCCCTCTTCCTCCATATATACAGCCCTTAGGGCATCGTTTAGACTTTGTGGTTTTGTTTAGATTAAAAGTGCGCCATAGCTACAACTACGCATACTTCGTTTGTGTTCAATGACCAGACCAAGACATCACAGAACCCCACCTTCATTAATAAATGTTTCTTCTTATATTCACAATATACAGATTGCAATCTCAGTTTCTTGCTTGTTCTTCGTTTGCTCGCAGGAAACAGACCCTCATGGTCAGGTTGATCGTGCTCTTGCGTGGTCAATAACCCCTCGAAAGTTGGTTTAGTGATTGCTAAGGCGCGACGTCTAGCACGTTCGTAGTCGGATCATCAAGGTCAACTCCCACAGAAAATGATAGCCACCATCTCATCGAAACATCGAGACACCTTTGCCTCTATCAAGTGGTATCAGTTTTCAGGTTGCTCGGTGAGAATTTCCAGTTATCCCTAGATTAGATTTATTTTCTTACCTATTGTCCAGAAAAAGCCACACAAAAAAAGTTAGATCTATTCATCCTTTGTCCAAGCCAGTCTGAGCCTTTGCAATTTTATTTTCATTGTTTGCTTTGTTGAATTTGCGGTTGCATCGTCGTGTCGAGTCGCTGGTCTTAGTGTCTATGATGTAGGGTGGAACCCTAAACGGCCAATCTTTCACGAAAGGAGTGGATCGCAACGAGGAACACGAAGAACACGAGGGGAAACACCAGGGAAAACATGAGAGAATTGCTCAATCCAACGAGATTAGTTCACACATATGCTAGATCCTCGAAACAAAAAAGGAGATACAAGATCCACGATCAACAAAGGACGATACAAAGGTAACTGGTTCTTCTCCATGAGGAGGTCTTGAGGGGTCTTCCCATGAAGGGGTCTTCAATCCAAGGTGGATCTTCTCCAAAGAGGTAACGGTCCCTCGCAATTGAGTAGATCCGGATGGATGAGCGAAGCATTATCTCACATATGAGCTAACACAACGCAAACCCTAGATAGGAGGAGGTGGAGGAGTACATATAGTCTAAACCACGAAGGGGCTAACTGGAAGAGGGATACAAGGCCAAAGGCCCGCAGCTGCACACAGGCAGGTACTGGATGTCCGGTGGGGGTCAGACGTCCGGTGGCTCTGGACAGTCCGGACGTCCGGAAGGCTTCGGACTTCCGCTAATATCGTTCTGTGAAAACGGGTCGTCCGGTCGGCGTCGGTCGTTCGAGCTCTGAAGGGTGTCGGACGTCCGGCGGCTAGCGGTCGTACGGTCACTATAGAGTTGGGGATGGGCCTTCTGGCTTGTGCGGCTTCCAGGCGTTGGACGTCCGGTCTAGAACAGTCGTCCGGTGGCTGTAGATTTCTGGTAGCTTCTCCATTTGGTCCTTGTACTTGGTGTCCTCGCCATCTTGTCCATGGTCTTCCTCTTTGTTCCTTGTCATGCATAGCACATATATTTGAGGTAGTAGCCATGTCTCACATGTGGAAAGTGATGGTTCGGAGAGGAGCGAGTTCACCTTGTGTCCAATGATGTATGTTCGAGGTCTCATCATATGTCCTCTTGGGGCTTGGAGAGTAGTCTGAGTGTACATGGGGATGAACGTGGGATGCTCTGCATCATCTCCCCCCCTTGGGAAAGATCCGACCTCGTATCGTGATCCTCATCACCATGAGAACCGTTGTTGTGGACGAACTTGTACTTGGATGGAGTTGAAGACATTGTGCAATCCAAGTACTCCAAGGTGTCTCCGAAGTGGTATACATGCAAAAAGAGCAAACACAAGTGACACTCGGAAATACAATGGTTAGCGCACACAAGGTGTCCATCTTGTAAGAATGAGTTCGTTCGGCAAGATTCTTCGTGACAAAGAGTATGTAGCTTATCAAGATGATATAGAATGATATGCAAAGCATTCGTGGGAACAACACGATTTGTAGTATGCACAAAGGTGTGGTGAATGTGAAGAATGCAACCATTGTGCAAAATGATGTCATAATGGGACGGTTTATCAAAAACATGAACAAGGTAATTGGTGCTCAATGTGATTATGTTGTCATGCAATTGATGGTGGCCAAGATGATCATGATGTATGAATATGCCATCAAGGAAGATCACAACAAATTTGCTAAAGAAATGCACGAGCTCATATATCATGGATGACATGGGAATACAAGATGCAACAAGGCAATCATAATGTGAGTCAATCCATGCATAAGATGCAAATTTGTCATGTGTATGATATGTCCATCGAGCATGACATGTGTGAGCACAATCAACAAATATGGAGGTGTTGGTGTACCAATGCTCGATGTCGTGGCATGAGTGAAGGTTCAAAGGTGCATCCAATAAGTCCGAGCGCTCCTCAATGTGAAGGTCCGTAGAGCCAATCTCCAATGTCGCTCCTCCGTTCACGAGATGTATCATGTAGACAACAAGAAGGAGGCAACAATGAAAGAGTGACCCATCCAATATGCGTATTTGAGGATGGCTCAAAGGGAAGGAGTTCACCTTTATGAGAATGTCGAAAATGTTTGTGTCGCGCATCGTGTACGCCTTCACATAACTGAGGGAGTCCTGGATTAGGGGGTCCTCGGACAGCCGTATTATATACTTTGGCTGGACTATTGGACTACGAAGATACAAGATTGAAGACTTCATCCCGTGTCTGGATGGGACTCTCCTTTGCGTGGAAGGCAAGCTTGGCGATTCGGATATGTAGATCTCCTCCCTTGTAACCGACTCCGTGTAACCCTAGCTCCCTCCGGTGTCTATATAAACGGGAGGGTTTTGTCCGTAGGACAAGGACAATCATACCATAGGCTAGCTTCTAGGGTTTAGCCACTCCGATCTCGTGGTAGATCAACTCTTGTAATACTCATATCATCAAGATCAATCAAGCAGGAAGTAGGGTATTACCTCCATCGAGAGGGCCCGAACCTGGGTAAACATTGTGTCCCCCGCCTCCTGTTACCATCCGCCTTAGACGCACAGTTCGGGACCCCCCACCCGAGATCCGCCGGTTTTGACACCGACATTGGTGCTTTCATTAAGAGTTCCACTGTATCGTCATCATAAGGCTTGATGGCTCCTTCAATGATCGGCAACGATGCGATCCAGGGTGAGGTTTTCCTCCCCGGATAGATCTTTGTATTCGGCAGCTTCGTACTGCGGGCCAACTCGCTCGGCCATCTGGAGCAGATCAAGAGCTATGCCCCTGGCCATCAGGTCAGGTTTGGAAGCTTGAACTATACCGCCAACATCCGCGGAGACTTGATCTTCGACGGATTCGAACCTATGTCAGGTGCGCCGCACAGTGACGATGAGCATGATTTAGCTCTGCCATCGGACAGTGTTTGGGAGATCACACCTGTAGCTACTCCGGCCATCAATCCGGAACAGATCATGCCGTCCGAGGACGGGTGGATGGACCTCGCCACAGAGGCCGCATACTCTGCGGCGATAGAGCCGAATACTGACTTCACCTCCTACGAGACCTGTGTTGCTGGACACTCGGATTCGTCCCCGGCCACAGACTCCGAACCGCTCGCGTCCGTGCCCATCCAATCTGATCGGGCACCGATCATGGAGTTCACCTCCACAGATATCTTTCAGCCCTCGCCCCTAGGCGAAATGCTAAATTCATTACGGTCTCTCTCCTTGTCAGGAGACCCTTGGCCGAACTATGTCCGTCTCAAGTGGGAACCGGACGGCGAAAAAAATCGTTCCCCACCCACCACCCACTTAGTAGCCACTGTCGACGACCTAACCGACATGCTCGACTTCGACTCCGAAGACAACAACAGTATGGACAACGATGCGGGAGACGAACAGGAACCACCGCCCACACGACGCTAGACTGCCACCTCATCGTATGATATATACATGGTGGTCACCCCAAAGAAAGCGATGGCAATTAGGCAACAGAGGATAATCCCCCCGAGAAGCAATCCAAGAACCGGCGTCATCGGCGCCGCTCTAAGCCCCGCCATAACAAAAACAGCGATACCGACACAGGAGACAATAACGCTGCAAATAGTGCCAAAGACAAAGACAATCCCCTCTAGCCAGGCTTTGAGTAGGAGGATGGGCAAGCCAGCCCCAAGGGATAGGCAGTAGGCGGAGAATTAGAGGATGACAATTACATGCCTCTCTCCGAAGACGAGGTGAGCCTCGGCGACGAAGAATTCATCATGCCTGAGGATCCCGTCGAACAAGAGCACTTCAAGCGCCGGCTTATTGCCACAGTAAAAAGCCTGAAGAAAAAGCAACAACAGCTTCAAGCTGAGCAAGATCTGATAGTAGATAGATGGATTGAGGTCCTGGCAGCCGAGGAACACGAACTCGAGTGCCCAATCAAAATTTCCCAAAGCGTAGGTTGCTACCCCAGCTTGTAGAGAAAGCATTAAAACCTGCGCTTCTAGCGTATGATGCGGCAGACCGGCCACCTCGTGGCCACGACAAAGTGGCATATAAGCCCGAAGTCCAGCCCACACCTCGTCGCCAATCAAACAAAAACAACAAGGCCTGGGGTAACATGCAGGACCTGCGAGACGTATTGGAAAAAAAAGCAGGACACAAAAGATCGATCTTCGGATCACGAGTGCGCACCCCAACACATGACGACGACCGTCATGCCGGATATACCAAAAGCAAGTCCGACCGGGCGGAACACAGCAGACAAGACTCGTACGAACTGCGTCGTGACATAGCCCGACACAGAGGCACCGCACACCCCCTATGCTTCAGTGATGAAGTAATGGATCATGAATTCCCAGAAGGGTTTAACCCGTGACCATTGAATCATATGATGGTACTACTGACCCCACGGTATGGATTGAGGATTTCTTCCTCCACATTCACATGGCCCGCGGGGATGATCTACACGCCACCAAATATCTCCCATTAAAACTCAAAGGACCGGCTCGGCATTCGCTGAATAGCTTGCCACCAAATCCATCGGAAGTTGGGAGAACCTGGCAGACGCATTCCTGGATAACTTCTAGGGCACATATATGCGACCACCAGATGCTGATGATTTGAGTCACATAACACAACGGCCCGGAGAGTCAGCCAGGAAATTCTGGACACGATTCCTAGCGCCGAAGACACGATAGTCAACGCCGGATTTAATAGCTCTAAGTCCGGCCAGCAGACAGGGCCACTCAAAAATGACAATTCGGGTCTGTCCATTTTGGACCGCATACTCGACCGTCCATGCCAAATTCATGGCAAACCAGGAACACCAGCCAATCATACCAACAGAGAATGTTGGGTCTTCAAACAAGTTGGCAGGTTAGGCGCCAAAAACAAAGATAAGGGGTCTCAAAGCGATGACAGCAACGAGGAGCCCAGATCACCGAATAGAGGACAAAAGAAATCCCTCCAGCAAATCCGAACGGCGAATATGGTAAACGCCACCCACACTACCAACCCGGACCTGATGCACACCCTTAGGGATGTCGACCCAACAAAACCAGTCAACCTGCAATACAAACTAGGGCCGATCACCTTCAACCAAATGGATCGTCCTGTCAACACCAGTCACGGTAATCCAGTGGCACTAGTACTTGACCAAATAATTGACGGGTTCCACCTCACACGAGTCCTTATGGATGGGGCAGTAGTCTAAATCTTCTTTACCAGGACGCAGTCCGCAAGATGGGCATCGATCATTCAATGATCAAACCCACTAAAGCCACCTTTAGAGGTATTATACCAGGCGTGGAGGCCAGCTGTACCGGCTCCAACGCCCTTGAGGTAGTCTTTGGATCACCAGACAATTACCGTGCCAAAGAGTTAATCTTCGACATCGTCCCCTTTCGCAGTGATTATCAGGGACTGCTCGAACGAACTGCGTTCGCTCAATTCAAATATGATATAAAGAACGCCGAAAACGGAGTTACGGTTTGGAAATGGCAAGCGATTCAAATATGACCACGTTCTGTGATTTACAGCAAGTAGCCATCTAAATGCAACAAGATGAAGATGCTACAACACCCAAACATGGCATCAAAATACATGGCAGGAATCCATTCATGATGCTTAACAAAAGTCTACCACTGAGCTACGGCCAATTCATCCATTAAAAGGTTCAAACAAGCATGGCAAAAATGCATTTGACAAACAGATTTCAGATAGTGAAATTAACACTTGTCTGGAATTTCAGATCAGATAACACTCTTTGGAGCATGAAAACAATATGCTACAGGACCTGAACATTGCAAAGTAAAGCATGGCATGGAGCTACTCAAAGAGCTTAACAAAATCCCTTAGTGACCTTGAGCCAAAAGGGATCAGAAAATACAATTGCAAGCATGTGAACATGGCAAAAACATAATCAGTTCTTAGACTTAGTGAAAACTGGAGCATGCTGAAAACAGATATCAAGTAGGCATGTTTACGAGCTCGATGCACTCACTACAGAGCAAGTCATGACAAGCTAAGCATACACCTATCAAGAATACACAAAATGCAAGCTAGACATGGCAAGAACAATAGCATAGCATGCACGGATCAACTACAACAACATCGGCAAAATCGCTAACAAGTAGACAATCTGCCCAGATCACGAAATGACAAAAGTAGAGCTCGATTGACTCAAGCTAGGGTGCTCCATAATTGCAAACAAAGACATGGATGGATAGATCACTACAATATTAACAAAACATCATTACTGATCATCCTCAAAAGAGGCACGGATCACTAGGAAACAACATGAACATATGGCCATATGAGATAAACAACTCAAGAACTTAGTGGAAATGCTAAGTCCCTGAAATCAACATTAACAAATGCGTCGCTTTGCAAGCTCGTGCTAGTCACCACACACATCACAAAAATACATGGGTTGCACCTCTGGAAAGATGGCAAAACCCTTAACAAAACATATGTAGAGCACAAGGGCATATCATGCACACAATAATCATGGCAAAAATGACAAATATCTAAATGGAGCAGCAGATCTGACAATTATCTCAAATAGCACTCTTCTAACAGCATTTCGGGCATCAAGATGAACTCAAATGAAAATGATGCAATGCGATGAAATGATGTGCTCTCTGAGGCAAAGATTTTGATATGCTATATGCCCAAAATGGAGCTACGGGTGAGGAGTTACGATGCAATGAACAGGAGCAAAAAGTTAGGGTTTCGGGCAAAAGTCAACCCGAACGAGATCTCAGATCCAGATCCACTGTTCATGCATGGATAACGAGGATCGCCGGAACGGAGCTCGAAGTCAACGGAGGTGGCCGGAGTCATCGGGGTCGCCGGACTTGACGCTTCCCGGTGCGAGGAGGTGCGGAGGAGGGCTCGGACGACGAGGTGGTGGTCGGGCACGACGCCGGCGCGGCTTGGCGGCGCGTCGGATGGCGGGGAGCTCGCCGGAGGAAGCAACAGAGCCCGCCAGCGATGGCGTCTGCGGCGCGGCTGGTCGCCGGAGCGGTAGATAGTGGCGGCGGGGCGAAGGCGCGGGCGGCGACGCGCGCGTGGGCCGGGAGGGCCCCTCGCGGGCCGAGCGGGCTGGCGGCGGGAGGAGGCGGCGATGTGGGCGCGGCTGCCCACGTGGCGGCTCGCGGTTGGCGGGGCGATTTCGTCCGGCCGGGGCCGGACGTGTCCGGCTAGCGCGAGGTGGAATTTAGGGTTTGGACGGGGGAGAGATCCGGATTTGGATGAGGAGGTCTATATATAGGCATAGAGGGAGCTAGGAGAGTCCAAATGAGGTGCGGTTTTCGGCCACGCGATCATGATCGGACGCTCTAGATGATGGAGATGGTTTTGGTGGGTTTTGGGCCAACTTGGAGGGGTGTTGGGCTGCAACACACACGAGGCCTTTTCGGTCCCTCGGTTAACCGTTGGAGTATCAAACAAAGTCCAAATGGTACGAAACTTGACAGGCGGTCTACCGGTAGTAAACCAAGGCCGCTTGGCAAGTCTCGGTCCAATCCGGAAATGTTTAATCCCCACACATGAAAGAAAGGTAGAAATTACCACCGGAGGAGAACGAAGCGCCGGAATGCAAAACGGACAACGGGGAAAATGCTCGAATGCATGAGATGAACACGTATGCAAATGCAATGCACATGATGACATGATATGAGATGCATGACAATGACAACAACACATGGAGACAAACACCCGAACCTAAGAAAATAAAATAACTTAAGGCCGGAAACGGCAAGAGTTGGAGTACATATTAGGAAAGTCATATCCGGGGTGTTACAATTGCCTGCCTGCGGCCTGCGGCATGGCTCAAAGGGGGGCCCAGCACGGCCCATCTTCACCAACACAAACCCAAGACGCTCACGAGGGGCCAAGCCTCGCGGGGCGGACGACGCGGAGCTTCCTCAGGCACGACCTCATCAGGCTGGCTCGCGAGGAGGCGGAGAGATCAAGGCGGGGTACCTCACGAGGTGCCCTTGACGCAAGCCATGACTACCAAGGGCGCCAGGCGGGTGCCAGCCCGCGCAGTGTCCTCCTTTCCCCTTTGGTGCAAAGGGGGCAAGCGCAGCCGCGGAGTACCGAGGCATCAGGCAAAGGTTGCCATTTCGGTGCAACAAGACCAAGACCAGGAGGACTGCAAGACGGGGGTCATTGTGGAGCCCAAGACGGCGTCACCACCAGAGCTTTGTGCAGGCGAAGACTACTTTTGTCAGGATAACTGGTGCTAGCTGTCCCCTTTCAAATTAGCCCGCCATTGTTGGCTCCCTTCCCGCTTGATATTTGGGAAGAGGACGAGGGCCTCTATAAATAGGACCAGCCACCCGCAGGATGGAAAAGGGGGGGTGAGAGGTTAGAGGTTTTGGAGAGAGGCATCATCAGTTGTGAAGAGAGAGAGAGAGAGAAGGGTGACTGGACTCCTCCCAGCAGTTCATCGCCCTAGCCAAGAACAGACCCTCGCGAGGCTGTTCTTCCTTGTATTATTCATCACCATCAGCCCAAGAGGCAATCCACCACACCACACACTGGAGTAGGGTATTACACCACACCGGTGGCCCAAACCAGTATAAACCCTGTGTCTCTTGTGTTGTTCTTTCTATAGCTTAGATCTTAGTGAGGCGGAGGGGTGCAGGTAGGTAGGAGGCGAAATCTCCGCGCGCACCCAAGTGTTCGAACCTCAAGGGTCTGCCGGAACCCGAAATCCGACAGCCACGCAGGTGCCCGCCCAGCTGGTTGGGCTGGCAGCTGCATGTGAACGGCGGGGGAAGTTTGGTTGACATGGGCTTGGCGGTGGCTGAGGGAGTCCTGGATTAGGGGGTGTCCGGATGGCCGGACTATACCTCCAGCTGGACTCCTGGACTATGAAGATACAAGATTGAAGACTTCGTCCCGTGTCCGGAAGGGACTTTCCTTGGCGTGGAAGGCAAGCTTCGCGGTACGGATATGTAGATCTCCTACCATTGTAACCGACTTTGTGAAACCCTAACCCTCTCCGGTGTCTATATAAACCGGAGGGTTTTAGTCCGTAGGATAACATATAGAACAACAATCATACCATAGGCTAGCTTCTAGGGTTTAGCCTCTCCGATCTCGTGGTAGATCTACTCTTGTACTACCCATATCATCAATATTAATCAAGCAGGACGTAGGGTTTTACCTCCATCAAGAGGGCCCGAACCTGGGTAAAACTTCATGTCCCTTGCCTCCTGTTACCATCCGGCCTAGACGCATAGTTCGGGACCCCCTACCCGAGATCCGCCGGTTTTGACACCGACATTGGTGCTTTCATTGAGAGTTCCTCTGTGTCGTTACCGTTAGGCTTGATGGCTCCTATGATCATCAATAGCGATGCAGTCCAGGGTGAGACCTTCCTCCTCGGACAGATCTTCGTCTTTGGCGGCTTCGCACTGCGGGCCAATTCACTTGGCCATCTGGAGCAAATCGACAGCTATGCCCCTGATAGTCATGTCAGATTTGGAAGTTTAAACTACACGGCTGACATCCGCGGGGACTTGATCTTCAACGGATTCGATCCACTGCCGAGCGCGCCGCACTGTCACGACGAGCATGATCTAGCTCTTCCGCCGAACAGTGCCCTGGAGGCCGCACCCGCATCGGCTTCGACCCTTAATTCAGAGCCAACTGCGCCGATCGAGGATGGGTGGTCGGACGCCGCCTCGGGGGCTGCGATCTCAACGGCGATCGAGCCGAACACCAGCCCCGCACTCCGCGAGACTCGTGACTCCAAGGAGCCGGACTCCTCTCCGAACTCCGAACCCTACGCGCCCTGCCGATCGAATCTGATTGGGCGCCGATCATGGAGTTTACTGCCGCGGACATCTTTCAGCACTCGCCTTTCGGCGATATTTTGAAGTCACTAAAGTCTCTCTCTTTATCAGGAGAGCCCTGGCCGGACTACGGTCAGCAAGGTTGGGATACGAATGATGAAGAAATTCAAAGCCCACCCACCACCCACTTTGTAGCCACTGTCGACGATTTAACCGACATGCTCGATTTCGACTCCGAAGACATCAACGGTATGGACGCCGATGCAGGAGACGATGAAGAACCAGCGCCTATTGGGCCCTAGAAAGCCACCTCGTCATATGATGTATACATGGTGGACGCACCAAAAGATGACGACAAGGAGCGGAAGGACGCACCGAAGGCTTATTCCCTCGAGAAGCAGTCAAAGCGGCGACGCAAGCGCCGCCCCAAATCCCGCCTCGACAGAAATAACGATCACACAGATCCAGCGCTGGAGCAGGGCGAACCGCTGCCGGACAATGGCAATCCGGATAATCAAACCAAACAAACAAATTCTATCAAGGATAATGGTCCGGACGACATAACGCCGGACAGGCACCCGGAGCAGTAGAATGCCCATAAAAGGCGTGTTGCCACCGCGAGGAGTCTTAAAAAGCAGAAGAAAAGGCTCAAGCCTGCGCAAGACACACTCCAAATCAGATGGAGTAAAATACTCAACACAGCAGCGAGGTACGGCGACAATCGCCCCTCCAAGAGCTACCCAAAGCGGAAGCTGCTACCTGAATTCGGTGAGCAGGCCTGAGACCCCCCACAACCAAATATCAAAGCAGCCACCTGGCCGGATAGACGACCCCTCTACCAACACAGAGCGGCATACAACGCCACTCAGAATACAACACGCGACCCATGCGAGGGCTTGCACCCAAAGGACGGCACAACAAGATCCATCTATGGACCACGCAAGCGCGCCTCAGCATACAATGCAACACAACAAACATCCGAACAACGCGGTACACCCAGCTACAGGGGTGCCACACACCCCCTATGTTTCACTGATGAGGTGCTGGACCATGAATTTCCAGAGGGATTCAAACCCGTAAACATAGAGACATACGACGGAATAACAGACCCTGGGGTCTGGATTGAGGACTACATCCTTCATATCCATATGGCTCGAGGAGATGATCTCCACGCCATCAAGTACTTACCCCTCAAGCTCAAAGGGCCAGCTCATCACTGGCTTAAAGGCCTCCCCGAAAGCTCCATTGGAAGTTGGGAAGAGCTTGAAGACGCCTTTCAGGCAAATTTTCAAGGGACTTATGTCCGACCTCCGGATGCGGACGATTTGAGTCATATAACTCAACAGCCCGGAGAGTCAGCCCGAAAGCTTTGGAATAGGTTTCTTATGAAAAAGAACTAGATTGTCGAATGTCCGGACGCCGAAGACTTGGCAGCTTTTAAGCATAGCGTCCGTGACGAATGGCTCGCGAGATACCTCGGCCAAAATAAACTGAGAATGATGGCCGCATTAACAAGCCTCATGACCCGCTTTTGCGTGGGTGAGGACAGCTGGTTAGCCAGATGCAGCACCAGCGACCCTAGTACATCTGAAGTTAGAGATGGAAACGGGAAATCACGGCGCAACAGCAATAACAAACCCCGGAATAAAGAAGACAGCACGAAGGGCACGACAGTAAACGCCGGATTCAAAAGCTCTCGGCCAGGTCAGCAAAAGCCGCCCTCTAAAGGCACCAGGGATGAACTGTCCAGCCTCAACAAAATTTTGGACCAAGTATGTCAGATCCATTGTACCCCTGGTAAACCTGCTAATCATACCCACAGAGAATGTTGGGTCTTCAAGCAGTCCGGCAAGCTCAACGCCGTACACAAGGGGGAGGATACATCAAGTGAAGACGAGGACGAGCCTCCCAAGCAAGACACTGGGGAACAAAAGAAATTTCCACCAGAAGTCAAAACAGTAAACGTGTTACACGTGATCAAGGGAAAAAACAACGCGGCACTCCCAGGAAAATATACCCAAGTGCCTGTCACCGCGAAGTCCTGCCACTGGTCGTCTCAACCGATCACTTTCGACCATCGCGATTACTCAGCAAGCATCCGACGCGCAGGATGGGCTGCACTGGTATTAGACCCAGTAATTGGCGGATATCACTTCACACGAGTCTTGATGGACAGTGGCAGCAATCTAAACCTAATATATCAGGATACAATCCGCGGGATGGGGTTAGACCCAACAAAAATTCTCCATAGCAATACTACCTTTAAAGGAGTAATGCCAGGCCCATGGGCTCGTTGTACGGGCTCCCTCATACTACAAGTTATATTCGGCTCCCCCAATAACTTCCGTCGCGAGCATTTAACCTTCCACATCGCTCCATTCCAAAGTGGCTATCAAGCACTGCTCGGACGCGAAGCTTTCGCTCACTTTAATGCAATACCACACTACGCCTCCCTCACACTCAAAATGCCCGGTCCACGCGGCATCATTTCAGTGAACGGAAATATCAAGCGATCTCTACGCGCCGAAGAGAGTGCGGCTGCCTTGGCAGCCGCACACTAAAGGCGCCCAGACCAGCGAAAGCATTCAATATGTCGTCAAGACCTCAGACACAACTAATCAAGTCCGGCGCCGCTATTTATGCCGAATAAGTGGTCACACCCCTATTTGTCAATACAAGGGGCTCAACGCGCGCAGACAAGTGGCAATTTTTTCTCATCTTGAATTATACATGGTTTCTTTAAAAACTATCTTTTTGCATGACAACTTTTTCACCTAAATTCCTCTCTTTTACAGACCATCATCGTGCTACACCCGTCCAGGATACGGCACAACGGAGACAAGGGCGCAGACATACAGCAGGGACCCGCTCCAAGGATTCTTTTTAGATTAAGACCCTACGTAAACCTTTTTTATTGTCTCTTGTTGATACATATCCATCGTTGAGAAGGATGCTGACGTCTTGGCTTGTGGCCACACTAGAACAATGCACGTACCTGAACATAAGGGGCTTCTTACAAAGGCCATTATTTAGGCCATGTTTATACCACAAAGACCGAATACCTTAGGGAGTGTTCGGCGTCGCGAGTTTGGCCCTATATGCATCAGCTCCGAATCATTGTCTTTGGTCAAATGTTGGGTTTGCCCGGCTCCTGTGTTTTGGTGCCTTACGTTCCGCTTTACCGGGTAAGGTAGCACCAGGAGAACTACTGCGATTGTGCCCTGGTTCATCCAGACGAGCACCTCGGTAGAGAAAGCCGAAAACTGACTGTCATGATATAGCGTGAGACTAGTCAACCACTCGATGACCTGTTGGAATGTTAGAATTCCTCCGCCTTAACGAAGGGCCGTTTTCCGGCAAGGCATGTACGCACCCCGAGATTGGGACAGTGCGGAGCCACCAGGGGCTATCTAGTAGCCCGACTGTCAAACTCCTATGGCTAAGTGAATGTGCTAAAGCATTATAGTCTGGTTGCCTCGCTCGCTCCGCTATCACCTCATTAATAGGACCAAGACGTTGGGTTAAGTGTGAAAGCGTGTTTTTTGCGAGCACCTCCACATTATATGCGTGGGGGTTGAAGCCGGCGGCTGCAATCTTTCAGGTTATACACATGTATACATAAACGACCGCCCAGGAGGCATCATATTACTTTCAGGAAAAAGTATAAAAATAGCCTTATAAAAATTTATAAAAGCATTTCGCTTACAATGAGATTACATAACACTCAAACATAATATTTTTTGAGCACTGGGTCTCTATCAAACGAGCACCCTCAAGAACTTCTTCAAAGTAGTGCTCAGCAGCCATTTGACCCATGGCCGAATCCCGCGCTGCAACAGTGGTAGCATCCATCTCCGCCCAGTATGCTTTAACACGGGAAAAGGCCATCCGTGAGCCCTCTATGCACGCCGACCTCTTCATCGCATTAATGCGCGGCACCACGTCAAGGAACTGCTGCACCAAGCTGAAATAGCTGTTCGGTTTTGGCCTTTCCGGCCATAGCTGATCCATAACAGACCTCATGGCGAGTCCGGACAACCTATTCAGTTCGGCCCATTCGGCTAATTGGTCAGTCAATGAAAGAGGACGCTCGGGAGAATGGAATTGTGTCCAAAACAGTTGGTCTACTTCACGGTCCGTCTGACCCTGGAAGTACTTGGCCGCATCGGCAGCGCTCGCCGCCAAATCCATATACACATCCTCCGAACTCCACAGCCGATCCAGAGAGGCATACCGTGGATCTCCGAACTTCCTGCACAACATAAAGGATTTCCCAGCTACAATATCCTTGGCTTCCCGCAGCTCCTCCTTCTTCGCAATCATAGCGGAGCGGATGTCTTTTCTCGTCGCAGCAGCCTTCTCAAGGTCCGATGCCTTCGCTAGGTTTTCCTTTTCAAGAACCCGGCAACGGTCGGCGGCGGCTTTTAATTCTATGGCCATCTTAGCCATCTTATCTCGGCTCTCGCCATGCGCGGCCTTCTCGGCTTTCAACTCTTCGGCCGCCTTCAAAGCAGCCGCATTACCAAACCTCGCTTGTTCCTTGGCTCGGGTAAGTTCTGCCCGCAAGGCTTCAACAGTGGCAGCTCCATCTGCAGTCACAACATATTAAAGATACTGGCGTCGTGCTGCTCTTACTATGTGGCGTTTACCAGATAATGACACTTACCCTATGCCTCGTGAGGCCTTTTGTTAACAAGCTCGATGTCAGCGTCTCCCGCATCCAACTGCCGTTTTAAATGGGAAAACTCGCTAGTCCGGCTAGCCACCGGAGCTTCCATCACCTGCACATCGAGGCAGTATGGTTATTACCTGGGAATATGATCCTCTATTCGTCATTGTTTCCGACGACAACCAGAGTCTCAGGGGCTACTATCTACATAGGGCACACCTAGCATGTGCAGTACCTCAAAGCCTGTGAGTAGACTCATAAAAGCTTCATGCAATCCGCTTTCGGCGGACGAGATTCTCTCCATCACCGTATTCATCAGCACATAGTGTTCATCTGAGATGGCCGCTCGCCCCACCAACTCCCTCAAAACATCTGATCGCACACCAGACGGTGCCGGACTCTTTTGTCCGCTCTCTTCGGGAGCCGGACACTGGGAGCTTCGGGGGTCAATGGGATTATCTTCTGGCCTCACCGGACTCGGAGAGGCCCTCCGCGACGACACTTCGGGGTCGCCCGCTTCCGGAGCGGAGGAGTCTGGAGGAGGCGTTTCGCTCTCCATCATCTCTGGAAGAAGATCCCCTGAAGATGAGCTCATTTGAGAGGGGCTAAGGCCCGAGCTGCAAAGATATATGCGGTGGTTATTTTCTAGAAGAAAAAGATGGCATACATGTACTATTAAAGTATTTCGGGTCACTTACACTCGCTGGAGAATTGATCCCCCCGCGGACTTTGTGCGGCAAAGGCACCCCAAGGTAGGACCCTCTGTGGGAGACTTCTTCTCCTGTTTGGGAGCTTCGGCTTCCGAATCCCCGGGTGCAGTCCTTTTCCTCCTCCGGTCGTCTTCCTTCATGGAGACGCTCGCTCCCTTGATTAGAATGGGCAGCGTTGGGGGCCCGCATCCGCCTGTATTATCCTTCCCAGTATCTTCCTTCAAGGGCTCCGGGTAGGGTGAGACCTGGAGCATCTTTTCCAATACCGGATTGTCCAAACCCTCAGGGAGGGGGGCCAAACACCGAATCAACTTCACATTTTTTTAGCCAGTCCTGGTCAAAAAGAGAACTCTCAGAAATAACTTCATAACAAATGAGAGATAGTATGTTCGGCCGAAAGATTCCTTACCTGTTCGGCGGTGCGGTTACTGCTCAGGCTCACGTCCTCAGTGATTTCCGGACACTCTACTTGAGGTCCGAAGAATGACTTGTACATCTCCTCATGCGTTAGGCCAAGGAAATTTTGGATGACACGCGGTCCCTCATGATTGAACTCCCACAAGCGAAGGGGCTAGCATTTGCAAGGCTGGACTTAACGAACCAGCATAACTTGTATTACCGCAACCAAACTAAAATCTCCATTGAAGAGATCTCAAATGCGGCTTTGCATTATAGGCACGTCCTTGGCTGGACCCCAGCTCAGACCTCTGCTGATCCATGACATCAGTTGTGGTGGAGGGCCCGAGCGGAAAACAGGGGCGGCCGCCCACTTGGCACTTCTAGGAGCCGTGATGTAGAACCACTCCTGTTGCCACAATTCAGACACCTCTGGAATGGAACCTTTGGGCCATGGAGCTCCCATCATCTTGCATATTGATGCACCTCCACACGCTGCATGTTGCCCCTCGATCATCTTCGGCTTTACTTCAAAGGTCTTGAGCCACAAGCCAAACTGAGGGGTAACCCGGAGGAAGGCCTCACACACGACAATAAATGTCGTGATATGAAGAAAGGAGTCCGGAGCTAGATCATGGAAGTCTAGCCCGTAATAAAACATCAAACCCCTGACGAAAGGATCCAGAGCAAGGCCTAGACCTCGGAGGAAGTGGGAGACGAACACGACGCTCTCGTTGGGTTCGGGGGAGGGGACGGCCTGCCCTCGGGCAGGCAGCCGATGCACAACCTCGTCGGTCAGATATCTGGCCTCCCCCAACTTTTTGATGTCTTCTTCTGTGACGGAAGAAGGCACCCATTGGCCTTGAAGGCTAGATCCGGACATGATTGAAGGTTCGGAGCACCTGACCTGAACTTTAGGTGTTTGAGCTTGAGGTGGGGGAAGGATTCGATTGAGCACGGGAGGGAAAAAATAAAAGCCTTGTCCCTTTATAAAGAGGGTGAATACCAAGCGTCCTCTCCGTGGCCGTTTGGACTTGCCTATAGTCTAGGAGTCCTAGAAGCGGTTGGGTTACCCACGCCCGTATTGATGAGGATCCCGGAATAAGGGGACACGATCTCTGCTTTAACAAGACGTGCCAAGGAAACCGCCTCGCATGACGCGCTGAGGTGGGATAATAAAACGAATAAAGGCTTGGCCGTGGTGCGATGTCGCACTACGGAATACGTCAGCAGATTAGATTTGTGTAAATATTATTCTCTCTATGGCCATATGTGGAAACTTATTTTGCAGAGCCGGACACTATCTTTGTGTTCAAAATCTTCTATGAAGTACTTAGAGGAGGAACCCGCCTTGCAATGCCGAAGACAATCTGCGCGCCAGACTCGTCGTCATTGAAGCCCGGTTCAGGGGCTACTGAGGGAGTCCTGGATTAGGGGGTGTCCGGATGGCCAGACTATACCTCTAGCTGGACTCCTGGACTATGAAGATACAAGATTGAAGACTTCATCCCGTGTCCGGAAGGGACTTTCCTTGGCATGGAAGGCAAGCTTGGCGGTACGGATATGTAGATCTCCTACCACCGTAACCGACTTTGTGTAACCCTAACCCTCTCCGGTCTCTATATAAACCGGAGGGTTTTAGTCCGTAGGACAACATATAGAACAACAATCATACCATAGGCTAGCTTCTAGGGTTTAGCCTCTCCAATCTCGTGGTAGATCTACTCTTGTACTACCCATATAATCAATATTAATCAAGCAGGACGTAGGGTTTTACCTCCATCAAGAGGGCCCGAATCTAGGTAAAACTTCGTGTCCCTTGCCTCCTGTTACCATCCGGCCTAGACGCACAGTTCGGGACCCCCTACCCGAGATCCGCCAGTTTTGACACCGATAGTGGCCTTGCCAGCGTCTTTGGTGAGGGCCTTGCCGGGTGGCCGGGAAAGGGTCTCGCCGTGGCGTGTTGTCATCCCCGGGAAGGATCTTGCCGTGGGTCTGGTGGACTTCCTTGGCAAGGATCTTGCTGAGAATCGTTGTCTTCTGATCTGATCTTGAATATGTCTTCACAAAGATCTATATGCCACCACAGGGGTGCCTTCCCGAGTCCTAGCCCCATGCTAATGATGGCACTGGGGGCCGTGGGCTCAAGGGTGGCTCGCTCCATTGGTTGGGGGCGAGCTGCCCCAGCAAGAGTCTTGCTGGGGCCGCTGAGGCCACCTGGCAAGGGTCTTGCCGGGGGAACTTGCTTCGTCCCTCTACTCTTTGTGGTCTTGGCCTTGGCATTGCTTTGATTGTCTTGGGCTTCGATCTTAACTTGGCTCACCTCCCTCGTTCTGCTTGGTGTGGCCTTGGGCGCGGCTCTGACTGCCCGTGCACAGGGAAAGGGGTACAAAGATGTGCCCCTATTTTTGTACACCGACAGGAGCCCCCGGGCCTGGGCCACACATAAGAGCAACACATTGTTGGGCCAGGCCCAAAACAGTGCGCGGGCAGGTGGGGCGGTTTTTACTGTGGTAAGATTCTTCGCGCGCTCCGCCTCCCACGACCCGCAAGCGAGGCGTGGCGTGGAGAGGTGTGCGTGACATGGGCAGCATGCGGGGGATGGTTTCCAGACGCATGCGTCACGTCGCAGTAAATGGGCAGCGCGCCCCGCGGCTTCCCCATAAAAAGGGATAATCACGGGCGCATTGTTCCTTTTACCCTCCGCGCAACCCCAATATCGGAAACCTCCGCCTGCCTTCCTCTTCTTCCTAAAGCTTCGTCCCTGCTTGACGTCATTGCGCTTTCGCTGCCCTCTATCCTGCCTTCCTCCCCTAGTCGCCATGGCGCCAAAGTTCACCAAGGGCGACGGAGTGGCCAAGGACGCCGGAGCCGCGGAGCCGCCGGAGAGTGCGCTGGCAGTGCAGCGGACGCAGTCTGCCTTCTTCCCCTCGACGGTCGACGTGTTTGAGCTTCGGGAGTCCTTCAGGCCCTATGGGGAGTGAAGACGGGGGGAGAGAATTCGGGGCATCTGGCCACGCGCGCCATCCCCGCCAACTGCATCGAGGCTGCCCCAAATCGGTGCCCCTTCGTTGTTGATTACTTTTCTTGCGGGCTCTGTCCTCCCTTCTCCGATTTCTTCAGCGACATCATGCACACCTTCGGCCTCCACCTCCTGGATTTTACTCCGAATGCGGTGGCCTGCATTGCCCTTTTCGTGCACCTCTGCGAAGGCTTTGCCGGGGTGCACCCCAACACGGCGCTCTTTCGCCATCACTTCTTCCCTCAGATCCAAACGGGAGGTGCCATCTCGGGGTGCATCGCCTGGATCCCAAAATCCAAGGGAGCGTACCCGGACAGCGCCATGAAGGAGAGGTGGGAAGAATGGCAGGGCCGGTGGTGTTGGATCGAGGAGAAGGACCTGTCGGCGTTCTGCAGAGTTCGCCGGGCGCCGCCGGTTCGCGGAAGCGATTGTAGCGACGTCGACGCCGACGTCGGAAAGCTCACGGTCGCCACCACCAGGATTCTCCGGCTTACCCATGCCGGTCTCACCATTGAGATGATCGGGGCAGACTTCATCCGTCGCTGGATCGCTCCTCTGCATAACAAGGGGAGGCCAGCCTGGCTCTTCACGAACCCCGCTAACATCATGCGGCTCTGCCCCGGCCTCGACCATAAGTTCACCGTGATGGCGCACGCCCATTTCTGCTAGCGGATCTTCCAGCTCAACGTGGGGCGTGACGGCGAGGTCGAGCGGACCATCAAGGTTGCGAGGGCCGCGGCGAAGGCCGGCAGGGTCCTCAAGGGGGCTCTGTTCAAGCTGCCGACGGGGGTGGTTTCGTTGTGCAACAACTCGCGTCGGTCCGAGATCATCGCCATGATGCCGAACTGCAACGCGCACGGACCCGTCCTGAGATGGAAGGAGCCGGAGGACGCTGAACTGCAGCAGTTCTTTGACACCCTGCACGTTGCGCATGTCAACGCCGACGCCGAGCGGCTGCTTGTCCAAGACACCTCCCAGGCGGAGCTGAACTACATCGCCACCAGGGCGAGGGAGGCGCAAATTGCCAGGGAGGCCTGCAACGCCGCCGGAGTGGAGGACAAGGCCGCGACGGTCACGGAGGAGGAGGAGCTCGCCCGGTGGGCGGCGGCCGCCGGGGGAGTCAGCAGCACCGGCACCGAGGCTCATTTGGTTGAAGATGTGACCGGTGAGTCATCGGAGGAGGAGGCCGAGACCGTAGAGCCGACGCCACCTACGGGTAGGGGGCGAGTCATGCAGCGGGCCAGTTCCGGCGAGCCGTTGTAACACCCCGGATGTACTTTACCTTATCTGTACTCCAACTCTTGCCGTTTCCGGCCTAAGTTATTTTATTTTCCTCGGGTTCAGGTTTTTGTCTCCGTGTGTTGTTGCCTTTGTCATGCATCTGTTGGGTAACGTAGCAGAAATTCAAAATTTTCCTACGTGTCACCAAGATCTATCTATGGAGAAACCAGCAACGAGGGGAAGGAGAGTGCATCTACATACCATTGTAGATCGCTAAGCAGAAGCGTTCAAGAGAACGGGGTTGAAGGAGTCGTACTCGTCGTGATCCAAATCACCGGAGATCCTAGTGCCGAACGGACGGCACCTCCGCGTTCAACACACGTACAGCCCGATGACGTCTCCCATGCCTTGATCCAGCAAGGAGAGAGGGAGAGGTTGAGGAAGACTCCATCCAGCAGCAGCACAATGGCGTGGTGGTGGTGGAGGAGCGTGGTACTCCAGCAGGGCTTCGCCAAGCACCGCAAGAGACGAGGAGGGAGAGGGGTAGGGCTGCGCCAAGAAGGAGAGGAACTCGTGTGTCTTGCAGCCTCCAATACCTCAAGTATATATAGGGGAAGGGGAGGGGCTGTGCCCCCACCTAGGGTTCCCTCCCTAGGGGTGGAGGCAGCCCCCAGATCCCATCTGGGTGGCGACCACAAGGGGGAGAGGGGAGGCGCACCTGGGGTGGGCCTTAGGGCCCATCTGCCCTAGGGTTTGCCCCCTTCCCTCTTGGAGGCACCTTGGGCCTTGGTGGGGGGGCGCACCAGCCCACCTGGGGCTGGTCCCCTCCCACACTTGGCCCATGCAGCCCTCCGGGGCTGGTGGCCCCACTTGGTGGACCCCCGGACCCCTCAGGTGGTCCCGGTACACTACCGGTAAAACCCGAAACTTTTCCGGTGACCAAAACAGGACTTCCCATATATAAATATTTACCTCCGGACCATTCCGGAACTCCTCGTGATGTCCGGGATCTCATTCGGGACTCCTAACAACATTCGGTAACCACATATATCTATTCCTTATAACCCTAGCGTCATCGAACCTTAAGTGTGTAGACCCTACAGGTTCGGGAACCATGCAGACATGACCGAGACGTTCTCCGGTCAATAATCAACAGCGGGATCTGGATACCCATGTTGGTTCCTACATGTTCCACGATGATCTCATCGGATGAACCACGATGTTGAGGATTCGATCAATCCCGTATACAATTCCCTTTGTCTAGCGGTACGATACTTGTCTGAGATTCGATCGTCAGTATCCCGATACCTTGTTCAATCTCGTTACCGGCAAGTCTCTTTACTCGTTCCGTAACACATCATCCCGTGATCAACTCCTTGATCACATTGTGCACATTATGATGATGTCCTACCGAGTGGGCCCAGAGATACCTCTCCGTCACACGGAGTGACAAATCCCAGTCTCGATTCGTGCCAACCCAACAGACACTTTCGGAGATACCTGTAGTGTACCTTTATAGCCACCCAGTTACGTTGTGACCTTTGGCACACCCAAAGTATTCCTACGGTATCCGGGAGTTGCACAATCTCATGGTCTAAGGAAATGATACTTGACATTAGAAAAGCTTTAGCATACGAACTACACGATCTTTGTGCTAGGCTTAGGATTGGGTCTTCTCCATCACATCATTCTCCTAATGATGTGATCCCGTTATCAACGACATCCAATGTCCATGGTCAGGAAACCTTAACCATCTATTGATCAACGACCCAGCCAACTAGAGGCTTACTAGGGACATGGTGTTGTCTATGTATCCACACATGTATCTGAGTTTCCTATCAATACAATTCTAGAATGGATAATAAACGATTATCATGAACAAGGAAATATAATAATAATCAATTTATTATTGCCTCTAGGGCATATTTCCAACAGTCTCCCACTTGCACTAGAGTCAATAATCCAGTTCACATCGATATGTGATTAACACTCAAGGTCACATCCCCATGTGACTAACACCCAAAGAGTTCTGGGTTTGATCATGTTATGCTTGTGAGAGAGGTTTCAGTCAACGGGTCTGCAACATTCAGATCCGTATGTACTTCGCAAATTTCTATGTCATCTTGTAGATGCAACTACTACACTACATTTGGAGCCATTTCAAATAACTGTTCTACTTGGAGCTATTCCATTATACGTATCCGGTATCTCTACTCGGAGCTATCCGGATAGGTGTTAAGCTTGCATCGATGTAACTCTTTACGTTGAACTCTTTATCACATCCATAACCAAGAAACATATCCTTATTCCTCTAAGGATAATTTAGACCGCTATCTGGTGATCTACTCCTAGATTACCTTTGTACCCTCTTACCAGATATGTGGCAAGGCACACATCAGGTGCGGTACTCAGCATGGCATACCGTATAGAGCCTATGACAAAAGCATAGGGGACGACATTCGTCCTTTCTCTTTCTTCTGTCGTGGTCGAGCTTTAAGTCTTAACTTCATACCTTAAAACTCAGGCAAGAACTCCTTCTTTGACTGATCCATCTTGAACACCTTCAAGATCATGTCAAGGTATGTGCTCATTTGAAAATATCATTAAGTGTTTTGATCTATCCTTATAGATCTTGATGCTCAATGTTCAAGTAGCTTAATCCAGGCTTTCCATTGAAAAACACTTTCCAAATAACCCTATATGCTTTCTAGAAATACTACGTCATTTCTGATCAACAATATGTCAACAACATATATTCATCAGAAATTCTATAGCGCTCCCACTCACTTCTTTGGAAAAACAAGTTTCTCATAAACTTTGTATACACCCAAAATCTTTGATCATCTCATCAAAGCATACATTCCAACTCCGAGATGCTTACTCCAGTCCTTAGAAGGATTGCTGGAGCTTTGCATACTTCTTAGCATCTTTCAGGATTGACAAAACCTTCCGGTTGTATCACATACAACCTTTCCTCAAGAAAATCATCGAGGAAACAATGTTTTGACATCCTATCTATAAGATTTCATAAGTAATGCAGTAATCGCTAATATAATTCCAACAGACTCTTAGCATCGCTATGAGTGAGAAAGTCTCATCATAGTCAACTCCTTGAACTTGTCGGAAAAATCTTAACGACAAGTTGAGCTTTCTTAATGGTGATACTTACCATCATTGTCCATCTTCCTTTTAAAATCCATTTGTACTCAACAGCCTTACTACCATCGAGCCGTTCTGCCAAAGTCTACACTTTGTTTTCATACATGGATCCTCTCTCGGATTTTATGGCCTCGAGCCATTTATCAGAATTCGGTCCCACCATCGCTTCTCCATAGCTCGTAGGTTCATTGTTGTCTAGCAACATGACTTCCAAGACAGGATTACGTACCACTCTGAAGTAGTACGCATCCTTGTCATCCCACGCGGTTTGTTAGTGACTTGATCTGAAGTTTCATGATCACTATCATAAGCTTCCACTTCAATTGGTGTAGGTGCCACAGGAACAACTTCATGTGCTCTGCCACACACTAGTTGAAGAGACGGTTCAATAACCTCATCAAGTCTCCACCATCCTCCCACTCAATTCTTTCGAGAGAAACTTTTCCTTGAGAAAGGACCCGATTTTAGAAACTATCCCTTATTGCTTTCGGATCTGAGATAGGAGGTATACCCAACTGTTTTGGGTGTCCTATGAAGATGCATTTATCCGCTTTGGGTTCGAGCTTATCAGCCTGAAACTTTTTCACATAAGCGTCGCAGCCCCAAACTTTTAAGAAATGACAGCTTAGGTTTCTCTAAACCATAGTTCATACGGTGTCATCTCATCGGAATTACGTGGTGCCCTATTTAAAGTGAATGTGGTTGTCTCTAATGCCTAACCCATAAACTATCGTGGTAATTCGATAAGAGACATCATGGTATGCATCATATCCAATAGGGTGCAGTTATGATGTTCGGACACACCATCACACTATGGTGTTCCAGGCTGTATGGGTTGTGAAACAATTTCCACAATGTCTTAATTCTGTGCCAAACTCGTAATTCAGATATTGATCTCTATGATCATATCATAGACATTTTATCCTCTTGTCACGACGATGTTAAACTTCACTCTGAAATTACTTGAACCTTTCAATAATTTAGACTTATGTTTCATCAAGTAAATATACTCAGTATCTACTCAAATCATCTGTGAAGTAAGAACATAATGATATCCACTACACGCCTCAGCACTCATTATACTGCACACATCAAAATGTATTACTTCCAACAAGTTGCTTTCTAGTTCCATTTTACTGAAAACGAGGCTTTCAGGCATCTTGCCCATGTGGTATGATTTGCATGTCTCAAGTGATTCAAAATCAAGTGAGTCCAAATAGTCCATTTGCATGGAGTTTCTTCATGCATATACACCAATAGACATGGTTCGCATGTCTCAAACTTTTCAAAAACGAGCGAGCCCAAAGATCCATCAACATGGAGCTTCTTCATGTGTTTTATACCGCTATGACTTACGTGGTAGTGCCACAAGTAGGTGGTACTATCATTACTATCTTATATCTTTTGGCATGAACATGTGTATCACTACGATCGAGATTCAATAAACCATTCATTTTTGGGTGCAAGACCATTGAAGGTATTATTCAAATAAACAGAGTAACCATTATTCTCCTTAAATGAATAACCGTATTGCGATAGACATAATCCAATCATGTCTATGCTCAATGCAAACACCAATCGATGGTAGAGGGAGCGTGCGATGCTTGATCACATCAAGCTTGGGAAAAACTTCCAACACATATCGCCTGCTCACCTTTAGCTAGTCTCCGTTTACTCCGTAGCCTTTTATTTCGAGTTTACTAACACTTAGCAACCGAACCGGTATCTAATACCATGGTGCTACTAGGAGTACTAGTAAAGTACACATCAACACAATGCATATCCAATATACTTCTATCGACCTTGCCAGCCTTCTTATCTACCAAGTATCTAGGGTAATTCTGCTCTAGTGGCTGTTCCCCTTATTACAGAAGCACTTAGTCTCAGGTTTCGGTTCAACCTTGGGTTTCTTCACTAGAGCAGCAGCTGATTTGCCGTTTCATGAAGTATCCCTTTTTGAAACTAGTGGTTTCACCAACCATCAACAATTGATGCTCCTTCTTGATTTCTACTTTAGTGGTGTCAAACATCGCGAATATCTCAAGGATTATCATATATGTCCCTGATATATTATAGTTCATCACGAAGCTCTAGCAGCTTGGTGGTAATGACTTCGGAGAAACATCACTATCTCATCTGGAAGATCAACTCCCACTCGATTCAAATGATTGTTGTACTCAGACAATCTTGAGCACAAGCTCAACCATTGAGCTTTTCTCCCTTAGTTTGTGGGCTAATAAAATCATCAGAGGTCTTATACCTCTTGACGTGGGCACGAGCCTGAAATCTCAATTTCAGCCCTTGAAACATCTCATATGTTTCACGACATTTCAAAATGTCTTAGGTGCCTCAACTCTAAACCGTTTAACTGAACTATCACGTAGTTATCAAAATGTGTATGTCAGATGTTCGCAACATCCACAAATGACGTTCGAGGTTCAGCACACTGAGCGGTGCATTAAGGACATAAGCCTTCTACTGTCTGCATAATTGCTACTATCAACTTTCAACTAATTTTTCTCTAGGAACATATCTAAATAGTAGAACTAAAGCGCGAGCTATGACATAATTTGCGAAGACCTTTTGACTATGTTCAGGATAATTAAGTTCATCTTATGAACTCCCACTCAGATAGACATCCCTCTAGTCATCTAAGTGATTACATGATCCGAGTCAACTAGGCCGTGTCCGATCATCACGTGAGACGGACTAGTCAACATCGGTGAACATCTTCATGTTGATCGTATCTACCATACGACTCATGCTCGACCTTTCAGTCTCTTGTGTTTTGAGGCCATGTATGTACATGCTAGGCTCGTCAAGTCAACCTAAGTGTTTTCCATGTGTTCTGAGGCCATGTCTGTACATGCTAGGCTCGTCAACACCTATTGTATTCGAACGTAAGAATCTATCACACCCGATCATCACGTGGTGCTTCGAAACGATGAACTTTCGCAACGGTGCATGGTTAGGGGGAACACTTTCTTGAAATTTTAATGAGGGATCATCTTATTTACTACCATTGTTCTAAGCAAATAAGATGCATAAACATGATAAACATCACATGCAATTAAATAGTGACATGATATGGCCATCATCACTTTGCTCCTCTTGATCTCCATCTTCGGGGCTCCATGATCATCATCGGCACCGGCATGACACCATGATCTCCATCATCATGATCTCTATCATCGTGTCTTCATGAAGTTGTCTCACCAACTATTACTTCTACTACTACAGCTAACGGTTAGCAATAAAGTAAAGTAATTACATGATGTTTATGTTGACACGCAGGTCATAAATAAATTAAGACAACTCCTATGGCTCCTGCCGGTTGTCATACTCATCGACATGCAAGTCGTGATTCCTATTACAAGAACATGATCAATCTCATACATCACATATATCATTCATCACATCCTTTTGGCCATATCACATCACATGGCATACCCTGCAAAAACAAGTTAGACGTCCTCTAATTGTTGTTTGCATGTTTTACGTGGCTGCTATGGGTTTCTAGCAAGAACGTTTCTTACCTACGCAAAACCACAACGTGATATGCCAATTGCTATTTACCCTTCATAAGGACCCTTTTCATCGAATCCGATCCGACTAAAGTGGGAGAGACAGACACCCGCTAGCCACCTTATGCAACTAGTGCATGTCAGTCGGTGGAACCAGTCTCACGTAAGAGTACGTGTAAGGTCGGTCCGGGCCACTTCATCCCACAATACCATCGAAACAAGATTGGACTAGTAACGATAAGCATATTGAAGAAAATCAACGCCCACAACTACTTTGTGTTCTACTCGTGCATAGAATCTACGCAATAGACCTAGCTCATGATGCCACTGTTGGGTAACGTAGCAGAAATTCAAAAATTTCCTATGTGTCACCAAGATCTATCTATGGAGAAACCAGCAACGAGGGGAAGGAGAGTGCATCTACATACCCTTGTAGATCGCTAAGCGGAAGCGTTCAAGAGAATGGGGTTGAAGGAGTCGTACTCGTCGTGATCCAAATCACCGAAGATCCTAGTGCCGAACGGACGGCACCTCCGCGTTCAACACACATACAGCCCAATGATGTCTCCCATGCCTTGATCCAACAAGGAGAGAGGGAGAGGTTGAGGAAGACTCCATCCAGCAGTAGCACAACGGCGTGGTGGTGGTGGAGGAGCGTGGTACTCCAGCAGGGCTTCGCCAAGCACCGCAAGAGACGAGGAGGGAGAGGGGTAGGGCTGCGCCAAGAAGGAGAGGAACTCGTGTGTCTTGCAGCCTCCAATACCTCAAGTATATATAGGGGAAGGGGAGGGGCTGCGCCCCCACCTAGGGTTCCCTCCATAGGGGTGGTGGCAGGCCCCAGATCCCATCTGGGTGGCGGCAACAAGGGGGAGAGGGGAGGCGCACCTGGGGTGGGCCTTAGGGCCCATCTGCCCTAGGGTTTGCCCCCCTTCCCTCTTGGAGGCGCCTTGGGCCTTGGTGGGGGGCGCACCAGCCCACCTGGGGCTGGTCCCCACCCACACTTGGCCCATGCAGCCCTCCGGGGCTGGTGGCCCCACTTGGTGGACCCCCGGACCCCTCCGGTGGTCCCGGTACACTACCGGTAAAACCCGAAACTTTTCCAGTGACCAAAACAGGAACTCCTCCGGACCATTCCGGAACTCCTCGTAACGTCCGGGATCTCATCCGGGACTCCGAACAACATTCGGTAACCACGTATATCTATTCCTTATAACCCTAGCGTCATCGAACCTTAAGTGTGTAGACCCTACGGGTTCGGGAACCATGCAGACATGACCGAGACGTTCTCCGGTCAATAACCAACAGCGGGATCTGGATACCCATGTTGGTTCCTACATGTTCCATGATGATCTCATCGGATGAACCACGATGTCGAGGATTCGATCAATCCCGTATACAATTCCCTTTGTCTAGCAGTATGATACTTGTCTGAGATTCGATCGTCGGTATCCCGATACCTTGTTCAATCTCGTTACCGGCAAGTCTCTTTACTCGTTCCGTAACACATCATCCCGTGATCAACTCCTTGATCACATTGTGCACATTATGATGATGTCCTACCGAGTGGGCCCAGAGATACCTCTCCGTCACACGGAGTGACAAATCCCAGTCTCGATTCGTGCCAACCCAACAGACACTTTCGGAGATACCTGTAGTGTACCTTTATAGCCACCCAGTTACGTTGTGACCTTTGGCACACCCAAAGTATTCCTACGGTATCCGGGAGTTGCACAATCTCATGGTCGAAGGAAATGATACTTGACATTAGAAAAGCTTTAGCATACGAACTACACGATCTTTGTGCTAGGCTTAGGATTGGGTCTTGTCCATCACATCATTCTCCTAATGATGTGATCCCATTATCAACGACATCCAATGTCCATGGTCAGGAAACCTTAACCATCTATTGACCAACGACCCAGTCAACTAGAGGCTTACTAGGGACATGGTGTTGTCTATGTATCCACACATGTATCTGAGTTTCCTATCAATACAATTCTAGAATGGATAATAAACGATTATCATGAACAAGGAAATATAATAATAATCAATTTATTATTGCCTCTAGGGCATATTTCCAACAGCATCTGATATCATGTCATCATGTGCATTGCATTTGCTTACGTGTTCGCTTCACGCATCCGAGCATTTTCCCCGTTGTTCGTTTTGCATTCCGGCGCTCCTATCTCATCCGGTGGTCCTTTCTACCTCTTTTCATGTGTGGGGGTTAAACATTTCCGGATTGGACCGAGACTTGCCATGCGGCCTTGGTTTACTACCGGTAGACCGCCTGTCAAGTTTCGTACCATTTGGACTTCGTTTGATACTCCAACGGTTAACCGAGGGACCGAAAAGGCCTCGTGAGTGTTGCAGCCCAACACCCTTCCAATTTGGCCCAAAGCCCACCTAAACCCCTTCTATCGTCTAGAGTGTTCAATCACGACCGCGTGGCTGAAAACCGCACTCCATTTGGAGCCTCCTAGCTCCTTTTATGTATAAATAGGACTCCCCCTCTGAAATTTCGGGCAAAATCCACCCTAACCCTAGAAAAAAAATCCCCTCCTCCCGCCGCCTGACGAGATCCGCTCGGCCGGACATGTCCGCCCTCACCGCATCCACTCCTGAAGCGCCACGTGGCGCCTGAGCCACACATCGCCGTCCGCACCCGCCGCGGCCCGCGAGGCCCGTCTCGGGCCCTCCCCGACCCATCGCCGCCCGCCGCCGCATCGTCTCTCCGCCGCCGCCTTCCCCGACACCGGCGCCGCCCGCCACCGCAGGCCCCGGCGCCAACCACCGCCGCCACCATTGCCGACCGCCGCGGCCGCCTTCGAGCTCGCCGCGCGCCACCACCGCCGACGTCCTCCGCCACCTCCGACGTCCTCCTCGTCGTTGGCGAGAGCCCCGGCCACAGCTCCCTCCGGCGAGCTCCCTCCTTCCGGCGAACAGGTCTCCGGTGACCTCGAGCCGGCGAATTGCTACAGTAACCGCCAGATCCGGCCTCGGTTCGCACGCCCGCGAGGAACCCTAGATCTGGAATTGGGTTGACTTCCCCTCTCTCCTTTATTATTTTTGTAAACTTTGGCATGTCGTATCTATGCATCCGTAGCTCCGATTTGCGCGTGTAGCATATCAAAATGTTCGCCTCGACGAGTACATCATTTCATCTCATTTCATCATTTTCATTTTACCTCATCTTGATGCCCGAAATGCTGTTGGAAGAGGGCTATGTGGTGAATTTGGCAAATCTGTTTCATCAAATGGCATTTTGTCATTTTTGCCATGATTAATGTGTGCATGATATGACCCTGAGCTCTACATGTGTTTTGTTATATGCCATGCCATCTTTACAGAGGTTCTTACCATGTATTTTTGTGATATTTTTGGTGACTAGCACAAGCTTGCAAAGTAGTGTAATCGGTAATGCTGATTTCAGGGACTTAATTTTTCACTAATTCCTTGTCTTGATTTTGTCGTTATGCCATATGTTCATGTTGTTTCCTAGTGATCCGTGCCTCTTTTGAGGATGATCAGTAAGGATGATTTGTTAAAATTGTGGTGCTATATCCATCGATGTCTTTGTTTGCATTTATGGAGCATCCTAGCTTGAGTCAATCGAGTTCTACTTTTGCTATATCGTGAATCCTGGAAGATTGTTGACTTGTTAGCGATTTTGCCGAGGATGTTGCTATTGATCCATGCATTCTATGTTGTTGTTCTTGCAATGTCTAGCTTCTATGCCATGTATGCTTGATGGGTGTATGCTTAGTTTGCCATGCCATGCTCTTTAGTGAGTGCATCGAGCTCGTAAACATGCCTACTCGTTAACTGATTTGCATGCTCCAGTTTTTCACTAAGTCTGAAATCTGTTTATGTTTTTGCCATGTTCACATGCTTGAAATTGTATTTTCTTATCCCTTTTGTCTCCAGGTCACTAAGGGACTTTTGTTAAGTTCTTTGAGTAGCTTCATGCCATGTCTTGCTTTGCCATGTTAACTTCCCGTAGCATGTAGTTTTCATGCTCTAAATTGTGCTTCCTGATGATAAATTCCAGACTTGTGTTAATTTCACTAAGTCTGAAACCTGTTATCATTTGCATTTTTGCCATGCTTGTTTGAACCTGTTAGTGGATGAATTAGCCGTAGCTCAGTGTTCATCTTTTGTCAAGCATTATGAGTGGATCCCTTCCATGCATTTTTTTGTTATGTTTGAGTGATGTAGCATATTTATCTTGATGCATTTAGATGGCTATTTGCTGATTATCGCAGACCAGTGACATATTTGTTTTGCTTGCCATTTCCAAACTGTGCATCCGATTCCGGTGATCTTTATATTGATTTCAACCGAAATCACCTCACCTTTCCAGTGGCACTCTTGGATTTCCAAGTTCAGGACAGGTTCAATCATTCCTTGTCAAATCTTGCATATGCATCACATACCGCATCCCGCATATCATACCATGTTTGCATCATGTTGTTTGAGCATTGCATGTGGTTGATTGTGTTCCGTTTTGCTTGTTGTTCTTGTTTGGGTAGAGCCGGGAGACGAGTTTGTGAACGAGGATCCCGTTGAGTTCGCTTACGAGGATCAAGTCAACTCTGACAACTTTGCAGGCAAGATGGTCATACCCTCAAAATCACTTCTATCTTTGCTTGCTAGATGCTCGCTGTTTTGCTATGCCTATGCTACAATACCTACCACTTGCTTATCATGCCTCCCAAATTGCAAACCTCTAACCAACCATGTCCTAGCAAACTGTTGATTGGCTATGTTACCGCTTTGCTCCATCAAAGACCTCCGCAAGGCTGGGGAGCTCTCCGAGGCCAACAACTCCATCAGAGACCTCAAGCTGAAGCTGGAGGGTCTCGAGAAGGTGCTGTCGGAGGCCACAACCCGAGAGGGGACCCTGGCCAAGGAGCTGGAGGCCGAGAAGCTGTTGCGGAAGAACGAGGGCCTCAACTTCGCGGACCATGTGGAGGGCGAGAACCGTTGGCTCGATCGCCTTGCCACCGTCGCCAACCAGGCCACCGCGCAGCTGGCCCTCATGGGGATGCCAGACATGAGGTATGTCCTGGAGCGGGGCATGAGCGCCAATTGCAGCCTGACTATGTTCTTCGAGAAGGTCATCAGCGCTCTGGAGCGGCTCCACGCCAACCGGGCGGCCTCACTGGCCGACAAGTCCCGGGGGTTTTGCTAGGGTGCCATGACCAAGGTTCTCACCAAGGTGGCGCATTGGTACCCCGACCTCGACTTCGTTGCCGCGCTGGAGAGCTTGCCGGAGGGAACCGACCTTGCGTCACTCAGGGAGCGCATCGAGCCCATCATCAGCCGAGTCGGCGGAATTCTGAGCTTGGAGGGCCAGCGCCGGGATTAGGCATCCCGTTTTTTTCTTTATCGCCGCTGCAGGTTCACAACCAAGACAATTTCTATCTCTAGTTAGAACCGCAGCAACAATTTGATGTAACATAACTCTGTAGCACTTTTTAGTATCATGCATGTTATTTTCCTGTTCGATTTTTCCTTATATGTCCACCCTACACAACTAGGTAGGCTTGCCGGCGCGTAAACCCATGGCGGCGTCATGAGGACGGATCCCCATTGGCCTGCCGGGTGTGCTTGCTGCCGGGCAAACCACCTTACCGCCCTTAGCGCGGCCGCTCGAACTATCGAGTTTGACTCGAGTCAGAGTCAGGAGCGTTGCCAGGTGCGGAAGGCTACCCCACCACTCTCGACGTGGCAGCTTTGAGCTGTTGAGCGGACTCGAAATAGAACAAAGTCGTTGCTAATCACGGGAGGGGGGGGGCTTGCGTGCAGGTTTCCCATACATAGGCCAGATCTCCGAGGACGATAACCTTAAGTGTAAAGGGAAATAATCCAAGGTTCTGAATGACTTAGCTTTTCTGTCACCGAGACGGCGTCGTTCCTCCAGCCTTCTTCTTCTTAGAAACTGACAGCGATGAATAATCGCTAGGCTAGCTACTAGACCAGATTCTCACAATTGTGCCCCCTACCTGGCGCGCCAAGGATGTTGGTGTGGAACAACACCTATGGGATCACAAGAATCCCTACTACGGTTGCCGGGGCACAGGGTTGCAAGGAGAGCAGGGCTAGTAGACAGCACAAGGATCGTTTACCGAGGTTTGGGCCGCGAGGATGCATAAAACCCTAGTCCTGCTTTGGTGGGTGTATTTCTGAGAGTTCTTGATCTCTCGAACTAGCTGTGGTCACCGTGAGGTTCCCAAGAGCCGAATCCCTCTCCTCGTCGCCTCGGGCCTCCTTTTATAGGAAAAAAGGGGTTACCAGAGTGGCACACAGGAGGTGGAAAGGTCTAAAGTGGCACAAGGTTATCCCTCGTATTACAGGACAAGGTGCATTTAATGCATCACTTAGGTGTCCTCTTACTTTATCGGGGTCGGGGGCGAGGCCCGTCCCGTCCATCGCCGCTCCTTCTCGCTTCGACACGCGCCTCGGCCGGGGATGCGTGCGGTGCCATGTAGGCAGGCAGGCAGCTGAGTTGGCGCGGTGGTGGAGCTTTCACGAAGATCTGCATGCCACCACGCAGGACGCTTGATGAGTTGGCCTGGGAGCTGCATGTTGCCACGCAGGTGCCCGACCAGCTGGTTGAGCTGGCAGCTGCATGTGAACGGCCGTGGAAGTTTGGTTGACGTGGGCTTGGTGGTGGCCTTGCCGGCGTCTTTGGCGAGGGCCTTGCCGGGTGGCCCGGCAAGGGTCTCGCCGTGGCGTGTTGTCGTCCCCGGCAAGGATCTTGTCGGGGGTCTGGTGGCCTTCCTTGGCAAGGATCTTGCCGAGAATCGTTGTCTTCTGATCTGATCTTGAATATGTCTTCACAAAGATCTATATGCCACCATAGGGGTCCCTTCCCGAGTCCTGGCCCCATGCTAATGATGGCACTAGGGGCCGTGGGCTCAAGGGTGGCTCGCTCTGTTGGTGCGGGGCGAGCTGCCCCGGCAAGAGTCTTGCCGGGGCCACTGAGGCCACCCGGCAAGGGTCTTGCCGGGGGAACTTGCTTCGGCCCTCTGCCCTTTTTGGTCTTGGCCTTGGCGTTGCTTTGATTGTCTTGGGCTTCGATCTTACCTTGGCTTACCTCCCTCGTTCTGCTTTGTGTGGCCGTGGGCGCGGCTCTGACTGCCCATGCACAGGGAAAGGGGTACAAAGATGTGCCCCTATTTTTGTACACCGACAAAGACAAGCGACAATGATCAAGATATATCATGTGAGAGGCATGAACATATATGTCATCAACCCAAGAAAGCGAGTAAGAATGGAACATGGGTGATGCGACAAAGCTAGCAATCATAGTGATCAAGTCAAGCAAGCTAGTAGTGCAAAGATGCAACATACTAGAAGGAATCATGTCAAGCATGTCTAGTGTGCAAATAGTGTGAATGAATAATTCACATGACATAGCACAAGCATGAAAGGAAGATATGAGCAAAGTAGGTTCATGGTGTTGGCAAGAAGTCCTATGTAAATAGCAATGGAACATCATGACTCTCCCAACACAACAAGCATCAATAGCATGTGGCACGAGGAAAACATGGTAATAGTAACAAGGATCTCCACCAAGCATGCAAATACACATATGAGTAGTAAAATTGTGAATCATGGGTAGATGCAAACAAGGGTCACTATTCATGGCAACATCATCTAAAGAGGCATAGCATGCAAAGTGAACACGATAGTATGGTCATAAGGTAACAAGTGATATATATAGCCCATAGCCGTGTGAGAGTAAAGTAGAAAAGATGCGGGTAGTCCTTGCGCAAAGAAAATGGTGGTAAGGATAGTCCACGGGATCCCAAGTCATCATTGCTCTCAATAGTTCATTTCGTCAACTCTTGGGATTGAGAGGTTGATGAGTATATAGGAATACCTACACAAAACAAAGACAAAGGGAAAATTGTGTGTGCATGGTATATGTACACATCGTCCATCATGATTCGCACGTGCTTGTGTTGGTTAGTACAAAATATCTAATGCTCAAATAAATGAGATGCATGATATAGAAACATGTCCTCCATCATGAGAGGTTTGTTGTTATGTATAGCATAATGGAGACTCAAATTGTGTAATGCATCCCGAGAAATATGTAGAGCATTGTTATTCATGGAATGCATATGGTGCACACAATTATGGGAATCATGCAAAGTATGGAATGCATCAAAATCTCCTAATATGTATGAGGAAACTATGGGGGTCTCCTCATGATCATTAGTGGAAACATAACATGGAAAATATTGACAACATCCAAAACAATGCATATACGAAGCAACGTGTTCATGGCATGGCATCGTAGATGAATTGCGCAAATCATGTAAAGAAAGCATGGCAATATCATCACATGAAAAACAAAAGCCAAGGACCATCATCTCGTCATCTATGCCATAAGTGCAAATGGGATTTATATTAATGGGGCATCCATAGATACTATGTTGAGATTGAAATGATGCAATATGGGAGATCTCACTCATAGCATATGACAAGTTCAAAGGATTATCAAACATGACGTGACCAATACAATTTTCACATGATATCCTATGGAGCATAGCATCACAACTAGGTGAATCAACATGCTCATCATCATATTCATCATAAATGGGTGGCATATCGAAACAAGACATAGTATGTGATGAATCCATAAGGTGATCAACATCATGCAAGCAATCATTTGCAAGATGACACTAGTGGGACAACAGAAGTACCATCACCTATGTTACCTTTGGAGCATCACTCATTTGTTGTAGGTGAGGAGTCGAAGATCCACTCGTTGTTATCTTCATATTGACGGAACCATGTGGGGGTGCATCACCGTCCACCATGGCCATCGTCCTCGTTGGAGGTATCGACTCGTCAAGGGTAGGAAAGTCGTCATGTAGGAGACCTAGCACCAAAGAAGAAAACACACTCGGAGTAGAGGTTAAGTCGTTAGAAATCATTGTGGCCTCACGTGTTGTCTCAACTACCTCACTCACTAAGTGTTGTGGCTCACTCACTCCTCTTGGATGCTCTCACTCGTATGGTTGGTGGAGTCACTCAAATGGCTCTCCTCACATGACAATTGGGGCATCTCATCATATGTGAGTGTTGGAGAGATGTAGGTACAAATGTCTCCATGCTCAACTCCTATCGCCACCTTGGTTGAAGGGATAGTTCCATGCTCAACGTCCTCATCCATAACGCCTCCAAAGATGAATGCCCTGGGATTTGGCAAAAACATCACTCTCCTCCAAGACCAAAGATAAAGTCTCATGTGCGGTCTTGTAGCTTGACTCGGAGTATGAGTCCAATATGGGTGCCATCTTCATGTTGTTGGAGAGGTTCATGCTCCTCGCTGTGGTCAAAGGGGATGGCCCTTGTCCGACCTTCTTGTAATCATCTTGTATGAGGCCCATATGATGTGGAACCTCGTAGTTCGTCTCCATGACCGAAGGGAATTTCCCATGCTTGGCCATGTTCCTTGAGGGGCTTCAGAAGATGGAAGTGTCGCCCTTGCTCATAGTTGGTCGCCTTGTACTTGATTATATCGATGTAGGCGAACTAACGAGAATTAGGCGAAGATGCTGTACGTCCAAAGGCGAAGATGCCTTGATAGCACTTGGAAAAGATGCTGAAGTGGTTGTTGTAGCCGTAGCACCATCTTGGTTGTGGTCATCTCACGGTCTTCTCTTTTGCTCTTGAAGCTTGGATTTGGCGTGAAGTTGGGTTGTTGGTGTTGGGGAACGTAGTAATTTCAAAAAAAATTCCTACGCACACGCAAGATCATGGTTATGCATAGCAACGAGGGGAGAGTATGATCTACGTACCCTTGTAGATCGCAACGGAAGCGTTGACTCAACGTAGAGGAAGTAGTCGTACGTCTTCTTCCCGATCCGACCGATCCAAGCACCGTTACTCCGGCACCTCCGAGTTCTTAGCACACGTACAACTCGATGACGATCCCCGGGCTCCGATCCAGCAAAGTGTCGGGGAAGAGTTCTGTCAGCACGACAGCGTGGTGACGATCTTGATGTTCTACCGACGCAGGGCTTCGCCTAAGCACTACAACGATATGATCGAGGTGGAATATGGTGGCAGGGGGCACCGCACACGGCTAAGGAACGATCTCAATGATCAACTTGTGTCTAGAGGTGCCCCCTGCCTCCGTATATAAAGGAGCCAAGGGGGGGCCGCCGGCCAGGAGGAGGGCGCAGGAGGAGTCCTACTCCTACCGGGAGTAGGACTCCCCCCCCCAATCCGAGTTGGACTAGGATTCCCCGAGGGGGAAAGAGAGAGGGGGGGCCGGCCTCCTCTCCTAGTCCTAATAGGACTAGGGGAGGGGGGAGGCGCGCGGCCACCTTGGGCTGCCCCTTTCTCCTTTCCACTAAAGCCCATTAAGGCCCATATGGCTCCCGGGGGGTTCCGGTAACCTCCCGGTACTCTGGTAAAATCCCGATTTCACCCGGAACACTTCCGATATCCAAATATAGGCTTCCAATATATCAATCTTTATGTCTCGACCATTTCGAGACTCCTCGTCATGTCCGTGATCACATCGGGAACTCCGAACTAACTTCGTTACATCAAAATTCATAAACTCATAATAACTGTCATCGTAACGTTAAGCGTGCGGACCCTATGGTTCGAGAACAATGTAGACATGACCGAGACACATCTCTGGTCAATAACCAATAGTGGGACCTGGATGCCCATATTGGCTCCTACATATTCTACGAAGATCTTTATCGGTCAGACCGCATGACAACATACGTTGTTCCCTTTGTCATCGGTATGTTACTTGCCCGAGATTCGATCGTCGGTATCCAATACCTAGTTCAATCTCGTTATCGGCAAGTCTCTTTACTCGTTCCGTAATACATCATCTCACAACTAACATATTAGTTGCAGTGCTTGCAAGGCTTATGTGATGTGCATTACCGAGAGGGCCCAGAGATACCTCTCCGACAATCGGAGTGACAAATCCTAATCTCGAAATATGCCAACCCAACATCTACCTTTGGAGACACCTGTAGTACTCCTTTATAATCACCCAGTTACGTTGTGACGTTTGGTAGCACCCAAAGTGTTCCTCCGGTAGACGGGAGTTGCATAATCTCATAGTTATAGGAACATGTATAAGTCATGAAGAAAGCAATAGCAACATACTAAACGATCGGGTGCTAAGCTAATGGAATGGGTCAAGTCAATCAGATCATTCAACTAATGATGTGACCTTGTTAATCAAATAACAACTCTTTGTTCATGGTTAGGAAACATAACCATCTTTGATTAACGAGCTAGTCAAGTAGAGGCATACTAGTGACACTCTGTTTGTCTATGTATTCACACATGTATTATGTTTCCGGTTAATACAATTCTAGCATGAATAATAAACATTTATCATGATATAAGGAAATAAATAATAAATTTTATTATTGCCTCTAGGGCATATTTCCTTCAGTCTCCCACTTGCACTAGAGTTAATAATCTAGATTACACAGTAATGATTCTTACACCCATGGAGTCTTGGTGCTGATCATGTTTTGCTCGTGGAAGAGGCTTAGTCAACGGGTCTGCAACATTCATATCCATATGTATCTTGCAAATCTCTATGTATCCCACCTGGACTAGATCCCGGATGGAATTGAAGCGTCTCTTGATGTGCTTGGTCCTTTTGTGAAATCTAGATTCCTTTGCCAAGGCAATTGCACCAGTATTATCACAAAAGATTTTCATTGGACCCGATGCACTAGGTATGACACCTAGATCGGATATGAACTCCTTCATCCAGACTCCTTCATTTGCTGCTTCTGAAGCAGCTATGTACTCCGCTTCACATGTAGATCCCGCTACGACGCTTTGTTTCGAACTGCACCAACTGACAGCTCCACCGTTTAATGTAAACACGTATCCAGTTTGCGATTTAGAATCGTCCGGATCAGTGTCAAAGCTTGCATCAACGTAACCTTTTACGATGAGCTCTTTGTCACCTCCATATATGAGAAACATATCCTTGGTCCTTTTCAGGTATTTCAGGATGTTCTTGACCGCTGTCCAGTGATCCACTCCTGGATTACTTTGGTACCTCCCTGCCAGACTTATAGCAAGGCACACATCAGGTCTGGTACACAGCATTCCATACATGATAGAGCCTATGGTTGAAGCATAGGGAACATCTTTCATTTTCTCTCTATCTTCTGCAGTAGTCGGGCTTTGAGTCTTACTCAATCTCACACCTTGTAACACAGGCAAGAACCCTTTCTTTGCTTGATCCATTTTGAACTTTTTCAAAACTTTGTCAAGGTATGTGCTTTGTGAAAGTCCAATTAAGCGTCTCGATCTATATCTATAGATCTTAATGCCCAATATGTAAGCAGCTTCACCAAGGTCTTTCATTGAAAAACTCTTATTCAAGTATCCCTTTATGCTATCCAGAAATTCTATATTATTTCCAATCAATAATATGTCATCCACATATAATATCAGAAATGCTACAGAGCTCCCACTCACTTTCTTGTAAATACAGGCTTCTCCAAAAGTCTGTATAAAACCAAATGCTTTGATCACACTATCAAAGCGTTTATTCCAACTCCGAGAGGCTTGCACCAGTCCATAAATGGATCGCTGGAGCTTGCACACTTTGTTAGCTCCCTTTGGATCAACAAAACCTTCTGGTTGCATCATATACAACTCTTCTTCCAGAAATCCATTCAGGAATGCAGTTTTGACATCCATCTGCCAAATTTCATAATCATAAAATGCGGCAATTGCTAACATGATTCTGACAGACTTAAGCATCGCTACTGGTGAGAAGGTCTCATCGTAGTCAACCCCTTGAACTTGTCGAAAACCTTTTGCGACAAGTCGAGCTTTGTAGACAGTAATGTTACCATCAGCGTCAGTCTTCTTCTTGAAGATCCATTTATTCTCAATTGCTTGCCGATCATCGGGCAAGTTAACCAAAGTCCATACTTTGTTCTCATACATGGATCCCATCTCAGATTTCATGGCTTCAAGCCATTTTGTGGAATCTGGGCTCACCATCGCTTCTTCATAGTTCGTAGGTTCATCATGATCTAGTAGCATGACCTCCAGAACAGGATTACCGTACCACTCTGGTGCGGATCTCACTCTGGTTGATCTACGAGGTTCAGTAGTATCTTGATCTAAAGTTTCATGATCATCATCATTAGCTTCCTCACTTATTGGTGGTGTCGCAGAAATAGTTTTCTGTGATGTACTACTTTCCAATAAAGGAGTAGGTACAGTTACCTCGTCAAGTTCTACTTTCCTCCCACTCACTTCTTTCGAGAGAAACTCCTTCTCCAGAAAGTTTCCGAACTTAGCAACAAAAGTCTTGCCTTCGGATCTGTGATAGAAGGTGTATCCAATAGTTTCCTTTGGATATCCTATGAAGACACATTTCTCCGATTTGGGTTCGAGCTTATCAGGTTGAAGCTTTTTCACATAAGCATCGCAGCCCCAAACCTTCAGAAACGACAACTTTGGTTTCTTGCCAAACCACACTTCATAAGGCGTCGTCTCAACGGATTTTGATGGTGCCCTATTTAATGTGAATGCGTCCGTCTCTAGAGCGTATCCCCAAAACAATAGCGGTAAATTAGTAAGAGACATCATAGATCGCACCATATCTAGTAAAGTACGATTACGACGTTCGGACACACCATTACGCTGTGGTGTTCCGGGTGGCGTGAGTTGCGAAACTATTCCACAATTTTTCAAATGTACACCAAACTCGTAACTCAAATATTCTCCTTCACGATCAGATCGTAGAAACTTTATTTTCTTGTTACGATGATTTTCCACTTCACTCTGAAATTCTTTGAACTTTTCAAATGTTTCAGACTTATGTTTCATTAAGTAGATATACCCATATCTGCTTAAATCATCTGTGAAGGTGAGAAAATAACGATATCCGCCACGAGCCTCAATATTCATTGGACCACATACATCTATATGTATGATTTCCAACAAATCTGTTGCTCTCTCCATAGTTCCGGAGAACGGTGTTTTAGTCATCTTGCCCATGAGGCACGGTTCGCAAGTACCAAGTGATTCATAATCAAGTGGTTCCAAAAGTCCATCAGCATGGAGTTTCTTCATGCGCTTTACACCGATATGACCTAAACGGCAGTGCCACAAATAAGTTGCACCATCATTATCAACTCTGCATCTTTTGGCTTCAACATTATGAATATGTGTATCATTACTCTCGAGATTTAATAAAAATAGACCACTCTTCAAGGGTGCGTGACCATAAAATATATTACTCATATAAATAGAACAACCATTATTCTCTGATTTAAATGAATAACCGTCTCGCATCAAACAAGATCCAGATATAATGTTCATGCTCAACGCTGGCACCAAATAACAATTATTTAGGTCTAATATTAATCCCGAAGGTAGATGTAGAGGTAGTGTGCCGACCGCGATCACATCAACTTTGGAACCGTTTCCCACGCGCATCGTCACCTCGTCCTTAGCTAATCTTCGCTTAATCCGTAGTCCCTATTTCGAGTTGCAAATATTAGCAACAGAACCAGTATCAAATACACAGGTGCTACTGCGAGCATTAGTAATGTACACATCAATAACATGTATATCACATATACCTTTGTTCACCTTGCCATCCTTCTTATCCGCCAAATACTTGGGGCAGTTCCGCTTCCAGTGTCCAGTCTGCTTGCAGTAGAAGCACTCAGTTTCAGGCTTAGGTCCAGACTTGGGTTTCTTCTCTTGAGCAGCAACTTGCTTGCCGTTCTTCTTGAAGTTCCCCTTCTTCTTCCCTTTGCCCTTTTTCTTGAAACTAGTGGTCTTGTTGACCATCAACACTTGATGCTCCTTCTTGATTTCTACCTCCGCAGCTTTCAGCATTGCGAAGAGCTCGGGAATTGTCTTGTTCATCCCTTGCATATTATAGTTCATCACGAAGCTCTTGTAGCTTGGTGGCAGTGATTGGAGAATTATGTCAATGACGCAATCATCTGGAAGATTAACTCCCAATTGAATCAAGTGATTATTATACCCAGACATTTTGAGTATATGCTCACTGACAGAACTGTTCTCCTCCATCTTACAGCTATAGAACTTATTGGAGACTTCATATCTCTCAATCCGGGCATTTGCTTGAAATATTAACTTCAACTCCTGGAACATCTCATATGCTCCATGACGTTCAAAACGTCGTTGAAGTCCCGATTCTAAGCCGTAAAGCATGGCACACTGAACTATCGAGTAGTCATCAGCTTTGCTCTGCCAGACGTTCATAACATCTGGCGTTGCTCCAGCAGCAGGCCTGGCACCCAGCGGTGCTTCCAAGACGTAGTTCTTCTGTGCAGCAATGAGGATAATCCTCAAGTTACGGACCCAGTCCGTTTAATTGCTACCGTCATCTTTCAACTTTGCTTTCTCAAGGAACGCATTAAAATTCAACGGAACAACAGCACGAGCCATCTATCTACAATCAACATAAACAAGCAAGATACTATCAGGTACTAAGTTCATGATAAATTTAAGTTCAATTAATCATATTACTTAAGAACTCCCACTTAGATAGACATCCCTCTAATCCTCTTAAGTGATTACGTGATCCAAATCAACTAAACCATGTCCGATCATCACGTGAGATGGAGTAGTTTCATCGGTGAACATCATTATGTTGATCATATCTACTATATGATTCACGCTCGACCTTTCGGTCTCCGTGTTCTGAGGCCATATCTGTATATGCTTGGCTCGTCAAGTATAACCTGAGTACTCCGCGTGTGCAACTGTTTTGCACCCATTGTATTTGAACGTAGAGCCTATCACACCCGATCACGTGGTGTCTCAGCACGAAGAACTTTCGCAACGGTGCATACTCAGGGAGAACACTTCTTGATAATTTAGTGAGAGATCATCTTATAATGCTACCGTCAATCAAAGCAAGATAAGATGCATAAAAAGATAAACACCACATGCAATCAATATAAGTGATATGATATGGCCATCATCATCTTGTGCTTGTGATCTCCATCTCCGAAGCACCGTTGTGATCACCATCGTCACCGGCGCGACACCTTGATCTCCATCGTAGCATCGTTGTCGTCTCGCCAATCTTATGCTTCCACGACTATCACTACCGCTTAGTCATAAAGTAAAGCATTACATCGCGATTGCATTGCATACAATAAAGCGACAACCATATGGCTCCTGCCAGTTGCCGGTAACTCGGTTACAAAACATGATCATCTCATACAATAAAATCAGCATCATGCCTTGACCATATCACATCACAACATGCCCTGCAAAAACAAGTTAGACGTCCTCTACTTTGTTGTTGCAAGTTTTACGTGGCTGCTACGGGCTTAAGCAAGAACCAATCTCACGTACGCATCAAAACCACAACGATAGTTTGTCAAATAGACTCCGTTTTAACCTTCGCAAGGACCGGGCGTAGCCATACTTGGTTCAACTAAAGTTGGAGAGACAGTCGCCCGCAAGCCACCTGGGTGCAAAGCACGTCGGGGGAACCGGTCTCGCGTAAGCGTACGCGTAATGTTGGTCCGGTCGTCTCGTCCAACAATACCGCCGAACCAAAGTATGACATGCTGGTAGGTAGTATGACTTATATCGTCCACAACTCACTTGTGTTGTACTCGTGCAAATAACATCAAACCATAAAACCTAGGCTCTGATACCACTGTTGGGGAACGTAGTAATTTCAAAAAAATTCCTACGCACACGCAAGATCATGGTGATGCATAGCAACGAGGGGAGAGTATGATCTACGTACCCTTGTAGATCGCAACGGAAGCGTTGACTCAACGTAGAGGAAGTAGTCGTACGTCTTCTTCCCGATCCGACCAATCCAAGCACCGTTACTCCGGCACCTCCGAGTTCTTAGCACACGTACAGCTCGATGACGATCCCCGGGCTCCGATCCAGCAAAGCGTCGGGGAAGAGTTCCGTCAGCACGATGGCGTGGTGATGATCTTGATGTTCTACCGACGCAGGGCTTCGCCTAAGCACTACAACGATATGATCGAGGTGGAATATGGTGGCAGGGGGCACCGCACACGGCTAAGGAACGATCTCAATGATCAACTTGTGTCTAGAGGTGCCCCCTGCCTCCGTATATAAAGGAGCCAAGGGGGAGGGGGCCGCCGGCCAGGAGGAGGGTGCAGGAGGAGTCCTACTCCTACCGGGAGTAGGACTCCCCCCCCCAATCCTAGTTGGACTAGGATTCCCCGAGGGGGAAAGAGAGAGAGGGGGGCCGGCCACCTCTCCTAGTCCTAATAGGACTAGGGGAGGGGGGAGGCGCGCGGCCACCTTGGGCTGCCCCTTTCTCCTTTCCACTAAAGCCCATTAAGGCCCATATGGCTCCCGGGGGGTTCCGGTAACCTCCCGGTACTCTGGTAAAATCCCGATTTCACCCGGAACACTTCCGATATCCAAATATAGGCTTCCAATATATCAATCTTTATGTCTCGACCATTTCGAGACTCCTCGTCATGTCCGTGATCACATCCGGGACTCCGAACTAACTTCGGTACATCAAAATTCATAAACTCATAATAACTGTCATCATAACGTTAAGCGTGCGGACCCTATGGTTCGAGAACAATGTAGACATGACCGAGAAACGTCTCTGGTCAATAACCAATAGCGGGACCTGGATGCCCATATTGGCTCCTACATATTCTACGAAGATCTTTATCGGTCAGACCGCATGACAACATACGTTGTTCCCTTTGTCATCGGTATGTTACTTGCCCGAGATTCGATCGTCGGTATCCAATACCTAGTTCAATCTCGTTACCGGCAAGTCTCTTTACTCGTTCCGTAATACATCATCTCACAACTAACATATTAGTTGCAGTGCTTGCAAGGCTTATGTTATGTGCATTACCGAGAGGGACTAGAGATACCTCTCCGACAATCGGAGTGACAAATCCTAATCTCGAAATACGCCAACCCAACATCTACCTTTGGAGACACCTGTAGTACTCCTTTATAATCACCCAGTTACGTTGTGACGTTTGGTAGCACCCAAAGTGTTCCTCCGGTAGACGGGAGTTGCATAATCTCATAGTTATAGGAACATGTATAAGTCATGAAGAAAGCAATAGCAACATACTAAACGATCGGGTGCTAAGCTAATGGAATGGGTCAAGTCAATCAGATCATTCAACTAATGATGTGACCTTGTTAATCAAATAACAACTCTTTGTTCATGGTTAGGAAACATAACCATCTTTGATTAACGAGCTAGTCAAGTAGAGGCATACTAGTGACACTCTGTTTGTCTATGTATTCACACATGTATTATGTTTCCGGTTAATACAATTCTAGCATGAATAATAAACATTTATCATGATATAAGGAAATAAATAATAACTTTTATTATTGCCTCTAGGGCATATTTCCTTTAGTTGGGACTTGTGCATTTGCGCTTTGCGAGCATCTTCATGATGATGGTGTCGCTGTCATGCTTGAGCTCGTAGTAGATGTCGTTCATCATCGTCGTGCAAATGTTGCTTGGAGGTGACTTGCCCTTCATGATGATGTGGATCACGAATGTGATGGTGGTCGCCATGGAGATGTGGACGTGGACGACTTGCACTTGTATCATTTTTGCGCTCTGAAGACTTGTGACTTGAACGTCGCCGCCTTGAGGATGATGAAGGGGAAGCGCGGTTGATCAACAAGGTCCAAATCTCCTCCATCCTTGCATCTTGCTCCTTCTTCTATGCGGAAAACTTGTTGTTGAAGTTGTCCCTTCTCCTAGCTTCGGAATATCGTAAGTCGGTGGTGATGTTATCGATGACTTGCATTGCTTGTTGTAGTCCGAAGTGGGGAGTGTTGGTGTTTGAGTTGTTCACACCGTCGTTGTTGTCGAAGACCGGAAGTGAAATGCCTTGTCTATCCATCACAAGACTCGAGCAAATATGAGTGGGAGAAAGAGTAGAACTAGACCAAATGTACCTTATCCAATGTTGAAGATGGATCAATGAGCACTCAATAATGTAAGAAGGAAATAGCACAATTGGTACCGATCTCATCAATTCTCACACCTACACAAGTAACGCTTGTGGTGGAGTTCGGTGAGGATAGTGGCACAAAAAATTAATGCAAAATGTTAGCAAGAGTCAATAATGTTGAAAGAGATTCACAAATTCGCAAGTAAAACAAGTAGACCAATAGCAATATGTGCCACACAGAAACACACACACACGGATAGGTAAATGGGGTCGTGCAAGCACAAAATGTGGAATCCACGGAAAACGCTCGTGTTGCACAACTCAAGAGAGACGCTAGCATGATTGCTCAATAGGCGGATACGACACTTGTGCACAACCTATGATATGCAAAATGTATCAACTTTCTATCCCAAGTATGCTATGTATGATGTTCCGGTGGTATGATCCAAGATGATTGGATATGATAATCTTATATGCAATGTGGTATGATGCTATGGCTATTGCTTACAAGCTCTTTTGTTTCTCCTTTTCTTTGCTTAAAAGCTTTTTTCTCTTTTTTTGTATGGCCACTTTTGCACAATGTACAAACCAGGATAGCAATTGTGTATATGCGGGAACAAACTTGAGGCACATGAGATGATATGATACCAATATTATATGGTATGTATGCAATGGATGGTGTAGATCACTAATGTGCACAAGTAACGTTGCCGACAATACTCGAATGGCTAGTCTCGATAGGCAAGTGATGCAAAATGGGCTAGGCGTTATCAATGCAATTGCAAGGGGAATGTACAATGGTGGGATACCATGATACCAAGATGATACCGACATGGAGGTTACCATTAGTGGCGATGATGAGTGGCGGTGTTCTTGATGTAGATACCAAGATGATGGAGACTCGTCCCTAAGTAACCGAAACACCTTAGGAAACGCAAAAACCACGAACTCAAAATCTCAAAGGAAAATGTCAAATGGTGGTAGCGGGATGCGGTGCTGGTGTTGCGAAAGTGGAGGATATGTTGGGTTTTGTGATTCAGAGTTGAAGGTCGCCATCCCTAAGTAGCCGAAACACCTTAGGAGACACAACTCACACCTCAAACAAAATTGGGTTAATTTGGGGTGGCGGAAGTGTATGGTGGGTAAGCCTATCAAAAGTTATGGAGGTGGTTGACAGAGAAGCAACCGTCCCTAAGTAGCCTAAACACCTTAGGAGACTCAAATCACAACTCAAACAACCACTAATGCTATATGGATCAAAATGGGTTAGGTTGCGGAAGTCGGTGGTGGTAATGCAGATGATGTGGTGAAGGCACTAGGCAAAGATGCCAAAGTTCCAAAATATTGATGGATTCAAATGATGTTTGAAGTATGTTTTTGGGAAGGGGGATGTCAATAGCTTCAAAACGAGCTAAAGAACGTCAAAATCGGAGTTCGGATGAATTATTTATGGCCGAACAAAAAATCAGCAGAAGTTGATATCTACAGGTAGCGGACGTCCGGTAATGGACGGATGTCCGGTCGTCGGACGTCCGGTCGGGCTCGGAAATCCGCAGTTTCATCTCGGGTTTGGGGTTACGGTCATCCGGTAAAGGTTGGATGTCCGGTGGGTCGGGGTCAACGCAGGATTTGAGCTCCGGGACATGATTTTGGGCGGAATTTGGGGATTTTGGGGTCAAAATTGACGAGATTTCATGGATGAAAGATGGGGAAACTTTGGGAAATGCTAGATCCACTTGAAACCAAGCAAATCCACGGATCAAGATCAACAAAACATCGTCAAACCAACAAATCACAAAAAAATTGGGGGCTATTTTTGGTGGGGATTTTCGAAATTTAGGGAAGAACACAACAAAGTCAAGCTATAAAACGAAGAGGGGAGGCTCTGAAATTGTGATCAACGTGGCTCATGATACCAAGATGATGTAGGGTGGAACCCTATCCGTCCGATCTTTCATGAAAGGAGTGGATCCCAATGAGGAACACGAGGGGAAACACGAGGGAAAACACGAGAGAAGCACTCAATCCCACAAGATTAGGTCACACATATGCTAGATCCTCGAAACACAAAAGGAGATACAAGATCCACGATCAACAAAGGACGATACAAAGGTAACCAGTTCTTCTCCGTGAGGAGGCCTTGAGGGGTCTTCCCATGAATGGGTCTTGAATCCAAGGTGGATCTTCTCCAAGAGGTAACGGTCCCTCGCAATGGAGTAGATCCGGATGGATGAGCCAAGCTCTATCTGACATATGAGCTAACACAATGCAAACCCTAGCTAGGAGGTGTGTAACACCCTCAATGCGACTATATCTCCCACGTGTCGAGGCATGACTTAGAGGCATAATCGCATTGAAGGCATATGTCGCAAGTGAGGTAATCTTCACACAACCCATGTAATACATAAGGGAAAGAGATACATAGTTGGCTTACAATCGCCACTTCACACAATTACATGAATAAAGCATTACATCAAACAGATACAATCAAGGTCCGACTACGGAACCAAAATAAAAGAAGAACCCCAAATGCGACAAAGGTCCCCGATCGACCCCAACTGGGCTCCACTACTGATCGACTAGAACGAAACAACATAAAGGACAAGATCTTCATCGAGCTCCTCCTGAGCTTGGTTGCGTCATCTGCACAGACTCATCGGCACCTGCAAACTGGTTTTGGAAGTATCTGTGAGCCACGGGACTCAGCAATCTCGCACCCTCGCGATCAAGACTATTTAAGCTTATGGGTAAGGTAAAAGGTATGAGGTGGAGCTGCAGCAAGCGACTAGCATATATGGTGGCTAACATACGCAAATGAGAGCAAGAAGAGAAGGCAAAGCACGGTCGATAAAAGTATGATCAAGAAGTGATCCTATAGCAACCTACGTCAAGCATAACTCCAACAACCGTGTTCACTTCCCGGACTCTGCCGGAAAGAGACCATCACGGTTACACACGCGGTTGATTCATTTTAATTAAGGTCAAGTTCAGGTTTTCTACAACCGGACATTAACAAATTCCCATCTGCCCATAACCGCGGGCACGGCTTTCGAAAGTTCAAATCCCTGCAGGGGTGTCCCAACTTAGCCCATAACAAGCTCTCATGGTCAACGAAGGAATAGACCTCCACCCGAGACGTTCCGATCAGACTCGGTATCCCGATACAACAAGACATTTCGACAGGGTAAAACTAAACCAGCAACACCGCCCGAATGTGCTGACAAATCCCGATAGGAGCTTCACATATCTCTTTCTCAGGGCACACTCAGATTGTCCTAGGTACGGGTAGGCCAGCCCAGAGTTGCCCCTGGTGGCCACCGGTAGCTGACAGGTGGACCAACACTCAGAGGAGCACTGGCCCGGGGGGGTAAAATAATGATGACCCTCAGGAGCGCGACTCCCAAGGGAAAAGAGAAGGCTAGGTGGAAAATGGTAAAACCAATGTTGGGCATTGCTGGAAGAGCTTTACTTAAGGCGAACTGTCAAGGGGTTCCCATAATAGCCCAACCGCATAAGGAACGCAAAATCCGGGAACATAACACCGATATGACGGAAACTAGGGCGGCAAGAGTGGAACAAAACACCAGGCATAAGGCCGAGCCTTCCACCCTTCACCAAGTATATGGATGCATTAAGATAACAAGATAATATAATGATATCCCAACAAGTAAATAAATGTTCCAACAAGGAACGACATCTCCATGTTCCAACAAGGAACAAACTTCAATCTTCACCTGCAACTAACAACGCTATAGGAGGGGCTGAGCAAAGCGGTAACATAGCCAAACAACGGTTTTCTAGGACATGGTGGGTTAGAGGTTTAACATGGCAATTTGGGAGGCTGACAAGCAAAAGGTAGGCATCGTAGCATTGGCATAGCAAAAGAGCGAGGAAACTAGCATAGCAAAGATAGTAGTGATTTCGAGGGTGTGATCATCTTGCCTGAAATCCCGCAAGGAAGAAGAACGAGTCCATGAAGAAGACAAATGGAACGTAGACGAACGAATCCTCACAACACGACGTTATCGGAACCAACCCGAAGAAGCAACACCGGAAAAGAGCAAACAACATAGTAAACAACCACCACATAATCATGGCATGATGCACAAACAATTATGATGCATGTCCGGTTTAATGAAGCATGGCATGGCAAAGTGCACAAGCAATCCTACAAATTAAGTGGAGCTCAATATGCATCGGGATGCATGTTGACAAAACACCACATCAATTATTTAGTTCTCTCTCGTTTATGTACCCCAACAATATTAAATGTCGATTAACATGGCAAGAGGTGAAGCACAACAAAACTACCTATCTAGTCAAGGTTAAATGAGGCCGGAAACAACGAACAACAATTCCGGAAAATCCTCATATGCATAATTTAAGGTTTGGTACTGTTCTGCCCTAAACACAATTTTAGAGTTGTTAAGCATGCAAAGTAATGCCACCATGATAAACTAGGCAAAATTCTACCCCATTTACATTTAAGGTTCATTAAAATCCGAGTTACGGTTATTAAGTTATGAATTAAATCATTTTAACATGGCATAGGAGCAAATTAATGCAAACAACATTTTTAATATTTTAAACATAGATGAAAGTTGGATATTATTAATCTACACAAAATTCTGAGCAAGTATCATATATAAATCATTTTAATCAGATGCATGGTTTGTGAGTTTTTATATGCATGAACATGAGGGTCTAATCTGTAAAACTGGCAATCTCTGGATAATTGGACAAATTCACAGAACGAGAAAAAAACATGAACGGGCTGAATCTGTCTGGCCCAACCGCATGAAAAAAAACAGAGGCGGGGCGCTGGGGCGGCTCACCCATGGGCCCGGCCCGTTAGCAGAGAGGAGGAGGCAGGCCGAGGCGGGGACGGCGCGCTGGGCCGGACTCGGGGCCTGCGAAGGAGTCAACGGGGGCGCTCGTTGTCTCCCGATCGGATCGGGGAGGTAGGGCGAGGCGGCGATCCATGGCGACGACGCCGGCGAGGCTGGGCGACGAGCCGGCGAGGGAACGGCGGATCCCGGTCCGGCGGGGCCAGATCCGGTGGATCCCGGCCGGGTTCGGGTGAAGACATGGCCGGCGGCGGCGAACTCCATGGCGTCGGGTCCCTAAAGCGGCGAGCTGGGGGTCGGCGGCGAGTTGCTCCAGCGAGCCGGACGAGGTGGCGCAGAGGAACGGCGACGAGGCTCCGGTGCGGCAGAAGCGAGGAGGCGGCGGCGGAGGAAGACTCGGGCGGCGGCGGTGCGGATCTGGCCCGGGGCGGCTCGGGCGGGCCGGCCACGGGCTCCTCGGGTCCGGCCGCGCGGGAGGAGAGAGAGAGGGCGAGGTGGCGGCTCCGGCTTGGATAGCGGCGGCGGCAGGGTGATGTGGCGAGCTCCGATTCATCGGAGTGAGGTGGCGGTGGCGGTGGACATTATCCGGCCGCTGGTGGGATGCCTTGTCCGGCGGCGTGAGGAGCGGGGCTAGGGTTTGATCTGCGCGGAATTTCGGAGGGGATGACATATATATATATATATAGGTAGAGGGAGCTAGGAGAGTCCAAATGAGGTGCGGTTTTCGGCCACGCGATCGTGATCGAACGCTCTAGATGATGGAGCAGAGTTAGGTGTGTTTTGGGCCAAAATGGAAGGGGGTTGGGCTGCAACACACACGAGGCCTTCTCGGTCCCTCGGTTAACCGTTGGAGTATCAAACGAAGTCCAAATGGTACGAAACTTGACAGGCGGTCTACTGGTAGTAAACCAAGGCCGCTTGGCAAGTCTCGGTCCAATCCGGAAATGTTTAATCCCCACACAAGAAAGAAAGGTAGAAATGACCACCGGAGGAGAACGAAGCGCCGGATTGCAAAACGGACAACGGGGAAAATGCTCGGATGCATGAGACGAATGCGTATGCAAATGAAATGCGCATGATGACATGATATGCAATGCATGACACACAAGCAATGACAAAGCAACAACAGCGAATAACTGAACGACACCTGGCACATCGGTCTCGGGGCGTTACAAAACTCCACCACTACGAGAGGATCTCGTCCTGAGATCTAGAATGGCACCGGAGGGACAACGGAAGAGAAAGAGAAGAGGTAAAACTAAGTTTCTTCATTGACAAACGAGTGAAACCAAAGAACCTTACAAAGGTTGAACAAGTTGAAAGGAATAAAACCATGGAGGTGAACGAAGTTGAAAAACACTCCGTTAGGAACGAGGAACAATGAAGAACAAATTCGGGCAGCACTCCGATTGAAAAGAAAAGGAATTGAATAAGAACTTGGTAAGGTGAGAAGATGCTTGATGAAATCACAACACACTGCCTCCGGAACTATTGAATGAATGTAACAAGGGGTAAGAAAGATCTCAGACAGCACTCCGATTGAACAGAGATGAAAGACTTGATAAGGCGAAAAGAACTTGAGCAAAATGGCACAACACTCCGGTTAAATGGGTAGGCATGAAAAGAACATGATCTTGACACACAATATGATGGATTGAAGAGAGCAACATCACCATGCCTCCAGAACAAAAGAATAGACGATAAATAATTGAAATAAAAGAATGGAGAAGCAAATGCCAACTTCTGTCACAAAAAGAGTTTGAGAAGGCATCCTTAGGAGAAGGGTCGAACGGAGTTATTGGAAAAACCAACAACGAAAAGAACAAGGTTGTAGTGGGCTTATGGAGAACATCTCAAACTATGAGGTGAAATTGTGCCACTAATGGAAACGATATATATTAGATTGATAACAACAAGGAGATGAGAAGCTTATTTCACCGTTGGGGGTAGATGAAGGACTTGGGTCAATTATAAGCACCATAAAACAACAATCCTTAGGGAAGGCTTTTGGTGAAGTATAACCCAAGATAATTTCAAAGAAGAGATTGAAGGATTTAAAATACCTCATTCTTAACAACATGTGAATCATGAATTTCAATTATCAAGAATGACATAATATCACCTCCAATGATATGATAGAGAGAATTGAACTCCGGATTACAAGAAGAAGAATGCTTGAGTTTCTTAGAAAATAATCTCGATGAACACTTCGAGAAGGAATATAAATCCTTGATGAACCATCATGTAGAACCTCCAAGAAGAACTCCGGTAACGAAAGGATAACGAGAAGAAAGAGAAGTTGAAAGCACAAGGTGAAACCTTGTACTGATTTAGATGTATCTCCGTGATGATATAATTGAGAGAACTTGGACCTCCGGAAAAGAAAAGATGAAACAAGTGAAACGAAGAATTTAATCATCGTGAACAACTCCGGAAGAAAAGATTAACATATGGATGAAACAAGAATAAGAATTATACTATGCTTAACCTTCACCAATTAAATTGATGACAAACAACAGATTTGGCACACTACTTATTCTCGTATCAAGGATTAAGAGAGATATATCATAAATTTGAGAACGTCTTCAACGAACCACCGGTAGGATTGGAACAATGCATGAATTGATATGATGAACAAGGAAAAGAGATCTTGAAAGAACCACCGTAAGAATTGAAAATGAACGAAGAGGAAAAAAATAAAGAAACACCGGGAAGAATTGGAGAACAAATGAAGATACTTGAGGGGAATTTATATACATGAGAACGAAGAGATCACGAGCTGATAAAAGAATACTTGAATGATGCACCGGTATGATTTGGAGAATGATAACAGAAAGTTGAGAATTAATAAATCTGAATTGATGGACTCCGGATAATCAAACTGAGAAAACTCTGAATTACTCCGGATGGGTGAAAAGAATTCTCACGATCAAAACAATTATGAGAGGATGGCATGAAGCTAGAACCACGAGTCTCTGAGAGAACGGATAAGATATGGAGGAAAAACTCCTCTTCGGTCTTCAAAATCCAAGAATGACGACGAGTAACACCACCAAGAATTATTGAGGCACACCAGAATGAAGAATGGAAAAGTTGAGCCAACGATGAAAAGAATTTGAAAGATCTAGGAGAAAACATTTGACTGATGACAAATCATTCTTACGTCAAACTTGGAAAAGAATTGAAAATAACTCCGGAAAAAGAGAAGAAGAGTCAGGTAAGATCCTGGGAAAAGACCTGTGGGTTAGGGCCCACTCAAAAGAAACACCGTAGAACGATTTAAAAGAGAGAATGCACCTGTTGAATTAAAAGGCTATGATAAGATAACAATCTCAAAAGATCTTGAAAGACTCTTGAATGACAAGACGAGCCTTTTGAGAAAGCTTGAGCACGCCGGAACAAAAGAATAGTGAGAAGTGAATTATTATGAGGTGCACCGGTATGAGAAGGCATTGAAATGAGGAAAGGGTGAGATCAACAAAGCTTGACTTGAAACCACCGGAGAAGATAAAAGAAACAAAGAATGATGAACTAGAAGCTCCGTTAGTATCTTCACGAGAATCACCGGATAAGAATATTGATAGAAAAAGAATGGAGAGGCTTCACATCAATAAGATGGTACTTGATTAAGAAATCTGAGTCCTTGAAGAAAACAAAGGGAGGGAGGGTGGGAAAAACAAAGGCAACTTGGAGGAATGAACACCGTTGGGAAAACTGAGATTGAATCTTGCGGATGTTTAGAATGAACGGATCCACTTGAAGAGAAGCACACCGGTTAAAAAGGGTTGACATGACTATCTCGATTATCATGAAGGATTGGTATTCACATCAGAGTATTATAACACCGCTTAGGCAAGGTATGGAATCAACATTTGACTTCGAAGCAACTCGAATACCACAACTCAAAACAAAAACAAAGGATTGGCTTGCGGAATCAGCCGGAACAAACATATGATAGAGATTTCGTCCGAAGTTTTCGTGGTGGGGCCTACACGGGCTCGATCGTACAGCACCATCATGTACAAGGCAGTGCACATGACATACGAAGCGTCCCCGAGTCAGCATAGCCAAGGACTCATTAAGACACAACGAGACCACTGTAAAACCGACCGTGAATAGGCGGACCACTAGACGTCGAACCCCAATTTCATAACATACATCTGTTGAAAAGATATCCTAAGAGCTACTTGAATTCCCACCTATGAAACTCCCGAAATTTTTCGGTTATGCAATCAGGTGTTGGGGATACAGGGGAAGCATAATATCTCACCCAAATCTAGCAAATCCTACATCCAGCTGTATCCATCCTTCAACACATAACCAAGAAGCCTTCGGAAATCATCTACCTCAACCTTCGAAAAGCATCCGTTATACAAGTTATGGCAATACTCCCGAACTCCCGCCCCAGTACTGGTTGGCGTCGAGGTTGTCTCACCAACAACTGCATAAAGAGATTTTCGATGTCGGCGTACTAAACTCAGGTATTCCAGAACTGCAACGATAAAATTATGACGACAACACCTCAGAGCTCAACTCCCCAGGACACTTCCACTAAACCCCTGACAGGAGGCACCAAGACAATGTTCTCATCATAAAACCATCGGAACGATTCCAAGATACCCGCGTGATCCTAAATTTTTTTAGTGAAATTTGAGAAGAGAAGAGTCAAAACTCTACGTCAGGATGCCTTACCAGAGCGATGAGGAGACTGGGAAGTAAAAGAATTCCTAAACTCTCTGATATATAATTCCTAAAAGACTCAAAACATTTTTCTAGACACAACTCGGCTGCTAAAAACGATCAAGCAATGGGGGCTCCTAAGGTCGGGGAAGGCTCTGATACAAACTTGTAACACCCTCGATGCGACTATATCTCCCACGTGTCGAGGCACGACTTAGAGGCATAATCGCATTGAAGGCATATGTCGCAAGTGAGGTAATCTTCACACAACCCATGTAATACATAAGGGAAAGAGATACATAGTTGGCTTACAATCGCCACTTCACACAATTACATGAATAAAGCATTACATCAAACAGATACAATCAAGGTCCGACTACAGAACCAAAATAAAAGAAGACCCCAAATGCGACAAAGGTCCCCGATCGACCCCAACTGGGCTCCACTACTGATCGACTAGAACGAAACAACATAAAGGACAAGATCTTCATCGAGCTCCTCCTGAGCTTGGTTGCGTCATCTGCACGGACTCATCGGCACCTGCAAACTGGTTTTGGAAGTATCTGTGAGCCACGGGGACTCAGCAATCTCGCACCCTCGCGATCAAGACTATTTAAGCTTATGGGTAAGGTAAAAGGTATGAGGTGGAGCTGCAGCAAGCGATTAGCATATATGGTGGCTAACATACGCAAATGAGAGCGAGAAGAGAAGGCAAAGCACGGTCGATAAAAGTATGATCAAGAAGTGATCCTATAGCAACCTACGTCAAGCATAACTCCAACAACCGTGTTCACATCCCGGACTCCGCCGGAAAGAGACCATCACGGTTACACATGCGGTTGATTCATTTTAATTAAGGTCAAGTTCAGGTTTTCTACAACCGGACATTAACAAATTCCCATCTGCCCATAACCGCGGGCACGACTTTCGAAAGATCAAATCCCTGCAGGGGTGTCCCAACTTAGCCCATCACAAGCTCTCATGGTCAACGAAGGAATAGACCTCCACCCGAGACGTTCCGATCAGACTCGGTATCCCGATACAACAAGACATTTCGACAGGGTAAAACTAAACCAGCAACACCGCCCGAATGTGCTGACAAATCCCGATAGGAGCTTCACATATCTCTTTCTCAGGGCACACTCAGATTGTCCTAGGTACGGGTAGGCCAGCCCAGAGTTGCCCCTGGTGGCCACCGGTAGCTGACAGGTGGACCAACACTCAGAGGAGCACTGGCCCGGGGGGGTAAAATAATGATGACCCTCAGGAGCGCGACTCCCAAGGGAAAAGAAAAGGCTAGGTGGCAAATGGTAAAACCAATGTTGGGCATTGCTGGAAGAGCTTTACTTAAGGCGAACTGTCAAGGGGTTCCCATAATAGCCCAACCGCGTAAGGAACGCAAAATCCGGGAACATAACACCGATATGACGGAAACTAGGGCGGCAAGAGTGGAACAAAACACCAGGCATAAGGCCGAGCCTTCCACCCTTCACCAAGTATATAGATGCATTAAGATAAGAAGATAATATAATGATATCCCAACAAGTAAATAAATGTTCCAACAAGGAACGACATCTCCATGTTCCAACAAGGAAAAACTTCAATCTACACCTGCAACTAACAACGCTATAAGAGGGGCTGAGCAAAGCGGTAACATAACCAAACAACGGTTTGCTAGGACATGGTGGGTTAGAGATTTAACATGGCAATTTGGGAGGCTGACAAGCAAAAGGTAGGCATCGTAGCATTGGCATACCAAAAGAGCGAGCAAACTAGCATAGCAAAGATAGTAGTGATTTCGAGGGTGTGATCATCTTGCCTGAAATCCCGTAAGGAAGAAGAACGAGTCCATGAAGAAGACAAACGGAACGTAGACGAACGAATCCTCACAACACGACGTTATCGGAACCAACCCGAAGAAGCAACACCGGAAAAGAGCAAACAACATAGTAAACAACCACCACATAATCATGGCATGATGCACAAACAATTATGATGCATGTCCGGTTTAATGAAGCATGGCATGGCAAAGTGCACAAGCAATCCTACAAATTAAGTGGAGCTCAATATGCATCGGGATGCATGTTAACAAAACACCACATCAATTATTTAGTTCTCTCTCGTTTATGTACCCCAACAATATTAAATGTCGACTAACATGGCAAGAGGTGAAGCACAACAAAACTACCTATCTAGTCAAGGTTAAATGAGGCCGGAAACAACGAACAACAATTCCGGAAAATCCTCATATGCATAATTTAAGGTTTGGTACTGTTCTGCCCTAAACACAATTTTAGAGTTGTTAAGCATGCAAAGTAATGCCACCATGATAAACTAGGCAAAATTCTACCCCATTTACATTTAAGGTTCATTAAAATCCGAGCTACGGTTATTAAGTTATGAATTAAATCATTTTAACATGGCATAGGAGCAAATTAATGTAAACAACATTTTTAATATTTTAAACATAGATGAAAGTTGGATATTATTAATCTCCACAAAATTCTAAGCAAGTATCATATATAAATCATTTTAATCAGATGCATGGTTTGTGAGTTTTTATATGCATGAACATGAGGGTCTAATCTGTAAAACTGGCAATCTCTGGATAATTGGACAAATTCACAGAACGAGAAAAAAACATGATCGGGCTGAATCTGTCTGGCCCAACCGCATGAAAAAAAAACAGAGGCGGGGCGCTGGGGCGGCTCACCCATGGGCCCGGCCCGTTAGCAGAGAGGAGGAGGCGGGCCGAGGCGGGGACGGTGCGCTGGGCCGGACTCGGGGCCCGCGAAGGAGTCAACGGGGGTGCTCGTTGTCTCCCGATCGGATCGGGGAGGCAGGGCGAGGCGGCGATCCATGGCGACAACGCCGGCGAGGCTGGGCGACGAGCCGGCGAGGGAACGGCGCCGGGGAAGCGGGGACGGCGGATCCCGGTCCGGCGGGGCCAGATCCGGTGGATCCCGGCCGGGTTCGGGTGAAGACATGGCCGGCGGCGGCGAACTCCATGGCGTCGGGTCCCTAAAGCGGCGAGCTGGGGGTCGCCGGCGAGCTGCTCCAGCGAGCCGGACGAGGTGGCGCAGAGGAACGGCGACGAGGCTCCGGTGCGGCAGAAGCGAGGAGGCGGCGGCGGAGGAAGACTCGGGCGGCGGCGGTGCGGATCTGGCCCGGGGCGGCTCGGGCAGGCCGGCCACGGGCTCCTCGGGTCCGGCCGCGCGGGAGGAGAGAGAGAGGGCGAGGTGGCGGCTCCGGATTGGATAGCGGCGGCGGCAGGGTGATGTGGCGAGCTCCGATTCGTCGGAGTGAGGTGGCGGTGGCGGTGGACATTGTCCGGCCGCTGGTGGGATGCCTTGTCCGGCGGCGCGAGGAGCGGGGCTAGGGTTTGATCTGCGCGGAATTTCGGAGGGGATGACATATATATATATAGGTAGAGGGAGCTAGGAGAGTCCAAATGAGGTGCGGTTTTCGGCCACGCGATCGTGATCAAACGCTCTAGATGATGGAGCAGAGTTAGGTGGGTTTTGGGCCAAAATGGAAGGGGGTTGGGCTGCAACACACACGAGGCCTTCTCGGTCCCTCGGTTAACCGTTGGAGTATCAAACGAAGTCCAAATGGTACGAAACTTGACAGGCGGTCTACCGGTAGTAAACCAAGGCCGCTTGGCAAGTCCCGGTCCAATCTGGAAATGTTTAATCGCCACACAAGAAAGAAAGGTAGAAATGACCACCGGAGAAGAACGAAGCGCCGGATTGCAAAACTGACAACAGGGAAAATGCTCGGATGCATGAGACGAATGCGTATGCAAATGAAATGCGCATGATGACATGATATGCAATGCATGACACGCAAGCAATGACAAAGCAACAACAGTGAATAACTGAACGACACCTGGCACATCGGTCTCTGGGCGTTACAAGGTGGAGGAGTATATATAGTATAAACCACGAAGGGGGTAAGAGGAAGAGGGATGCAAGGCCAAAGGCCCGCAGCTGCACACAGGCAGGTACCGGACATCCGGCGGGGGTCGGACGTCCGGTGGCTCGGGACGGTCCAGACATCCGGAAGGCTTCGGACTTCTGCTGATATCATTCTGTGAAGGTGGCACTGGTCGTCCGATCGGCGTCGGTCATCCGGGCGCTGAAGGGTGTCGGACGTCCGACGGCTAGCGGTCGTCCGGACGTTGTAGAGTTGGAGCTGGGCTTTCCGGCTTGTGCGTCTTCCAGGCGTCGGACGTCTGGTCCAGACCGTTCGTCTGGTGGCTGTAGATTTCTAGTAGCTTCTCCGTTCGGTCCTTGTACTTGGTGTCTGACGGTGACCTGGACTAGGGGAGTACTCACTGCGTCGTCTCCCGACCAGCTGGATCGGGCTAAGGGCCCCTATGATGATCCACTAATGGGCTAGTTTGGACAGCCCATGCCGTATACAAGGGAGATCCCACAAGTATTGGCGGCCAAGACGAGGACAATTCTAAACGCTAGGCCTCTGGTGTGTTATATAAACCGAGCCAGGCTAGTCAATAGACATCTCATATTCATCGCTCCAAGACGCCTAACTTAGGACCCCTACTATGAGATACCCCGGATATAGAACCAACATTGGTGCTTTTATTGAGAGCCTCCTAGGTGTCGACACGGATCGACGGCATAAATCAGGTGTTATGATTTCAATTCAATTTATTCTGCCTACATCAGATTTTCTTTCGCAATTATTGTCTTCAGTATTTCTCTATTTTGTTTACAGACTAGTTTTGATCTCGTGCCGCGTTGGGCGATCCAGGTATACTAGGCGAACTGAGGCCACCGTCGGGCAGGCATGCGTCATGCAGTGTCGGCACTGCCTCGCTGGAGATCAGAAGATCAGGCAAACGCGGCGTGTCCATAGAGATCGACCAGGGCAAGGGCGCGCCCGTACCAGGCGGTAGAGCCGAGGACGCTCCTGCACGGCAAAAACCATCCAGGGAGACTCCCTCCTTTTCCTTTAATTTTTTAAGTGTCAAGGCTGCCATGGTCAGGCTATTAATTCCTCTTAACACATACGTGAACAAGTACTAATCCCTTAGTGCTAGTTTTGTAGCGTGCACTTTGGGGTCGGCTGCTACTTCTGCTACTTTGTATACAGCTAGACCGGAGTCAAGAAAATTTCATGCCGGGCTTTACATCGGGTTCAAAGTCTGCTACGACAGACCAGCAAGAGGCGCAACTTGTGAGGATGTGTCTCCGGTCATTGGAGATTCTGACCGGCTGACGGGCGCGCTCACAAGCAGCAGCAAGCTGGATTCATGCATAGATCGGCGCAAATAGTAAAAAAGAAGGACGCAGTCTGGCCGGCGAACGATCACCCTGCAGAGCAGTACGCCAACCCGAACTCTGTTCAGCGGTCGCGTATACCAGGAAGATTCATTTCTCTTACTATTCTCAATTCGGCCTCTAGTCGGCCGTGGGATTTTCACTACCTTTTCTAGATATAAGTGCTTAGACTAAAAGTACTACTAACCCTATTGAGTATTAGTGTGCAGCGGCGGCGGCACAGTACCCAATGTCTAGTCAATGACTCTACTAGTTCAACTAGCATCACTCACGTATTGATGAATCTTTATGGGAAGATCAAAGCGATCTGGTACTAGACTACTAGTCCAGTATGGATCGATTCCTTTTATTTTTCTTTGGTCCTCCAGACCCCCTGACTGCTACAGTCATCGCAATCAAACAGGTTCTATTTTTCCTTGCTATTTGTTCAACGTGTAAAATTATTACACATAGAATATATTCTTTTCTCGTTTGTATTGCATTATTTTTGCAGAGATACTCAAACGACGCTAGACGCCGCCACCTCGGCCAACCAATAAATTTTTGACCTACGCGCTGGAACTCTGTCGAACCAACCTTGACGCTGAGGCTGTATTTTGCCAGATTATTCACTTCGCATAAATTAATTATGCACCTTTTTTTTCTGTTCTTTCTTTCAATTATTATTATTTCTTGCTTGCACTATTTTGTGAGCGCAGAAAATCAATTCCAGTTGGGTCGCGTAGTTGCCTAGGCTTGCCGACATCACCATCCTGCCTTTGTTGATCAACTTGTGTGATCGGATCAGATTGAGAAAATTTTAGCAGCAGCCGCACGTCTCAGTATGTCGAATTCAAGCCATAACACGGACTGCGGTAGTACAGGGGGATGTTACCATTTCCCTTTTTATGTTCATTACTTAATTTTGCATGATGGTAGTCTGCGCTTTGGACTAGTAGTTTGTTTCTTCATCTAGTTTTCATGTTTTATAATTAATGATCTACGCCTCTTATGAACTAGCACATGTATGATCAAGAGTAGGCTAATTATTTTGCCATTTGGAGCCTGCATTCTTATCAACAGATCAATGGACACTGTCGGTGGGACACGGTCTACGCCATGCATTGAGACTTCGCCACAGCATCGGCGTATCGCTTTGACACCGTCGTCCCTCAAACTCTAACTTATATCGACGCCTCCGTAATCGACTTCGACTTCGTCACACGGTCACTTCGGCAAGCCGACGTCGTCGTCCCAATCGGCGTAAATTGGCTCGCGTGATCACCATGTTGGTCGAATTGCCAAACCGACATGTTCAGTTGCCTCAGGGATTTCGGCATCGCTGAAAGAGCTTTACCTCATCGAGTGTCCGGCACACGGGCCATATTTTTTTTATTGCTCACTTTGCATAAATTATTCATTATGCTACAATTTTTTATTATTACTATTATCTTTGGCTTGCACTATTTTCTGTGCACAGGTAAATGATTCGGGTCGGGCAGCGCTGTCACTTCGGCATACCGATGTGCTGACGTGGGGTTTCCGTCGTCGCCTTACCGACCTACCGCGTCACCTCGACTGGACCGGGGGCTTTGCCATCTCTTCATCAAACCTACTCCGGGGACTTTGGCATCATCAGCCGACCAGCTTCGTCAGCTCGGCTGGACCGGGGGCAGCTCCTCAACACGTCAACCGCGCTATGTCGCCACTTCGTCAAGCTGAGCTCTTTTATCGGACACTCCGGAGCCGACTTGGGGGCTGGGACCTCGGCCAGGCCAAGGTCTATGTCTTCGTCCCGCCATAAGTCCGAACCTCATCATCAACACAGAGCACATTAACCAGCTAAGTCGCTTTCATGCTCAAAGTTTTAAACTTTTAATTTGTGTTCGGTTCGACTGTACTCATGTGAGTTGTTTGTTAAAAGAAACTCCCTTTACCCATGTTAGCTGGGGGCTCTTAAATTTACATGAGCCATTTTATAATAAATGTGTTTTCTTCTTGTTCATTGCAAAGTTTTTTTCTATCACGCCTTCCTCGACTCGAGTGTGTGGTCAATAGCCGGATAGCCTGGGTCCGATCTTGACCCACTTTCAGTCTTGAGATCGGATATGTCATGTTAAAGCACTACAGAAGCACAAAAAAATTTTAGACCAAGTTTCGGATAGGCACCAATTGACTTATTTAGTTCGGACGTGGAGTTTCCGCATAAGTCTTTTGGTTTTTAAGCCTATGGCACTTTTAAACTACTTGTGTGTTTCCAGCATAAGTATCGCAGTGCAACGCCGGACACCGTTAGAGATTCGGCAAAACATTTTCGGGTATTGCTTTATATGCATCTGTTTTGAATGGTGTCTTTGGTCAATAGTTGGGTTGCCCAGCTCCTGTGCTTGCCTCCTATGTTCCACTTTGTTCGGCTAGGTGTGCAAAGGGAGAACCACTGTGATTGTGCTTCCAGCTAGCATGGTTAAGCGCCTCAGCGGAGAAAGCCGAAAACTGACTGTCACAATAAGTGTAAACTGGTCAGCGATCCGATGGCTGCATTAAATTATAAGATGGATAGAGGTCACCCCATGTTAAATGACGGCCCGTTCATAACATTGGCCGAAGTATTTACGGCTTGACCTCGACTGTCGCCGAACACTTACTAGGGGCTAGTAACTGGCCTCCCAACTTTAAGCTTCTATGACTAAGTGAAACTTATAAAGCCCGCATATCTGATTGCCTCGTTTCCGCTAACACAACCGCCTTCGGGCATCGAGACATCGGCTAAGGGTTGTTTTGTTATTGCGAAAACACCCTGCGTAGCATCTACAAACGGGGTGGAAGCCGACGATGGGCCACTTTCAAATGATAAACGATCGCAATGGTGTCAAAATAAACATATCATCGACGTTTGTATTTAATATACGAGGGCCTCCTTTCGCAATCATCGTTATAAAGCCATAAATATGCATCAATTTAACTTAAGATTTTGGCCAAGCTGGGTTGCCTGGCTCCTGTGGTTACCCCTACGTTCCCGATTGTTCGGCTAGGTGGTAAAGGGAGCACCTCTGCAATTGTTACTACCGGGTCATCCGAGTAAGTACCTCAGACTGGGTGATGCCGAAAGCTAGCAATCTTAAAGGATCACATTGGTCGGCAACGATGGAAGTGAAAATTTTGGTTCATTAATACCATAGAGTTTGGGAACTTCCCCCGAACTAAATCCTCAATATTTTCCTCCCACATTGATTGGAGGTGAGGTTTCATGATCATGATAAGCATGACGACCCAAAGAAAGGAACTGATAGCGGGGCAATTTTCTTTGGAAGATGTTTCTTACGTTAAAACGTAATATAACATATCTCTCTATGTACCTTTGTTTATAAAACCGTATGGCCGGATTGCCATGTTTCCATAAATCTTTGCCCTTATAACGGCTTTATAAAGTAGGAAAACACTCCTCGGCTACTGCCAGAGAGGTTGAAGCTGATGGTCGGTCAACAAATTTTGTACAATGCGGATCCAAGCATTAATGAGATTGAAAGGCTTCAAGACAGTGAATGGCTTCCTCTTTCTGGTCAAACATGAACTGGCTTCAGGTGAGTGAATATGACGCTGTAAGAACTCTGCAAATGAATGCAGACTATGAGAACCAAGGGATTCTCCCACGGACATGTACCTGTGATAGCATTAGAGATGCGAGGGAAGGGGAAGAGGTCATATGCATTCTCAGAAGATTTTGAAGATAAATCAGTTTGAATACATTGACCTCATAGCACAAAGACATTCACTTATTTAAAGAGAGTCGGTTCCAGATTTGTACGAATCCATGAATTAGTACAAGCGAGGAATCTAACTAGTTATGGATCATAAGTAAATATACTTGGCATTATATGAGATGCAGATAAGGATGGATCCATATTTGGAAGTGAGGAAACCACTTTTGGTTGAAGTGGATGGATCTGACGGATCTAAAGGGCAGTAAAAAGTAAGATTTAATTACCGCTTGATGAACTGCTAGATGAGGTGGAGAGAGAGACCGAGCAGTTCAATCTCCCACGCCGTAACTTAGCTGTGGAAGACGCCTACGACGGCGGCGGAGAGGACGAGGTCCGCGGCCGGCATGAGGACGGCGTCGAAGAAGTTGCGACAGCTAAGCACTTCGTCTCCGGCGTCGACACGAGCTCGAAGAGGCGCTAGGGTTTGTGTGAGGTGGAGAGGTGGGAGAAGAGATAATGACCACGGTGAGTTGTGTATTTATAAGGGCAGGGATGGCACAGCGCAATTACACAGGTGCCCCTGGCGGTTCACATTAGAAGGACACATGGCATGCATGCAACACATTCGAAGGACCGCGGTGAGCTGCTTACAAGGACTCAGAGAAGACAAAAGACATGTTTCAATAGAATGCATATTACTTGGATAGATAGAATTTGAGTTAGAAGCACAGAAGAGGTTACGGTCCGATCATATTCACTTAGATCAATAAAAATTCAATCATGAAGACATAGCTATAAGTAAATGCTATAGAGGACAGAACACGAATATATAGGGTGGGTCTATTCTAACAACACCCTTTAAGACCTTATTCTAATAACAGTGGCCTTATTCTGCTAACACCTTCTTCTCTCCGCCGGACACCTCCCCCACCCCAAGGAACCAGGCGCCTCCCCCGCCACCCATCCCCCCGAAACCACCTTCTTCCTCTGCCCCTCCCCACCCTAGCGCCACCGCACCCCCGCCCTAGTGCCGCCATGCCCCACCCTCCCCATCTTGTCCGCCGCATCGCGCCCCACCGGAGCCACTACACCGCCGTACCTCACCCCAGCCGCCTTCCTCTGTCGCCCCGCCACCGTAACCCGCAAGCCTGACCACCCCGTCCTCCTTCCGGCAGTGCGCCCCACCTTGCCGAGCTGCTCCTCGCGGGCTCCTAGATCCAGCAAGATCCGAGGCATGCCCAGCCAGCTGAACTCCCGGTGATCAGTCCGGTCTGGCTACCGCCTCCAGCGTGCCTCCTGGCAATGGATCGGGCCGGCAACCGCCCCCTGCACAGCCATGACCAACCCCGCCGCAGGATCCATCCGTCAGTTGCCCCCCCTGCATGACCACAACGCGAGCCACTCCCCCGCCAGCCACCGGATCCGCGTCTCCGTCCTTCCTTCCTCCCGCGCCTCTGCGTCACCGTCCTTGTCGGCTATCGGGCCACGCGAGGATGCACCCTGGCCCGGCCACATCATCATCATCCTCGTCTCAGGCCATCACCACCTGGATCTACACCACCACCGGTGCCCCGTCGCGCACCTATCCGCCGGGGCTGAGGAGGAAACCAGGCAGCCTCCATCTCTCATCTCCGGTGAGGCCTCCGATGAGCATCTCCACCTCAGATCCAACTCCTACCCCACGATCTCTTCTTTTGGACTCATTTGTTTCAACAACGCTGTCTCTCCCCTCTGCAGTCCGGCGACCGTCGCCGTGCAGCTCGGCGGCATGCGTGATGCGGTTCAGTGCTGGTGCCGGTGCACGGGACTCCCCTACTTCTTCTCCCCACCGACGAACATCCAACCACGCCAGTGTTTGAGGTTGTTGCAGTTCACTTTTTTGATTTTCGGAAGAAAATCACTACACTGCAGTTTGCTATTCCCGTCGATGAGATTTGTGTTTTTTTTGTGTTCTACTAAAGACAAATTAAAGTGCAAATACGGTCCACTTTAGTTTTTCTATTGAGGTTCATTTTACTCTTTTTTGCGAAAAAGACAGTTGATGCAGTCCGCCGGCCTCATCCCATGAAAATTTGTTTGCAGCTCGCTTGCATGTGTCGCGGCGCTTAGGTATGGGAGCAAAGCAGCTGATGGCGGTGCGGCAAGCAAGGTTGTTGACGTCGTCGCGGGTGGCCTCCGCTGGCTCTGTATCATTGATGCTTCCCCTGACCACAGGTTGCCTCCGTCCCATGACCAAGTGTTGTTTTCCCCCAGTAGTTTTGTTTTTTGCTTTTGAAGAGTATCCTTGCAGTTAACTTTGTGCTCGGTGTAATTCGCGTGTGAGTCCGTGGACTATAGAGCCTTTCTTTTTTAATATTGTTTGCAATTCTCTAGATGTGTGTTGCAGTGCATTGCATAAATGTTTGGTATAAACATCTTTGAAGTATAAACATCTTTGAAGTTCACTAAGCTTTGCCACTCCGGCAGTGAGCGCATGTGCAGTACATTCTGGCGATGTTGGGATTGCATCCTGGGGTTGAAAAAAAACGTGGTTTGCCACTGGACATGGTCTGGTCCAGTTCAGCTAGGTTCCCCGCCCGGCTCACACACTATTTTTTCATAGGATGGAGTTCATTGTGTATAGCTTTGTTGATCACTATGTGTGAAAAAAGGATTAAGGATGTGAGTGTGGCTGTAGCAAAATAATGAATGGATATGTATGTTCTGAAGCTCACTTTCTTCTCTCATGAATTTCACAATAAAACTTCTTCGTGGTTCACGTGGTGATCCGAAACGAAAACACCTCGGAAGAAGCTCACTTCTCGTTACATGTAGTTCACTTGATTAGTCATTGCGGTCCATTCGCCGGGACTACACATAAAAAATATTAAATTTTGAAAAAAAACTCACGTTGTTCACTTTGGGTAGTGTCGCGGTCCGTTTACGGTTGTCACGAGATTCACTTTACATAGTATTGCAGTTTACCAACGCCCGACGTGAAGTGCACTCCACCTTGTTTGGGAAAATTTGGTAGTCTTGAGATTCACTTTTCGTAGTATTGCGGTTCACCAACACTCGGCGTGAAGTGCCCTGCACCTCGTTTGAGAAAATTTACGTTCCACAAAAAAAACATGCAGTGCACTTGTCTATCCAATGAAGTGTGGTATTTCGTCTGAAGCAGTGCGTTCTTCTTTCCCCGTCCAAGAAAAAATACGTCTAAACAAAGAAACCATGTAGTGCACTTGCCCATCTAATGAAGTGCGGTATTTCGTTTGAAGCAGTGCGTTCTTCTTTCCTCGTCCGAGAAAAAATACGTCTAAACAAAAAGAAACCATGCAGGGCACTTGCCCATCTGATGCACTGCGGTATTTTGTCTGAAGCAGTGCGTTCTTCTGTCCGATGTAGTACATACGACGATTTTGGTCTCGCGAAAAACAGAGTGTCCGCTTTTCGGTAAAATCAAAACTGCTTTTAAACCGTAAGGAATTAGAGAGAGTGTTCTACATGAAAAAGTTGCGTCTCGTCGGTATCTTGACAACGGCGTATGATTTGAATTATTCCGACCAGCGGTTCGTAAAAATTTCGTGAAAAAACAGACGCTGCCTCTCGACGTCAGCCGCATGATTTTCAAAATTAACTAAACACCGTAAGGAATCTCAAAAACATTTCAACATATGAAAGTTGCGCCTTGTCCGTAGATTTCCAATGGCGTATCATACGCCTCGTTTCGACAAACGATTAGAAAATTGGAGCGAAAACAGTACCAAAAAATTCAAAAAAATTCAAAAACAGAATTTCGCGATTTAAGAAATTCAAAATTGCTCTTAAACCATAATGAATTAGAGAAAATAATACATATATAAAAGATGAGCCTCGGCGATATATTTCCAAGGGTGTATCATTTGCTTCATTTCGATGAGCGGTTTAGAAGAAATCGCGGAAAACGCTCGCTGCCACTCGTCATGGGACACACCATTTTCAAAACTGCTCTTAAATTGTGTGGAATCTCAAAAAGTGGTCAACATGGCGAAGTTGCGCCTAATCCATAGCTTTCCAACGGTATATTATACGCCTTGTTCCAATAAACGGTTCAAAAACTAGAGCGAAAACAATATCGAAAAAAACACGGCGTGCAGTTTTTTTGCGACGGGAAGTTCACTCGCGTGAGTACTATCGTGGTTCTAAGTCTGAGAGTAATATAGGGGGGTAAGTATGGAGAAGCAAGATCTTAGATATGGATAAGTTGTAAGCACACGAGGTTTACGAGTTCAGGCCCTTCTCGGAGGAAGTAATAGCCCTACGTCTCGGAGCCCGGAGGCGGTCGACTGGATTATGCGTGTATGGTTTACAGGGGTGCGAACCCTTTACGCTGAGGAGGGGGTGGCTTATATAGAGTTCGCCGGATCCCTCCGGCCCTCAGTTATGCAGGGTTTTAAATACATTAAGGTCGGGCGTTACTAGTAACGCCCTTAATAAAGTGCTATGATGATCATAAAAGCTACTTAATAACCGACCGTTAGCGTGCGGAGTGCCTTTAGGTCTCCTGGCCGTCGAGTGGTTTGGTCTTGGTCGAGTGATTGGTTCTTGGTCGAGTGTCTCCGAGTCTGTCGAGTGGAACACTTCCAAGTCGATTGAAAGGTGATTTCTTCTAGAGATGTCCTTGGGTAGGGCAGTTTGGACAGGTCCATGACCCTACCCTAGGTACATAGCTTCATCATTAGCCCCCGAATGGATCGAGGTTTGAGTGGGGAAGGAGTTGAGAATTTCCCCGACTCATTTTTCATGCCATGAGCATATCTGGTTCGGATCGATGAACCTGAGTGATGACAACAACCTCCTTTTCAGTCGCTTTGATCCATTCTTTGTTTTTTGTTGAGTGAGTTTCTTTACTTGAAAGGCTCCGAGTGACGGTGCGGAGGAGATCTTCGGTCTGACAAGTTGTTTTGCTGCCCGCAAATTTCGCGGGATCCGAATTTTGGGAAGCGCACGGGACGGGAGAGGCCGCAGTAATCGGATGCGATAGAGCGGAGCCGCCTCGATCCACGCGCCACCTTTTTCGCCACGTATCGCGCGCGCGATTGTTACGGGATTTGACAGGGCCGCCCGGGCCTACCAGTCAGCCACTCGGAAGCGGCCTCATATAAGGCGTCGGACCGGGGTCTCTCGAACAGTGCGTCTCCATTATCTCTTCTCCTCTCCACGCTCCCTCGCCGCGCTCGCTCTCGCCCCAGCGCCACCGCTCCATACGCGTCTCGCCGGCGACGATGGGGAAGGAGAAAACGGCGGCTCTGGAGCGGGCAAAGAAGGCGACGACGAGGTCGAAGGGGAAGGCGACCAGTCGGGGCGGATCCTCCTCGTGAACCGGCCTGCCGAAGGGCTGGATCTAGGGCGACTGGATCCGCTCAACGATCACCCAAGAAGACCTCGACGACCTAGCCGAAGGAGGGCTGATCCCCTATGAATCGGCGCGGCTTCCGGGGAAGGAATCCGAGCCGCAACCTCGGGAGGGTGAGCGTGTTGTCCTTGCCACCCACGTCGACCGTGAATTTTCCTTGCCTCCTCACCCTTTCTTTCGGGGATTTCTGAACTTCTTTGGGGCACAACTCCACCACTTCACTCCCAACACGATCATTTATCTCGCCGCTTTCGTTTCTTTGTGTGAGAATTTCCTGGGTTGTCGGCCTCACTAGGGCCTCTTCAAGCACAGTTTCACTTGTCGCTCCCAGACGGTGAAAAAGGCTAATCCGAGTGACGAGAGGACTCAAGTGATTCAGATGTGTGGGGGTCTTGGTGTTCAGATGAGAGGGAAAAGTTCCTTTCCGGCCATGATTCTTCCCGACTCAGTTCACGAATGGCAGTCGACCTGGTTTTACTGCAATGACCAGTCGACGCCAGGGCAGTCGACTGGCCTCCCTCCTTTCACCATGGACCGAGTGAGGAAACCCTCCCCTTTGAAGGTTCTCCCGGAGGAGAAGGCGCAGGTGAGGGTGCTGGTAGAGCGAGTGGTCCAGCTTATCTGTGACGGGGTCACCGGTATGGATCTCTTGGAGGTCTTCCTTCAGCGGCGCATCCATCCTCTTCAAGCCCGAGACCATCCGATGTGGATGTATTCGGGTCTTGAAGACTCCACTCAGATTCACCCGGAGGAGGTCGATGACGACACACTGGAGAAGTGGCTGTCGGGCATGACCGGAAACAAGGACAACCCCAGGGGAGCCAGGAGAGTTCCTCCATTCGACCAGTCTCACGTACCAGAGAAGGTTTGATTCTGAGCTTTTATTTGTAATCTGAATTCACTCGCGCAGCTGCCTATACTGAGTCGACTGACTTTGTTCTCCCTGCTTTCTTTCAGGCCATTATTGAAATGTATTCAATGCCCAAGGAGAGCAGGAGCAGGACCCGGAAGGAGAGGCGAGCGGCGGCGACAGTGGCGAATGGGATTCTGATGGTGGAGGGGACGAAGAAAGCGACGATCCAAGTGACGAAGAAGAAGCCGAGTCGCCTCCTCGCAGGGAGAGGCGGTCCAAACTTGACCAAGAACGACCGAGCGCCCGTGAAAAGGCGATTGCTCAAGCTGGTCAGTCTTCAAAGCGTCCTCGGACCTCTTTGCCAACTCCGACTGAAAAAGCGTCAAAGCATCCCAAAGTCGCAGAGCCGAAGCTTCGGAAGGCGTTGCCGAAGATTAAGATTGACATCCCCGTCGCTTCTGCGTGAGTGTTTCCTTTTATCTTCACTCGACGCCCTATGCTGTTTGTTTTTCTTGTTTTAACCGGACGAACTTTGGAGCTGGCAGCGCTGCTACTTTCGGGACCTCAGCTTACAGGGACGATGATGAGGTGATGGAGGATGCGGTCACTTCTAATCTGGGTATGATTTCTGCCATTCTGTGTTTATTTTGGTCGATTCAACTGCAGTGTGTACCATTGGGTGATGCGATTTTGTTGATTGAACTTTGAACAGCCCCTAACATTATTGAGCTCCCTGATGATGAGGATGAAGAGCCCGAGAGGCCTTTGACGAGGAAAAATAGGCAAGCTCCTGCGAGCGAGGTGCCACAATCGACGCCGAGGGCGGAGCCAGTCGTTCAGGACGCTGGTGATGCCAATCGGGATTCTGTTACCTCCGCCGTGCCATTGTCGAGTGCCTTGCCTTCCTCGTCGACTGCTCAGGCCCGTGTCGACCCGCCTTCAGTTTTTGCGACCCATCATGTCCCAGAGGACGAAGTGAATGCTGCCAAGGAAGCCATGCGCCAGGCGGGCATTATGATGGAGAAGATGAAGACGGTGCGGGACGCCAGCCAGGCCGCCTATGATGCCAGCTCGGCTCTCCAGAGCAACGTTCAGGTTAGTTGGTCGCCGCTTGTTCTGTTAGGATATGCTATCTGAAGACTCTTTCCGAAAATCTTTGCATATGTACACCCACTGGGTGCGTCAATTGAATTTTTGAACTAGTGGGGGCACGCTGAGTGCACCCACTAGGTGTAGTCCCCGAGACTACGGTGGACTGCTGGCAGTCGACTGTAGTCTTTGTATTTTGTCGAGTGTAAACCGAACTGGTAGTTTGTCTCTTCCACTTGATCTGGTCGAGTGGGATCAGAACCGGTTGGGGCACGCCAAGTGCACCCACTGGGTGTAGTCCCCGAGACCGTGGTCGACTGCTGGCAGTCGACTGTGGTCTGAGTTCTACTTTCTCTCCACTTTTTTTTACTCCCTGCACTCGACTCCGGCGGGCCAGTCGAGTGGGATCAGAACCGGCGGGGGAACGCAAAGTGCACCCACTAGGTGTAGTCCCCGAGACTATGGTGGACTGCGGGCAGTTGATCCTAGTCTTAGTACTTATCGTCTTTGTCATTTTTCGCTGTAAAATAACTTCTCCCCTTTGATTTCAGAAATCTTGTGATCTTGGAGCTCGCTTTGCTGACTTGGAGAAACAGCAGATTCAACTGAACCTTGACTTGGAGCTGGCCAAGACAGAGCTGCAAAAGGTCAAGGACGGCGCCACTGGTAAGACGAGTTTGTCGACTAGTCTGTCTTAGGCTTGGGTACCTTTCTGCTCTTTCTGAATCAATCATCATTTCTTTACAGAAAAACTGAGAGAAGCTCTAGTGAAGAAGGATCAGGATTTGGGTGCTGCTCGAAAGGAGGCTGACGACAGGACCGCTCTGGCTGAACAGAAACTGGCTTCGGTCGGCCAGTTGGAAGAAGAGAATACCAAGCTGAAATCTGCTCTGAACGAAGCCAACAAGGAGTGCTCGCGCTGGAAGAAGGAGAACCTCAACCTGTGCGAGAAGATGGAAGGCATCGCTCGCAGGAGGGATGATCTAGAGAGCTATCTGAGGAGCCTTGCCAAGAAGTTGTTCATCAAGCTTGAAGGTGCACATTTTGTTTCGACTGATTTTTTTTGTGTCGACTCAGCGTATGAAAATTGACTTATCCTTGGATCGTGAATGTAGAGTTTTGCCAGGACTTCGAGGAGGAGACTGGGCGGATCGAACCAGGTTTGGATCCAATCAATTCTCACATGAAAGATCAAACTGCCATGAATCTGCTCCGACTGGAATCCCGCATCAACGGTGTCGTGGACTACTTGGCTCGACTGAAGGTCGCCATGTCACGGATCGACCCGGCACTTTGGCCAGAGGCCATGCTCCAAAATGATCTTGAGTCCCTGATGACTCGACTTAACGAAATCCCTGACCGAGTGCAGGAGTGGAAGAAGTCTTCTACCCGGTGTGGCGCTGATGTGGCTCTGTCTTTGGTTCGCGTCCATTGCAAGGAGGTGCGACAAGATAAGCTGGCAGCAATCAAGGTCGCCAACACCCAGAAGCATGACTTCCGATCTTTTATGGAGACTTTCATCACTGCAGCCACTCGGATCACCGACGGCGTCGACTTAGACGAGTTCGTCGAGCCTGCTAGTCCTCCTCCCGCAGAGTGAACAAACTTTTATGCCTCACCTTAAATTTGCCTCGGAATGCCGAGTGGTTTTTGTAACCGTTAAACTCTTTCGAGCTACATGCCTGAGCACTTTGATTTGTGGTCCAGAACCTTTAGGATTTATCCGAACTTGGTTTATCATTGAATATCTTCATGAATCCCCTGCCAAGTGAACTCGTTCTTCATTCGAGACAACTTTTGTATTTGTAGCACAGCTCCGAAGGAGAAGGAAGAAGTCGACCTGCGCCTCGTTGCCCTTGCGGGTCGGCGAAGCTCCTCAAGAGAAGGTGGCAGTAGTCCTGCACCTCGTCGTCCTTGCGGAGAGCACACGTTGTATTTGTGGCGAAGCTCTCCAGGGGAAACCGGCAGTCGACCCGCACCTCGTTACTGCAGAGCGGGATGGAGCACACATTGTATTTGTGGCGAAGCTCCCCAGGAGAAGGTGGCAGTAGTCCTGCACCTCGTCGTCCTTGAGGATTGAGATGTGTTTCGTACTTAGGCGAGTACTGGACTACAGCTAAGCCCCCGAGTGGGAGGTTTGCTCTCCACTCGGTAGGATTTTTTAAACTTAGGCGAGTGCCGGACTACAGCCAAGTCTCCGAATGAGAGAACTTAGGCGAGTACTGGACTGCAGCTAAGCCCCCGAGTGGGAGGGTTGCTCTCCACTCGGTAGGATTTTTTCAAACTTAGGCGAGTGCCGGACTGCAGCTAAGTCTCCGAGTGAGAAAACTTAGGCGAGTACTGGACTGCAGCTAAGCCCCTGAGTGGGAGGATTGCTCTCCACTCGGTAGGATTTTTTTCAAACTTAGGCGAGTGCCGGACTGCAGCTAAGTCTCCGAGTGAGAGAACTTAGGTGAGTACTGGACTGCAGCTAAGCCCCCGAGTGGGAGGATTGCTCTCCACTCGGTAGGATTTTTTCAAACTTAGGCGAGTGCCGGACTGCAGCTAGGTCTCCGAGTGAGAAAACTTAGGCGAGTACTGGACTCCAGCTAAGCCCCCGAGTGGGAGGATTGCTCTCCACTCGGTAGGATTTTTTCAAACTTAGGCGAGTACTGGACTGCAGCTAAGCCCCCGAGTGGGAGGACTTAGGTGAGTACTGGACTGCAGCTAAGCCCCCGAGTGGGAGGATTGCTCTCCACTCGGTAGGATTTTTTCAAACTTAGGCGAGTACTGGACTGCAGCTAAGCTCCCGAGTGGGAGGACTTAGGTGAGTACTGGACTGCAGCTAAGCCCCCGAGTGGGAGGATTGCTCTCCACTCGGTAGGATTTTTTCAAACTTAGGTGTGTACTGGACTGCAGCTAAGCCCTCGAGTGGGAGGACTTAGGTGAGTACTGGACTGCAGCTAAGCCCCGAGTGGGAGAATTGCTCTCCACTCGGTAGGATTTTTTCAAACTTAGGCGAGTGCCGGACTGCAGCTAAGTCTCCGAGTGAGAGGACTTAGGCGAGTACTGGACTGCAGCTAAGCCCCTGAGTGGGAGGGTTGCTCTCCACTCGGTAGGATTTTTTCAAACTTAGGTGAGTGCCGAACTACAGCTAAGTCTCCGAGTAAGAGAACTTAGGCGAGTACTGGACTGCAGCTAAGCCCCCGAGTGGGAGGGTTGGTCTCCACTCGGTAGGACTTTTAAATACTTAGGCGAAACGGGTTCGCAGCTAAGCCCCCGAGTGGGAGGCTGGGTCACCACTCGGTAGGAAATTATTTTTACAAACTTAGGCGAAGCGGATTCGCAGCTAAGCCACCCACTTGGGGATTTCTTATGCAAACAAAAACAATAACAATCACTGGGAAAATTATAACGCTCTTGTCTTTGATAAATAAACTACAGGAGTTTTTTCTTATTACATCTCATCCGAGTGAGAATTCAAGTATAAAAGGGGCGGAGTAGCTCCGCATTCCAAGCTCGTGGCTCATCAATCTGGCGATCGACATTATAGAGGTGATACGCTCCATTGTGGAGGACTCTGGTGACTATGAAGGGGCCTTCCCAAGTAGGAGCGAGTTTGTGTGGTTTCTGCTGATCCACTCGGAGGACTAAGTCTCCTTCTTGGAAGGCTTGACTCTTCACATTTCTGGCATGGAATCAACGCAAGTTTTGCTGAATAATGGTCGATCGGATCATGGCCATTTCTCTTTCTTCTTCCAGGAGGTCGACTGCGTCCTGCCGGGCTTGTTCTGCTTCTTCTTCAGAGTAGAGCTCGACTCGAGGGGCGTTGTGAACCATGTCACTCGGCAAGACTGCTTCGGCTCCGTAGACGAGAAAGAATGGGGTTCTTCCGGTCGATCGGTTCGGGGTCGTCCTTAATCCCCAAAGAACTGATGGAAGCTCGTCAACCCATGCACCTGCTGCGTGCTTCAGATTGCGCATCAATCGAGGTTTCAGTCCTTTGAGAATTAGGCCGTTTGCTCTTTCCGCCTGTCCATTCGACTGAGGGTGAGCGACCGAAGCATAGTCGACTCGTGTGCCTTGAGAGGCGCAAAAGGCCCTGAATTTGTCGGAATCGAAGTTTGACCCGTTGTCAGTGATGATGTTGTGCGGAACTCCATATCTGAATATCAACTCTCTGATGAAACTGATAGCAGTGCAAGCATCAAGATTCTTGATAGGCTTAGCTTCAATCCATTTGGTGAACTTGTCGACTGCTACTAGCACATGAGTGAAGCCGCTCCTGCCCGTTTTCAGTGGTCCAACCATGTCCAGCCCCCAAACTGCGAAGGGCCAGACGAGTGGAATGGTTTTCAGAGCTGACGCGGGCTTGTGCGACATATTGGAGTAATACTGACATCCTTCACATTTGTCGACTATCTCTTTTGCCATTTCATTGGCCCTTGGCCAGTAAAATCCCGCTCGGTATGCTTTAGCCACAATGGTCCGAGAGGACGCATGATGACCACAGGTCCCCGAGTGGATATCGTCAAGGATCATCTGACCTTCTTCTGGTGTTATACACTTCTGACTGACTCCAGTCGCGCTTTCTCTAAACAACTGTCCCTTTATGACTGTAAAGTCCTTGGATCGACGGACGATCTGTCGAGCCTCTTCTTCGTCCTCTGGGAGTTCTTTCCTTAGGATGTACACGATGTACGGTACTGTCCAGTCGGGAGTGATGACCAAGACTTCCATGATCAGGTCGACCACAGTTGGAACTTCGACTTCAGCCGGATCCGTGGCACTTTTTGGCTGCAGGGCCTCTTCAGTGAAGGGATCCTCCTGAACTGATGGTGTGTGGATGTGTTCCAAAAACACATTGCTGGGAATGGCTTCTCTTTTGGAACCTATTTTTGCCAAATCATCAGCTGCTTGATTTTTCAGTCGGGGTATGTGATGAATCTCTAACCCCTCGAATTTCTTCTCCAGCTTTCTCACTGCATTGCAATAACCAGTCATGGCTGGACTTCTGATGTCCCATTCCTTCATCACCTAATTAACCACCAAATCTGAGTCGCCATAGACCATGAGGCGGCGGACGCCGAGTGAAATGGCCATGCGCAACCCATATAAAAGTGCTTCATATTCTGCCTCATTATTGGAGGAATCAAAGTGGATTTGAAGAACATATCTGAGCTTATCTCCTCGGGAGGAGACCAACACCACCCCGGCACCGGAACCATTCAACATTTTGGAACCGTCGAAGAACATGGTCCAATGCTCCGAGTGAACCTGAGTCGGCAGTTGCTGTTCAATCCACTCGGTGACGAAATCTGCTATTGCCTGGGACTTGATAGCTTTCTTTGCCTCGAACTTGATATCTAGAGGAAGGAGTTCAATCGCCCATTTTGCCACTCGACCAGTTGCATCTCTATTATGCAGGATCTTTGACAATGGAGCGTCGCTGACGACTGTAATGGAATGATTAGAGAAGTAGTGAGCAACTTTCTTTGTGGTCATATAAATCCCATATACAAGCTTCTGATAATGAGGATATCTTTTCGACGGGGACAAAACTTCAGAAATATAATATACTGGGCGCTGAACTTTGAAGGCTTTTCCTTCTTCTTCCCGCTCGACCGTAAGTACCGTACTGACGACTTATCCCGTGGCTGCGATGTAAAGCAACAAAGGCTCCTTGCTGATTGGGGCAGCAAGCACCGGCTGGGTGGAAAGCAGAGCTTTGAGCTCTGCAAACGCTGCATCAGCTTCGGGAGTCCACTCAAACTTGTCGGACTTCTTCATCAATCGGTAAAGAGGCAATGCCTTTTCACCGAGACAAGATATGAATCGACTTAAAGCGGCCAAGCAACCAGTAAGCTTCTGGACGTCGTGCACTCGCATAGGACTTTTCATTTGGAGTATAGTACCGACTTTTTCTGGATTGGCGTCGATTCCCCGTTCGGAAATGAGAAAACCGAGTAATTTTCCGCCAGGAACTCTGAATGTGCACTTTGATGGATTAAGCTTGATATCATACCTCCCGAGGTTGGCAAAGGTTTTAGCAAGGTCAGCCAGCAGGTCGGAACCCTTCCGTGACTTGACCACAATGTCATCCATGTATGCTTCCACTGTCATCCATGTATGCTTCCACATTTCGACTGATTTGAGTGAGCAAACACTTCTAAATCATCCTCATGAATGTGGCTCCGGCATTCTTGAGGCCGAACGGCATGGTAACATAACAGAAGCACCCGAATGGAGTGATGAAAGCTGTTTTGATCTCGTCAGGTCCATACAGACGGATATGATGGTACCCGGAATAGGCGTCTAAAAAAGACAGTCGCTCATCCCGCAGTCGAGTCGACTATCTGATCGATGCGGGGGAGAGGAAAACGATCTTTCGGGCAGGCCCAATTGATATGTTTAAAGGCAATGCACATGCAAAGTGACTTGTCCTTCTTAGGGACCATGACAACGTTGGCGAGCCACTCGGAGTGGTAGATTTCTCGGATGAACTCCGCTGCTAAGAGCCGAGACACCTCCTCGCCAATAGCCTTTCTCTTCTGTACGGTGGACCATTGGAGATGTTCCTTGACAGGTTTTACTTTTGAGTCGACCCTTAGGCGGTGCTCAGCCAGCTCCCTGGGAACACCCGGCATGTCAGAAGGCTTCCATGCGAAAATGTCCCAGTTCTCACGGAGGAACTGGATGAGCGCTTCTTCCTATTTGGAGTCGAGTGTTGTTGAGATATGAGTTGGATGTGAGTTGTCTTCGTTTCGCCAGACGACTGAAAAGCTGATTCTGTAGCGGGCTTCTTGGCTCATAACAAATCACTCGGGTCTGCGGTCTTCTGGTATTCCTGCAGCTCCACCACTGCCATCTGAGCATCAGCGATCTTTGAACCTTTCTGAAAACATTCTTCCGCTTTCTTCCGATCGCCCGTAATAGTGATCACACCTTTGGGGCCAGGCATCTTCAGTTTGAGATACACATAACATGGTCGGACCATGAAGCGTGCATAAGCCGGCCTGCCCAAAATAGCGTGGTAGGCACTCTGGAAGTCTACAACTTCAAACGTCAACTTTTCATTGTGGTAATTCTTGGAATTCCCGAAAACCACATCAAGAGCATTCTGGCCGAGTAATTCAGCCTTCTTCCCAGGAATGACTCCATGGAAACTCATGTTGCTGGTACTGAGTCTGGACAACGGAATGTCCATCCCTTTCAACGTCTCAGCATATAATATGTTCAAACCACTGCCACCATCCATCAAGACTTTGGTCAGTTGAGTGCCTTCGACAACTGGGTCGACCACCAAAGCTTGCCTCCCAGGGGTGGCGATGTGCGTTGGGTGATCGGACCGGACGAATGTTATGGCAGTCTGAGACCACTTCAGATAACTGGGTGTCGCCGGAGCAACCATATTCACCTCTCAGTTGATAACTTTCAGTCGACTTTTGCTTTCAACATCAGCAAAAATCATCAGGGTGGCATTGACCTGGGGGTATCCATCGTCACTATCTTCCTTGTCCTCAACTTTGTCCGACTCCTTTTCCTTATCAAGAGTCGACACTGTCGAGTGGTATGTTTCGGGTAAATGAAATTACCCTCTTCATCTTTCTTGGTGTGGACGAGACATGGCAAATCCAACACATCATTTCCGTCCTGGTCTTTAACTTTCTTGGGGTTCCAAGGTCCTTTGGGTTTCCCTTTAAACTTTCCTTGGGTTATAGCCAAGGCTTCCCCAGGAGCAGCTGGCTCGGCTTTCCGCTTCTGTTTCCGATGGGAATTTCCTCTGGTTTCTTGAGCGACTGACTTGATCTTACCACTCCTGAGTCGATCCTCATCTTCACCATTAGCGTACTTGGTGGCAATCTCCATCATCCGATTCAGAGACATATCTCCGGTCCGACCGAATTTCAGATCCAGTTCTCTGTACTTGATGCCTTCTTTGAAGGCACAGACTGCTTGGTGGTTAGGCACATTCTCTACCGTGTGATGTAATGTGATCCATCTCTGGATGTAATTCCTCAAAGTTTCATTCAGCTTCTGCACACAAGACCGCAGTTCCGTCAGTCCTGCAGGTCACTTGCATGTTCCTTCAAATGTGGTGACAAACACTCGGGCGAGATCTTCCCAAGTGTAAATGCTGCTGGGTGCTAACTGGTTTAGCCACGCTCTGGCCGAGCCCTCCAACATGAGAGGCAGGTGCTTCATGGCCACTTCATCATTGCCGCCGCCAATCTGGACGGCCACTCGGTAGTCTTCAAGCCAAGTATCGGGCTTGGACTCACCAGTGAACTTGCTGACTCCAGTCGCCAACCTGAAGTTGGGAGGAATCACAGCGGCCCTGATGGCTCTACTAAAGCACTCTGGCCCCGAAACATGTGCTCTGCTGCTTGTAGGTGCGTCTCTGTCGTGACCTTCTCGGTGAGTTCTGTTCCTATCGACCAAACCTTGAACGAGAATGGATCTCGCATCAAAGCCTGGCTCCCTGGAGTCGACTGGGATCCTTCGCCCAACACTACGAGGGCGCCTGTCATCCTGTTGTCGAGGCGCATACGACCCGCTCCTCGGGGGAGGGGTGGGCACTCGACGTCGGTCATCACGATCAAATCGGTGATCATATTGCTCATGGTTCCCGTACTAATTACGCCGGTCCCCACGTCCCTCATGCCTCGGGGGCGATCTCGGACTATGAGCCGACTGGACTGTGTCTGCAGCAACGGATCTGCTGTGAATCCTGTTCCGCGACTGAGAAACAGCGGAATTCTGGTCTCCTGCTGCTCGGAGTAACGCTCTGATCTGCAGCAAGCCTCTACCAGCCTCCGACTGGGAAGTCTGAATCGACTCTGCTATTCGGGCTGCAGCTGCTAAATTCTGAACCGGAGTTCGATATACCTGCGGGGGCGGGAAGAGCTGACATCGACTGGATTCGGGAACCCGTTGTCGTGCACGCTCGTCGAGTGCTTGCTGGAGGTTCTCCAGTCGAGTGCAGTCGGCCAAGTTTGCCAGGCGCGCGTCCTCCAAGGCACGAGCCTCGGGGGTTTCTCCGACGATAGGAGTGTGCACTGCATCCATGTTCCGGCGACGAAGTTCTTCTCTCTGTAGCAACGTGAGAGGCTCGGGGAGATATTCCTCATGGGGACGCGACGGGTCGCCACCACCCGCGCCTCCATCGGTGCGGGGAAAACCGGGAGGACTGGGAGGTCCATCGGCCATCAGAACCTCCACCGCCGGATCGCTGCTGTCGCACTCGGATGCGGTCTTTGCGGAGCCAGTCGACAGATCGAACATGCCGTAGAGGGATTCATCGGGCTCGATCGCCGCGACTTGAGGGGTGGCCGACTGGTGTGCCACAACGTGTCTCACCCACCGCTGAAGTCTCGACCGACCGGAGCGCTTGCGCCGGCGGTAAACAGGGAGGGAGGACAACACAGGAGCCGACCGATAGGGGGTCGACGGTTGCCGCAAGAGAACGCCACGGACGCACTCGCTAAAGTGCGTTGCCCCGCGGACAGGGAGTGCATCCACGTCGAGCGGAGCCTCCTGAAGCCAAGCGGAGTCATCAGCGATGAACGTGAGCGCGCTGAGACGGATCTCGTGGCCCTCCACCAAAACTCCGCCGAAAACCATGATGATTCAGATCGGAAAAGATCGCAACTCCTCCAACAAATCGCTAAAACACCTGCCCCACGGTGGGCGCCAACTGTCGTGGTTCTAAGTCTGACAGTAATGTAGGGGGGTAAGTATGGAGAGGCAAGATCTTAGCTATGGAGAAGTTGTAAGCACATGAGGTTTACGAGTTCAGGCCCTTCTCGGAGGAAGTAATAGCCCTACGTCTCGGAGCCCGGAGGCGGTCGACTGGATTATGCGTGTATGGTTTACAGGGGTGTGAACCCTTTACACTGAGGAGGGGGGTGGCTTATATAGAGTTCGCCGGATCCCTTCAGCCCTTAGTTATGCAGGGTTTTAAATGCATTAAGGTCGGGCGTTACTAGTAACGCCCTTAATAAAGTGTTATGATGATCATAAAAGCTACTTAATAACCGACCGTTAGCGTACGGAGTGCCTTTAGGTCTCCTGGCCGTCGAGTGGTTTGGTCTTGGTCGAGTGATCGCTTCTTGGTCGAGTGTCTCTGAGTCTGTCGAATGGAACACTTCCAAGTCGATTGATAGGTGATTTCTTCTAGAGATGTCCTTGGGTAGGGCAGTTTGGACAGGTCCATGACTCTACCCTAGGTACATAGCTTCATCAAGTACTGCAGCACACTTGGTTCAAACAATGACGTGCACTTGCGTTGAGCGTGCAATGCGGAAGTGTTATCAGAATAGTTATTCTGCTAATATATATATATATATATATATATATATATATATATTAGTGTTGCTATTCATCACCCAGTGTTCAGAATAAGCTATTCTTCAGCCATGGTAATCTTATGACCGCTTCCTAAATAAATTACGTTTAGAATATAAATAGTTACATGCATATTAATTCAATATGTAAAATTTGGTATAAAAAACAAAGATATAGGTTATAATACCAAAAAAAATCACATTTTAAGTATGTTTTACACTATATTTTTACACTAGTAAGCGTGCACGTGCGACACACGTTTTGATTAATATCCGTAAGTTATAAACGATACAATTGGATATATACAACAAAAGTATCCAAATCAAATCATGTCCATAAACACAATCAACACTATTCACCAATACCTCTTGCTCTTTTCCTCGTATGTATAATTGTTGTGCAAAGAACATTTTTTATGGATACGACACATTTTTTTGCCGACTCAACATTCCAACCTTGGCTCAAAAATTGGAAGAGAATAAACAAAACTACAAAAGCAAGAACCGGGGCTTAAAGACCTAAGTGGCCAGAGGATTCGTTCGATTTAACTCACTAACCTGACACGTACTGCAAAGAATCGTCTTGCAAGAACCAGAGATAAAAAAGCACATGATCTTGGTAAGATTACACTGTCAAAAAGAAAATCTTGATGAGATTAGTAAAATTCAGAAGGATTCGAACATAACTGTGATGCTATGAAAAATTCCACCCAATAGCAAGCAGGGAAAATATTCTTTCTAAATAGGTAACATTCTCCAAGATAACTCATGAGCCTCACCAGAACAAATCTTATAGAATGAATATCACATCTTTGTAGTGAATCGATATAGCAGTTACATTCAGATTCATAACTTAAAAATAAAATTTACAATAGAATATATGAATGGCACTCCATACATATTTCTCTTTAATAGAGAATTTGGATGCTATGAAACAGATGTGTGGAAAATTAAAATGAAAATAGACAAACCTTACTGATGGATCATAAACCAAAATAAGGATATCTACTGAAATTAATGAGAAACTGCTACTCAGATAGAATAAATTAGTTACGACATTGGTACTGTCCATTGCCAATACTTGTGAAAAAACATTGTCACCTGATCGTCTTTAGTCGCATGCTTGCCGGCCCACTGTACATGTTAGAGAAGTGGTATGCAGCAAAGCAGGGGTGTGGGCAGCAATGCCGGATCTTTTACGACGGCGGGAGGGTGATGCCGGGACGATTGCGGTCGTGGCCAACAAAGTGGTGTGGGACGGAAGCCCCGATTGACATCCATGTGTGAGGCTCTTGGCTACCAAGAGTTCTGGGGCAAGTGTAGGTGTTCAGTTAATTTAGAGTCTCCATAGCAAACTCTGTTAATAAATAAGGGAAAGCATTGAAATGAAAATATGCTAAGGTAATTATGTACAGAGAACGGAAACGACTAATTGGTTGCTTCCCAATCTTCCGTCATAACACCAAATTGACAGAAAAAAACAGTACTATATTGAGGAAAATTTTATACCTGCATTATCCACACTGCATCCGTTACCTCTTGACATTGCTTCATTGATAGAAGGACCAAGTGATAAAATATATGCCGGTTTCACTGTTAGTGCTTTATTTAGGGCTGAATTCCTCTCTCATTTTGTCAGCGCAGATTTCTTATTGGACGTGTGTCAACTCAAAGAAATAACCAAGTGTCCATATATTGTTTCCAACACCATCAACTACAGTGAATGAAGACATCTAGTGAGAAACCACATAATCCACGCATCTAGTCTGAATGCCTTAGCCTTATGAGGTTCCATAGGTGGGACTTACTCAACATTCAGTCACACCATCATAAACACTTGGAGATCAATTCTGAAAACTGAATAACATGCCAAAGATGAAACAAAATACTTTCAAACTACAACTATCACTATTACGAAGTCAATGAGGAAGCAAGCTATAATAAAGAAATCAAATTAATCTAGTCCAATGTAGGTGCTTCCAATCTAATATTCCTGGTAGCAGCAAGCCATGTTGTAAGAAGGGAATTTTGATACAACTACGTATATCCAAGTGCTGCAAACAGGAGTTTATATGTCAGGAGCAGGAAAGTTAGTAGCAAGAAAAATCACGTCAGATAGAACACATGAACAAAAAAAAGATTTTGCCACATTATTACATAGAACTTCATTCTCTTTTTGGTGGTTCTTAACCTAGTGTCATCACGGCTCTGGAATCAAGACTATCAACTATATCTATGAATGATGGCATTTCTTTTGTGAGACATATTTCTAGATAAGAGTTACTGCAAATACATCTGATAGACTAATCATAAGGAGTTCAAAGTAAGCTTTGTGTTGTAAGATATAAGATTAATATCTTGGAGATGAATGAATGGCATGGAGAATTGGCAAAGAAGCGAATCTTCCTTCGATCTAGACTATAGATGTCGAGAAAACAAGATCTGGAGGAAGACAAAGGACAAAGTGTGTGATGCAGAGAGCGACGTGTGTGTCATGGACGCGACCATCTTCCTAGCCGCCTCTCCAGACCTCATAGCCAGCTACACCCCCACGGCACTCCATAGGCTGCCCTCCCTCTCGCAGTCCAGGCCTTCCATGCTGCGGGATGTCGGAAGCCGGAGGAATGCGCACCCTTTACGCACACACCCTCCGCCGCGCAGCTGCCACGGCATCATCGCGGCCGCGCCACAAGGGCCGCCACGCATAGCTCTGCTACCGTGGCCTGCATCCACCGCCGCGTCTGTGGCCGCCCGCTGCGTCCTGGTCTGCAGCCGCTGGTCGAGGGAGGAGATGGACCTTGCCGCCACTGACGCAGACCGACCACTCTGGTTCCGCGCCGCCGCTTCTCGAGGGAGGACATGCAGGCCGAGCGGCGCGCGGCATGCTGCGGGCGACACGAGGCTGGGGGCGCGGCGGCTCCTGTTCCCATGGCGGCGATGGGGAGGGAGCGTGGGCATTGTGCGTTAGTTTTGTGCGTGATTGCAGGAGATTCGTTGAATTATTATCTGAGGTGAGTAATTTCTTCACATTTTTTTTCATGCCTTGCGTGACTTACGGGGATTGATTTTGCGGGCGTGAAGTTTCCTCTGCGGTGGAGTTTGTTCAGTCAATCTAAATTACTAAGTACACACAAGAGAAAAATTAGATTAAGATAAACCGTTAGATTAAGTTTAGTGGGTTCAATCTTACGGTGATAATGGATCTGTGTACATTTTGTGAGGTGTGTTTAGAGAAGTTCTTGTTTGATTGTTTAATAGTAGTGGAGATTCGTAATTTTACGTAACATAATATATTTTTTACAATGAGTACATATTTTCTTACGCTCTCTTTTTATGTATGAAATAAGACAAAATTTATGAAACGCAAAAATACGATGCATTGATGTCAAAATTGAGAGGGGTAAAGAATAATTATTCCTTACCCAGGTTGACGAATAGCGCGACCCTATAGGTGTAGAATAAGTTATTCTTCACCCGAGGTAATCTTACAATCATTTTATAATTAAATTATGTTTGGAATTCAAATATTTATATTTCTGTTGATTGACTACTTAAAATTTTACATAAGAAAATAAAAAATATAGGTCATAAGACAACAAAATTTGCAGTTTATGTGTATTTTAGACTATGTTTTTACGTTTGTAATTTTACATAACATAAAATATTTTTTACGGCGATTATACATTTTCTTACGGTCTCTTTTTGCGTCGGAAATAAGACAAAACTTACAGAACGTAAAATTACGATGCATTGATGGTAAAATAGAGGGAGGGTGAAGAATAATTATTCCTCACCCAGGGTGACGAATAGTGAGACCCTATATATATGCATCCTACTACCGGGTGTAGCTACACCCATTTCTCATACTACTTTATATTTTTTACTATGTTCATGTAATATATCTAAAATATATCTAAGATACTCCAAAGCGAGTTATGTAAAAAAATTGCATGTGAGCCCATGTTTTTATCATATTTGTGAAAATACATACATATTTGTACGTAAAAAGAAGTATGCCAAAAATATACTACATACTACCTAAAAATAGTATATATATACTACCTAAATATTCTTACATACTACATATTACGTATACATACACCGCGGTATGGTAGATACTACCTAAAACGTACAAAATAAAAATGGGTGTAACTACACCCGGTAGTAGGAAAAATTTGTCATATATATCGGACCTACTCAACATTGTGAAGGTAAACATGAAGTCAAATCAGAGTTGAAGATAAACCAAATGCGAAGACTATGCAATTTTGATGCCACATAAAACACTTTAAAAAGATTTTGGTGGTGGAGTTTCCCACTCTATAGGAAGTATTAGACCCAGACACGACGCACAATTATCGTGGCGGTCCGAAGTCAAATTCCGCGTTAATGTATTCACACTTAGAATGTATGTCTTCATTGATTGAAGATATACGTTACTTTGTATGTTGCACATCTAAGTCATCAACATGCATAAGCGTTAGGATGTGTGTCCAAGTACAAGACATTTGAGGATTCTAAGATATTTAGCTCACACCGCAACTTGCAAAATATTTTCTCATCCAAGGGCTTTGTGAAGATATCTGCCAATTTCTCTTCACTGTTGACGTGAATGATATCAATATCTTCCTTCATGACATGATCTCTGAGAAAATGATGGCGGATCTGAGTGTGCTTTGTCTTCAAGTGCTGAACTGGGTTATTGGCAATCTTGATGGCGCTTTCATTGTCACAGTAGAGTGGCACATGCTTCAGGTGGATGCCATAGTCCTTAAGAGTTTGCTTCATTCACAAAAGCTGAGCGCAGCAAGATCCCGCAGCAATGTATTCATATTCAGCAGTGGAGAGAGATACATAGTTCTGCTTCTTTGAAGACCAACAGACAAGAGATCGTCCAAGAAAATGACATGTGCCTGATGTGGACTTGCGATCAACCTTGTCACTAGCATAAGTAGCATATGTGAATCCAACTAGATCAAACTCTGAGCCCTTTCGATACCATAATCCTAGTGTTGGGTGTAAGCCAAATATCGAAGAATTTGCTTCACAGCTAAGTGATGTGACTCCTTTGGTGCCGCTTGGAATCGGGCACACATGCAAACGCTAAGCATTATATCTGGCCTAGATGCACATAAATAGAGTAAAGAACCAATCATGGAGCGGTATACCTTTTCATCAAACTCTTTACCATTGTCGTCGGGACCCAGACGACTTTTGGTTGGCATTGGCGTCGTGTATCCTTTGTAGTCTTGCATTCGAAACTTCTTCAGGAAATCTTTGAGGTATTTCTCTTGTGATATGGAAATGTCGTTGCTCCGCTGACGGATTTGAAGACCTAGAAAGAATTTCAGCTCACCCTTCATGGACATCTGATATTGCTCTTGCATCATGTGTCCAAACTCATCACTGTATCTCTTGTCAGTGCAGCCGAAGATAATGTCATCCACATAGATTTGGCATACAAACAGTTCTCCATCATATGTCTTCGTGAAGAGTGTGGGATCTAGGGAACCAGGTTTGAAGCCTTTGCTCTTCAGGAAGTCTTTGAGTGTGTCATACCAAGCACGAGGGGCTTGTTTGAGGCCATACAGTGCCTTGTTGAGCTTGTATACCATACCAGGACGTTTTGGATCTTCAAAGCCAGGTGGTTGTGCAACATACACTTCTTCTACAATCTTGCCATTGAGAAAAGCACTCTTCACATCCATTTGGTACAGGAGGATGTTGTGATGGTTGGCATAGGCTAGAAGTATGTGAATGGCTTTAAGCCTAGCCATCGGAGAAAATGTTTCATCAAAGTCAATCCCTTCATCTTGAGTGTATCCTTGAGCAACGAGACGAGCCTTGTTTCTGACAACTTGACCATGTTCATCTTGTTTGTTGTGATAGATCCATTTGGTGCCAATGATGTTGTGCTTCCGAGGGTCAGGATGCTTAACCAATTCCCACACATTGTTCAGCTCAAACTGTTGAAGCTCTTCTTGCATCACTTGAATTCATTCAGGTTCCATGAAGGCTTCAGCAACTTTCTTGGGTTCAGATATAGAGACAAATGCAAAGTGCCCACAGAAATTTGCTAGCTGTGTAGCTCTTGAACGAGTGAGTGGACCAGGTGCATTGATGCTATCGATTATCTTCTCAACCTGCACTTCATTTGCAACACGAGGATGAACTGGACGAAGACTTTGGTCTTGCTAATCATTGTCTTCATTATCGGCATTGACTTTAGGCTGAGCACTGTCTTCGGGTTGATTAGGTGCGGAAACGATGAGTTCTTCTTCAGCCTGAGCCTCTGAAGGTATGATTTCTCCCGTACCCATAAGCTTGATGGATTCACTTGGTGAGACTTCATCTAGCACATTCGGCAGGTGCTCTCTTTATGAGCCGTTAGTTTAATCGAACCGCACATCCACAGTTTCAACCACTTTATAGTGAAAGTGGTTGAAGACTCTGTAGGAGTGCGAATCCTTTCTGTAACCAAGCACAAAACCTTCATGTGCTTTCGATGCAAATTTGGAAGTGTGATGTGGATCTTTGATCCAGAACCTAGCACCAAATACTCTGAAGTAACTGACGTTTGGCTTCTTACCATTTAGGAGCTCATATGATGTCTTCTTTAGAAGCTTGTAAAGATAAACCTGGTTGATGATGTGGCATGCAGTATCAATGGCTTCAGGCCAAAACTTCCTTGGAGTCTCTTACTCATCAAGCATCGTCCGAGCCATCTCAATGAGAGTTCTGTTCTTGCGCTCCATGATGCCATTCTCCTGAGGTGTGTATGGAGCAGAGAACTCATGAGTGATGACCAATGTGTCAAGATAAGTATCGAGGCCGGTGTTCTTGAATTCTGTGCCGTTGTCACTTCTAATGTGCTTGATCTTGATGCCATAGTTCTTCATGGCATGATTGGCGAATCATCTGAAGACATTCTACACTTCATTCTTATAGAGAATTATATGCACCCATGTTTATCTTGAGTAATCATCAACAATAACGAAGCCATAGAGACAAGAACTGGTAGTAAGAGTAGAGTAATGAGTAGGGCCGAATAAGTCCATGTGAAGCAGCTCGAAGGGACGAGATGTCGTCATGGTTGTCTTCGAGGGATGCTTAGCCCTTGTCATCTTTCCAGTTTCATAGACACCACAAAGATTATCCTTCTTGAACTTGACGCCCTCGATGCCTACGACATGTTTCTTCTTCGCGAGTGTGTACAAGTTCCTCATGCCACCAGGCCCTAGCCTCCAATTCCAGAGCGAGCACTCTAAAGCTTTTGCTAGAAGACATACGACCAACTGTGGTCCTACTGAGAAATCTACCATGTACGAATCGTATTTTCGATATCCTTTAAAGATTAGAGATTTGTCAGATTCTAGAAGCACAAGGCATCAATATTTTCCAAATATATCAACCATGTTCAGTTCACGAAGCATTGAGACAAACATTAAGTTGAAACCAAGGGATTCAACAAGCATCACTTTATCCATGTGCTGATCCTTTGAGATTGCAACTCTACCTAGACCCAATACCTTACTTTTACAAGTGTCAGCAAATGTGATGTGACTCTTGTCAGATGGACGTAAGGTTGAGTCCATGAGAAGACTTCGATCACCAGTCATGTGGTTAGTGCATCCACTGTCCATAATCCACTCAGAAGCCTTTGGTACCGTACCCTACAGTGCAGTTAGGGGGATAGGCTTCACTAAGGGAAATGTGAAGCATAAACATTTGACGAATAAGCATATTATCAAAGTTCAGATCCTGGTTAGGGCAGATAGGATGATTGTCAACTAATCCAGGGACAAAATACATAGTATGACCATTTGGGCATTTTATCTTGCGCCCCACAAGATGTTTTAGGTCCCCAGCATAAGCATCAGACGCCTTTGATTTTCGGCTGGAGACCTTTCCTTGCAAAAGAGAGTTAATTCTTCTTAACCACCCACATCCTCAGGGGTGGCTTCGAAGCAATGAGTCTAAGTGCAGCATCTGAGAAATTTGGGTTTGGAGCCCTAGCAAATAGCCTTGAAGGAGGTGAATAATACTCATAAGAATAAGCAGAATAGTTCTTGGTCTGATGAACATAGTGGTTTGATGAAACACGCTCATATTCATAAGTCTGAGTATGGCTTCCCTACAAAACATTGGCGTTAGGGTGACTCTGGTGAGTTCTCTTTCTGTATGAAGCCTTTGGACCATCTGAAGCCTTTGGTCTGGGGTTTGTCTTCTTCCCAGGTGGTGTCATGATGGCATGCACCTGAAGATTCTCAAGACAAATCTTGGGCACCCAGATCTTCTTCAAAGGGGTCCTTTCCTGTAGTTAGTACCAATATACCTGGCAAACACTTCACAATTCTGATTCTTAAAACATTTTATAGTTTGCATCAAAGGATTCATCAATGATAATAGGGTTAGCACAAGTGAAGGCATATAAGGTAGATGGATCCACTAAAGGTCCCTTTGCAGCAACCCATGTGGTTTTGGGGTACTGCTCAGGCTTCCAATAGGAACCATCAACATTCATTTTCCTCTCGAACCCAACACCCTCTTTCCTAGGGTTTCGGTTCAGAATTTGTCTCTTGAGGACATCGCATAGTGTCTGATGCCCTTTGAGGCTTTTGTACATCCCTGTTTCAAGCAATGTCTTCAACCTCGCATTCTCATCAGCAATAATAGTGGTATCCTCAGAAGAGGGGTTAGTTTCCACATTAGCAATTGAAGACATAGCAACAACAGTAGAAGTAGAACATCCAGCAACAGAAGCAACATTATCATGCTCAAGACATTTTAAACATGGTGGCTCAAAGTCTTCCTGAGCGGAACTAATCTGTTGAGAGCGGGGTGACTCGTTCTCCTTTTGAAGATCTTCATGAGCCGATCTCAAGTTCTCAAGCTCTTGCTTCCTTTGAAGATAATCATAGGAGAGCTTTCATGAGTAGTTGAGAGCATTTCATGATGACTTTCAAGTTCCTCGTACTTAACATGAAGACTTTTAATGTCTTCCATTAAGGCCTGAGTTCGAGTCACTTCCACGTCCAACAGGCATCGCTTTTGTCTAGCAACTTTTGAATATGTTCCATAGCATTTTGTTGTTCTGTTGCAATTTTAGCAAGTGTTTTGTAGCTAGGTTTAGATTCACATTCGGAGTCATCTTCACTTGAAGTTTGAAAGTAAGCATCGCGTGAGTTTACCTTGGCACCACATGCCATGAAGCAGTAGGTAGGAAAAGATGGCTCGGGTTTGGGAGTCATCGTTTTGAGAGACTCCTTGAATTAGAGGAACCATGGGTCCTGACATGTTCGGTGACCTTCATAGACGTCATAGATCCGGTCCCATATAAGCTTTGCATTCCATAGATGCATGATGCGCCTGAACTCGTCTCTTGACAGACGGGAGCATATAATAGCCTTCGCCTTCGTATCCATAAAGGTGTACTTCTGAATATCATCAGCACGCGCCATCTTGCATCAATCGGTGAGACCAATCTCCGTGACAGTCCAAAGCTCACTATCCATAGCTAGAAGGTGCTTCCTTATCACAGCCTTCCATCGAGGATAATCATGACCATGAAAAATGGGGCACGCAGTGGAGACCTTGATTGTCCCTGCAGTCGACATAGCTGAAACTCCAGGTGGTTAAACCGAATCACACAGAACAAGGGAGCACCTTGCTCTAATACCAATTGAAAGTGCTAGTTATCGATTAGAGGGGGGGGGGTGAATAGGCGATTTTTATGAAAGTCTTCAAAACACGGGGGCTTTGAAGACAAACAGAAGAAATGAACCTATTGATATGCAGTGGAAGGTAGACTACACTAGACAAGCCATAGTCAAGTAAGAAATGAAGTGAGAGCATGAAGACTATCCACAGCTAGGTAGTATGGATCAGGGTGGAAGATAGTATGAAGCCAAAAGGTAAATAGTCTGCACTCAGTGAAGTCAATCAGATCATACAGGCAAGCAATGAATTCACGAAGACAAACTGTAAAGTAAAGAGAAGTGAAGGATAGAACTAGTAGCTTGATAAAGACAAGGATTTGGTGGACCAGTTCCAGTTGCTATGACAATTGTAAGTCTGGTTAGGGAGGCTGAGATTCAACTCAGAAGACTGCGTCTTCACCTTATTTCCCTTGAGCAAAGGACACATAGTCCTCGCCCAATCACTCTGGTATGTCTTCAAGGTAGACTTCCAAACCTTCACAGACTTCGTTCATCGGCGATCCACAATGACTCTTGGACGCTCAGAACGCGAAGCCTAACCGGATGGAGGATTCACAATCCTCAAGTGTAACAAGTCTTCAGATCACGCAGACAGAAAGACTTCAGTGATGCCTAACACTCTTTTGCTCTGGGTGTTTTGGGCTTTGTCCTCGCAAGGATCTCTCTCTCAAATGCTTCGGAGGTGGGTTGCTCTCAAACGACAAAATCCATGCACTAACTCTGAGCAGCCACCAATTTATGGTGTAGGCGGTGGGCTATTTATAGCCAGGAGGCAACCTGACCTGATTTGTCCGAGATGACCCTGGTTCACTAAGGAACTGACACGTGTCCAATGATCAGATTTCAAACACACGCGGCATCTTGACTTGGGCTACAAGTTAAGCTGACTCATCCAGCTCTTGATAAGATTTTGTCTCATTGTCTTTGCTTGAAGACATAGGGTTTTGTTGAGCATCACATCAGTCACTCTGACTTTGTTCACTTGGACCCCACTTAACAGTACGGTGGTTCCTATGACTCAACAAAGAAGAAAAGGAAACTACGAAACAACTATGTCTTCGTACTCCATAGTCTTCATACGATGTCTTCTCATGTCATAGTCTGTAATGTGAATCTCTTCACGGACCACCATTGTCTTCAATGTCTTCACACATTTTTAGGGGTCATCTCTGGTAGGTAAACCGAATCAATATGGGACTACTAACTGTGTTATCTTGCAATTCTCACAAACACATTAGTCCCTTAACCAAGTTTGTCATCAATACTCCAAAACCAACTAGGGGTGGCACTAGATGCACTTACAAATACCATGTATGATGTTGAAAGGCAGATTCTTCATGATGCCAACAACTTCTTCATAATAAAAGTTGTGGCCCTTGATTGGACTGAGGGTGTTGGTCAATATCCTATATATAGTCCTTGGCACATAAAGAAGTTCCTTTACGAGGAATTTGGTTCTAGGATCTTGTCCTGGCTTCAAAGGCTTCATCAGCACTTGCATTAGATGGTTGGAGAGCTCAGGTTCATCATAGAGGCGCCTTGCACCTTCAATGGGAGGACTGACTGGGAAGGCGTGAAGCAATTTAGAGGCCGGTGCTTTGTAGTGAGTATTTTCTGTCATCCAGTCCAATACCCATGAATTCACATATAAAATGTTGCCGGTGATGTGCATCGTTGCATAGAACTGAAGAATGAGTTCTTCATTCTCGCAAATGTCGGTGCAGAGATTGAGTAGCCCAGTGTCATGAAGAACACTGAGGACTGGGGTGAAGCTTGGCAGCGACTCCATATCCACATGAGGAATTTGATCATGGTCAAAGATCTTGTCTTTATCAAATAGTAGTGAGGAATAGAAGTTCATTTGACTTGCTATCCAGAAGCGCTTGCGTCTAAGTCTTGCAGAGTCATATGGATTGTAATCCGTAAAGAAAATGTGCCCAGCGAAGAAGTCATCAGCCTTGAACTTCTACTTCTTGGAGTGAGGATTCTGAGGCTTGGGCTGAAGATTAACTGTTGAAGTTTTCACAGCCTCTTGAATCACAGTCTCTAGAGCGACAGGCTGAGGAATTTCGGTGGCAATTTCTACAGTAGCCTTGGCCTCCATTTCTTCAGCAACATTTTCATCAGCGCTAGTGGCTGGAACTTCTTCAGGAATAGTGAGAAGAGAAGCTTGATGTTCTTGATTGGTAGAGGCAGGGAAAGCAATAGTGATGGGTTCAATGATGAGGGGCTCTAGGGCAGAGGCATGCACTTTCTTTGAAGACTTTGAAGCCTTTGTCTTCAACTTCTTTTTGGAGGGAGCACCATCAGAGGTGTCTTTCAGCTTCCTCTTCCTGGCTTCAGCTTTGGCTTGCCTTGTCTTCTTCTGGTCGGAAGCTGCTGAGGGGACCTTTGGCTTCGAGCCAATCATGTTGGCAGGGAAGACTATGATTGGTTGTTCTTGCCATGCAGCTTCGGGTATGGCTTCAGCAGACTTCTTTTTTTTCTTGCTAGCCATCTTGGGGTCGATGCCAGGACGCCCAAGAGCCTTTCTCTTCTCAGCTTCATTGTGTGCTTACACACATTTCAGCGCATAGTATTTCATGCGCTCGCGTGAGCCTTTGGCTTCTTCATGCTTCTTGTTGAATTCGTCCTTGAGGTCATTCATCATCTTCTTGAAGATTTGCACATCAGCCACGCTGAGCTTGGCCATGTGCTTCTTGAAGTTTGCCTTCTCATAATCAATCTTGTTCTTTAGCTCGACAATTTTCCGAGCCAGAGCAAGTTCATTTGCAATGGCGCCGTGAAAGGTGACGCTGATGTCCACTGGCAGCTGGAGATCATCAATGTTGATGCTTTGGTCCTCAAACCATTCATCAATGAAGTTGTTCAGAATGTCAGCATCAAAGAGAGGCAGATCATGAAAGATCTCTGTCTCTTGCTTGCTCTTGATCAACATCTCTAGAGCTTCATCACTAAGATCTTCATCATTGGACAAATCAATGGTGTTTTCCACATTGCGCAGAACGACAACAGGAGTCAGGTCATGCCTTGAAATCTTCTTGGGCTTCTTGGTCTTCTTGGTCTTCTTGGAGACATGAGACAAGTCTTCAGACTACACACTGGGTTCAGGAGGTGCAGTCTTTAATGGCTTCATAGTCGAAGCTTTTGGTGCAGCAGAGGGCTTTGAAGCTTTTGACTTCTTCTGCTTCGGTGGTGTAGGTGCATCTTCAGAGTCTGCATCAGCAGTAGATTGTTCCATCGTGCCCTCTGAGCAGCAATATGGGAGAGGAGCCCATCGAAGCTATTGAAGGGCCCGATGACACTAGGATTGGCGTCACTGTCGGATTTCGGGTTCCGGCAAAACCCTTGCGGTTCGAATACTGGGGTGCGCACGAAGATCTCCCCCCTCTCTAGCTCGCACACTGAATGATCTCACGGCCTAGCTTGACGGACCCAAAGAACACAAGACACAAGATTTATACTGGTTCGGGCCACCGTTGTGGTGTAATACCCTACTCAAGTGTGGTGTGGTGGATTGCTTCTTGGGCTGAGGATGAATAGTTACAATGGAAGAACAGCCTCATGGGGAGAGGTGTTCTTGTGCTTGGTGAACTTGTGAGGCTAAGGGTGGAATGGCTCCGATCCAAGATGAGATGCCTCCACCCCAGGTCCTCTCTCCTAGCTATGGTGGCAGCCAGTCTATTTATAGAGGCCTTGGTCCCCTTCCCAAATATTGAGCGGGAAGGGATCCCACAACAGCCAAATTCGAAGGGAGACAACTAGTACAAGTTATCCTGACAAAAGTAGTCTTCGCGTGCCAAAGGCTCTGGTGGTAACGCCATCTTGGGCTCCACGGTGACCTCCATCCTGCCGTCCCGCTGGTCTCGGTCTTGTTGCACCGATATGGAAACCTTTGTCTGATGCCTTGGAAATCCTCCTCTGCGCTTGCCTCCTTAGCACCAAAGAGGAAATGAGGACACTGCGCTTGCTGGCACCAGCCTGGCACCCACCTGGTCTTGATCATCATGGCTTACGTCATTGGAACCTCGCGAGGTTCGCCTTGCCTTGATCTCTCCACCCCTCGCGAGCCAGCCTGGTGAGGCCATCCCTGAGGAGGTCTTGCGTCGTTCGCCTCGCGAGGCTTGGCCCCTTGCGGGGGTCTTGGGTGTTTGCTGGTGAAGATGGGCCATACGAGGCCGCTGGGGGAGCCACGCTGCGGGCCGTAGGCAGGCAAGTCTGGGGACCCCCATTCCCAGAACGCCGACAGTAGGCCCCGGGCCCAAGGCGCGCTCGGGCTTGGCTTCGAGGTGAAGCCAAAGGGCAAGTGCGGAGCGCTATGGGCCACAACAGCCAGTGGCCTTTGTCGATGCGTGGCGACTGATTGGACGTGGGTGTCTCTGCTTCCCCACGTAGCCTAGGCAACTGCCCAACTTGACAAAAGACTAGCGCGGGCTACGCTCGTCTTCATTGCTTTCCGCCGCCTTGCTCCAGATCCCCTTTCTTGCCCCCTTTCTTCCGAAACCTCTAGATCTGCTCTGATCCCCTTCCAAGCTTCCGTCCAATGGCGCCCCGAAAGACCAAGGTTGACTCGCCGCCCGCCTGGTACGAGCCGGGCCTGGAGGCGCCCATTGTCTCAGCGAAGAACCTTGCCGTCATGTAGCTGCTGACGGCGAGGGAGAACAACGAGAAGGGGGAGACCATGCTCCAGGCAGGCTCCGCCGTGCCCGAAGCCCCGAAGAGCTTCTTCTACCCCTTCTTTATGGGCAGCATCGTCGCCGGCCTTGTTCCCCTCTTCTCCGACTACTTCTACGCGGTCCTCCAGCACTACGGGTTACATGCTCTTCATCTCCATCCCAATTCCGTTCTTCTCTTGTCCATCTTTGCCTTCTACTGTGAGGCGTACGTCAGGGTGATGCCGTCCGTGGCATTGCTGCGCCACTTCTTCTACCTCCGGATCAACGAAGGCCACACCACGGGGTGCGCCAACTTCATCGCAGCGGGCAAGGCCAACGGGATTTCGAAGACCGGGAAGAAGGTCGATGGCTTCAGGAGCAAGTGGGTTATGATGGATGCCAAGTGTGTCCACCCACGACTGAAGCTGCCGATGGGGATGCCCCGGCCTAATGAGGGGTGGTCCTGCGAAGCTTACCGATGGGGATGCCCTGGCCTGATGAGGGGTGGTCCTGCGAAGCTTACCGACGAGCGGGCTAAGCTAGTGCCGGAGAAGATGAACGCCGACCTGAGGCCGGGCAGCGTGAAGGCGGCGAAACTGACGGGGGCCATGCTTCTGAAGGAATTCTTGGCGTAGTGGGTGGCTCCTCTCCAGGCGCGCACGCGCCCCCTGTGGACGCTTGTGGATGGGGAAGACAAGCTCCGCTTGAGCCCGAAGGCCTTGTCCGATGAGGAGCTGGCCGCGGCCCTCCACCTCCTGGTCGGAGACGACCAAGAGTATCCGCCGAATCCCCACGCTCCCCTGTTGCTCCGGAAGGACGGGGTGTAGGTCATGGATGCCATGCCCACCTTTGACAGGCGCGGCCTGGTGCCGCCGGTGCCTTTTGAGGTTCCTGCGGCAACGACGACGGTGGACGTATCTTCTGGTGAGCCCCGTAGGGACGGAGAGGAGGAGGAGCAGGAGGACGAGGAGCACGACCTAGAGGGAGCCCCCGAGGAGATGAGGGAGACCTCCCCCTTGCGCAAGGCTGACATCCTCTGCCTCCTACCCGACGACGATGGCGAGGACGATATCCTCCTGGAGAAGGGGGAGCCGCCCGTGGTTCCAATGAAGGGCAGGTCAGCGCTGCTTTCCCGAGACGATGCTCCTGCCTCACTATCGCCTGGAGGTGCTTCCGGCCTAGCTGCTGCCCCTGCTTCTACTCCCGGAGCTGGCGCGCCCGTGCCACGGGTAGCGAAGCTCTCCGGCTTCAATCTCCCGAAGCGACTATGCCGTGGTGGACTAGTAAGTGTTCTCGTCCCGTCTTGTTCTTGCTCCTTATTCTTCTTCTTCGTTGTGCAACTAGGCCTGCGGCGAAGAGGAGAAGGGAGAGTGGGGTGGCACCGCTTGAGCCCAGATGGCCTCCTGCGGCTGCACCCTTCTCCATGAGTGAAGGTGGAGATGGCGCTCGTGCTTCTCCAACCCGATCATTCTCGCAAGCCTGGGTGGAGCATCCTCGGGAGAAGTCAGCCCCCGAGGCCCCGCTGGTCCCGGAGGTGCCAACTGTCGGTGTCAAAACCGGCATATCTCGGGGTAGGGGGTCCCGAGCTATGGATTCTGGGATCAATGGTAACAGGAACGAAGGAGATGATGTTTTACCCAGGTTCAGGCCCTCTTGATGGAGGTAAAACCCTACGTCCTGCTCTTGTTTATATTAATGGATGATCAAGTACGGAGTTGATCTACCACGAGATCATATGTTGTGGTCTAAAACCTGAGGGTATGAGGAATATGTCATAATCATCTAGCGACTAGCCCGGCCTCGGTTTATATAATGTACAAGAGTCCTATGATAAGAAGAGTCCTAGTCGAATACGTTGGTGGAGAGGAGTCCTTCTCTTGATCATCAAGTCTTGTGGAATCTTCCTCATGTGCGGCATGAGCTGCCCAAAGTGGCCCATGAGTGAATGGACATGGGGGGTCCTCGGCGCGATCCAGCTGGTCGGGAGATGACGTGGTGAGTACCCCCTAGTCCAGGACATCGTCAGTAGCCCCCTGAACCGGTCTTCATGTGGGGGATGCTCCTCGATTCTTCCGAACTGTTCTTCATCTTCGGTCTTCGGTCTTGAAAACTGGTTCAACAAATCTTCTTATCTTTGATCATGAGGATCTCCGAAGTAAATCCGAAGAGTTTACACGTCGGGTATCCTGAGGAGCCCCTTTAAGTTATCGGCCGTTATCAATGCCTTGTTATTTTACGCCCACCTCGGGTTTGAAGTGTTTCCCGTGCGGCGGTGTCCTCTTGCGTCCGAGCTCCAACGCCGGACTGCATTCGAGGTATCTTTTGCACCCGAGCGCCAACGCCGAACCGCTTCCGAGCTTCAACGCTGGAATGTATCCGAGCTCCAACTCTGGACTGTATCCGAGGTGTCATAGATTACCTTGGTCTTGAAAAAGTTTTAGCCGAGCTTAATGCCGGAAATGCCCTCTGAGGAGCGAGCCACTTGCATCCGAGCTATATGCCGAACTGCTTCCGAGGTGGCTGAACACCTCGGTCATGGGCTGATTGTTTGCGGATTTTATTTCCGATGTGTATAAATTTATTTGCTGATGAGATGTATGGCTAGTAGCCCTCAAGGTGTCTGTCGGCCTAAAATCTGAGATGCACCTGAAGGAAAATATGAAACCGTTGATCCTAGTAGCTTTTGAGACTCAGGTCGTGAAGAGGATCAACTCCTAGATCGACAACATTCATATTAATAGAAACACAGTGTAATATATTAGAGGTAATAGTGTTCGGCGGACGGACCCTTGAGAGAGGGTTTTGAGAAGTTGCCGTAATATATTAGCTTGATGCGGGATAAGTCCCACATGGTACTTATTGTTGTCTCAAGACGCGTTTGCCCACAGTTCGGTCCAGCCGAACACTAAGCACTTTGAATTTTCTGCATTGAATAGGCAAATCAGTAGCCCCCGAGACACTGGTCTGGTGGCAACACGAGATCAGGGGATCGATATGCCCCCTTTTAATATTAGTGAATGATAAGCCCGAAGCCCAGTAGCCCCCGAGCCTTAATGTGGGCACGGGTGGCCGAATTAAGGATCGATATCCAGAGTAAAATCACAAATTATGTGTAATGATTCTACCTATCCAAGTACTTTACATCATTAATGCTCGGATCCGCATTGTACAAAACTTTGTTGACCGACCATCGGCTTCAACCTCCTCGGCCAAAAGCCGGGGAGTGTTTGTCCTACTTTATAAAGCCGTTATAAGGGCAAAGGTTTATGGAAAACAAGGCAATCCGGCCATACGGTTTTATAAACAAAGGTATGCAGAGAGATATGAAACATCTTCCAAAGCAAATAATCCCGGTATTGGTTCCTTTCTTTGGGTTTTCATGCTGATCGTGATCATCAAACATCACCTCCAATCAATGTGGGAGGAAAATATTGAGGATTTAGTTCGGGGAAAGTTCCCGAACTCTATGGTATTAATGAACCAAAATTTTCACTTCCGTCGTTGCTAACCAATTATATCCTTTAAGATCACTATCTTTCGGCTTCAGCCAGTCTGAGGTACTAACTCGGATGACCCGGTAGTAACAATCACAGAGGTGCTGTCTTTACCGCCTAGCCGAAAAATCGAGAACATAGGGGTAAGCACAGGAGCCAGGCAACCCAGCTTGGCCGAAATCTTAAGTCAAATTGATGCATATTTACGGCTTTATAATGATGATTACGGAAGGTAGCCCTCGTATATAAAATACGAACATCGATGATATATTTATTTTGACTTCGTTGCAACCATTTATCACTTGAAAGTGGCCCATCGTCGGCTTCCACCCCCTTGAGATGCTACGCAGGGTGTTTCCGCAATAACAAGACAACCCTGAGCCGACGTCTCGGTGCCCGAAGGCGGTTGTGTTAGCAGAAACGAGGCAATTAGATATGTGGGCTTTATAACTTTCACTTAGTCATAGGAGCTTTAAACTGGGGAAGCTAGCTACGAGCCCTCGGTTATTGTTTGGCATCGACCGAAGTCTAGCCATTATCACTTCGGCCAATGTTATGAAAGGCCCATCGTTTAACACGGGGTAATCGGTATTGATCTATAGTTTGATACCGTCATCAGATCGCTGACCAGTTTACGCCCATTGTGACAGTCAGTTTTTGGCTTTCTCCACTGAGGTGCTTAACCATTCGAGTTGGAAGCACAATCGCAGTGGTTCTCCCTTTGCACACCTATCCAAACGAAGCAAAACGTAGGAGGCAAGCACAGGAGCCGGGCAACCCAACTATTGACCAAAGACACAATTCGAAACCGATGCATATATAGAAATATCCGAGAATTTTTGTGCCGAATCTCTAAAGGTGTCCAGCGCTGCACTACGAGACTTATGTTGGAAACAAACAAATAGTTTAAAAGTGACATAGGCTTGAAAACCAAAAAACTTCAGTAAAAACTTTACGCCCTAACTAAATCAAGTCATTTGGTGCCAATCCAAAAATTGGTCTTACTTTTGCGCTTCTGTCGTGCATTAATATGACACATCCAATATCAAGACATCAAGCGGGCCATCCTATGGCTACAACCTCCTATCCCGAAGGCGGAGTATTGCTTGTTAGACCAGTTTACTGAACTAAACTCAAGCGGTCATTAGAGAGAAAATGGGCTATCCGGCTATTGACCACACACTCGCGTCGAAAAAGGAGTGATAGAAAAAGATTTGGCAACGACTAGGAAGAAACACATTTACTATAAAACGGCTCATATAAATTTAAGAGCCCCCCAGTAAACTTGGGTAAAATAATTTTATGTATAATGATTGTATGTACCGAAGTACTTATATCATATATGTGTTCACCCGAACTTTTAAACACGTCTTAACTGACCATCGGCTTCTCCCTCTTCGGTCAAGGGCTGAAAAGTGCTATGTACTCCACCTGTCAAGAATATCGATGGTGCTTATGATAACCAAGCAATCAGGCCATAAGGCTGTAACAGACAAAGCGCACTCAGGGAACTTATGCTATATTACTGACGAAGTGTAAGAAGCATCTTCGAAGAAAATAGTACCCCCGTCGATACCTTTATTCGGTTGCTCATTGTTACTATGAGACTTGTGCAATAGATTTTTGTACTCATGAGTTCCGTTGTGTGCCGACCATGATTGAAAACAATAAGAGCGCTAGCTTTCGACTTCACCCAGTATGAGGTCCAAGCTCGAATGACCTGATCGTGACAATCGCAGAGGTGCTCCCTTTACTCCCTAGCCGAACAATCGGGAACGTAGGGGTAAACACAGGAGCAAGGCAACCCAGCTTGCGGAACACTTAAGTCAACATGGTGCATATTGTGGCGTAATACACGAATAAGGAACGAAGCCGTACAAGTATAATCATATGCAAGATGGAAGGCTTTATAAAGGAAGCCCCCAAGTAAACGGGGTATTTGAATTTGTGTGTCACAAACAAAGTTTTGACAAGGAAGTTTTTCACAAACAACTCTTTGCCAAAAAAGTATAATGCTTGGTCGAACCGAACAAAATTTAAAATTTTAAACTTTGAGCATAAGAGCGACTTAGCTGGTTATTGTGTTTGGCATTGATGACGCAGTCTGAGCTTACATCGGGACGAGGTCCCAGTCCCCAAGCCGGTCCCGAGGTGGCAGATCGAAGAGCTCGGCACTCCAGAGTGGTGACATAGCATAGCAATGCAGGCCGGCAGAGTGACGCCGAATTCCTCGACGTGGTTTAATGAAGTGAGGACGAAGGCCCCAGTCCAGCCGAGGTGACAACACTGCCCGACGCGGATCATTTACCTATGCACAGGAAATAGTGCAAGCCGGAGATAATAGTAATAATAATAAATTGAAAAACTTTGTTGCATAATTAATAATTTATGCAAAGTGAGTAATAAAATAAATATGGCATGTGTGCCGAACACTCGATGAGGTAGAGCTCCCTCAGCGATGCCGAAGTCCCGAGGCAACCGAACATGTCGTTATAGCAATTCGACCAACAAGGTGATCATGCAGCCGATTTAGGCCGATTGGGACGATGACGTCGGCTTGCCGAAGTGACCGCGTGACGCAGTCGAAGTCGATTACCTACACACGTGGCCTGGCACTGAAGTCAATGTCGATGCAGGGCGTCGGCGTGATGCGGTAAAGACGTGGCAAAGCCGAACCACCACGCTACCTCGTTAATGCGGCCACCATTTGATAGACCTGTGTACAGATGATGGAGCAAAGCAGAGTAATAATTCCTTGGGAAAAATAAACCAAAACAAGCAAAAATTACTAGGATTAATAGCACCTAGTTTATTTTTTGTAGCAATGCGAAGAAAGGTGACTCCCAAAATTGGGACTCGATCCGCACACCCATTGTCTGATGGGCGATAAAGCGACGGCATGGCGACGCTGGCAAATGTTGGCTTGTGATATGTCTCCAATGTATCTATAATTTTTGATTGCTCCATGCTATATTATCTACTGTTATGGACATTATTGGGCTTTATTATCCACTTTTATATTATTTTTGGGACTAACCTATTAACCGGAGGCCCAGCCTAGAATTGCTATTTTTTGCCTGTTTTAGGGTTTCGAAGAAAAGGAATATCAAACGGAGTCTAAACAGAATGAAACCTTCGGGAACGTGATGTTCTCATCGCATACAACTTAGGAGACTTGGACCCTACGTCAAGACATGTAACAGGAGGCCACGAGGTAGGGGGCGCGCCTACCCCGCCCCCCCCAGGCGCACCCTCCACCCTCGTGGGCCCCCTGTTGCTCCACCGATGTACTTCTTCCTCCTATATATACCCACGTACCCCCAAACGATCAGATACGGATCCAAAACCCTAATTCCACCGCCGTAACTTTCTGTATCCACGAGATCCCATCTTGGGGCCTGTTCCGGAGCTCCGCTGGAGGGGGCATCGATCACGGAGGGCTTCTACATCAACACCATAGCCCCTCCGATGAAGTGTGAGTAGTTTACCTCAGACCTTCGGGTCCATAGTTAGTAGCTAGATGGCTTCTTCTCTCTTTTTGGATCTCAATACAATGTCCCCCTCTCTTGTGGAGATCTATTCGATGTAATCTTGTTTTTGCGGTGTGTTTGTTGAGCCGATGAATTGTGGATTTATGATCAAGTCTATCTATGAATAATATTTGAATCTTCTCTGAATTCTTTTATGTATGATCGGTTATCTTTTCAAGTCTCTTCGAATTATCAGTTTGGTTTGGCCTACTAGATTGATCTTTCTTGCAATGGGAGAAGTGCTTAGCTTTGGGTTCAATCTTGCGGTGTCCTTTCCCGGTGACAGTAAGGGCAACAAGGCACGTATTGTATTGTTTCCATCGAGGATAACAAGATGGGGTTTTCTTCATATTGCATGAGTCTATCCCTCTACATCATGTCATCTTGCTTAAGGCGTTACTCTGTTTTTAATTTAATACTCTAGATGCATGCTGGATAGCGGTCGATGAGTGGAGTAATAGTAGTAGATGGAGGCAGGACTCGGTCTACTTGTCTTGGACGTGATGCCTATATACATGATCATACCTAGATATTCTCATAACTATGCTCAATTCTGTCAATTGCTCAACAGTAATTTGTTCACCCACCGTAGAATACTTATGCTCTCGAGAGAAGCCACTAGTGAAACCTATGGCCCCCGGGTCTATCTTTATCATATCAATCTCCTACTACTTACTTATTTACTTTGCTATTTACTTTGCCTTTATTTTACTTTTCATCTTTATCATAAAAATACCAAAAATATTATCTTATCATATCTATCAGATCTCACTCTCGTAAGTGGCCCTATAGGGATTGACAACCCCTATTTGCATTGGTTGCGAGGATTTATTTGTTGTGTGCAGGTGCGAGGGACTTGCGCATAGCCTCCTACTGGATTGATACCTTGGTTCTCAAAAACTGAGGGAAATACGTACGCTACTTTGATGCATCATCCCTTCCTCTTCGGGGAAAGCCAACGCAGTGCTAAAAGAGGTAGCAGCTTGCCGAGACAAAGCCCCCGATCCAGCTAACGTGACGAAGCTGGTCGGCTGGTGACTCCGGAGTCACCAGAGTATGTTGATGAAGAAATAGCAACGTCCTCGATCCAGCCGAGGTATTGAAGCCTCCATGTCAGCCGATGAGTCGAAGCAGGTCGGCTGGTGATGCCGAAGTCACCAGAGTAGGTTTGATGAAGATATGGTGAAGCCCCCAGTCCAGTCGAGGTGACGAAGCGGGTCGGTAAGGAGACGTTGCAGCTGTCGTGTCAGCTGAGGTGTTGAAACAGTTCGGCGTGATGGACATCAGCCTGAAGAAGCAACAGTGCGGCCATGCCGATGCAGGTCGTAACTTGTGACGCGGTCAATGCCGGCTTGATGATGTGACCATGCGGCGATGTCGGTGTGCCTGCTCCGTGCAATCGTAGGGTGGCGATGTTGGTGATGATTTATCCTTTGTGATTCCGAACTCTTTGTTCGGCTCGCTGACATGATGATCCGAAGAAGTTGGGCTCGGCTCAACATTTCACATCCCTGTGTTAGTCATGCATTAGGTTTGGTTGAACATGTGCATCATGTTTAAATTCCCAGAAAACTGAAATGGGGATGACAGAACCCCCAGCACCCCCTGGAACAACTAGGGTTTACTAAAAAACTTTTTCAATGAACCTGAAATGCCCTTCTAAAAAGCCCACCCTTTTTGTTTTGGGTTAAAACCTTTGACAAAAATATTGCACATTTTTCTAGGACATCTTAAGGTCATTGGATTAATTCTTATAGTATTTGCATTTGGGCATTTAAATGCTATAAAATATTTTAAATGCTCAAATAATCATAAACTAAAATGTTTGCTGTTGGATATATTCTAAGCAGTAGCCATGATTAATTTTATGATTTTGGAAATGCCCTGGCATTTTTAACAAAGCCCTGAAGTTACAGAAATAATAGAATAAATGAAAAACAGAAAAAGAGAGAGAGAACAGAGACTTACCTGGCGCAGCCCACCTAGCCCACCAGCTCGGCCCAGCCCACTGGCTCCTGCCAGTCGTCCTCCTCCTCTCGCGAGGAGGACGAGAGGCGCGTGGCCGGCGCCCGCGGCCACACACCGGCCACCTCCTGCTTCTGCCGACGCCCCGGGCGCGCCTACGAGTGCCACACACTCCCTCTCGTTCCCCTCTCATTCTCCCCACTCTCCCCGTGCCCCTCTCCCTCCTCTGGTTCTCTCCCCATCCCCTGCCGAGTGCAGCTGTCGCCGCCGACAAGCACCACCACGGCCACCGCCTTTCCCTTGCTTCTCTCACCGGCCCAGAGGCTCCGCCTCGACCCCCTCTTCCTTCCAACCAGAGCCACGCCACCGCGGGAGCTCCACATCGCCTCCACGAGTCGTCTTCCCCGAGAATGGCCGCCGGACTCCATCGACGGATTCACCGTCTCCGAGCAAGCCGAGCCCCTCTTCGTGACCGCTGTGAGCTCCGCCACCGTTTCCCCCTCTCCCCGCGCTCGTCCGCGTCCTCTAACCACCATGGCCATCGGAGGCGAAGCTCGCCGCCGCCACCGCACGTCACCGTCGTGGCCACAGCCACGTTGGGTCGCAACCGAGCACGCCATCGTCTTCAACGCACTCGCAGGAGCCCGTAGCACCCCCGCACGCCCCTCGCCGTGCCTGCTAGCGACTAGTTCGACCTCGCCCAAACTCCGGCCGCCATGGACATGCTCGCCGCCGTCGTTTCCAGCCACCCCAGCTCCACCCACTGCCACCACTCGACGCGGCTCACTCCCCGCATCACGTAGATGGTCTCCGCCATCCTTTTGGTCACCGAAGTGCAAAAACCCGCGCTGCTCCGCCGCGTCTGGCCTCACCGGCGGCTAAACGCCGGCGAGCTTGACCACTTTTGACCATGGACTGACGCGTGGGCCCAGGTTGACTTCCCCCCTGAGCCTATGACAGGTGGGGCCGGCCTGCTAATTAGTTTAGGATTAGTGTTAACTAATTTTAATTAGTTTAGTCACTGACATGTGGGCCCAGGCCCAACTGACAGTTAATTAGTACTAACTTAATCCTGTTAATTAGCTGAGACATTGACAGACAGGGCCCACCGGTCAGGTTTGACTGGCCCTGGCGCCTTTGACTCGCTGACGTCACTCTGACGCAATGCTGACGCAGTAAATCCTTTTCTGGATTTATTCTTTAATAGGAAATTCCAGAAAATAGCCAAAACTTCTAAAAACCATAGAAAATCAACCATAGCTCCAAATCAATCAATTTATATATGAAAAATGATGATAAAAAATCAATCTATCCATCTGTAATTGTTTCATGCATGACAAAACAAGTTAACCTTGTTGTTTAAGCAAAATGAGATAATGCACTAATAAGGATATGTTAAATTAACTAAAATTTGAATCTTTGATTCAAATGAGTTCATTCCTTTCTGTTTTAGCTTGCATTAGGCCAAGACACATTCATTTTGCCATGTCATAGCATGCATCATATTGTTGCATATTGCCATGTGTTGATTATGTTCGGTGTGTCTTTCATGGTAGGTTCTGCCTCCGAGGATAACCCCGAGTATCTGTCTGAAGGGCAGTACCCTACTACCACTACATCAGGCAAGCAACCCATTGATCATTCCGATACAAACCCATGTTCTCGCTTCTGCTCTTGTTTACTGCATTAAGACAACGCGATTCAAACTGATGTGTGCTACGGTAGTTGAACCCTTATGCTCTGCATGACCTGTCATTGCCACAGTAACTAGATGAAATCCACTAGCATGTGTATGAGTTGATTGAGCCATGTATGTGTTTCCTACCTTGCTATGCCTGCTATGCTTAGAGTTGTGTGAGGTCTGGTTCATCTGGGTGATGGGCAGAGTGAAATGATTATGTTTGTAATGTGAGGGATGTGTTGAACATGATTTGGTAAAGGTATCAATGAGAGGCCATGTAGGAGTACATGGTGGGTTGTTTCATTGAGGTCGTCCATAGGAACTGAGATCTGTATGTGTGATTTAAGATTCAGTTACTACCATACATTGGGCCCGAAACCAATGTACCCTCTCGTCTTCTTAATCACCCTAGTACTCTGTCCAGGAGTTGTAAATAGTTTCTGGTGTTTGTAGGTTATGTGTTGGCGGCCGTGCGTAGCGCTGACCCCAGGGGTGGGCTATGTTGCGGTAGATACACCGTGGCACGGTGTACCGAGTCACCTGTTTGGTGTCTGGGAACCCTGTTCACATTGTTCGGGGCCGTATGTGGAAACCTTGGCCGGACTCCCTGCGGATGGAACCTGGATAGGCGATAAACCTGGACTAGAGGCTTGAGTGTTTAGGTAGGCTGTGGCCGACACCCTCGTTGGGCTTCTGCTTGAAGGTTGCCGAGTACATGTCGTGTAAACGGCGGTAAGTGGTGAAAGCGTGTATGAAGAAGTACACCCCTGCAGGGTATAAAACTATTTGAATAGCCGCATCCGCGGTAAAGGACTACTTGGTTGCCTATACAGTTAATAGACAAGTTAGATACTACTAAAAGACTCAAGATAAGTGTGAGCACCGAGGATGGATCTCTCGTAGGATGACGAGGGAGGATCCCCGGTGGAGTATTGTGTTGGTGATTAGTGGACTCGTGTGCGAAAACTATTTTACTAGTGGTGTTCCGTAGGATAGCTTAGCCAAGAGTCAAAGCTGGCTTGCTGCAATAACCCCACCACCTTCTTGAGAATGAGCATGTATAGTAGGTTCTGATGTAAGACTTGCTGAGTACCTTTGTACTCATGTTTGCTTAATTACTGTTTTCAGACGACCGCCCCCTCTGATGGATTTTATGTAGACCTCGACGTCGATGAGTAACTCGCCACCCAGGTGGTGATCCTGGCCATGGAGGGCCCTATGTAGATAGACAAGCTTCGAGAAGCCTTCTTACTTTCTAGTGTCTGTACTCAGACTACTTGCTTCCGCATGTGCTCGTATGCTTGTATGACTTGAGTGTCGGGTCATGTGACCCCTACCTATATGAACATGTTATGTATGGCTCTCTGGAGCCTTTAAATAAAGTACTTGAGTTGTAGAGTTTTGTTGTGATGCCATGTTGTATTTGCACATATCAAGCATATTGTGTGTATGATTGAAATGCTTGGTATGTGTGGGATCCGACAATCTAGTTGTTTATCCTTGGCAGCCTTTGTTATGGGGAAATGTAGTCTAGTGCTCCTCGAGCCATATTAGTCCGCTACAGCCCGGTTCACCGGAGTCCTGCTAGCCCAGCACTACTGCTCAGGACACTTGACTGGCCGGCATGTGTTTCACTTTGTTCCTATGTGTCCCTTCGGGGAAATGTCACGCGGTGACATCCGGAGTCCTGCCTAGCCTGCTACAGCCCGGGTTCCCTGGAGTCCTGTTGGCCCAGTGCTACAGCCCGGATTCACACGCTGATGACCGACATGCTCGATATGGTTCACGTATGCCTGTCTCCATAGGTCTATGCCGCTTTGGGTTCACAACTAGCCATGTCGGCCCGGGTTCTCTGTCATATGGATGCTAGCGACACTATCATATACGTGAGCCAAAAGGCGCAAACGGTCCCGGGCCATGGTAAGGCGACACCCATGGGGATACCGTGGGTGAGGCCGCAATGTGATATGAGGTGTTACCGGCTAGATCGATGTGACTTGGAATCGGGGTCCTGACAGCGTTGGCATCAGAGCCGGACTGCATGTAGGTTCGTTGAGCCAAACTGGTCGATGTCGAGTCTAGAAATGCTTTAGCTATATGTAGGGGAATTGATTGTGGGAGGGAACGTAAGGCTCTTTTACTCCTTTACCTTATGCCCTCTGATCTGAGTCATTCTCTTCTCATTCAACGTGGGTTAAGGACTAGGCTCTCTTCTTCTATCAGGTTCACGTGTTACTAATCTGTAGTAGCTTATAGGATTGTTGTTACAAGCCTCAGTACAGTTTCTACTACTTTTAGTATGTTGCCAGTTGAATCAGAACCTTGATATGATGTTGTTGAGTGGTATTGCAAACTGTTGTGGATGTCTCAAATCCTTTTCTGAGCATTTACAGCTGTTATGCTGTCCAATTTTCCCTAGAAATTCTAATGCCTTTGCATTGTGGTTGTGCTTTCAGATGGCCACTCGTGCTCAAAACCAAGTGGTTCGCCTGACCCGGTGCCTCGATGTGCCCGGTCATACTGCTATGTTAGTCCGGGTAATGATCGAGATGGGTTACCGTTGGTATCCCGAATACACTGTTGAAGAGCAGTTCAGAGACTTCAACCAGAGCCAGTACCTCTGTACCGTCAGGATATATCCCTCTTATCCTGGAGCCACTGAGCCCCTTCACTATTCCTATGGACTCGGGGTTACTGTTGAGATGGCTGTGCAGGATGCTGCCTATTCCATGATGACCATCATGCGAGTCCGGACTGGCCTGCTTTGGAACACCGACTTCCGTTATATGCCAGCTTCACTTCCGGGAGCGCAAGGGTATCTCCAGGCTATCTATGCTGACCTCACACATGAGGAGTCACTACTCCGCACCACTACCGAGATGCTCGACGATAAGGACCGCGAAAATCGGGCCTTGCGTATGGAGCTTTTTAACTCTCGTGCTGATCACTGGGCCACTTTGACTCGGTTTGCACCGGCGGTACATGCAGGATACATGGATCTGACGGATCTGTACCCTGTACGGTCTGGATTGCCAGATTGTATGGAGTGGCGCGATGTGGGAGGCATCACCCCTCCTCGTGGTCCCCGTCTGCCACCACCTGTGGGACCAAGGCCACATCCGAGTCCCTTTCGTCCGCAGGCTCCGCATGAACGTCTGTTCCCAGATGATCATGTTCCACTTCCAGGTTTTGGTGGTGAATTCTATGAGGATTACTACAGAGCTGTCTAAGCTAGTAGTAGTTTCAGTAGTATTGTAGTGGTTGTATTCTCCACAGTCCTGCGTGACCGTGGGATACGACTTGGTGTGTATCACGCTCCGGAGGTGTAGGAAAGTAATGTATAGGAGCTTGGAATGCCTCCGATGATATGTAATGTCTTTCACCGTAGTTGTACTCTAGCCTGGGCTTGTACTAAACTATGTACGGTGTGTATGACCAATGGTATATATATATATATGGCAGTTTCTATATTACCATGTCGTGCAATGAACATCTCTCCATTCCATGTTATCCATTACATTCTGCACTTCCTTGCTAAGTTTGTGCCATCCTTATCTAAACCGTTGTCTTGTTTCTCCTAGGATGGTCAACACCCGCAGCAACGCTGCTGCCCCGGAGCAGGGGGAAGCCAGTGCAGCTAGGGGTGAAAATCTGCCTCACCCGCCTTCTCTGGCCGAAGTGATGCTGGAGGCGGAAAGAAACAAGCGTGAGACTAACCGCTTGTTGGAGCGGATTGAGCAGAACACTGCACGCCATCTCCGAAATGACTTGGTGTCAATCAATGACTTCATCAAGCTGTACCCACCAAAGTTTAACCATTCCGTCGAGCCCCTCGACGCGGATGACTGGCTTCGCAGCATCACCCACAAGCTACGTTCTACCAACGTAGCCGAAGCTGACAAGGTTACTTATGATGCCTATCACCTCGAAGGCCCTGCTAGCCTTTGGTGGGAAAACTTTGAAGGTATGCGCCCGGTCGGCGAAATCACTACTTGGGCTGAATTCAGTGAGGTTTTCCGTGAGCGTCACATTCCGGAAGGTCTCATAGATCGCAAGAGGGAAGAGTTCTGCAATTTCACCCAAAGAAGGCTGACTGTGGATGCATATAGTCGTGAATTTGGGAATCTGGCACGATATGCTCTTGAAGAAGTATCTACCGATGCTAAGAAGCAGGCAAGGTTCCGCAAGGGACTTAGCCTTGAGCTTCGCCGCGATCTTCGTCTGCACGAGTGCACCTCCTTTCAGAAGTTGGTCAATAAAGCCATCAGTGCTGAGTCAGGCCAGTCTGACTATGGCGCTTCACGCAAGCACTCCCGTGATTTTGGCTCTTCATCCGACTCTGGATCTCAGAAGCGCCGGGTGTGGATTACAAGCACGGCACTGCCACCCAGGTTCATTCCGAGGCCATCCTTTGAGGCGCCTCGTCCCAACCAGCAGTTTGCACCGCCCAAGCCCTATGGTGGCCCCGCTGCTAATGCTGCTCCACGCCCCAATGTTGTGACATGTTTCAAGTGTGGAGAGCCGGGTCACTATAGTCGAGAGTGTCCCCAGAACAACAACCCCAATCAGTCTGGAAAGTCCGTTGGCCGTGGTAAGCCAGCGGGAAAGACATTCTACGCCAAGCCGGTCACCACTCCACGTGGCCATGTCAACTATGTCTCAGCTGAGGAGGCTCATGAGGATCCTAACGTCGTCCTTGGTACGCTCCTTGTTAATTTCCATCCGGCATCTGTTCTTTTCGATACTGGAGCATCTCATTCATTCATATCCGAGAACTATGCTCGATTGCATAACACGACATTCTGTGACATGCCCACTTCCATGGTAATTCAACCTCCGGGTTCCAAATGGCAAACTTCTAGAGTAAGCCATGGGAACGAAATTCTTGTCAATAGACTTGTCTTCCTTGCATCCTTAATAGCTCTCAAGTCCTCGGACATAAACATCATCTTGGGTATGGACTGGATGTCAGCTCATTATGCTAAGATTGATTGTGCCACTAGAACTGTTCAACTTACTCACCCATCGGGCAAGACAGTCAATGTCTTAACTCGAGTGGCCAAGCGCCAGCTTTACTCCCTAAATGCCAACCCCCTTCCAGACCTTGAGGATATTCCGATAGTCCGAGACTTTCCGGATGTCTTTCCAGAAGAACTGCCAGGTGTTCCACCTGACAGGGATGTCGAGTTTGTGATAGACCTTTTTCCAGGAACCGTTCCAATTTCTAGGAGACCCTATAAGATGGCACCCGTAGAACTAGCCGAGCTTAAGAACCAACTCCTTGAAAAAGGGTTTCATCCGTCCTAGTTCCTCTCCTTGGGCTTGCCCCGTCCTCTTCGTCAAAAAGAAGGATGGAACGGATCGGATGGTTATAGATTACCAACCTGTCAACTTGGTCACTATCAAGAACAAGTATCCGCTTCCCAGGATCAACGATCTGTTTGATCAGCTCGCTGGATCCTCAGTCTTTTCCAAGATGGATCTGAGGTTGGGCTACCATTAAATCAAAATCAGAAACGGGGACATCCCCAAAACAGCCTTTGTTACTCGTTATGGCCAATACGAGTACACCGTTATGTCCTTCGGTTTAACCAATGCCACAGCCACTTTCTCTCGGTTAATGAACTCGGTCTTCATGGAGTATTTGGATAAATTCGTCGTAGTTTATCTCGATGACATACTCATCTACTCCAAGAATGAAGAGGAACATGCCAAACATCTAAGGCTGGTATTGACGAAACATCGAGAGCATCGCCTTTATGCCAAATTCTCCAAGTGTGAATTTTGGTTGCCAGAAGTGACCTATCTAGGCCATGTAATTTCTGGTAAGGGTATTGCTGTCAATCCCGAGCGAGTTCAAGCCGTCCTTGATTGGACTCCACCTGAGACGGTCAAGCAAGTTCAGAGCTTCCTTGGCTTAGCGAGCTATTGCCGCCGCTTCGTCGAGAATTTCTCCAAGGTTGCTAAACCTCTAACTGAACTCCTCAAGAAAGATAAAAAGTTCGAGTGGACCCCACAGTGCGAGTTCAGCTTTCAGGAACTGAAAAGACGCCTGACATCTGCTCCCGTACTGGTACCACGAGATTTCTCCAAGGACTTTATTATCTATTTTGACGCCTCGCGACAAGGACTAGGTTGCATACTCATGCAAGATCGTTAGGTAATTGCCTATGCTTCACGGCAATTACACCCACATGAGGAAAATTATCCCACACATGATCTAGAGCTTGCAGTTGTAGTCCATGCACTTAAAACTTGGCGACATTACCTCCTCGGTAATCGTTGCGAGATCTTCACCGATCACCAAAGTTTGAAATATATCTTCACCCAACCGTATTTGAATCTCAGGCAAAGACGTTGGGTCGAGTTGATCTCGGATTACGACTTAGGAATAACTTACACCCCGGGCAAAGCCAATGTCATGGCTGGTGCGCTAAGTCGTAAATCTTATTGTAACAATCTGATGTTACAACAAAGTCAACCACTTCTCCACGAGGAATTTCGTAAGCTCAATCTTCACATTGTTCCTCGAGGATTCCTATCCACCCCGGTGGAGAAACCTACCCTTACGGATCAGATCATCAAGGCACAGAAGGTAGATCCGGGAATCTCCCGTATTAAGAGAAACATTAAGAAAGGAGTCGCGAATTGTTTCTCCGTTGATGATCAAGGTGCCGTATACTTTGGAAACCGTTTAGTGGTTCCCAAGGCACGAAACCTGAGGCGGTTGATCCTTAAGGAAGCTCATGAATCCCCTCTCACCATTCATCCCAGTAGTACTAAAATGTATCAAGACCTACGCCAGAGGTTTTGGTGGACTAGGATGAAGAGAGAAATCGCTCAATACATTGCTAATTGCGATGTTTGTCGTCGTGTTAAAGCAGAGCATCAACGGCCTGCTGGCACCCTTCAACCTTTGGCTATTCTTGAGTGGAAATGGGATAAAATCAGTATGGATTTCATCACTGGGTTTCCCAGGACCAAGAGAGGGAATAATGCCATCTTCGTCGTGATCGACCGTCTTTCCAAAGTAGCCCATTTCGTACCTGTTCGTGAGAGTATCACCGCTAGCCAGCTAGCTGACTTATACTTCTCCCGAATAGTGTCTCTTCATGGTGTCCCATTGGAAATTAACTCAGACCGTGGGAGTCTCTTCACCTCTCGATTTTGGGAAAGTTTCCAAAATGCTATGGGAACTCGTCTCTCTTTTAGCACCGCCTTCCATCCTCAATCAAGTGGTCAAGTAGAGCGAGTCAATCAAATTCTGGAAGATATGCTCCGAGCTTCTGTCATCTCATTCGGAATGGGTTGGGAGAAATGCCTTCCATTTGCGGAGTTTTCTTATAACAATAGTTATCAAGCTAGCTTGGGCAAACCTCCTTTCGAAGTTCTCTATGGATGAAAATGCCGAACGCCTCTTAACTGGTCAGAAACCGGGGAGAGACAACTCTTTGGCCCGGATATGATTCATGAAGCAGAAGAGCAGGTTCGCGTTATTCGTGAGAAATTGAAAACAGCCCAATCTCGTCAAAAGAGCCAATATTATCGTAAACATAAGCTCATGACTTATGAAGTCAGCGAGAAGGCTTACCTTCGGGTTACTCCGTTAAAGGGAACCCATCGTTTCGGTATCAAAGGCAAATTGGCTCCTCGTTACATTGGACCCTTTCACATTCTTGCCAAACGAGGAGAAGTTGCCTACCAATTGGAACTACCTTCGCATCTTTCTAGAGTTCACAATGTCTTCCACGTTTCTCAACTCAGGCGTTGCTTCACGGATCCTATCCGTGGAGTGGACCACGAAATGCTTGATCTACAAGATAACCTCTCATATCGGGAATATCCCGTTTGTATCCTTGATCAAGCCGAGCGTACCACACGACGCCATAATATCAAGTTTCTCAAAGTTCAATGGTCACACCATTTCGAGAAGGAAGCCACTTGGGAAAGGGAGGATCGTCTTCAACTCGAGTACCCCACCTTCTTCCCGGAGGATCCTAAATCTCGGGACGAGATTCTTTTGAGTGGGGGTGAGTTGTCACATCCCTGTGTTAGTCATGCATTAGGTTTGGTTGAACATGTGCATCATGTTTAAATTCCCAGAAAACTGAAATGGGGATGACAGAACCCCCAGCACCCCCCTGGAACAACTAGGCTTCACTAAAAAAACTTTTTCAATGAACCTGAAATGCCCTTCTAAAAAGCCCACCCTTTTTGTTTTGGGTTAAAACCTTTGACAAAAATGGTGCACATTTTTCTAGGACATCTTAAGGTCATTGGATTAATTCTTATAGTATTTGCATTTGGGCATTTAAATGCTATAAAATATTTTAAATGCTCAAATAATCATAAACTAAAATGTTTGCTGTTGGATATATTCTAAGCAGTAGCCATGATTAATTTTATGATTTTTGGAAATGCCCTGGCATTTTTAACAAAGCCCTGAAGTTACAGAAATAATAGAATAAATGAAAAACAGAAAAAGAGAAAGAGAACAGAGACTTTCCTGGCGCAGCCCACCTAGCCCACCAGCTCGGCCCAGCCCACTGGCTCCTGCCAGTCGTCCTCCTCCTCTTGCCAGGAGGACGAGAGGCGCGTGGCCGGCGCCCGCGGCCACACGCCGGCCACCTCCTGCTTCTGCCAACTACCCGGGCGCGCCTACAAGTGCCACCCACTCCCTCTGGTCCCCCTCTCATTCTCCCCACTCTCCCCGTACCCCTCTCCCTCCTCTGGTTCTCTCGCCATCCCCTGCCAAGTGCAGCCATTGCCGCCGACAAGCACCACCGCGGCCACCGCCTCTCCCTCGCTTCTCTGACCGGCCCAGAGGCTCCGCCTCGACCCCCTCTTCCTTCCAACCTGAGCCACGCCACCGCGGGAGCCCCACATTGCCGCCAGGAGTCGTCTTCCCCGAGCACGGCTGCTGGACACCATCGACGGATTCGCCGTCACCAAGCCATCTCCGAGCAAGCCGAGCCCCTCTTCGTGACCGCTGTGAGCTCCGCCACCGTTTCCCCCTCTCCCCGCGCTCGTCCGCGTCCTCTAACCACCATGGCCATCAGAGCCGAAGCTCGCCGCCGCCACCGCACGTCGCCGTCGTGGCCACAGCCACGTTGGGTCGCAACCGAGCATGCCATCGTCTTCAACACACTCGCAGGAGCCCGTAGCACCCCCGCACGCCCCTCGCCATGCCTGCTAGCGACTAGTTCGACCTGGCCCGAACTCCGGCCGCCGCAGACGTGCTCGCCGCCATCGTTTTCGTCCACCCCAGCTCCACCCACTGCCACCACTCGACGCGGCTCACTCCCTGCATCACGTAGATGGTCTCCGCCGTCCTTTTGGTCGCCGGAGTGCAAAAACCCGCGCTGCTCCGCCGCGTATGGCCTCGCCGGCGGCTAAACGCCGGCGAGTTTGACAACTTTGGACCGTGGACTGACGCGTGGGCCCAGGTTGACTTCCCCCCTGAGCCTATGACAGGTGGGGCCAGCCTGATAATTAGTTTAGGATTAGTGTTAACTAATTTTAATTAGTTTAGTCACTGACATGTGGGCCCAGGCCCCACTGATAGTTAATTAGTACTAACTTAATCCTATTAATTAGCTGAGACACTGACAGACAGGGCCCATTGGTCAGGTTTGACTAGCCCTGGCGCCTTTGACTCGCTGACGTCACTCTGACGCAATGCTGACGCAGTAAATTCTTTTCTGGATTTATTCTTTAATAGAAATTCCAGAAAATAGCCAAAACTTCTAAAAATCATAGAAAATCAACCATAGCTCCAAATCAAACAATTTATATATGAAAAATGATCAGAAAAATTCAATCTATTCATCTGTAATGGTTTCATGCATGACAAAACAAGTTAACCTTGCTATCCAAGAAGAATAAGATAATGCACTAATAAGGCTATGTTAAATGAACTAACATTTGAATCTTTTATTCAAATGAGTTCATTCCTTTCTGTTTTAGCTTGCATTAGGCCAAGACACAATCATTTTGCCATGTCATAGCATGCATAATATTGTTGCATATCGTCATGTGTTGATTATGTTCGGTGTGTCTTTCGTGGTAGGTTCTGCCTCCGAGGATAACCCCGAGTATCTGTCCGAAGGGCCGTAGCCTACTACCACTACATCAGGGAAGCAACCCATTGATCATTCCGATACAAACCCATGTTCTCGCTTTTGCTCTTGTTTACTACATTAAGACAACGCGATTCAAACTGCTGTGTGCTACGGTAGTTGAACCCTTATGCTCTGCATGACCTGTCATTGCCACAGTAACTAGATGAAATCCACTAGCATGTGTATGAGTTGATTGAGCCATGTATGTGTTTCCTACCTTGCTATGCCTGCTATGCTTAGAGTTGTGTGAGGTCTGGTTCATCTGGGTGATGGGCAGAGTGAAATGATTATGTTTGTAATGTGAGGGATGTGTTGAACATGATTTGGTAAAGGTATCAATGAGAGGCCATGTAGGAGTACATGGTGGGTTGTTTCATTGAGGTCGTCCATAGGAACTGAGATCTGTATGTGTGATTTAAGATTCAGTTACTACCATACATTGGGCCCGAAACCAATGTACCCTCTCGTCTTCTTAATCACCCTAGTACTCTGTCCAGGAGTTGTAAATAGTTTCTGGTGTTTGTAGGTTATGTGTTGGCGGCCGTGCGTAGCGCTGACCCTAGGGGTGGGCTATGTTGCGGTAGATACACCGTGGCACGGTGTACCGAGTCACCGTTTGGTGTCTCGAGAACCCTCTTCACATCGTTCGGGGCCGTATGTGGAAACCTCGGCCGGACTCCCTGCGGATGGAACCTGGATAGGCGATAAACCTGGACTAGAGGCTTGAGTGTTTAGGTAGGCCGTGGCCGACACCCTCGTTGGGCTTCCGCTTGAAGGTTGCCGAGTACATGTCGTGTAAACGACGGTAAGTGGTGAAAGCGTGTATGATGAAGTACACCCCTGCAGGGTATAAAACTATTCTAATAGCCGCGTCCGCAGTAAAGGACTACTTGGTTGCCTATACAGTTCATAGTCAAGTTAATTGATACTACTAAAAGACTCAAGATAAGTGTGAGTACCGAGGATGGCTCTCTCGTAGGATGACGAGGGAGGATCCCCGGTGGAGTATTGTGTTGTTGATTAGTGGACTCGTGTGCGAAAACTATTTTACTAGTGGTGTTCCGTAGGATAGCTTAGCCAAGAGTCAAAGCTGGCTTGCTGCAATAACCCCACCACCTTCTTAAGAATGAGCATGTATAGTAGGTTCTGATGTAAGACTTGCTGAGTACCTTTGAACTCATGTTTGCTAATTACTGTTTTCAGACGACAACACCGCCCCCTCCGATGGGTTTTATGTAGACCTCGACGTTGATGAGTAACTTGCCACCTAGGTGGTGATCCTGGCCATGGAGGGCCCTATGTAGATAGACAGGCTTCGAGAAGCCTTCTTGCTTTCTAGTGTCTATACTCAGACTACTTGCTTCCACATGTGCTTGTATGCTTGTATGACTTGAGTGTTGGGTCATGTGACCCCACCTGTATGAACATGTTATGTATGGCTCTCTGGAGCCTTTAAATAAAGTACTTGAGTTGTAGAGTTTTGTTGTGATGCCATGTTGTATTTGCACATATCGAGCATATTGTGTGTATGATTGAAATGCTTGGTATGTGTGGGATCCGACAATCTAGTTGTTTATCCTTGGCAGCCTTTCTTATGCGGAGATGTAGTCTAGTGCTCCTCGAGCCATAGTAGTCCGCTACAGCCCGGTTCACCAGAGTCCTGCTAGCCCAGCACTACTGCTCAGGACACTTGACTGGCCGGCATGTGTTTCACTTCGTTCCTATGTGTGTCCCTTCGGGGAAATGTCACGCGGTGACATCCGGAGTCCTGCCTAGCCTGCTACAGCCCGGGTTCCCAGGAGTCCTGTTAGCCCAGTGCTATAGCCCGGATTCACACGCTGATGACCGACATGCTCGATATGGTTCACGTATGCCTGTCTCCATAGGTCTGTGCCGCTTTGGGTTCACGACTAGCCATGTCGGCCCGGGTTCTCTGTCATATGGATGCTAGCGACACTATCATATACGTGAGCCAAAAGGCGCAAACGGTCCCGGGCCATGGTAAGGCGACACCCGTGGGGATACCATGCGTGAGGCCACAATGTGATATGAGGTGTTACCGGCTAGATCGATGTGACATGGAATCGGGGTCGTGACACAACAAAGCGACGACATGTCTAGTGCAGGTCGGCAGCCGTGAAGTAATATTGCCGGACTGGTTTGACACCAGCATGATGGTGAATATTACCTCCGAAAAGGAGCAAAATTCGTGAGCATTTGTTGAGAAACAAAACACAATACCATAAAAACAGATTCTTCCAAAAAGGTTGTCCAATATCTCATTCATGAAGAGAGATAATCTCAGGTCGAATTCGTATTCACGCAGAAAACAGATCTAAAAAGTGATGCACTAATAGAAAAGTTTCCGGAGTTTGAACGGTCGTATCGAGCTGAAATTTTGAGAGGTGGTAGATATGGAAATTCCGCAGTAGATGAATGGTTGGATTTTCCAAATAACCCCCGAGCTGGGCTCTGGAGACCACGCCCTAAACTCGTCCTGATTCCTGTCTAGACTCGACAGGGCTCCGGTATATCGGAGATCGACGGAGATTGCTCCTTTGGAACGCGACGAAATTTTACACGGTTGTTGTAGACTCAATTCCGCAGAATTCCACCGAAAGAAATCATCAAAGGGATGTCCGAGGAGGTGGTGACAGTGGATACAAGTTTGTTGTCAGGAAGAACAACATGGTCGCCCGAGGGCAATGTTGATGTTGAGCCCCGGAGCTCCAAGGATGATTCCTCCATGATCATGATAAAGATCGGAGTTGATGTTTAATGAAGGCCCTCATCCAAACATTACGATTGGAGGTAGGGCACAGTCCTTGGTCAAGCCAAGGTGACAAGTCGAGACGATAACGAAGACGCCGATGGCGTAGTTGATTTGCAGGCGAGCCATTGATCCTTTGTCGATCTCATAGCGGAACTCTCAATGAAAGCACCATTGTCGGTGTCAAAACCAGCAAATCTCGGGGTAGGGGGTCTCGAGCTGTGGATTCTCGGATCAATGGCAACAGGAACGAAGGAAATTATGTTTTACCCAGGTTCGGGCCCTCTTTATGGAGGTAAAACCCTACGTCCTGCTCTTGTTTATATTAATGGAGTATCAAGTACAGAGTTGATCTACCGCGAGATCATATGTTGTGGTCTAAAACCTGAGGGTATGAGGCATGTGTCATAATCATCTAGCGACTAGCCTAGCCTCAGTTTATATAATGTACCGGAGGCCTAGGATAAGAAGAGTCCTATTCGAATACGTTGGTGGAGAGGAGTCCTTGTCTTGATCATCAAGTCTTATGGAATCTTCCTCATGTGCGGCATGGGCTGCCCGAAGTGGCCCATGAGTGAACCGCCATGAGGGTCCTCGTCCCGATCCAGCTGGTCGGGAGACTACGTGGTGAGTACCCCCTAGTCCAGGACACCGTCACCAACGTCAGGCTCAGGTGCTGGGGTCCCATGGGCTCACGAGCCTCCTGCCTCCCAGGCCATGGTGATGACGACGCTCCTTCCTCCTCCTTCTGCCGTGCTGCTGACCCCAGGTTCCTCTGCTTCTCCTGACGTCCTAGAGTGGGCCCTTTCTGAGATGGCCCGGCTGAGAGAAGATCTTCAGGGCGCCGAACCCCTCCTGGCGGCTGGGTGCCTGGAGCTGGTCTCTGTTTGGCTTCAGTCTGACGTGTCCGTTCGGGCAGCACTGAGCCAAGCCACGGCGACTGCTACCTCTTGAGCACTTGTGTTGGTTTTCCCTTGAAGAGGAAAGGGTGGTGCAGCAAAGTAGCGTAAGTATTTCCATCAGTTTTTGAGAACCAAGGTATCAATCCAGTAGGAGGCTACGCGCGAGTCCCTCGCACCTACACAAAACAAATAAGTCCTCGCAACCAACACGATAAGGGGTTGTCAATCCCTACACAGTCACTTACGAGAGTGAGATCTGATAGATATGATAAGATAATATTTTTGGTATTTTTATGATAAAGATGCTAAGTAAAATAAAAGCAATGAGAATAACTAAGTATTGGAAGATTAATATGATGAAGATAGACCCGGGGGCCATAGGTTTCACTAGTGGCTTCTCTCAAGAGCATAGGTATTTTACGGTGGGTGAACAAATTACTGTTGAGCAATTGACAGAATTGAACATAGTTATGAGAATATCTAGGTATGATCATGTATATAGGCATCACGTCCAAGACAAGTAGACCGAATCCTGCCTGCATCGACTACTATTACTCCACACATCGACCGCTATCCAGCATGCATCTAGAGTATTAAGTTCAAGATAATAGAGTAACGCTTTAAGCAAGATGACATGATGTAGAGGGATAAATTCATGCAATATGATAAAAAAACATCTTGTTATCCTCGATGGCAACAATACAATACGTGCCTTGCTGCCCCTACTGTCACTAGGAAAGGACACCACAGGATTGAACCTCAATTGACAGAATTGAACATCGTTATGAGAATATCTATGTATGATCATGTATATAGGCATCACGTCCAAGACAAGTAGACCGACTCCTGCCTGCATCGACTAGTATTACCCCACACACCGACCTCTATCCAGCATGCATCTAGAGTATTAAGTTCAAGATAATAGAGTAACGCTTTAAGCAAGATGACATGATGTAGAGGGATAAATTCATGCAATATGATAAAAAAACATCTTGTTATCCTCGATGGCAACAATACAATACGTGCCTTGCTGCCCCTACTGTCACTAGGAAAGGACACCGCAGGATTGAACCCAAAGCTAAGCACTTCTCCCATTGCAAGAAAGATCAATCTAGTAGGTCAAAGCAAACTGATAATTCGAATAGACTTGCAAAGATAACCAATCATACATAAAAGAATTCAGAGAAGATTCAAATATTGTTCATAGGTAAACTTGATCATAAACCCACAATTCATCGGTCTCAACAAACACACCACAAAAGAAGATTACATCGAATATATCTCCACAAGAGAGGGGGAGAACTTTGTATTGAGATCCAAAAAGAGAGAAGAAGCCATCTAGCTGATAACTATGGACCCGTAGGTCAGAGGTAAACTACTCACACTTCATCGGAGAGGCTATGGTGTTGATGTAGAAGCCCTTCATGATTGATGCCCCCTCCGGCGGAGCTCCAGAATAGGCCCCAAGATGGGATCTCATGGACACAGAAAGTTACGGCGGTGGAATTAGGATTTTGGCTCCGTATCTGATCGTTTGGGGGTACGTAGGTATATATAGGAGGAAGAAGTACGTCGGTGGAGCAACAGGGGCCCCACAAGGGTGGAGGGCGTGCCTGGGGGGGTAGGCGCCCCCTACCTCGTGGCCTCCCTGTTGGTTGCTTGACGTAGGGTCCAAGTCTCCTGGGTCTTGTTCATTCCAAAAATCACGTTCCCGAAGGTTTCATTCCGTTTGGACTTCGTTTGATATTCCTTTTCTTCGAAACCCTAAAATAGGCAAAAAAAACTGCAATTCTCAAAAAATAATATAAAAGTGTATAATAAAGCCTAATAATGTCCAAAACAGTAGATAATATAGCATGGAGCAATCAAAAATTATAGATACGTTGGAGATGTATCAAGCATCCCCAAGCTTAATTCCTGCTCGTCCTCGAGTAGGTAAACGATAAAAACAGAATTTTTGATGTGGAATGCTACTTGGAATATTTTCAATGTAATTCTTCTTAATTGTGGTATGAATATTCAGATCCGAAAGATTCAAGACAAAAGTTCAATATTGACATAGAAATAATAATACTTCAAGGATACTAACTAAGCAATTATGTCTCTTAAAAATAACATGGCCAAAGAAAGTTATCCCTACAAAATCATATAGTCTGGCTATGCTCTATCTTCACCACACAAAGTATTTAAATCATGCACAACCCCGATAACAAGCCAAGCAATTGTTTCATACTTTTGACATTCTCAAAACTTTTTCAATCTTCACGCAATACATGAGCGTGAGCCATGGACATAGCACTTTAGGTGGAATAGAATTGTGGTTGTGGAGGAGACAAGAATAGAGAAGATAGTCTCACATCAACTAGGCGTATCAACGGGCTATGGAGATGCCCATCAATAGATATCAATGTGAGTGAGTAGGGATTGCCATGCAACGGATGCACTAGAGCTATAAGTATATGAAAGCTCAAAAAGAAACTAAGTGGGTGTGCATCCAACTTGCTTGCTCATGAAGACCTAGGGCAATTTGAGGAGGCCCATCATTGGAATATACAAGCCAAGTTCTATAATGAAAGATTCCCACTAGTATATGAAAGTGATAACATGAGAGACTCTCTATTATGAAGATCATGGTGCTACTTTGAAGCACAAGTGTGGTAAAAGGATAGTAGTATTGTCCCTTCTCTCTTTTTCTCTCATTTTTTTATTTGGGCCTTTTATCTTTTTTATGGCCTCTTTTTTTTAAATTTTTTTTTTGTCCGGAGTCTCATCCCGACTTGTGGGGGAATCATAGTCTCCATCATCCTTTCCTCACTTGGGACCATGCTCTAATCATGATGACCATCACACTTTTATTTTCTTACAACTCAAGAATTACAACTCGATACTTAGAACAAGATATGACTCTATATGAATGCCTCCGGCGGTGTACCGGGATATGCAATGACTCATGAGTGACATGTATGAAAGAATTATGAATGGTGGCTTTGCCACAAATACAATGTCAACTAAATGATCATGCGAAGCAATATGACAATGATGGAGCGTGTCATAGTAAACGGAACGGTGGAAAGTTGCATGGCAATATATCTTGGAATGGCTATGGAAATGCCATGATAGGTAGGTATGGTGGCTGTTGAGGAAGATATATGGTGGGTTTATGGTACCGGCGAAAGTTGCGCGGTACTAGAGAGGCTAGCAATGGTGGAAGGGTGAGAGTGCGAATAATCCATGGACTCAGCATTAGTCATAAAGAACTCATATACTTATTGCAAAAATCTACAAGTTGTCGAAGTAAAGTATTACGCGCATGCTCCTAGGGGGTTAGATTGGTAGGAAAAGACCATCGCTCGTCCCCGACCGCCACTCATAAGGAAGACAATCAATAAATAAATCATGCTCCGACTTCATCACATAACGGTTCACCATACGTGCATGCTACGGGAATCACAAACTTTAACACAAGTATTTCTCAAATTCATAACTACTCAACTAGCGTGACTCTAATATCACCATCTCCATATCTCAAAACAATTATCAAGTATCAAACTTCTCATAGTATTCAACACACTCATAAGAGAATTTGATTATTAATCTTGTATACCTAGCATATTAGGATTATTTAACCAAATTACCATGCTATTTAAGACTCTCAAAATAATCTAATTGAAGCATGAGACATCAATAGTTTCTATAAAACAAATCCACCACCATGCTCTAAAAGACATAAGTGAAGTATTAGAGCAAAAGTATATAACTCAAAAGATATAAGTCAAGCACATAGAGTATTCTAATAATTTCCGAATCATGTGTGTCTCTCTCAAAAGGTGTGTACAGAAAGGATGATTGTGGTAAACTAACAAATAAATACTCAAATCATACAAGACGCTCCAAGCAAAACACATATCATGTGGTGAATAAAAATATAGCTGCAAGTAAAGTTACCGATAGAAGTAGACGAAAGAGGGGATGCCTTCCGGGGCATCCCCAAGCTTTGGCTTTTAGGTGTCCTTAGATTATATCGGGGTGCCATGGGCATCCCCAAGCTTAGGCTCTTGCCACTCCTTGTTCCCTAATCCATCAAATCTTTAACCAAAACTTGAAAACTTCACAACACAAAACTTAAAGTAGAAAATCTCGTGAGCTCCGTTAGCGAAAGAAAACAAAAGACCACGTCAAGGTACTGTAATGAAATCATTCTTTATTTATATTGGTGTTAAACCTACTGTATTCCAACTTCTCTATGGTTTATAAACTATTTTACTAGCCATAGATTCATCAAAATATGCAAACAACACACGAAAAACATAATCTGTCAAAAACAGAACAGTCTGTAGTAATCGGTAGCTAGCGCAAGATCTGAAACCCCAAAAATTCTAAAATAAATTTATGGGCGTGAGGAATTTATCTATTAATCATCTGCAAAAATAATTAACTAAATAGAACTTTCCAAGTAAAAATGGCATCAGTTCTCGTGAGCGCTAAAGTTTCTGTTTTTTACATCAAGATTAACAAGACTTTCCCCAAGTCTTCCCAACGGTTCTACTTGGCACAAACACTAATTAAACACAAAAAACACAACCAAAACAGAGGCTAGATAAATTATTTATTACTAAACAGGAGAAAAAAAGCAAGGAATAAAAATAAAATTTGGTTGCCTCCCAACAAGCGCTATCGTTTAACGCCCCTAGCTAGGCATAAAAAGCAAGGATACATCTAGGTATTGCCATCTTTGGTAGGCAATCCATAAGTGGCTCTCATAATAGATTCATAAGGTAATTTAATTTTATTTCTAGGAAAGTATTCCATGCCTTTCCTTAATGGAAATTGGAATCTAATATTTCCTTCCTTCATATCAATAATTGCACCAATCGTTCTAAGGAAAGGTCTACCAAGAATAATAGGACATGAAGGATTGCAATCTATATAAAGAATGATAAAATCTATGGGCACGTAATTCCTATTTGCAACAATACGAACATCATTAATTCTTCCCATAGGTTTCTTAATGGTGCAATCTACAAGGTGCAAGTTTAGAGAGCAATCATCAAAATCATGGAAACCTAACAAATCACACGAAGTCTTTGGAATCGTGGAAACACTAGCACCCAAATCACACAAAGCCTAGCATTCATAATATTTAATTTTAATTTTAATAGTAGGTTCCCACTCATCATAAAGTTTTCTAGGGATAGAAACTTCCAACTCAAGTTTTTCTTCATAAGATTGCATCAAAGCATCAACGATATGTTTGGTAAAAGCTTTATTTTGGCAATAAGCATGAGGAGAATTTAGCACGTATTGTAACAAGGAAATACAATCTATCAAAGAGCACCTATTATAATTAAATTCCTTGAAATCCAAAATAGTAGGTTCGTTAACATTTAGAGTTTTGATCTCTTCAATCCCACTTTTATCAAATTTAGCATCAAGATCTAAAAACTCTGAATTTTTGGAACGCCTTCTAGGTAAAGGTGGATCATATTCAGTCCCATCATTATCAATATTCATATTGCAAAACAAAGATTTAATAGGGGACACATCAATAACTTTTAGATCTTCATCTTTATTATCATGGTAACTAGAAGAACACGCTTTTATAAAGGAATCTTTCTTAGCACGCATCCTAGCGGTTCTTTCTTTGCACTCATCAATGGAAATTCTCATGGCTTTAAGAGACTCATTGATATCATGCTTAGGTGGAATAGATATAAGTTTCAAAGAATCAACATCAAGAGAAATTCTATCAACGTTCCTAGCCAACTCATCAATCTTAAACAATTTTTCTTCAATGAAAGCATTGAAATTCTTTTGCGAAGTAATAAATTCTTTAATATTAGAATCAAAATCAGAGGGCATCTTATTATAATTTCCATAAGAATTGTTGTAGGAATTACCATAATTATTAGAGGAATTACTAGGATAAGGCCTAGGATTAAAATTTCCTCTATACGCGTTGTTACCAAAATAGTTCCTACCAACAAAATTCACATCCATCGATTCATTATTATTATCAATCAAAGTAGACAAAGGCATATCATTAGGATCAGAAGAAACACTTTTATTAGCAAATAATTTCATAAGTTCATCCATCTTTCCACTCAAAACATTAATTTCTTCTATCGCATGCACTTTCTTATTAGTAGATCTTTCAGTGTGCCATTGAGAATAATTAACCATAATATTTTCTAGGAGTTTAGTAGCTTCTCCTAAAGTGATTTCCATAAAAGTGCCTCCCGCGGCCGAATATAAAAGATTTCTAGAAGCAAAATTCAATCCGGCATAAATTTTTTGTATAATCATCCACAAATTCAAGCCATGAGTAGGGCAATTACGTATCATTAATTTCATCCTCTCCCAAGCTTGTGCAACATGTTCATGATCAAGTTGCTTAAAATTCATAATATCATTTCTAAGAGAGATGATCTTAGTGGGAGGAACATACTTAGAGATAAAAGCATCTTTGCACTTATTCCATGAATCAACACTATTTTTAGGCAAAGACAAAAACCAAGCTTTAGCATGATCTCTAAGAGAAAAAGGAAATAGCTTCAATTTAACAATATCATTGTCCACATCTTTCTTATTTTGCATATCACACAAATCAATGAAGCTATTTAGATGGGTAGCGGCATCTTCACTAGGAAGGCTGGAAAACGGATTTTTCTTGACAAGATTCAGCAAGGCAGCATTAATTTCACAAGATTCAACATCGGTAAGAGGAGCCATCAGAGTGATAATAAAATCATTGTCGTTGGTATTGGTGAAGTCACACAATTTAGTGTTATCTTGAGCCATCGTGACAAGCAAGCAATCCAACACACAAGCAAACAAGAAATGGGCAAAAAGAGGCAGAGAGAGAGGGAAAATAAAACGGCAAGGGTGAAGTGGGGGAGAGTAAAACGAGAGGAAAATGGAAAATAATGTAATGCGGGAAATAAGGGTTTGTGATGGGTACTTGGTATGTTTGACTTTTGCGTAGACCTCCCCAGCAACGGTGCCGGAAATCCTTCTTGCTACCTCTTGAGCACTTGCATTGGTTTTCCCTTGAAGAGGAAAGGGTGGTGCAGAAAAGTAGTGTAAGTATTTCCCTCAGTTTTTGAGAACCAAGGTATCAATCCAATAGGAGGCTACGCGCGAGTCCCTCGCACCTACACAAAACAAATAAGTCCTCGCAACCAACGCGATAAGGGGTTGTCAATCCCTACATGGTCACTTACGAGAGTGAGATCTGATAGATATGATAAGATAATATTTTTGGTATTTTTATGATAAAGATGCAAAGTAAAATAAAAGCAATGAAAATAACTAAGTATTGGAAGATTAATATGATGAAGATAGACCCGGGGGCCATAGGTTTCACTAGTGGCTTCTCTCAAGAGCATAGGTATTTTACGGTGTGTGAACAAATTACTGTTGAGCAATTGACAGAATTGAGCATAGTTACGAGAATATCTAGGTACGATCATGTATATAGGCATCACGTCCAAGACAAGTAGACTGACTCCTGCCTGCATCTACTACCATTACTCCACACATCGACCGCTATCCAGCATGCATCTAGAGTATTAAGTTCAAGAGAACAGAGTAACGCTTTAAGCAGGATGACATGATGTAGAGGGATAAATTCATGCAATATGATAAAAAAACCCATCTTGTTATCCTCGATGGCAACAATACAATACGTGCCTTGCTGCCCCTACTGTCACTGGGAAAGGACACTGCAAGATTGAACCTAAAGATAAGCACTTCTCCCATTGCAAGAAAGATCAATCTAGTAGGCCAAACGAAACTGATAATTCGAAGAGACTTGCAAAGATAACCAATCATACATTAAAGAATTCAGATAAGATTCAAATATTGTCCATACATAAACTTGATCATAAACCCACAATTCATCGGTCTCAACAAACACATCGCAAAAGAAGATTACATCGAATAGATCTCCACAAGGGAGGGGGAGAACTTTGTATTGAGATCCAAAAAGGGAGAAGAAGCCATCTAGCTAATAACTATGGACCCGTAGGTCTGAGGTAAACTACTCACACTTCATCGGAGACGCTATGGTGTTGATGTAGAAGCCCTCCATGATCGATGCCCCCTCCGGCGGAGCTCCGGAACAGGCCCCAAGATGGGATCTCGTGGATACAGAAAGTTACGATGGTGGAATTAGGGTTTTGGCTCCGAATCTGACTGTTTGGGGGTACGTACGTATATATAGGAGGAAGAAGTACATCGGTGGAGCAACAGGGGGCCCATGAGGGTGGAGGGAACACCTGGGGGGTAGGCGCACCCCTACCTCGTTGCCTCCCTGTTGGTTGCCTGACGTAGGGTGCAAGTCTCCTGGGTCTTGTTCGTTCCAAAAATCACGTTCCCGAATGTTTCATTCCATTTGGACTCCGTTTGATATTCCTTTTCTTTGAAACCCTAAAATAGGAAAAAAAACAAATCTAGGCTGGGCCTCCGATTAGTAGGTTAGTCCCAAAAAATAATATAAAAGTGTATAATAAAGCCCAATAATGTCCAAAATAGTAGATACTATAGCATGGAGCAATCAAAAATTATAGATACGTTGGAGACGTATCAACGACCTCCGAGGGGGAGAAGCGAGCCACCGCTTAGGCAACAGCTGCTCGCGAGGCGGCGCTAAAGGACGTCGAGGCCACTCAAGGTCGCTGCCAGGTGCTGGAGGTCGAGTTGAAGATCCTGCGTGAAGAGCGTGGCGAAGATGCTCGTGGCCATAAGGCGAAGGAAGAGAGGATGAAGGCCCAGGAGGACACCATCAAGGGTCGCGACGCCGAGCTGGAGCAGATGGCGCAGGCACAGGCCGCTGAGCGCAGCTAGCTGGAGGAGCTGGAGCGAAAGGTGCAGGCGGAGAAAGCCGAACTTGACGCCAAGGCGAAGGTTCTGGCCGAGGACCGCGTCGCCTTCGTGAAGGAAATATGCCCTAGAGGCAATAATAAAGCTATTATTTATTTCCTTATATCATGATAAATGTTTATTATTCATGCTAGAATTGTATTAACCGGAAACATAATACATGTGTGAATACATAGACAAACAGAGTGTCACTAGTATGCCTCTACTTGACTAGCTCGTTGATCAAAGATGGTTATGTTTCCTAACCATAGACATGAGTTGTCATTTGATTAACGGGATCACATCATTAGGAGAATGATGTGATTGACTTGACCCATTCCGTTAGCATAGCACTTGATCGTTTAGTTTGTTGCTATTGCTTTCTTCATGACTTATACATGTTCCTATGACTATGAGATTATGCAACTCCCGTTTACCGGAGGAACACTTTGTGTGCCACCAAACGTCACAACGTAACTGGGTGATTATAAAGGTGCTCTACAGGTGTCTCCGAAGGTACTTGTTGGGTTGGTGTATTTCGAGATTAGGATTTGTCACTCCGATTGTCGGAGAGGTATCTCTGGGCCCTCTCGGTAATGCACATCACTTAAGCTTTGCAAGCATTGCAACTAATGAGTTAGTTATAGGATGATGTATTACGGAACGAGTAAAGAGACTTGCCGGTAACGAGATTGAACTAGGTATTGAGATACCGACGATCGAATCTCGGGCAAGTAACATACCGATGACAAAGGGAACAACGTATGTTGTTATGCGGTCTGACCGATAAAGATCTTCGTAGAATATGTGGGAGCCAATATGAGCATCCAGGTTCCGCTATTGGTTATGGACCGGAGACGTCTCTCGGTCATGTCTACATTGTTCTCGAACCCGTAGGGTCCGCACGCTGAAGGTTTCGATGACAATTATATTATGAGTTTATGAGTTTTGATGTACCAAAGGAGTTTGGAGTCCCGGATGAGATCGGGGACATGACGAGGAGTCTCGAAATGGTCGAGACGTAAAGATCGATATATTGGACGACTATATTCGGACATCGGAAAGGTTCCGAGTGATTCAGGTATTTTTCGGAGTACCGGAGAGTTACGGGAATAAGTATTGGGCCTTATTGGGCCATACGGGAAAGAAGGAAAAGGGCCTCAAGGGTGGCCGCACCCCTCCCCTTGGTCTGGTCCGAATTGGACTAGGGAAGGGGGGCGCCCCCTTCCTTCTCTTTTTCCCTTCCTCTTTTCCTATTCCATATGGGAGTTGGAATCCTACTAGGACTAGGGAGTCCTAGTAGGACTCCACACTTGGCGCGCCCCCTCCTAGGGCCGGCCTCCTCCTCCCTTGCTCCTTTATATACGGGTGCAGGGGGGCACACCAAAGACACAACAATTGATCATTGATCTCTTAGCCGTGTGCAGTGCCCCTTCCACCATAATCCTCGATAATATTGTAGCGGTGCTTAGGCGAAGCCCTGCGACGGTAGAACATCAAGATCGTCACCACACCGTCGTGCTGACAGAACTCTTCCCCGACATTCTGCTGGATCGGAATCCGGGGATCGTCATCAAGCTGAACGTGTGCTAGAACTCGGAGGGGCCGTAGTTTCAGTGCTTGATCGGTCGGGCCATGAAGACGTACGACTACTTCAACCGTGTTGTGCTAACGCTTCCGCTTTCGGTCTACGAGGGTACGCAGACAAGACTCTCCTCTCTTGTTGCTATGCATCACCATGATCTTGCGTGTGCGTAGGAATTTTTTTGAAATTACTACGTTCCCCAACAGTGGCATCCAAGCCTAGATTTTATGCGTTGATGTTATGCACGAGTAGAACACAAGTGATTTGTGGGCGATATAAGTCATACTGCTTACCAGCATGTCATACTTTGGTTCGGCGGTATTGTTGGATGAAGCGGCCTGGACCGACATTACGCGTATGCTTACACGAGACTGGTTCTACCGACGTGTTTTGCACACAGGTGGCTGGCGGGTGTCAGTTTCTCCAACTTTAGTTGAACCGAGTGTGGCTATGCCCGGTCCTTGCGAAGGTTAAAACAGCACCAACTTGACAAACTATCGTTGTGGTTTTGATGCATAGGTAAGAACGGTTCTTGCTAAGCCCGTAGCAGCCACGTAAAACTTGCAACAACAAAGTAGAGGACGTCTAACTTGTTTTTGTCGGGCATGTTGTGATGTGATATGGTCAAGACATGATGCTAAATTTTATTGTATGAGATGATCATGTTTTCTAACCGAGTTATCGGCAACTGGCAGGAGCCATATGGTTGTCGCTTTATTGTATGCAATGCAGTCACTCTGTAATGCTTTACTTTATCACTAAGCGGTAGCGATAGTCGTGGAAATATAAGATTGGCAAGACGACAACGATGCTACGATGGAGATCAAGGTGTCACGCCGGTGATGATGGTGATCATGGCGGTACTTCGGAGATGGAGATCACAAGTACAAGATGATGATGGCCATATCATATCACTTATATTGATTGCATGTGATGTTTATCTTTTATGCTTCTTATCTTGCTTTGATTGACGGTAGCATTATAAGATGACCCCTCACTAAAATTATCAAAGTATAAGTGTTCTCCCTGAGTATGCACCGTTGCGAAAGTTCTTCGTGCTGAGACACCACGTGATGATCGGGTGTGATAGGCTCTACGTTCAAATACAACGGGTGCAAAACAGTTGCACAAGCGGAATACTCAGGTTAAACTTGATGAGCCTAGAATATAACAGATATGGCCTCGGAACATGGGTCCGAAAGGTCGAGCATGGATCATATAGTAGATATGATCAACATAGTGATGTTCACCATTGAAACTACTCCATCTCACGTGATGATCGGACATGGTTTAGTTGATATGGATCACGTGATCACTTAGAGGATTAGAGGGATGTCTATCTAAGTGGGAGTTCTTAAGTAATATGATTAATTGAACTTTAATTTATCATGAACTTAGTCCTAGTAGTATTAGCATATCTATGTTGTAGATCAATAGCTCGCGTTTAGCTCCCCTGTTTTATTTTAGATATGTTCCTAGAGAAAACTAAGTTGAAAGATGTTAGTAGCAATGATGCGGATTGGATCCATGATCTGAGGTTTATCCTCATTGCTGCACAGAAGAATTATGTCTTTGATGCACCGCCAGGTGACAAACCTATTGCAGGAGTAGATGCAGATGTTATGAACATTTGTCTAGCTCAATATGATGACTACTTGATAGTTTAGTGCACCATGCTTAAACGGCTTAGAATCGGGACTTCAAAGACGTTTTGAACATCATGGACCAGATGAGATGTTCCAGGAGTTGAAGTTAATACTTCAAGCAAATACCCGAGTTGAGAGATATGAAGTCTCCAACAAGTTCTATAGCTAAAAGATGGAGGAGAATAGCTCAAGCAGTGAGCATGTGCTCAGATTGTCTGGGTACTACAATCGCTTGAATCAAGTGGGAGTTAATCTTCCAGATAAGATAGTGATTGACAGAATTCTCTAGTCACCATCACCAAGTTAGTAGAACTTCGTGATGAACTATAATATGCAAGGGATAACGGAAACGATTCCAAGCTCTTCGTGATGCTGAAATCAACGAAGGTAGAAATCAAGAAAAGCATCAAGTGTTGATGGTAAACAAAACCACTAGTTTCAAGTAAAGGGACAAAGGGAAGAAAGGGGAACTTCAAATGGAAAGCAAGTTGCTGCTCAAGTGAAAAACCCAAGTCTGGACCTAAGCCTGAAACTGAGTGCTTCTACTGCAAAGGGACTGGTCACTAGAAGTGGAACTACCCCAAGTAATTGGCGGATAAGAAGGATGGCAAAGTGAACATAGGCATATTTGATATACATGTTATTGATGTGTACTTTACTAGTGTTTATAGCAACCCCTCAGTATTTGATACTAGTTCAGTTGCTAAGAGTAGTAACTCGAAACGGGAGTTGCAGAATGAACAGAGACTAGTTAAGGGTGAAGTGACGATGTGTGTTGGAAGTGGTTCCAAGATTGATATGATCATCATTGCACACTCCCTATACTTTCGGGATTAGTGTTGAACCTAAATAAGTGTTATTTGGTGTTTGCATTGAGCATAAATATGATTGGATCATCTTTATTGCAATACGGTTATTTATGTAAGTTAGAGAATAATTGTTGTTCTGTTTACATGAATAAAAACCTTCTATGGTCATACACCCAATGAAAATGGTTTGTTGGATCTCGATCGTGGTGATACACATATTCATAATATCGAAGCCAAAAGATGCAAAGTTAATAATGATAGTGCAACTTATTTGTGGCACTGCCGTTTAGGTCATATTGGTGTAAAGCGCATGAAGAAAATCCATGCTGATGGGTATTTGGAATCACTTGATTATGAATCAGTTGATGCTTGCGAACCATGCCTCACGGGCAAGATGACTAAGACTCCGTTCTCCGGAACAATGGAGCGAGCAACAGATTTGCTGGAAATCATACATACTGATGTATGTGGTCCGATGAATATTGAGGCTCATGGCAGGTATCATTATTTTCTGATCTTCACAGATGATTTGAGTAGATATGAGTATATCTACTTGATGAAACACAAGTCTGAAATATTTGAAAAGCTCAAAGAATTTCAGAGTGATGTGGAGAATCATCGTAACAAAAATAAAAGTTTCTACGATATGATCGCAGAAGTAAAATATTTGAGTTACGAGTTTGGCCTTTAGTTAAAACAATGTGAAATAGTTTCACTACTCACGCCACCTGGAACACCACAGTGTAATGGTGTGTCCGAACGTCATAACCGTACTTTATTAGATATAGTGCGATCTATGATGTCTCTTACCGATCTACCACTATCGTTTTGGGGTTATGCATTAGAGACAACTAAATTCACGTTAAAAAGGGCACCATCTAAATCTGTTGAGACGACACCGTATGAACTGTGGTTTGGCGAGAAACCTAAGTTGTCGTTTCTTAAAGTTTGGGACTGCAATGCTTATGTGAAAAAGTTTCAACATGATAAGCTCGAACCCAAATCGGAGAAGTAAATCTTCATAGGATACCCAAAAGAAAATGTTGGGTACACCTTCTATCATAGATCCGAAGGAAAGTTATTCATTGCTGAGAATGGATCCTTTCTAGAGAAGGAGTTTCTCTCGATTGAAGTGAGTGGGAGGAAAGTAGAACTTGATGAGGTAACTGTACCTGCTCCCTTATTGGAAAGTAGTTCATCACAGAAATCTGTTCCTGTGACTACTGCACCGATTAGTGAGGAAGCTAATGATGATGATCATGTAACTTCAGATCAAGTTACTACCAAACCTCGTAGGTAAACCAGAGTGAGATCCGCACCAGAGTGGTACGGTAATCCTGTTCTGGAGGTCATGTTACTTGACCATGACGAGCCTACGAACTATGAGGAGGCGATGATGAGCCCAGATTCCGCGAAATGGCTTGAGGCCATGAAATCTGAGATGAGATCCATGTATGAGAACAAAGTATGGACTTTGATTGACTTGCCCAATGATCGGTGAGCCATTGAGATTAAATGGATCTTCTAGAGGAAGACGGACGCTGATAGTAGTGTTACTATCTACAAAGCTAGAATTGTCACAAAAAGTTTTTCGACAAGTTCAAGGTGTTGACTAAGATGAGAGTTTCTCACTCGTATTTATGCTTAAGTATGTCCAAATCATGTTAGCAATTGCCGCATTTTATGAAATCTGGCAAATGGATAAACAAAACTGCATTCCTTAATGGATTTATTAAAGAAGAGTTGTATATGATGCAACCGGAAGGTTTTGTCAATCCTAAAGGTACTAACAAAATATGAAAGCTCCAGCGATCCATCTATGGACTGGTGCAAGCATCTCGGAGTTGGAATATACGCTTTGATAAGTTGATCAAAGCATATAGTTTTATACAGACTTGCGGTGAAGCCTGTATTTACAAGAAAGTGAGTGCGAGCACTACAGCATTTCTGATAAGTATATGTGAGAGACATATTGTTGATCGGAGATAATGTAGAATTATTCTGCAAAGCATAAAGGAATATTTGGAAGGAGTTTTTCAAAGAAAGACCTCGGTGAAGCTGCTTACATATTGAGCATCAAGATCTATAGAGATAGATCAAGATGCTTGATAAGTTTTTCAACGAGTATATACCTTGACAAGATTTTGAAGTAGTTCAAAATGGAACAGTCAAAGAAGAAGTTCTTGCCTGTGTTACAAGGTGTGAAGTTGAGTAAGACTCAAAACCCGACCACGACAGAAGATAGAGAGAGAATGAAAGTCATTCCCTATGCCTTAGCCATAGGTTCTATAAAGTATGCCATGTTGTGTACCAGACCTATTGTATACCCTGCCCTGAGTTTGGCAAGGGAGTACAATAGTGATCTAGGAGTAGATCACTGGACATTGGTCAAAATTATCCTTAGTGGAATAAGGATATGTTTCTCGATTATGGAGGTGACAAAAGGTTCGTCGTAAAGGGTTACGTCGATGCAAGTTTTGACACTGATCCAGATGACTCTAAGTATCAATCTGGATACATATTGAAAGTGGGAGCAATTATCTAGAATAGCTCCATGCAGAGCATTGTTGACATAGAAATTTGCAAAATACTTACGGATCTGAATGTGGCAGACCCGTTGACTAAACTTCTCTCACAAGCAAAACATGATCACACCTCAGTACTCTTTGGGTGTTAATCACATAGCGACGTGAACTAGATTATTGACTCTAGTAAACCCTTTGGGTGTTGGTCACATGTCGATGTGAACTATGGGCGTTAATCACATGGTGATGTGAACTATTGATGTTAAATCACATGGCGATGTGAACTAGATTATTGAGTCTAGTGCAAGTGGAAGATTGAAGGAAATATGCCCTAGAGGCAATAATAAAGCTATTATTTATTTCCTTATATCATGATAAATGTTTATTATTCATGCTAGAATTGTATTAACCGGAAACATAATACATGTGTGAATACATAGACAAACAGAGTGTCACTAGTATGCCTCTACTTGACTAGCTCGTTGATCAAAGATGGTTATGTTTCCTAACCATAGACATGAGTTGTCATTTGATTAACGGGATCACATCATTAGGAGAATGATGTGATTGACTTGACCCATTCCGTTAGCATAGCACTTGATCGTTTAGTTTGTTGCTATTGCTTTCTTCATGACTTATACATGTTCCTATGACTATGAGATTATGCAACTCCCGTTTACCGGAGGAACACTTTGTGTGCCACCAAATGTCACAACGTAACTGGGTGATTATAAAGGTGCTCTACAGGTGTCTCCGAAGGTACTTGTTGGGTTGGCGTATTTCGAGATTAGGATTTGTCACTCCGATTGTCGGAGAGGTATCTTTGGGCCCTCTCGGTAATGCACATAACTTAAGCCTTGCAAGCATTGCAACTAATGAGTTAGTTGCAGGATGATGTATTACGGAACGTGTAAAGAGACTTGCCGGTAACGAGATTGAACTAGGTATTGAGATACCGACGATCGAATCTCGGGCAAGTAACATACCGATGACAAAGGGAACAACGTATGTTGTTATGCGGTCTGACCGATAAAGATCTTTGTAGAATATGTGGGAGCCAATATGAGCATCCAGGTTCCGCTATTGGTTATGGACCGGAGACGTGTCTCGGTCATGTCTACATTGTTCTCGAACCCGTAGGGTCCGCACGCTTAAGGTTTCGATGACAGTTATATTATGTGTTTATGAGTTTTGATGTACCGAAGGAGTTCCGAGTCACGGATGAGATCGGGGACATGACGAGGAGTCTCGAAATGGTCGAGACGTAAAGATCGATATATTGGACGACTATATTCAGACATAGGAAAGGTTCCTAGTTTTTTGGTATTTTTCGGAGTACCGGAGTGTTACGGGAATACTTATTGGGCCTTATTGGGCCATACGGGAAAGAAGGAAAGGGGCCTCAAGGGTGGCCGCACCCCTCCCCTTGGTCTGGTCCGAATTGGACTAGGGAAGGGGGGCGCCCCCTTCCTTCATTCTCTTTTTCCCTTCCTCTTTTCCTATTCCATATGGGAGGTGGAATCCTACTAGGAGTAGGGAGTCCTAGTAGGACTCCACACTTGGCACGCCCCATCCTAGGGCCGGCCTCCTCCTCCCTTGCTCCTTTATATACGGGTGCAGGGGGCACCCCAAAGACACAACAATTGATCATTGATCTCTTAGCCGTGTGCGGTGCCCCCTTCCACCATAATCCTCGATAATATTGTAGCGGTTCTTAGGCGAAGCCCTGCGACGGTAGAACATCAAGATCGTCACCACGCCGTCGTGCTGACGGAACTCTTCCCCGACATTCTGCTAGATCGGAGTCGGGCGATCGTCATCGAGCTGAACGTGTGCTAGAACTCGGAGGTGTCGTAGTTTCGATGCTTGATCGGTCGGGCCGTGAAGACGTACGACTACATCAACCGCGTTGTGCTAATGCTTCCGCTTTCGGTCTACGAGGGTACGCAGACAACACTCTCCTCTCTTGTTGCTATGCATCACCATGATCTTGCATGTGCGTAGGAATTTTTTTTAAATTACTACGTTCCCCAACACTTCGTGCTCCTCGAGAAGAGGTCTCGCGAGGCTCTGAAGACACTCTATGAGAAGGGCTTGGAGAAGCCGCTGGCCACCGATGAGGACGGCCCCGCCCAGTTGCTTCCCTACTTGGTTGAGGCGCTTGAGGAAGTCGTGAGCGGCATCTTCCCCATGGTAGAGGAAGAGGCTCGTGTCCTTTCTTTAGCCGAGCTGACGCGCGTCTTCAGCCACCTCCATCTCCGCGATCCTGCTACCCGCCTTGATGAGCTGCTGGAGCCTATGGACGACGAGCGCTACGCAGCTACCGCTACAGCAGTGAAGGGTCAGGTGGAGGCCCTGATGCAGAGGTTCCATGCCTTCGCCCCCGTGCCTCCGACCGGCTGTAAAGGTGAAGGTGACGCCACCCAGGAGGGGGCGCCTCTTGCGAGCGCCGGCGGTGTCCAGGGATGATGTGCTTGCGGCTCCTTTCCTGTTTAAACTCCTGCAACATGTATCGTGCCTCATGGAGGAGTTTAAACTTGTGTTTTATACTCGGAGAACAACATGTCTTGTAATATTTGCTTTGAGATTTTGCAATTTCCTTCCCATTTGCTTTATGTTCTACATCGGCAGAGCCCGACCCCACGCATACCTCAGCCGCTATTGGGCCGACGAGATCACCAGGACGGACCAAGGAGTGAGGGGCTACATGGTCAGTTAGGCTCCTAAGTCGCGATGCTCAGGAGTCCCCCTTGACGCGCAAACAGCTTGTGGAAAGGAGATGCAAGGGTAGGTCTAGTGTTAAAAGTCGGCAGGGCCAGACCCCGCGCATACCTCAGCCGCCATTGGACCGACCGGATCACCAGGACGGACCAAGGAGTGAGGGGCTACGTGGTTAGTTAGGATCCTGAGTCGTGATGCTCAGGAGTCCCCCTTGACATGCAAACAGCTTCGTACCTTAGCTCCGCTTGGCAGGGAGCGCGACGACCAGGTTTGAGGGACCTGGCGGGGTGGCGTACGCTTGGGTGTGACCCGAGCGCAGCCCCCATGCCCAGCCTCCTCGCGCGACTCTCCCAAGGGGAGGTGTTGCGATGAGGCTAGACACGGAGCCCGGAGGCTCCCTGAGGTTGGGACGGCCGTGAGGCCGCCCTCAGTTGTTTATCACCAGGACAGACCATGGCCCTTCCGCACTTGCACGGGCATAGCCTCCCCTCGGCAGTGTCGACTGCCAGCGCGAAGCATGGTGCGTCCACTGGTACGTGGGAGGCGACTCCCTCTAAGTGGAGCCCCCGGGGCGTGTACAAGCCCGCCCTGACACGTGACTTACATGGCAGGGCTGGAGGAGGTGTATCTGGGCACTCATGAGCCAGCGCGGGACTCACGAGGCCCTACCTCAAGGTGGGTTGCGCCTGGTCATGATTCGTGATGGCTGTGGCATTCCTGCGAGATGGTTAGACAACCCACGCCGAGTGGATTTCCTGACGCTATCGTACGAGCAGGCCAAGCACCAACGACCCCAGGAGGTGACGTGATCAGGGCCGGCCCGCCAGACAGAGCTCAGCCATTGGATTTATCGATGCTGTGGGGACGGGCCTGAGCACAGACGCCATGCCTAGCCTTCTTATGCGAAGGATACTGAAGAAAGACAATCGGCAGGCGGCTCCCTTGGTGGGTGACAATCAAGCAGGTGATAACCATAGATAGATTATGCATGAGAAGCAAACTGGCTCAGGTAAACGCAGGAACGATACATGGCACTGGGTCGGACCCGAGGGGCGCTCCCAGCAGAGTGAACTGAAGATGCAAGCAGGTACATGCCGCAGGGACGGACCCACGCGGCCTGGGAATAATGCAGCCCAGGGGGTGCTCCCAGCTAAATGAACTTGGAAAGATGTCACCTGGTTTGGTTGCCGAAGGAGTGTTGGGGTAGCTGAAGACGGGTAGCAAAGAAGTCGCCCCTCACGAGCCACCGGGGCCCTGAGCCTTGGGAGGCTCCGAAGGCTCGGGCGGCCTCCGGAGGACCGTCTCCATCTCTGCCAGGACTACGTGATGCATGTCCTCCTGACCCGCCATGACGCTCAGCAAGTTGCGCTGGAAGGCAGCAGCCACACTCGGCAGGCCGAATGACATGCGAATGTAGCTATGAGGTGGACCCTCGCAACGTCGAACACGCGAAGGCCAGAAGTGCTCCTGAGATGCGGCCCGGTTGAGCCCTAGGATGTCAATGCAAACGCGGTGCTCACCACCCTCGCCTGGGTGGGGAGCAACGCCAGGTGGGCGACGGTCGCCACGTATTGCTCTTGCTTCCTGAAGCTCCTGAGATGCCTCGTTGATGAACTCCTGAGCGCCAGGCGTTTTTCGCCTGGCGCCCTCTTGGGGGGAACGTGCTGTGAAGCACGCCTCCACATGGTGCATGAGCGCCTCCCTCGTGATGCTGGCCAGGTCTGAGGCCCTCCAGAAGAGAGCCCCCGAGCCCTGCCCGAGAACGGCACCGGGCGCGCCTCCCTATGCAAGGGAGGGAGACGCCCCGGGCGCGGGCGTAGATCCTGAAGTGGTGCTGCTGGAGGTGCCGCTCCCTTGGGGTCTAGTGTGGAGCAGTTGCTTCTTCTTATTGGGGTTGGCCTCAGGAGGGTACTGTGCTGCGTTGCTGTAGGGGTCTTCGAGTGATGCAGCTTGGAGGCGTGCTCGAGGGAGCACACCGCGTCTCTTTCTTCACAGGGGATGGTGATGATTACGCCACTTCCGGGCATCTTGAGGACGTTGTAGCCATGGTGGGCGACTGCCATGAATTTGGCCAGCGCTAGGTACCCGAGGATGAGCTCGGTGTGCTAGTTGTCGTGCTGACCGAAGGTGACAGGGAGACGAACTTGCCCTATCGGGGTGGTAGAACCGTCAGTCACTCCTGAGAAAGGCTTGGTAGGCTGGAGCTGATCATATGGCACTTGAAGGCTCTCAAAAGTCTCGACGAACAGGACATTAAGCCCTGCGCCGCCGTCGATGAGGGTCTTGGTGACTTGGACATTTCTTATGATGGGTGAATAGAGCATCGGCAGAACGCCGGCCGTTGCCACGCACTTGAGCTAGTCTGCCGAGCTAAAGGTGATGGCATACTTGGACCATCTGAGCGGGTGCGTGGCTTCGAGCTTGGGGGGGACTGCGTTCACCTCGCGAGCAAACTGCTTGAAGTCTCGCTGAGAAGCTGGGGCTTGAGCTCCGCCCAAGATACAGGCGATAGCTTGCGGCTCTTGGAAGCCCCCAGCCCCCTCGTCCTATTGATGGTCGTCATTCCTTCTTGGCGGCGGCAGCGGAGGGAGACCAGGGTTCCCCTGAGGACGGTCATCACGAGGCTGGTCCCTCCAGGCGCCCTCACGTGGCTGATCACTACAAAAAAATACACTTCCTGATGATACGTGTTTGTCACAGTAGGTCACTTTTTTTGTCATGCATGTACATCCATGACAAATTTATGACAGAATCAAGATAGTCATACCTGTGCTGTCGTAGAAGTGTTCCATGACATTACCGAAATTATCATCACGGAAGTGTCCACTTAAATGACGATAAATCGCGCGTCACAGAAGTGCTTTCGTCAAGGGTGACCGACGCGTGGCATCCACCATAACGGAACACCGTTAAGCTATCGGGTCGGGTTTTGGATCCGATAACCCGTTAACAGCCCCGACCAATGGGGATTTTCCACGTGTAAAATCATCATTGGCTAGAGGAAACACGTGTCGGCTCATTGTCGGGACAGATGTCATCCACTCACTGGACAGAAGGCGCCTATGATATGTCGACACGTGGCACAGCCCAACAAGTTTAAATGGGCCGGCCCAACTAGAGGCCCACAAGATTTTGCAGACCATAATGGGCCGGCCCAGCTAAAGGCCCACGAAATTTTGCGTACCATAATGGGCTGGCCCAGCTAAAGGCCCACAAGATTTTGCGGGCCATAATGGGCCGGCCCAGGTAAAGGCCCACAAGATTCTTGCGGGTCATAATGGGCCGGCCCAGCTAAAGGCCCACGAGATTTCGCTGACATTAATGGGCCGGCCCAGCTGTAGGCCCACAAGATTTTGAGGACCCTAGTAGGCCGACCCATTAACTGGCTGCCATGTTTTGGGCCAAATGCCGGCCCATATTTGATCCGGTCCATTAATGGCTTGCCATGCTCCGGGCCTAACAGTGACCCATATGAGATCCGGCCCGTTAAAAGCCTACCACGTTCTGGGCCAAATTACGGCCCAGATCAGGTCCGGCCCTTTAAGAGGCTTTGGGCTCAATTATGGCCCATATCAGATTCGGCCCGTCAACTGGACACTATGCTTTTGGGCCCACTTGCTAAAGGCCCACTTAGTAATTCGGCCTGATATTAGTTTTGGCCTATTAAGGGCCCGTTTAACATTTCGGCCCTATATTAATTTTGGCCTGTTAAAAGCCCATCATATAGTTGGGCCTAACTACAGCCCGGTTTGCATCTGGGCTGCTCGCAGCCGATATCTGATTGGGCCAAACAAGGACCCAGACAATTTTGGCCTGCTAAAAGCCCGTGATTTGATTCGCACAATCATGGGCCGGGGTTCATTTCGGGCTGCTGCCGGCCCGTGAGCTGATCGGCACGTTTCAGGCCCAACCTACATCATGATTGCATGACGGCCCGATTATGTACCGTAATTTTACGGTTTGGCCAGTTTACTGCAAAGACGGGATATATATATATATATAAAGTAAAATAACTGCAGCATCGTGAATAAGAAAAAACCTATACTATACAATAAAGAAATTATGGCATATTACATCCACTATGCATCAAAGTTCGCCACTATGATAATAAAGCACAAGCAGACAGCAGATTACATACACTGGGCATCAAATATCGCCACCAGTGCAAATAAACACGCCGACAAAATAATATACAAAACCGACAGCACTTCAATAGAGTTCAAGAAAGGTTAGCCCTGCTGGGGAGCTGCAGCGCAAGCAGCTGAGCAAGATGATGAGACTGCGCTTGTTCAACACTTATATCTTCCTCACTCTGAAAGATAAACAAGCAGACAGATGACAGGTTTTGCACATAAAAGTATCAGTGCTGACAATTCATCACATTTCTTACTGACGAATAAAGTGACACAGTTTAAATTTGCATTAACACAATATGGTATGTTCAGGTCAAGACATGGCAGGAAATGACATTGTGAAGGAGTTGGCAGCTTCACGACACCACTGGATTACAGATCAAGAACTCAAAAGTATCAATGGTTAGTGTGCTATCAATTTATACCATTTCAGATTGGCAAATAAAGAGACGGTTTAAATAATAGTAGAATGATATGACATTTTTCATAGTTAAGACATTGCAGAATATGACATTGTGCTGTAGTGGGTAGGTTCACCACACCACTGGATTACAGATGAAGAACAGAAGCATACACGCAGTGCAAAAGAAGATCACTTGCTCTGTATAGTTTAATTTACATGGTATGAAGAAGGAACTTGGTTGTACAACTGAAAACTTAAATTGAGAAAGGACGAACTTTTGTTTATGAACTACATATAATAAACTTTAAACAAGCAATTTGATGCAAACACCAAAAATAAACAGTTGTTGCAGTCATGCCTAACCAAATATATACAACAAAGTTTGAAGGCTTGAGATGGACAAACTTACATTATTGGTGAAGAGGGGCTCTATAAAGGCCTTGTCCATGCTGATGGGGGGGGGGGGGGCAATTCAAGAATTTTACCACAGAATCTTCTTCAAAAGCATTGCCTTTATTCTACATTTTGTTAAGAGTAAATATAGATGTGATAATATACGAAAAAATGGAGAATATTTAAGATAAGATGAAGAGTGATGCTACATAACCAAGTAGCTATAAATGTAAGTGCAGCGATACAGGCAAAAGGTACAGCCCAGAGCAATGCACAGCTAAACTTATTCAGTACCAACCTTATGGTAAGAGTAAATATAGATCTGATGTGTAGAAAATGGAGGGCAAAGGAAAATAAGCTGCAGAGTGATGGTACATGAATAACTACCTGTCATTATAAGTACACTGATAAAGGACATCATGTACTTATAAGAACAATGCAGAGCTAAAAAATATTGGCATTGGATATATTCTACACTAATGTAACCATTCATACAGATCAGATAATTTGGAGCAAACAATTGATAAGCAAGCTATCGTGCATACTGCTGTCACATAATGAACCAAGTATGTATGCAAGTACAGTGATACAGGACAACATGTACTAACAAGAGCAAAGCAGCGGGCAGCATATTTGAGATATCCTATCGTTCTTGTCAAACCGGAATTCTTCTTCGAGTAGATTTCCTGCAAAAAAGATCCATAAGGCACATGCGGAAAAGTAGAAGTTCAAATTGTCATGTTATTTCATAGACAGTACCTCATCCTCGGAACGAGACCAGTGCATAACAAGGTTTTTCCATTCAATGTCTTCTAAATTTAGCACAGGAGACTTCACCAGAAATTCGTTTATAGACTTGCCATCAAAGTGTGATTTCCTGAGGTAACACCGATATTGCTGCAATGCTTCCTTGAAAAGCACAAGAAAGCTTTGCTCGTCATGACTATCCAGATTGACCCTCGCCTAGTTACAACAATGTAATGTAAATCATTGATGTGTTCAATCAGCAGAAAACAGGAATATAATAGCCATGAATAATAGCACTTACACGTAGGTTGGACAGGAAGATGTGAAAATGGTGTTTGTATTCACAATAATTTTCCCATGATGGGAATATATGCACGTAGTCCCTAACAACATTGAAAGCATTGTCTTTTAAACTGGGAATAAATGGAATGGGGTTCCAATCTGCTGGAATTGGCCGTCTCTGCAGTTGGGATAGGTCTTCGGCCGGTGGACTTGCTGTACTTTTTGCTGGAGTGGGATCTTTCTGTGGTACAGCTGGTGCTATGGCAAATGAAATCGGTATACCTTTTGCTGGAGTGCAGGTCCTGTGTGGTGGGGCTAGTGGTGTGTCCAGTGAAGTATGGGTATAGTCTGCTGGAGTCGGTCCTACATTTCTCCGGCACCACCATGTTTTTCAAGGACTTTGCTGGTGCTCCTTCAGGTTTGGCAATCACCCTCTTCCTTTTTGATGTCTGATGCACAAGAATAGCATTTGAGTGAAAAAACATGGTATGACGAATAATGGAATATGTATTGATAATGGATGGACATGGCATCTCGACATATATGATGAGTAAACTAAGCAGATGGCGGTGCAAGAAAGTAGAAGAAATGCAAGACAACATATGCAAGATACCCACAATCAATAAAACATTGCCAAATTAGAATAGGCACCTTGATGGGTGAACAGGACAGGCCATCTGCCTTTGACTCCTCGAGGTTAGAATAGTCATTAGGATGATATTCTGAACAAGAATCAACAGGTGGGGAGCGTATGAGTTTCATTGCATCCAGAATGGCACTCAATGCCTTGGTGCCAATTTTGTAAGTCATTGCAGTGTTTAGCTTCAAGAGTGGACTGTTGCTAGTGCGACACAAAGCAGCTACACAGATCATAGTGTAGATATAACGGGAAAACCTTAAGCATCAGAGTAAAATTAGCAAAGTGGAACTTGTTGGAATATATGTGCTAGTATTGCCGGTATGGCTAAAAAGGCTTCGGATACTAGCTCTCTTCAAGTGAAGGTGCGGTACTGTTAATATTAATGTAACTCTCAAAGGCGACACAACTCCCCGCATTTCCTTGCTATTCTTATAGGATTCAAGTGGGCAGGCCACTACAAATCCTATTCCTATGTTTACAAGATCCTACGAATCAAAGAGGCTCAAAGTGTCCATCACAACCGACCGTATAGAACTCTACACTGCAAATGTCCCTGCTCATCTTCAGTACAAGGAACATACTGTACTACTATCATACTCCCTCCGTTCAAAAATATAAGTCTTGGTAGAGATTTCCACTATGGATCACATACAGATGTATCCAGGTACATTTTAGAGTGTAGATTCACCTATTTTGCTCCATATGTAGTCCATGGTGGAATCTATACAAAGACTTGTATTTAGGACCAGAGAGAGTACATATTAAAGAAGAATGGAAGAGGAACATGGTAAAGAAGAGCAAGCATATTTTGGATAATAAAATGTTGGTTGCGCAGTGGCCACACATGATGAACCAGAGCGCATTAAGAATGCAACTCCTAGCTGTCTCTCGACCATTTCAGGCAGTTGGATGAAGATCCTACGTCTCCTAACCCTTCTTCTTCCTCGTCTCTGATTCTTTCCATACAGAACACCGCACAGGCCGCCGGCCGGACCACCGGCCCCCACCGCCTGTGTTCCTCCGCCACCCCCACCCCCACCCCAACCCCCACCCGCGTCGAGTTTTCTTCGTTCGGCGAGGCCCCACATCCACCCGAGCCTCTTCGATCGCACCAGCGAACTCCGGCGAGCTCTGAAAAATCGACTGACCCAACTTCGAAATTTAGTCTACTGTGATTTAACTAGTGTGGAATATAAAAGGGGAAAACCATAAGCATTGTGAGTATGGTGTTGAACGTGCCATGGCGGATCTGAAGGTGCAAACCGGACAAAGGCAACTTCGCAACCAAGACAAGAAATCAGAGTAAAGCAGTGGCGATCTATTTTCTTGCTGCGATAAATAAGTTGAGCTGATATGAAAGAGTACTGCCTCTGGTCCGGCGCCGTGTAGGCATCTGCTAAGAATTTGACGGTGCTGCGGTAGCGATGGCTGTCGGCGGCGTGGAAGCAGATCTAGGAGGGTAGTCGGTGGCGGCGGGGCGCGGTGGACGAGACGGTCGTAGGAGCGGCGCCGGCAAGGTGGACGACAGCGGGGATGAAGCGAGAGGACGGGATGCAAGGATCCCGGTCCGAAACCATGGATGAGAGAGGTCGATCTCTTGTAATGGCGGCGACATCGGGGTATCAGCTTCGGCATGGTGGAGGAGGACGCCAGTGGATGGGGTGGCGGACGGCGGCGGACGGAGGAGGGTGGGGTGGAGAGGGTGTTTTGGCGCCCACGGAGTACGAATGGGGAAAAGGGAGGTAGAGAGGAAGGGGGAACTATGTATTCAGGGCGCGCTTGTCTCAAATGCGAGGAAATTTACAAACTTAGCCCCCGTTTCAAATTTCTACTACATCACAGCAACACTAGTCGGTCGGGGATAGGACGGTAATCTCGCATACACCGAATATTTGCCGACGAGAATTTGTTTTTGGCGCCCACCATGTATGAATATGAATCGGGAGGGAGTCGATTTCGGCCGAGGACACACTGTGTTTTGGCGCCCACCTTGTATGAATCCGGGTGAGAGGCGGTTACGTCACGTTTGGGTGAAATTACAAACCTACCCCTATCGAAACCTATAGAAACCCAGCATATAGGCTTTGCGTGGCAGCGATAGGCAGTAGTGATTTCCATCTCGCAGATTTTGGTTCCGGGCGGTTACTGCGACTTTCCCTGCTTCGTTCAAATTTTGCAGAGCGCACGTTTACCGTGCCAACTCAATTCGAATACCGTTTGTATTCTATTTTTTTCTGGGCGAGATCCATTTTCAATTGGAATAACATTCTATATACATCATTTTTTTATATATACTTTCAAAAGCACAACACAATTTATACATAAATATGGTTTACAAATGGCATGATCTCAGATTCATAAGGTTGTATCCATCAATTTGGATTTTCAAATATTTGAAACCACATTATGTTAAAATCCAATGTATGCATTCCTCGCTAACTGTCTCCAATTAATGTGTGTTTCATGTGGGTTTTTTTACTTCTCAAACATGTATAATGTGTTTCACACACGCAACATATAGTGTAATCCCGTTTAGACATTAATTGCATATAAACCATGCATTGTTTGTAATTGAAGAATCTATGGATCACCAATATTGATAAACTATATAACATTACATGGGTGCCCAAATTCAAATGAATATGCATGTTTGATACACCAATTTGCATTATGATATTATCGATGTCGTGATCTCCAGTTTAAATATTTGAATCCCCTTTAATCCAGATATTCGTCTCATATAGCTATCACTCATGCTTATATAGGACTATCTCTCTGGACCTATACGCGTTCATCGTCTCTCAGGTATCTCTCGTGCTACCTGTATGTCGAGAATGATCTTTTATCTTCGTAACACACTGACGGTACTCTCTCCCTCGACCTTCATCACTCTATCTCTCTCCAAGTATATCTCGCTCCCTGCTATGTGTCTCTAACTATGATTCTCCATGTGGAATCTCTTTCTCTCACACAAACACAAAACTTTGTCTCCCGGGGTCTCATTTCTCTCTACTATTCCCATGTGTGCCACTCGCACACCCCTCAGATGTCTTTCGCTCCTTAGATATGAGAACCTACGACTCTTCCTCATCAATATCTCTTTCTCACACACAAACACTAACTCTGTCTCCCAGGGTCTCATATTTATCCATTGTTCTCTTATATGTCGCTCACACACACCCTCTCTCCCTAGACATATCTTGCGTTCCCTCGTATGTCTCTCTAGCTATCACTCTTGTTGTGAAATATCTTTCTCTCTCGCAGACACAAAACTCCGTCTCTCTGGATCTCATTTCTCTCTGATATCTGTTTGTATGAGACTCACACACACCCTCTCTCAATCTCTCTCACACCCACACACATAACCCAGCCTTCTGATCCACTCGACTCCTATCTCTAACGCACACTAGCTAGCATCTTTATCTTTCTATTTATTAGTTTCTCCATCAACCTTCTTTCTCGCCCTCACTCTTGATTCCTATCACGCACACTACATATGTTTCTCTCTATATGCAGTCAAGTGCCCTCTCACACACATATATAACTTCACCCTTTGAACCACCCGACGGTCATCTCCAACACCCAAACTAGCGGATGTCCCTCTAGCTAGCATCTCCATCTCTGTATCTATCTGTAGTTTCTCCATCAACATTTCTTTCTCGCATGGAGTCTTGCTTCCTATCACCCACACTATATATGTCTCTCCATACATATGCATTTATAGGTTGGTCTCTTTTGCACAATCGTTGCGCCTAACTCCCTCTGCTCGCCATAGATGCATGCTCCAGCCCATGCCACTATCTCTTAAAGACAAAAACACATGCTCAATTGTCGGGACTTCTTCCATGCATTCTCACATGCATGCATATTGTCATACCGATCCGTCTCTCCCATGTCGTTGATCTTATGACTTATGTCTTCTTTCTTTTATCTCGATCATGCGCGAGCGCACACACACACATCCCACGTATACATGTATACCTCTCACACATGCACGTTCAAGGTCTCTATGTCTCCATACATAGTTAATTACCCTCAATCCTAACGCCACATCGAATCATTCTCCTCTTTTGTGCACATAACTTCTGCCTAGATGGGTAAAACACACACTCACACTTAACAATCTCCTTCTAGCTACCCCCCCTCGCCTCTCACTCTTCCCCTATATCCCCGAAACCAATAAGACCATCCCTTAGTTTAATTCCCGCCTACATGCACCATCGATATATAGTAGTCTTCCTCGGTGTCTCTCGAACAAACACGTTCTCTCGAAGTCGACTCCTCTCATGCATATAGGTCCTAATGCGTTTTTCGAGGCTAATTTTGACCAAACGTTAGAGCAATAATATATGACATGCAACTTACACAAAGCATACCTTCAATTTTGTATGTCAAAGGAGCTTCCAATAATATAATTTGCATAGTATACATCTCATGTGCTATTAATCTTGTCAATAGTCAAAGGCTGTCTTGAAAAACACATTAGGCCCTATATAGATGGAAGGAGGGAGTAGGTCCCATGCAAAAAATGAGAATAAAATTCAAACATCTGGGCATCGTGGCTCGGTCGATAACATTGAGAAACTCGGTTTTAAAATCATGAAACTTGGCATGGTGTCATGTCATGGTAGTACCATGCTGTGGTAAAAAAATTGGTCGAATAGGAACAAATTTTGGTATAAGCTTCTTGCAAATCGGAGCTTCTCTCAAGAAGGCTCGTGGTTCTGGGAGGGAACGTGTCACCTTTGTGTGCATAATTCAAATTTGACAAGCACATGTTCCAGTGCACCAAAGTTGGTTGAAAAATCACATGTGTGTCCTCGGGTAAATTTCTAGGTTCCATGCAAGAAATGGGAATGAAATTCAAAATTCTGGGCGTCGTGGCTGGGTTGGAAACATTGAGAAACTTAGTTCTTTAATCCTGTAAATCCAAAACACGCATGAAAATAATGAAACTTGGCTTGGTGCCATGACATGGCACCAACATGCTGTGGTAAATTTGCAGTCCGATTTGCGAAGGCACACACATTAACAATCAACAAAGTCATTTTGGAAGAAGTGTTGTCACATTACAATCGGAAACACAAGTATTATTGAAACCGTGGGCGTTCTACTTACTAGTACCATTTACGTGCCGCCACGCGTCCCCTTTTTTATTAGCTAGGAGGCGACATGCAGGGTAGCTATTTGAGTACGAGAGGCATGCGATCAGACCCCTGCGCGTGCTTATCGGGAGGAGAGCCCATTGACCTCCATCTGCCGTCCACCTCTCTCCCAAGGTATCCATTAATGGCACCCGAGCCTCTGTTTAATGGTGTGGCTATGTCTCACTCGACTGATATTTAAGAGTGAAAAAAGAAAATCTGAAAGAATGGATCTTAACGTAAGATCCTACGGACCTATATAGCATCTACTATGACTTATAGCAAGACTGATGAATATATAAGGACAATTAAATTTTTTTGATCAAAGAAGGGCTTGCCCCTTCTAATTTTCATTACTGAAAAGCACCACAATTCACAAGAAGTTCAGCACAACTCCAGCCTAACACAAAGGACTAAAAGCTACCAGATTGAAATCGCAACATCCCAAGAGGCCAACAAAGGCCTAACATCCGTGCTAGAACCCAACATTTCACAATCGACGACACAATACACATCCTAAACCGATTATTACATCAAAAGAAACCCGGAAACTAGTCTCCACGGCGAGTGGCAATGAGCTCTTTCGTGTCCTCAAGACGCTGCTTGAGAACATCCACGGATTCCTCCACCAGCCTTTGGCGCTCGTTGAGGAGTATGTCATTCTCGTCCATAAGTTTCTTCAACAAGGCATTAGTCTCCTCCTGCAGGTCTGCACTTCGGACGATCTTCTCTCTCTGCAGGTCGCGCTTGGCCCGGAGCCTCTCATTGCCCTCCCTTAGTTGACGGATGACGCCGGTAGCCTATTTAAACGAGGCTATCATGTCGTCCTGCAACCTCGCCGAGCGGGAGATCTGATCCGTCTGGCTATGGACGATCGCATGCATGCGCCTGTAACAGTCGTCGCGTGCCCGCGAGAAATTTTCCCAGGCCACCGCGGCGCGGCGGGACATCTCTACTGCATTCGTGGCGCGGCGGGACATCTCTGCTACTTCCGCGGCGTGGCTGGACTAGTTTGCTGCATCAACGGCGCGGCGGGACCTCCGTGCTGCTTCAGCAGCACGACGGGACGTCTGTGCTGCTACTTCCGCGCGGCAGGACATGTTGGCTGCTCTCGCATCGAGGCGAGACATCTCTCGTGCTTCCGCTTCCATGCTCGCCTCTCCCTGGTGGCAATCTCTCGACCCAGAACTCACGCTGGCCATGGAAGACGCAAGGGAAGGATGCTGAATGACTTGTTTGTTTTTGTGGATAAGGAGTTGAGGAGAAATGTGCAGTCATCATGGCATACTAGTATGTATAACCGAGTACTAATACGCTCCTAAGTGGGAAACCGTTTAGGTTGTGATCGGTGTGAATAGGTTTGCAATTCAATATAGCATGGAGTAATTTGGAATGTGACGAGACGCCATCTCAAAATTTATTAACGGTTCTAGTTTCGAAGTGCGGCACTATTCCCGGATGGAGTACTTCTTTTTCTACTCCCTCCTTTCCGGTTTTATAGGACTTATCTCAAAATTTTAGTTTTTCCATTTTATAAGGCTCAATTTGGTTGTCCCCAACACATGTTCAGATTCCAAGGTGCATTAAATCATTGCATGCAAGTATTAAGAGAAAATTGACCAATGCATGTACTTTATGCATGCATGCATTGCAATTAATGCATTAAACCTATCTCTCGGGACTTCTCACACGCACCATCGTGCCACCCACAAAAACTTGTACTCTGAGTTTAGTAGTACGTTATATAGGAAGAGAAGAGGTGCACGCATGCACTCTTCCTCTCGCACACGCATCTATTTTTTCTCGAAAAGGAGGATGATGACCCCCGGCCTCTGCATCTAGGAGTCACACACACAAATTATTGAAATATATCGAGTGAAGTGCTTTGATGTGTCGCGTCAACTCGTACATCAACGAGAAGTTTGATTATCCTCTCCCTCGCGGACTTAACTGCACATGCCTTTGGCTGTATGACAGGTTGGCCACACACCTGTAGGGCCCACCTGTCATACACGCAAAGGCAGGAGCTTCCCTCCCTCGCCCATGAGCGTGGTGGCTGGCAAGACTAGGAGAAGCTTTCACTACACGCTCCCCCTCCCGCACGTGGTGGACATGCAGCAGTTCAATCGGTGTCAGATGGCCAGAAGCGTACTATAGTACTCCTCCAATGCAGTAGTATTCCATCATTGTTCGACTTCCCGAAGAGGCGATGAGCCAAGCGCAGCCCGGACGCTCGTGTGGCAGTTTCATGTGTATAGTAGTCTAGGATAGCATGTACCGTGCCTGTAAGCTTAAAATCGTTGGGGTCGGCTCCATGCTATGTGGCCGTCTGGAAGTTTTTAAAAAAAACTTAAAATAGTCTTCTGGCCCTACCCGAAAACTGCCGCGCGTACTGCCCGGGAAAAGCCCCGCCCTCAACTTTTAACTACGCGAAAACAGTTCGAGCTTGTTCGTTCTACATAAATACAGTACTTACTGTATGTTTATTCACCCGTGGGGTTGTTCAATGAATGGAGGGGCGGGGAGCACAAGTGAACAATACTGTAGTACTACTAGTAGTAAGTAGGAGTCGTACAGTAGTCACCTTAAATAGAGAGTTTCTTTTCTTTAATGCCACGTACACAAATTGAAACGCTTGTTGTGGAGAGAAAAAGGTAATCACTCCACTATATATGGACGCAGGGGCCTGAGCGCTTGCTTTACTAGGGTTGCTCTCTTCATTCTCTCATCCTCTCTAGATATAAACAAGACATTGGTAGCGGCATTTTCTCTCTGCTCATCGCTGGTCATAGATCCGGTCGGATCCCTTCGGCCGGTGTGTGTAGAGGACTAAAAGGTGCATCGTTCACGCGGTCATCGCCGCCGAGGGAGGAAACCCACAGTTGCCGAAGGGGCCCGATCCTCTGCCCGTGCCGTTCTCTCCAAAACATGGCCGGCTCGGGAGGTCCTCCGACCCTTCTTCCTCCCTGCCGTATTGTCCGCAAATCTGACCTGCCGCCGCTGACATCCCGGCGACCCTCACGTATAAGTTCTTCGAAAGCGGCCTTGCTCTACTACCCCAGCTCCCCGCGTGTCTGCATGTGCATCTTTTTCTACTCCCACCAGCTCTTCCAAAGCCACCTAAATTTTAAGTATTATTAGAGGTAAAGCTACTTCATGCATTTGAATCCAGGGCTTTGTTCAAACAATGAAGAAAGGGGGGAAAGTGGTAGCATGAATCTAGGACTTGATTCAAAGAGGAAATAATATGGTGAAAGTAGTAGACACCGGATACCCAACCGGTCTCTTGGTTGAAAAGGGAAATAATGGGAAAACGCAGTACAAACCGGATAAGGAACAGATCTATTATTGGTTGAAAAAAGGATAGAAAGTGGCGGCTGGTGGACAAGTCAACAAAGTATGTCCAGGATTAGATTTGTTGCCATCACATAGTAAAAGGTCTCCAGGATTAGATTTGCCGCCCTCACATAGTAAAAGGTCTCAGCATTAGATTTGCTGCCCTCACATAGTAAAAGGTCTCCAGGATTAGATTTGCTGCCCTCACATAGTAAAAGGTCTCCAGGATTAGATTTGCTGCCTTCACATAGTACAATGGCACTCCTGCTGTTTTCCTCAGTATGATAAGTAAGTTTCTCCTTTACGCTGCTAAGTGTCCTGGTTTCCTGTCCCCACGGTCCCATGCCCTTAAACCAACTCTTTAGCTGCTGTTGATTTACTGTGTCTGGTAAACAAGCAATGCCACCTTTAAAGCAATCCCATATTTGAGGAATCTCATTGTTGATCGTAATGCTTCTAGTAACATGAAGCATCGTTGACGTTTTAAAATTTCTATTGTCCTTGCGTGATTGCCATGAACATAATTAAGATGCTTCTTTTCATTTTGTATATGTTTCGTATATTCTTATTGACCAGCAACTGTTTACTTTCTATCTTTTTGTGCAGATAGGGTTATCCATTTCACCTTGTTGCTATTGTGACCTTTTGGTGAACTGCAGAAAACACTCTTTTTGGAATGAGTGTCTTGTGCAGTTCAACTAAAATGTCACGTGGGCAACATCTCTCAATTTTGGTGGAACTACACAAAATGGTGATTGGAGTTTCCAAAATCTCCGTCAAGTTCTGATGGTAATCTCGTGCAACATTTTATTAGCCTTTGCAAGATGGAGCCATCACTGTCACCACAATGGCACTTTATTTTAGTGGAACTGCACAAAAGGATAAGAAAATTATAGTTGTACCTTACATGAGCCGGACAGCCAACCTTAATGTTCCTCAATTTTAGTGCAACTACTAAAGAAGAACCTGCCAGCTCACAAGAGCAAGTACTTCTTGCTAGCTGAATGATGCAATCTTTGCTTCATTTCAAGTGAACTGCAGAAAAAGGCACATGAATTGAATCATGGAACTCCAGGGAGACCTCATCCAAGTAGAGCTAGAGGTTGAGTTCAAGGAGGCCGCTATTAAAGCGACATCATGGTCTCCTGTCTCCTTGTTTGTGCTGTGCAAACATGATGTGCGAACAGGAATACTCAACTACAGATGTTGTGATGGTCAAGAGCATTCGCCAAGTTCTTTGATTGTATAACATGGCTAGCCAAGATGGATTTAATCCCGATATTCACTTTATCAAAAGGCTCTAATTGGTTGGTTCTGAATCTTGCAAGCTGGGAATCAGTGAGATGTGTAGGCATCTTTGTTGTACTTATTATTTGGATCTTATTTGTTGGTTCTGAATCTTGCAAGCTGGGAATCAATGAGATGTATAGGCATCTTTGTTGTACTTATTATTTGGATCTTATTTGTTGGTTCTGAATCTTGCAAGCTGGGAAACACGGCATGATGATGCAGAGGACAACAACCATAACAAACAGTTCAAACTCGGTAGTATTATCTTTTGTGAAAGTGTGACAAATGTGATGATCGTGTGCGTCCTGAGAATAATAATTCTAATTGTTGCGCATGTTGATCCTGTGGCACTGATAGAACAAGCGAATGCATTGCTTGTTTTAAGTACAAATTTCTATTAAAGCTAATTAAATTTAAGTAAAGTGACCACTAACTCCTGTTATTACAGTACCAATACAGGCCCGCTCGTGAACCGACCTGTGGCCGAGGGTGCATCTTCTGCCGGGCGTGCAGCAGACGAGGGAGGGGTAGTAACTGTTGTCTCCTGTACACACTCAGCTTACTGTTGAATCCAGTTCCCCAAGAGCTGAAAAACGAACTACTGCCGCCGCCTACACACTCGTTCAGTTGAAGAGACTCCAATGGCGATCCGAGGGGTGAGCCTGCTGGATATGGACTTCAGCAAGGAGTTCCCCTTTGAGTTCGCCGTTCAGTCCTATGGCGGCACCAAGTTGAATGTGATGTACACCAACGATACGGACTCGGTGAAGCTCTGCCTCGCCTCAGTCCTATGGCTGCACTAGGTTCTGGAGCATTCACCCGTTTCATCGGCAGCCCTGACTTCACCTTCCCTACGGTGGAGAGAAGGAAGAACGCGACGATTCGGCCATCTGGTGCAACAGGCTTGTCGACATCCAGAAGCAATACAAGATCATCAGCAACGGGCAGGAGAAGGACTCCGTGGTTGACCTCGCTGAGACCATCATCGACCCCTGATACGCCAAGATGAAAGAAGACGACCTGAACACGTGGGAGGTACCTCTGAATCTAGCCTACATAACCTACGCGGCCAAGGGCGCATATGCATGCTACGACATGTACATGCAGATCTTGGACATGAGGGCATGTCTGCTTCCCATAACCGACGAGTACACGGACAGCCGCAACGTCATGATCAAGCGTGCCAGGAAGGTCTAGATGTTGTACTTTATCTGTTTATAAGCACCTTTATCATGTGAGTGTTTCATGCATTAGCCTATGTGTCGTAATTATCTGTTTTGTCCGAAATATTTCTTTTAAGAACCCATTAACCTGATTGCTTTTAGAGTGGCAATTTGCTTATGTATGTAACTAGTTCACTTGTCCGTAAAAAAACTAGTTCACTCGGCTGCCGTGCTTTGAATCTCCTTCCTTCCAACATATTCCCCTCCTCAGGTGGACCCAGTAGGTCTCTGAATTTTCTCCCACTTTCTTTTTCGATGTAAATTGAGTTTTCTCCGAGTACTTTCCCCTAGAACCAACTCAACTGTACCACGTCTAGCCTAAAAAATAATAATACCCCACGTACTATTAACTCATCAAATTAAAATGATATTTTATTTTGTAAGTTGAAAGTTCTTAAAAAATAATAATTATAATTGTTTATATATAACTTGGCAAGTTAACTCCTAGTGATTGCGTACATAAGCTTGCAAAGATTTTACTAACGTGCAATCATATGTTTATGTTTTTATAACATTTCTCCGTCTAGCCCAACATGATATTTTCACCCAGCCCAGCAAGTCTGCGGCTTTCGAGAAAAATGCGAATGGGATTTAAATGGGCTGCATAGATGCTACATCATTGTTTCACCCAGCCCACCAAATGGACTAAAAAACAAATGGACTGACAGCTGGGTCCACGGCCACAACCCAGTTTTTTTGTGATTTGCCAAGTAAGTCGCTTTGTCAGGCCTGTTGGGCTGCAAATCTTTCAAGACGAGGAGAGCTTTCATTCGGCTGGCCGAGAAAATGGCCCATCAGTAAGGAGAAATGGGCTGTACATTTTTAAAACACATCAAACCGACAATTAGTTTCAAATATCTTTTTTTTCATTTTGAGATTTTAAATTACATTAATTTTTATGTGTGGAGAATTTGTTGGATTTTATATTGATATACATTTATTTGTTAAATCAGTTTGAATGTGAGTCGAAATTTCGGGATTAAAAACAGTTCGTACCGCACCGAAATATGCAAAATTTCATATAATTTTTTAACCGTGGCCACAATATGGGCTATAATGCTAACACAAAGAATATGGGCTCCAAAAAACCTTAAGAATTAGCAAATGGGCTGTATGCTGTTTTCCACAGATTTCAGGCTTTCCTAGAAAAAAAGGTTGACGCACAAGCAGTGACTGTTGGATGGCCATCCAACGGCCGTCGTGCTTCTTCAATGTCTGCTCTTCCTGCTCCAGCCGCTCAAAGAGGCGCTGGCGGGACTGCCTGCTCCCTCCTCCCCGCGGCCGGCTCTGCTGCCGCGCAAGCCTCACCGACCCACCGTACTCCCATCGCTGGCCTAGCTATCCCTCTACTCACCCACACCTGCTGTTATTCTCCGGCGACGGCAGACGAACCAGTAAACCCTCGTACAGTCGTACTCCCCTCCACGTGGGAAACAACTGCCGAGTCTTCCCTGCCTCCGTGTCGTTCCCTTCCTAGGCCTCGCCGTCGTCCACCGCCCTGGTGCTCTCGGCGCGGCCTGGTCAACGTGGTCAACGACCGACATGCATCTGAAGTTGACATTACGTGGAGAGGCCGACAGCTGGGTCCACGGCCGCACGCAAGGAAATGCCTCCTTATTACGCGCAAAATAATGATTCCTCCACCTGACATTAGGGACCCACCGAAAGGGCCTCTGTATTTTGCGAAAAAATGGTACCGCCGTTGACAGCTCGGACCCACCAGCTATATCTTCGCACGCAAGGAAGTGCCTCCTTATTACGCACAAAAAAATGAATACTCCCCCTGTTAGCTGGGACCCAGTACAGTGGCAGGCTAACTTGTGGGCCTACTAAGTTGACGGGGACGGAGGGCTTTGTCAACTTAGTCAATATGCGCGATTCTAGCTCCAGTGACCGTACGATGTCCATCCAACGGCCATAGTGCTTCTTGAACCTCTGGTCTTCTTGCTCCAGCCGCCCAAACCAGCGCCGGTCGTGCCTCGTGCTCTTGCCTCCCGTGGCCGGCTGCGATGCGGCAGAGGCCTCACCGCCCCTACTACTCCCACCGCTGGCCAGGCCATCCATCTACTCACCCACACCCCCTGTTATTCTGCGGCGACGGCAGCCTCACACCGCAGCGAACCAGTGAACCCTCGTACTCCTCTATGCGTTTGCATCCACTGCCGCGTCTTCCCCGGCTCCGCGTCGTCCCCTTCCTAGGCCTCACCGCGTCCACCGCCATGGTTCTCTCGGTGCGGCATGGTCAACGTGGTCAAGGAACGGCTTCCATCGGACGTGGACTGTACGTGGAGAGGCTGACAGCTGGGTCCACCGCTGCAGCAAGGAAGTGCCTCCTTATTACGTGCAAAATAATTATTCCTCCACCTGACAGCGGGACCCACCGGACGGGCCATCGTATTTCGTGAAAAAAAACATTTCCCCCTCACTGCTGGGACCCACCTGCTACATCTTCGCACACAAGGAAGTGCGTCCGGGCAAAAAAAATGATTCACCACCTGACTGATAGGATCGACCAGCTACATCTTCGCAGGCAAGGAAGTGCCTGACAGTCGGGACCCACCTGGTCGAAGCGTACGTAGCATTGTCATTCTGGTCACGAACATGTACGTACATACTAGTCGATGTAGAGGCGCGCACGTGTCGTAGTAGAGGCGCGCACATGTCGTAGTAGAGGCACGCACGTAGCATTTACACATACGTACAACGGCCAGGGTGGAAGAAAGAAAATACGGCCACGTATGTGTACATACGGGTGGGGTCTCGAACGCCTACTCGCGCATATGTACGGCCAGGGCTCATGTACATGGCTGGGTCAGAACGGAGAAATAGCATCGTTGTCGTGTTCATGGGGAGGCAACGGAATGCGTCGTGTTCATGGGGAGGCAACGGAATGCATCGTGTTCATCAGGAGGGCTTGGACGGAACAGGCGATGGAAACGAGGCCTGGCGTACCGCAGAATGGAGGAAACGGCCTTGTGTTCGACCGGCCACGTTCGAAACGGGATCCTGTTCATCAGGAGGGGTCTGGCGTACCGCAAAACGGAGGAAACGGACCTCCTACGGTCGAAACGGGGGTGCTGTTGATCGGGAGGGGTGTGGCATACCGCAAAATGGACGAAACAGACTTGTGTTGGAGCGCTACGGTTGAAACGGGGGTCTTGTTCATCGGGAGGGGTGTCGCGTACCGCAAAACGGGACTCCACGGGATACTGTTCATCTCCACCGTCGACCTCCTCTAGCCTCCACGGGCTCCTGTTCATCCAGCCTCCACGGGCTCCTGTTCATCTAGCCTCCACGGGCTCCTGTTCATCTAGCCTCCACCGCGCGCTACTCCACAGGCTACTGTACAACCACCCCTCCACCGTCTACTGTTCATCCAGCCCTCCACACCACAGGGTCCTGTTCAACCACCCCTCCACGGGCACCCCTCCACCGTCTACTGTTCATCCAGCCCTCCACACCACGGGGTCTTGTTCAACCACCCCTCCACCGTCTACTGTTCATCCTGCCCTCCACACCACGGGGTCCTGTTCATCCACTCCTCCACGGGCACCCCTCCAACGTCTACTGTTCATCCAGCCCTCCACCACACCACGGGGTCCTGTTCATTCAGAGGCAACGCCACCGCTCACTATTCATCCAAACCCCCCCGCAACGCTCACTGTTCATCCCATTGATCGGCTTCAGTTAGCAGCAGTAGCGAAGGAATCGCTCGATTGGGTTCAGTTAACAGCCATCGATCGATCACTCGGGTTCAGTAATGCGTAGCCTGTAGTGCAATCGCTCGGGTTCAGTTAGAGCCCAACGCCTCACTCGGGTTCAGTTAGAGCCAACGCCTCGCACACACGCGCGTACGTGTATGAGAGAAACGCGCATCGCTCGGCCCCCGACCTCCCACCGTAACCGGGAACTCCCCGAAATTTTCCTCCCCTCGCTTCTACCATGGTTTTTTCCGTCATGGACGGCCCAAAGAATGTCATGCAGTCGCGTCTCCGGCCCGCCCAGGACGAAAAGCCCATTTTCTGTCATGATTTTTTGTCATAGAAGAAGGAGCCCACCACATCTATGATGACACCGGGTTTTGTCACAATTATCGTGATAGAAGTGTCATATGTATGACAGAAAAAAATTTCGTTCGGCCCAAAATGTCATGGATGTGTTTTTTTTTGTAGTGGATCCCACCAACGATCCTCGCGAGGTTGGTCGCGCCACTCCTGGCGGGGCCCACAATTGTCCCAACGTCCTCCACCATGTCCACCTCCTCGGCCGTAGCCCCGATTGTTGTGCTCGGGGCGTCGACCTAAGCGTCCATCTCAAATGGCTCCGACCTCTTGACAATCATTAGTGTTGTGCGTGCGCACATTGTGGAAGCCGCAGAACATGCGGCTTCCCTTGGACGACTCGGGAAGATCTCGACCGTGCTTGGTGTCTGGTTCTACCGCGAGCACGGCCACTCCCTTGCGCTTCATGTCCTTGACCTTGGCCTTCTTCTCCTCTGGGTCCGCAGCAGGGAGCTCAAGGAGGGAGAGGCACCCCTCCTCAGCTCTTGCACACGTGGTCGCGATGTTGAATAACTCCAAGGTCATGCATAACTCTTCATGGATGGCGAGCTCCTCCTTCATCTTGACTTTGCGGACGCCGTCGGAGAACGCCGAGATGATGGCCTCGTCCGTTACCTTGGGCATCTTGATTCACGCGCTGTTGAAGCGTTGGATGTATTTCTGCAGGGTTTCTCTTGGTTGTTGCTTGATGCGGCGTAGGTAACCCGCGACCGGGGGGCGGTCGCGAGTGCCCTGGAAGTTGGCTATGAAGCAGTCGCGCATCTCATCCTGGAGGAAATCGAGTCTGGGGGTAGGTTCAGGAGCCATGAGCGGGCACCATCCTTGAGAGCCATGGGAAACCAGTTCGCCATGACCTTTTCGTCGCCGTTGGCTGCTTCGATGCTCAGCTCGTAGAGCTGTAGAAACTCTGAAGGTTCGGGGGTGCCGTCATAGCGAGGAGGCATATCTGTCTTGAAATTGCCCGGCCAAACGACGTTGCGCAACTCAGGAGCGAAGGCGCGACAGCCCGTCGTGGCCACTAGGGTCCGTCGTGGAGGCAGAGCTTTGTCGTGGTGCCCCTGCGCTGCCACGGCACGCGGCGCATGGCTCTGTCATAGCAAGCAATCCTGGCATAGCGGAGCTGGGAGTGGTGGCGCGTTTCCTTCTGGACGGGGAATCTCTTGGCAGCTTCTTTCTTCGTGCGCGTGCACGTGGCGTAGTGGGTCGTGCCGCTGGGCCGTGCATCTTGGAGCGAGGACACCGTCTTTATGCGGGGGAGGCGGAGGTGCTCGCTGAGCCGCACGCCTTGGTGCAAGGGTGCCATCTTGTTGCAGAGGAGGCGGAGGTGCTCCGTGAGCCACATCGCCCGCAGCTGGGGGCGGGCGAGGCAGTGAGAGGGACGATGCAGGAGAGCCTCCCGCGGCGCTGACGAGCTCGGCGATGCGGTCCAGCAAGTCCTTGTAGAGGTCGTCGACTGGATGGTAGCGCAGGAGCTGGTGTGCCATGAGCAGCGCGGCCTGCGCATCCATGGGCGCACGACGAGCGTGAGATGACGAGCCGGCCAGAGTCAGCGACGGGGTGGCGGTGTGGCCGTCACGATGCATGGAGGGATGCAGCAAAGAGGATTGCTGCTCGTTTGCCGCCGGACCGGTGACGGCGTTGGTGGCGGGTGACGAAGAACAGCGGGGAGGCCCGCCTACTGGGGCTGTCTGAGCGACGCGGGCGGCGAGAGCAGCCCGGGGAGCGTCGGCCACGAGCTTGGTGGAGCGACGAAGCATGGATCGACGAAGAAGAAGGCTTCGGCGCACCCCTACCTGGCGCGCCAAATGTCGGATTTCGGGTTCCAGCAAAACCCTTGAGGTTCGAACACTGGGTGCGCACGAAGATCTCCCCCCTCTCTAGCTCACACACTCAACGATCTCACGACCTAGCTTGACGGACCCAAAGAACACAAGACACAAGATTTATACTGGTTCGGGCCACCGTTGTGGTGTAATACCCTACTCCAGTGTGGTGTGGTGGATTGGTTCTTGGGCTGAGGATGAATAGTTACAATGGAAGAACAGACTCTTGAGGAGAGGTGTTCTTGTGCTTGGTGAACTTGTGAGGCTAAGGATGGAATGGCTCCGATCCAAGATGAGATGCCTCCACCCCAGGTCCTCTCTCCTAGCTATGGTGGTGGCTAGTCCTATTTATAGAGGCCCTAGTCCTCTTCCCAAATATTGAGCGGGAAGGGATCCCACAACGGCCAAATTCGAAGGGAGACAACTAGTACAAGTTATCCTAACAAAAGTAGTCTTCCCCTGCCAACACTACTAGAAAAAGGGCTGCTAGTGGCGCACCTATTTTCGCTACTAATGGCGCACTACTGGTGCGCCACTAGCATCACGCCATTAGAATTTTTTTCTAATGGCGCACCTGTGGTGCGCCATTAGAATCTGGTATTCTAATGGCGCACCGCTGGTGCGCCATTAGTGTGGCCCACGGTGCGCCATTAGTATCTGGTATACTAATGGCGCACCACTGGTATACTAATGGCGCACCACATAGAAGTGCGCCATTAGTAACAATTTTTTTCAAAAAAAATTTCAGATTTTTTTCTTAATTTTTTTCAAGAAATTTCAATTTTTTTTCGTTTTTTTCTTAATCTCAGGTCATTATGTCTTAATCTCGGGTCAACATGCTTAATCTCAGGTCAAATCGCACTCCGTGGTCAAACTTCCTGAAAGGTCCCACTAGCATCACGCCATTAGAATTTTTTTCTAATGGCGCACCTGTGGTGCGCCATTAGAATCTGGTATTCTAATGGCGCACCGCTGGCGCACCATTAGTATGGCCCACGGTGCGCCATTAGTATCTGGTATACTAATGGCGCACCACTGGTATACTAATGGCGCACCACATAGAAGTGCGCCATTAGTAACAATTTTTTTTCAATTTTTTTTCAGATTTTTTCTTAATTTTTTTTCAAAAAATTTCAATTTTTTTTCGTTTTTTTCTTAATCTCAGGTCATTATGTCTTAATCTCAGGTCAATATGCTTAATATCAGGTCAAATCGCACTCCGTGGTCAAACTTCCCAAAAGGTCACCCATCCTCACACTACTCCAGCCCAAGCACGCTTAACTTCAGAGTTCTATCCAACCCCAGCAACAGCTCACTTCACAGGCACTTGCTGATATATCTAGCATATCAATCCTATTATAGCTTGTTGATGTCTAGGACTTTGTTCATGTTCATGACTATGATGAAATTTTGAAAAATATTTCAAACTTCCCGGTCATATTACGTATTAAAAAAATTTTGAAAACCTTTTTTTTGAATTTTTTTGCCTCTAGATCTTGAAAGCCCCGTAACTTTTTTTGTGTTAGGTTTTTGTGGATTTTGAAAATGTTTAACAGGGTTCCCCCAGTTAAATTTGGATGTAACTTTTCGAGTAGATGATTTTTCATATATAAAACTTTTTAATCCGAGTTCGTATGCAAAAGTTATGCCCATTTTACAAATTTCCAGAGAGATTTTGCATATAAAGTCGAAATTTATATTTGTAAATTTTCCCAACAACTAGACCACAGATCACATGGCAAACTTATTTTCTTTTATTTTTTGACATTTTTATCATTTTTTTATTTTTTTAAACTTAAAAGGCGGTCCACGGGGGGGGGGGGGGGGGGGGGGGCGGGGCATTCGGTGGAAGCCGGGCAAACTAGTAATGGCGCACCGTGGGGTGGTGCGCCATTAGTAGTTAAACTAGTAATGGCGCACCACACCCACGGTGCGCCATTACTAGTTTTGAAAAAAAAATAAAAAAATTTGAAACTTTTTTTGAATTTTTTTGGAAAAAACTTAGTAATGGCGCACCAGTGGACAGTGCGCCATTACTAGTTAAAAACTAGTAATGGCGCACTGTCCACTGGTGCGCCATTACTAACAATTTTTTTTATTTTTTTTACTTTTTTTTCAAAACTTCTAATGGCGCACCGTGGGTGTGGTGCGCCATTACTATGTCAACTAGTAATGGCGCACCACACCCACGGTGCGCCATTAGTAACAATTTTTTTGTCAAAACTTCTAATGGCGCACCGCACACCAGGTGCGCCATTAGTAATATATTACTAATGGCGTACCTGTATGTGGTGCGCCATTGCTATATTCTAATGGCGCACCACACACGTGGTGCGCCATTAGTGTCCATTTCATCTATAGCCGTTTTCCTAGTAGTGCAAAGGCTCTGGTGGTGACGCCATCTTGGGCTCCACGGTGACCGCCGTCCTGCCGTCTGCTGGTCTCTGTCTTGTTGCACCGATATGGAAACCTTTGTCTGATGCCTTGGAAATCCTCTCCTACGCTTGCCTCCTTAGCACCAAAGAGGAAACGAGGACACTGCGCTTGCTGGCGCCCGCCTGGCGCCCTCCTTGTCTTGATCGTCATGGCTTACGTCATTGGAACCTCGCGAGGTTCGCCTTGCCATGATCTCTCCGCCCCTCGCGAGCCAGCCTGGTGAGGCCGCCCCTGAGGAGGTCTTGCGTCATTCTCCTCACGAGGCTTGGCCCCTCGCGAGGGTCTTGGGTGTTTGCTAGTGAAGATGGATCGTACGGGGCCGCTGGGGGAGCCACGCTGCGGGCCGCAGGTAGGCAAGTATGGGGACCCCCGTTCCCAGAACACCGACAGTCACGTGTGCCATCCTGCCTTGGAGCAGACGGACCAGGGTTGAAGTGGACTCCGAGCTCCTTCCTGTTCTTGGCAGCTGACTCCTTTGCGAACTGAAAGTTGCGCTTGAAGAGACTGTTGTCACAACACCATAGAAGAGATGATGGGTCGGCATTTTCTGGTCGAGGTCCTCTGACCATGCATGGATAGAAGCCTTGGGCAATAGCTTCAGGCTTCGACTTGGGTTGCAGATTCTTGTAAGGAATATCGCCCCACGGGTGCTTGGTAGCATTCTTTTCACCATATCCAGGAGTGACAAAGTTATATTTGAACCACTGTTCAGCACATTATCTTCGGATCCACTGTATTCTGGTCTTGCGCTGATTGTAACTCTCCTCGGGAGTAGACTTGTATAGTTCAAACAGATCGGGAGGCAAATCTAGAGTAGCGTTTCCATGACACTGCCTGCCACCCTTCCTTGCAGATTTCTCAGTTGCCATTATATTCAGACAGAGAGGCTTCAAAACAATGAAAGGCTTCCGATGACTTGTCAAGGAAGAAATGGCTTCAGGAGAGTCAATGTGATGTTGTAGGTATTCTGCAAATGAATGTAGACTATGAGAACCAAGGGATTCTCCCACGGATATGTACCTGTGACAGCAACAGAGACGTGAGGGAAGGGGAAGAGGTCATATGCATTCTCAGAAGATTTTGAATATAAATCAGTTTGAAGACATTGACCTCATAGTGCAAAGACATTCGCTTATTTGAAGTGAGTTGGTTCAAGATTTGTACGAATCCATGAATAAGTACAAGTGAGGAATCTAACTAGTTATGAAGCATAAGTGAACATACTTTGCAGGATATGAGATTCAGAAAGAGAAAGATCCAGATTTGGAGGTGTAGAAACCACTTTTGGTTGAAGTGAATGGATTTGATAGATCAAAAAAGCTGTAAAAAGTGAGATTTATTTACCACAGAAGAACTGCTAGATGAGGCAGAATGGATGCTGAGCAGTCCAATCTCCCACGCCCTAACTTGGCGGCGGAAGACACCTATGGCGGCGGCGGAGAAGACGAGGTCTGCGCCCGGCGTGAGGACGGCGTCAAAGAGGTCGCGGCAGCTAAGCGCTTCATCTCCAGCATCGACGCGAGCTAGCGGTGGCGCTAGGGTTTGAGCGAGATGGTGAGGAGGAAGAGGATATAATGACCTCGTGGGTGTGTATTTATAAGGTAAAGGGCTGTCCAGCGCAATTACGTAGGTGCCCCTAGCGGTTCACATCTGATGGACACATGGCATGCATGCAACTCATTGAGAGTTGTTCCATGTTCCCACGCACACCTGGTTTGTCGGGTGGTCATTCGGGCTTCTGTGATATTAAGGCAAAAGAAATATAGCATTAGAAGTAGGTTTTAAATGTGTGTCTCTATATCTTCAGCTGACAAGGACGCAGTGAAGACACTTGACACGTTTCAATAGAATGCATATGACTAGATAGACATAATTTGAGGTAGAAGCATAGACGGGGTTAGGGTCCGATCACATTTACTTAGTTCAGAAAATGGCCAGTTTGAATACATAGCTATAAGTGAATGTTGTAGAGGACATAACACACACACACACACACATATCGGAAAAGACCAAATCAACATTGCGAAGATAAACCTTGAAGACAAATCAATGTTGAAGACAAACCAAATATGAAGATAATGCAATCATGATGCCAATTATCGTGGCGCTCCAAAGTCAATTTCTGCGTTAATGGATTCACAATTAGAGGGTAAGTCTTCATTAATTGAAGATATATGTTACTTCGTGTGTTGCACATCTAAGTCATCAACATGCATAAGCGTTAGGATGTGTGTCCATTCACAGGACATTTCAGGATTCTAAGATATTTAGCTCACACCGCAGCTTGCAAAACCTTTTCTCATCCAAGGGCTTTGTGAAGATATCTGCCAATTGCTCTTCAGTGTTGAAGTGAATGATATCAATGTCTTCCTTCATGACATGATCTCTGAGAAAGTGATGACGAATCTGAATGTGCTTTGTCTTCGAGTGCTGAACTGGGTTATTGGCAATCTTGATGTCGCTTCCATTGTTGCAGTAGAGTGGCACATGCTTCAGGTGAATGCCATAGTCTTTGAGAGTTTGCTTCATCCATAGAAGCTGAAGACAGTAAGATCCAACAGCATTATATTCAGATTCAGCAATGGAGAGTGATACACAGTTTTGCTTCTTTGAAGACCAATAGACAAGAGATCATCCAAGAAAGTGACATGTGCCTGATGTGGACTTGCGATCAACCTTGTCACCAGCATAATCAGCATCCAGGAATCCAACTAGATCAAACTCTGATCCCTTTGGATACCATAATCCTACTGTTGGGGTGTAAGCCAAATATCGAAGAATTCACTTCACAATTAAGTGATGCGATTCCTTTGGCGCCGCTTGGAATCAGGCACACATGCAAATGCTAAGCATTATATCGGGCCTAGATGCACATAAGTAGAGGAAAGAACCAATCATGGAGCGTTATACCTTTTGATCGAATTCTTTACCATTGTCGTCGGGGCCCAATTGGCCTTTGGTTGGCATTGGCGTCGTGTACCCTGTGCAGTCTTGCATTTCAAATTTCTTCAGGCAATCTTTGAGGTATTTTTCTTGTGATATGAAGATGCCATTTCTCTGCTGGCGGATTTGAAGACCAAGGAAGAACTTCAGCTCACCCATCATGGACATCTGATATTTCTCTTGCATCATATGCCCAAATTCATCACTGCGTCTCTTGTCAGTGCAGCCGAAGATAATGTCATCCACATAGATTTGGCATATAAACAGTTCACCATCATATGTCTTCCTGAAGAGAGTGGGATCTAGGGAACCAGGTTTGAAGCATTTTCTCTATAGGAAGTCTTTGAGTGTGTCATATCAAGCGCGAGGGGCTTGTTTGAGGCCATACAGTGCCTTGTTGAGCTTGTATACCATATCAGGACGATTTGGGTCTTCAAAGCTAGGTGGTTGTGCAACATACACTTCTTCTTCAATTTTTCCATTGAGGAAGGCACTCTTTACATCCATTTGGTGAAGAAGAATGTTGTTGTGGTTGGCATAGGCTAGTAGTATGCGAATAGCTTCAAGTCTAGCCACAGGAGCAAAGGTTTCATCGAAGTCAATCCCTTCAACTTATGTGTAAGCTTGAGCAAGGAGACGGGCCTTGTTTCTGACAACTTGACCATGCTCATCTTGTTTGTTGCGATAGATCTATTTGGTGCCGATGATATTGTGCTTGCTAGGATCTGGACGCTTTACTAGCTCCCGTACATTGTTCAGCTCAAATTGTTGAAGCTCTTCTTGCATAGCTTGAATCCATTCAGGTTCCATGAAGGCTTCATCAACTTTCTTGGGTTCGGATATAAAGACAAATGCAAAGTGCCCACAGAAATTTGCTAGATGTGTTGCTCTTGAACGAGTGAGTGGACCAGGTGCATTGATGCTATCAATTATCTTATCAATCTGGACTTCATTTGCAACTCGAGGATGAACTAGATGAAGATTTTGCCCTTGCTGATCATTGTCTTCATATTCAGCATTGGCTTCAGGCTGAGCAGTCTCTTCATGCTGATTAGGGGCAGAAATGAGGATTTCCTCTTCAGCCGGTTCCTCTGAAAGTATGATTTCTCTAGTACCCATAAGCTTGATAGATTCACTCGGTGTAGCTTCAGCTAGCACATTTGGCAGGTCCCCTCTTTGCGAGCCGTTAGTCTCATCAAACCGCACATCCACAGTTTCAACCACTTTTGTCAGGGGGATGAACCCCAGGAAGGCAACGAAACCCGGATCCGGCTCGCACTTGGCCGGGTTTCTCAACCTGGCCAAGCCCCTCAACCCGGCCCCAATGGCTGGCGCAAGACGGCCGAACCCGGCATATCAAGACTTCTCTAACAACCAGCTCCCCTTGGCATATTTCTCAACCCAGCACGGGTCAGCTCCCGTCCCATCCTAGCCATACGATGGGACGAGTCTCCATTCAAGGGTGAGTGAGGCAACAGTGCCCCACCAACTCCTCTGGTCAGCCGAGGCGTGGCAACAGTGCCCCACCTACCTGCTGACCAGGGCCGGCGTGGCTACAGTGCATCCGTCCTCACTGCTGATGCTAGCAAGCGGCGACCTGATGGTGCGCCACTATAGCAGACTCGACCTGGCCACTCCGTGTCGACCGACAAGACGGCAAATAGCGCCCCTGGCGCTCGAGGCCCACGACCGGAGAACCCGGTGAGGCCTGACACCCGGCGGGTCCCAGCACCGGCTTCGTGGACAATGACAACCCGGCCCCACAGCCTTGTAACATTACCATTGTATCCCGGGGGGTTGACGTATAAAACCCCCCAGGAGCCCTCATGCATACGGGCAGACACAAGATCAACCAGACCCAGACTAGCCACACACACACATAAGGAGAGGCAGCAGCCTAAGCCTTGGCTTGTCTTCCTTCTTCCTCCATACATCTCGAGGAGCAACTCTATACTGGTACATATAAACCAAACTCGACAGGACTAGGGATGTTATCTCTCCGGAGAGCCTCGAACCTGGGCATGTCTTGCGCCCCACACTCACTCATGCCGACCTCGCCTCTGGAGCCCACCGGTGCCCTCGAGCCTCCTCCTCTCTTTAGCCATCCCTTGGCATCTGTCGTGCGCCCACCATGACAGTTGGCGCTCATCATGGGACGACTCGAGGTTCCGGCCGGGGACATGTTCCAGACGGGGCTCCTTTCCGACTCCGATGAGCCCGTCATGTTGGCGGACGACGTCACGGACGCGCTCACTGCCTCCTTCGCCGCGCCGCGCATCTTCGATGCGCCCGCGGCTGATGACTACCCCAGCAATGTACTTGACATCTCTGAATCCCCCATCTCCCACGGCGACGACGCTCCCGCAAGGGGAATGGACCTCTACGCAGAGGTATTCGTCACCAACACCGACGCTTCTACTTCGTCCAGCGCGGCGAGGAAGGCCACTGAAGCCAGGGCCGCAGCGGATCGCACCGACCTGCCAAACCTGTTCACGCCACGATGAATAGCCTTCGCGTTCCCATCACCACTGACGTCGACGCCTCCAACGGCGCCAAGACCCGGGCTCGGCACGAGGAGGACCACTAGCACCTGCTAGACCTGTCTGAGATGCTCGCTACCATGCAGCGCCGCCTGGACACCGCTCAGCTGGAGCGCACCACCGCCTATGGCTTCACACCCGCCGCGGCCAAGCCAAGCCGAGTCACCGACGTGCGGACTCAGAGCGGCACGATCGGCCGCACCTTCGGTGCAATCCCTCCCTTCTACGAGACCCCCATGAAGAATATGCGTGCCGCCCAAGTGGCCGCAGTCGGCATGGACCAGGTCGCCGGCGAGGAGCTGAAGAGCCGCCTGAAGCGGGTGAACGACCTCCTCAACATGGCCAATGCGCAGCAGGACCGCCTCAACCAACTCGCCAAGCCGGCGGGGTCTGGCTCGATCCACACCAATGGTCCCGAGGACCAGCAGAACACGGCGTGTTCGCCACCCGGCGAAGCGCACTCCGGCCGCACCCGGACCAGGCGCAACCACGCTCCGACGATTGCCGGCGGCTTGGGCGACGAGGCAGCCCCGGAAGACCGGCGCCGACGTGATCCTCCCGCACAACCTGGCCGATGTCCGTCTTCAGCCGACCCGAACCCCCGCAGTGCGGTCACCACCCGGCTGGGCCCACCTACCATTGATGACGCCGATGCCCGCCACCGCCTCCACTAGCTCGCCCTCTCCCTGGAGCCGGAGGAGAACAACATCATTGTTCTAGCGTGCTTCGGCCCATGCATCCGGGATGAGCCTTTCCACAAAGGGTTCACGCTCCCCCAGAACACCCCTAAGTACAATGGCACCGTCAAGCTGGAGGACTGGCTCATTGACTACACCATCGCCATCGGCATCATGGCCGGTAACTGCCGTCTCGCCATGCGCTACGCTCCGCTCATGCTCCAGGGTTCGGCCCGCACGTGGTTGAACAGCCTACCGGCGGGCAGCATGAACACGTGTGTCGACTTCGAGAAGGCCTTCGTGCGCAACTTCACCGGCACCTACAAGTGACCCGGCCGCCCCAGCCAGCTCACCATGTGCGTGCAGGGGTCGACGGAAACTCGCGCGCTAGACCGACCTCCAGAATAGCTGCGAGGGAGTCCATGAAGTCCAGGCCATCCAGTACTTCATCAGCGGGTGCCACGATGGCACCCTCCTCAAGCACAAGCTCTTGCGCTCTGAGCCGGCCACCACGTCCGTGCTAATGGTGACGGCGGACAAGTACGCCAATGCCGACTCCGCCATCAAGATCCAAGTGGCGCTGGACGAAGCCGGCAAGGCGAAGCTGGTTCCCCCTCCCAAGCAGGCCGATGAAATCAGCAGGCAACAGAACAACCAACAGAACAACAAGTGCAACGCCGACCAGCCGGCCTAGCGCTACGAGAACCGGCTCGTCGCGGCCACCGAGCAGGCACCCGCAACCGAGCCAGCTGCCAAACACCGGCAAACCAGCAAGACAACGTGGCAACCCGCACCCGCCATGAGTTTCGAGGAGATGCTCGACGCTCCCTGCAAGCACCACAGCGGTGCGAGGCCGTCCACGCACACTCTTCGGTAGTGCAGCACCACCAAGCGCATCATGCGGGGCGACATCCTGCCTCCTCCGGCTCCGGCTCCGGGAGTGGGGCAGCCGGCTCCGCCTCCTCCTCCCCCGCCTCCAGCTGGCGGCGCGATGTATGATGATGTCTACCCCGACCAGAGCGCGACCTACGTCGTCTTCACCAGCCTCGGTGATGAAAAGCGTAGCGAGCGCCTGCTCCGGTAGGAGGTGAACACCGTCATCCTGGCCAAGCCAGAGTACATGCACTGGTCGGAGCGCCCTGTCACCTAGACCCGGGAAGACCACCCGACCATCATGCTAAACCTGGGTGGCTAAGCCCTCGTCCTCAACCCTACAATAGTTGTAGCGCCCAAGATGCGATTCTATCCCAATCATATGATGAACTCATGATTGGGGCACAACCGCATTTCAAGAGTATAGCAAGGTGGATATCATTACAACATACCATGTACGGAATAGATGAGAATACAAGATAAAGGCTTACACTCGCCACATGTTACGACATTCATACAACAGTACATCATTACATAACGATCGTCATACAGAAGAGCAGGATCCGACTATGGATGAAATCAAACGAAAAAGAAGAACAACATCCACCCTGCTAATCCCAGGTTCCCCGTCCCAGAACCTATCCCTTGATCGAAGCAGAAAAAGCAGAAGACCTCCAAACAATCAAACATCGCACTCGCGCCAGATCATTGCATTACCTGTACCTGCAACTGTTGTTGTCGTATCTGTGAGCCACGAGGACTCAGCAATCCCATTACCATGGGTATCAAGACTAGCAAAGCTTAATGGGTAAGGACGGGTAAAGTGGTGAGGATGCAGCAGTGGCTAAGCAATGTATGGTGGCTAACTTACGAGTACAAGAGTAAGATGAGAAACTACGCAAACGCTCGCAAACTAGTAATGATCAATAAGTGATCCTGAACTACTTCCGTTCAAACATAACCCAACCGTGTTCCCTTCTCGAACGCACCCAATAAGAGACAGTCACGGTTACGCAACGCGGTTAGTGTATTTTAGTTGAGTTTACTTCAAGTCCTCTACAACTAGATATTAAGAAATCCCCATCCGCCACATAACCACGGGCACGGCTCTCGAATGTTTAAAGCCTGCAGGGGTGTCCCAACTTAGCCCATGACAAGCTCACGATCCGCGGAGACAATCCTCCATCGTGGGACACCCGATCAGACTTAGAATCCTGGTGCACAAGACATTCCGAAAATGGTAAAACAAAACCAGCAAGACCGCCAGATGTGCCGACAAATCCTGATAGGAGCTGCGCATATCTCGTTCTCAGGGCACACCGGATGGGACAAGCTACGAGTAAAACCAACCCTCGAGTTTCCCCGAGGTGGCCCCGTAGGCTGCCCGGTTCGGACCAACACTCAGAGGAGCACTGGCCCGGGGGGACTGAATTAAGAAATCATCGGGTCCGGAAATTCCCTAGGCAAGTTTTAGTTGTTATTAAGCAAATGGTAAAACCAATGTTCGGCCTTGCTGGAGGAGTTTTATTCAAAGCGAACTGTTAAGTGCGTCCCATACCCCTCACCGTGTTAGGGACGCAAAATCAAGGAACATAACACTGGTATGACGGAAACTAGGGCGGCAATAGTGGAACAAAACACCAGGCATAAGGCGAGCCTTCCACCCTTTACCGAGTATATAGATGCATTAATTAAATAAGAGATATTCTGATATCCCAAAAATTTCCATGATATCCATGTTCCAACATGGAACAAACTACAACTGCACCTGCAACTAGAAACGCTATAAGAGGGGCTGAGCAAAGCGGTAACATAGCCAAACAACAGTTTGCTAGGAAGGGTGAAAAGGTTAGAGGCTATCATGGCAATTTGGGAGGCTTGATAAACAAGTGGTAGGTAGCATGACATAGCGATAGCATCGAGACAACTAGCATAGCAAAGATAGTAGTGAGATCCAAGGTGACGGTCATCTTTCCTGAAATCCCGCTAGGAAGAAGAACGAGTCCATGAAGAAGACGAGCCAACGTTGTCGAATGGATCCTCAAAATCGCAACGTGACCGGACCTATCAAGAAGAAGCAACACCAGAAAGAAGCAAATAACATGGTAAACCAACAAGCATAAACATGGCATGATGCACAATCAAGTATGATGCATATCCCGTTTAATGATTCATGGCATGGAAAAGTGCAACAAACAACACCACAAATTAAGTGGAGCTCAATATGCAACGAGTTGCATCTTGACGAAAGACCACAACAATTATTTAGTTCTATCCAGTTTAAGTACTCATCAAAATTAAATGTTGGTTAACAGGAAAGAGGTGAAGCATAAGTAAACTACACATTTAGGCAAGTTTAAATGAGGCCGAAACAATAAACAAAAATTCCGGTAAACCCCCATATGCATTTAGCAATTTAAAGCAAACAACAATTTTAAACATTTTAAATATTGTTATCATGATGCGGATGACATATGCAAGTTTTATGAAAATGTTGACATGAGCATATTCTGAAGCATTTGTCACCATGGCGGGACGAAAGGGTGCCACGACAACATATCGGTTCCGGTAACTCGATTGAGATACCGATGCAAAAGAGAAGTGTGCGGATGTGTGGAACACGCAAGAGATGGTGGGCTGCTCCCGGTTTCCGGGTTCCCACGGGTCGACGGCGGTGTCAAACGAGGGAACAACTAATGTTCATGGGCGGATACAACATCCAAACATGCATCTCATACAACAGATGCATTCGTCCACGGGTCATCGTCTCAGCGGTTATACCTTCGAAGCATGCCTTTTTGGAACGGATCAAGTTCGGAGCGGTGTAGAGGAAGTAGACATTCTTGGGACGGTCATCGTACACGATCCGAGGGCATTGGTAGAGGTTCTCGCATGCTCCAGGGTCGTCGGTAGAGGTTCTCGCGATCTCGGTGATGGTAGTGGTACGCGTTTTCGTAGATGGACTTGACGAATCCGAGTAATATGGGGTCGACGGTGGTCGTTCACGTTCATAGTCGCACAAGTTTCCGTAGATGTTCGGGGTCACGGCGAGGAACTCGATGTTTTGGTGCGATTTAGGAGTACATGTCGAAGGCCGTCGTGGTACTTGGCATTTCGTTCAGTACTCGTCCGAGCATCCGTGTTGTCTTGCCGGTGGTGTACTTGAGGTATTGGTAGTGGTACTTGGCGAATTCCATGTTCGGTGACCATTGGACTTGGCGTCAACAGCAATAGGGGCGCGATGCAGGGACTTGGCGCGATGCAGGGCGATGGCCGCGGGACTTGCAGCGGCAGCGGCGGGAACTTGGCACGGCGGTCTCGCGCGGCATCAGGAGGCTCGAGGCGGCAACATCAAGGAGGAAGACCGGCGACGCAGCTGCGGCCACCGGGAGGCGTGACTCCGACGGGCAGGGCCGGATACAAGGTGCAGAAGGGCGGCGAGGGACTCGACGACGGGGACGACCTGAAACTACTGCTAGTGGCGCTCGTGGCCATGGAACACAAAAGTCAAGGTCGAATGCGAGGCGCGGGGAAGGTCCGGGCGCGGCGTCAGCGAGAGGTTGCAACAACTGCTACTGCTGTCGGCGGCGAGGTCGAGGCGGGTTGGTGGCGACGAGGAGAAGCAGGAGGAGAGGCGACATGGGAGGAGGGAGGCCATGTCAGAGGAGGGGTGGCGTGGAGCAGCGTCTTGCTGCTGGTCGCCGGCGCGGGCGAGACAAGGGCGGCGGAGCACCATGGCTGAGGGAGCAGAGGAGGGGCGAAGCAGAGGCACGGAGGTGGGTGAGAAGATCGGGCGCAGGCGCATGGTCTCTAGGGTGGCGGCGCAAGGGAGATGGTGAGGGAGAGAGACGAGGGGATCCAGCAGGGGAGGTCGGCCTAAGGTTAAGATGGGTTAGGTGGGCCAGGGAGGCCGGCCCAATTGCAGGGTGCGGCTGGTGGGAGGCCCAGCCGGGCTCTTCTCTCTCTCTCTCTCTTATTTTCTTCTCTTTTATTCTTTAGTAGAAAAGAAATAGAGAGAATAAAGAGAGGGTTAGGATAGAACTTGGGCATGGGGATTATTTTCCCGGACTCACAAAAATGCGAGGAATTTGACAAAATTAGCCTCAGGATTTTTAGAGGAAGTAAAATCCACGCCTGTTGGATATAACTCACACAAGTTAAATGGATAAGCAATGAAAAGAACATGATCTTGGCAAAACAAGATGATGGGATGTAGAAAGCAACATCACAATGCCTCTGGAACGCATGAAGAATAGAATGAAAAGAACGGAGATGAGAGAACCAACATCTCTCACAACTGAACTTGAGAGAGCACTCTTATGAAGGGTTGAACGGATTTGTTGGAAATCAACAACAAAAGATATGATTTCCAATGGTCTTAAGGAAAACATCCCCAAATTATGAGGTGAAGACCAGCCACTAACGGAATCAATCAATTGGATTGAGATCAACAAGGAGATGAAAACTCGTTCATCGAGATGAGAAGCGGAAGTAGGATCATAGATAAGCACCATAATGGCAACATTCCCAATGGAAGTTTTTAGGTGAAATCTATACCAAGATAACTCCAAGGAAGAAAATGATGGGTTTAAATATCTCATTCCTGACAACTTTTGAATCGTGAAACATGAAGGAAATTGTGAAAAATGACATAACACCACCTCAAAGATAATGTAAACGAATTGTACTTTGAATGCAAGATGAAGAATGCTTGAACACCTCAAAACAAAACATGTGTTGAGCACCATGTTTAATTTTAGAGTATAGCTTGGCGGATCATATCTTCGAGAGAAATCTGGAAGAATGAAAGGAATCCTTGATGAATCACCATGTTGAGCCTTCGTGAGAACTTCGGTAAAAGAGAATGATAGAGAGAAAAGAGAAGTTGAAAGAACAAGGTGAAGCCTTGCAATGATTTAAATGGAGCTTCAAGACAATATAACCGAGAGAACTTGGAACTCCGGAAAGAAAAGATGAACATCTTAGAACCGAGAAATTGGCATCCTGAACGAACTTCGGAAGAAGGAATTAAATCATCTTGATGAAAGAAGAATAAGAATTCTGTTATGCGTATCCTTCACCAATTTAAATTGATGACAAGCAATGGATTTGGCATACTACTTATTCCTCTTAAAAAGATTGAAGAGATATAGCCAAGCTTGGGAAGGTCTTCAATGAACTACCGTAAAAATTGGAAATGAATGAAGATAACAGAATGAATCACCGGGAAGAATTAGAAAACAAACAAAGATACTTGAGGGGATTTAGATACAAGAGAACAAAGAGAACACGAACTTATTAAGGAATACTTGAACGAAGCACCAAAATAATATGGAGAGGAACGAAGAGGCATCAATTTAGAATAATTGGAGAACGAAGTTGAAAACTTAGAACGAAGAAATATTCTGAAATGATGGCCTCCGGATGATCGAGAGAGAAAGAAACTCCTGAAATGCTTCGGATGGGTATGAAAAGAATTTTCACAATGGAAACAATTATGAGGATGGTATGAAGCTAGAACCATTAATCTCCAAGAGAAAGGACCAAGATTTAAGAGAAACTCTTCTTTTGGTCTCCAAAGATGAGGATGACGACGATAAACACCACCAAAATTGTTGAGACACACCGGAACAATGATGACGAATAGAAAGGTTGAACCAACGATCAAAAGAATTTGAATGCGATCTTGAAGAAGACATCCGACTGATGAAAATTCATTCTTACGTCAAACTTAGAAATGAATTCGAGAATCACTCCTGATAATTAGAAGAGTCAGGTAAGATATTGGGAAAAGACCTGTGGGTTAGAGCCCACTCAAAAGAAAACACCATTGGAAATAAGTGCTTGAAATAGACATTGCGCTGGTCGGATTAAATGGTTTGAATGAGACATGAAACACCAAATACAACAAACGGATCTTGAATGAAGAGACGAGCCTTCTGAGATATCTTCAGCACTCCGAAACAAATGAATAGGGAGAGGTGAACGATTAGGGGGGGGGTGCACCGGCATGAGAAAGCATTGGACAAATGAAAGGAATATGCTCAATACCGAATCTTGAATTAACTCCACTGGGGAAGAAAATGAGAACGAAGAATGATGAACTTGTAAAGCATCTTCATGAAAACCACCAGGTAAGAACATTGATTGAAAAGAATGAAGAGACTTCACATCCATAAGACGGATACTTGATTAAGAAATCTGAGTCCTTGAAGAAAAGGGGTGGGAGGGTGGGAAAAATGAAGGCAATTTGGGACGGATGAAAAAAACACCATTGAGAAAACTTAGAATTGATCTTGCGAATGTTGAAATGATCGGATCCACTTGAAGAGAAGCACGTCGGTTGGAAAAGAATTAACATGACAAACTCGATGATCAAGAAGTCTTAGTACTCCCACAGAAATATGAGAACACCGCTTAGAAAGAGGCATGGAATCAACATTTGACATAGAAGCAACTCGAATACCACAACTCAAAACAAAGCAAAGGATTTGGCTTGCAGAATAACCCAGAAACAAACATATGATATATCCCGTATCTTATCATGTGCCTGTTGGAAAGATATCCTACGTGATACTTGAATTCCCACCTAAGAACTCCCAAAACTTTCTGGTTATGCAATCTGGTGTTGGGGATACAGGGAGGTACGATATATATCACACAACTAACAAGCCCTACGCTCCAACTGTATCCATCCGTCAACACATAACCAAGAAAACTCTGGAAATCGTGTACCTCAACCTTCGAAAAGCATCCGTTATACAAGACATGGCAATACTCCCGAACTCCCTCCCCAGTACTAGGTGGCATCGAGGTTATCTCACCACTAACTGCATAAAAGAGATTTTCAATGTCGGCAAACTCAGGTATTCCAGAACTGCAATGATAAAATTGTGATGACAACACCTCGGAGCTCAACTCCCCGGGACACTGCCACAACCCCTAAATGTCAGGAGGCACCAAGAACAATGTTCTCGTCATAATAATATCAGAACGATCCCAAGATACACGCGTGATCCTATTTTTTTAGTGAAAATGAGGAGAGGAAAGTCAAAACATCTACGTTAGGAGACCTCACCAGAGCGACGAAGGGGGCTAAGGAGTAAAAAGAATCCCACTCTCCGATATAAATAATCCTAAGACTCAAAACATATATCTTCTAGACTCAACAACGGTAGCGGTTCGATCAATCAAGGGGGCTCCTAAGGTCGGTAAGGCTCTAATACCAACTTGTATCGTCCAAGATGCGATTCTATCCCAATCACGTGATGAACTCATGATTGGGGAACAACCGCATTTCGAGTGCATAGCAAGGTGGATATCATTACAACATACCATGTACTAAATAGATGAGAATACAAGATAAATGCTTACACTCGCCACAAGTTACAACATTCATATAGTAATACATCATTACATAGCAATCATCATACAGAAGAGCAGGATCCGACTACGGATGAAATTAAACGAAAAAGAAGAACGACATCCACCCTGCTAATCCTAGGTTCCCTGACCCGGATCCTATCCCTTGATCGAAGAAGAAGAAGCAGAAGAACTCCAAACAATCAAGCATCGCACTCGTGCCAGATCATCGCATTACCTGTACCCGCAACTGTTGTTGCAGTATCTGTGAGCCACAAGGACTTAGCAATCTCATTACCATGGGTATCAAGACTAGCAAATCTTAATGGGTAAGGAAAGGGTAAAGTGGTGAGGATGCAGCAGCGGCTAAGCAATGTATGGTAGCTAACTTACGAGTACAAGAGTAAGATGAGAAACTACGCAAATGGTCACAAACTAGTAATGATCAATAAGTGATCCTGAACTACTTATGTTCAAACATAACCCAACCGTGTTCTCTTCTCGAATGCACCCAAAAAGAGACAGTCAAGGTTACACAACGCGGTTGGTGTATTTTAATTGAGTATACTTCAAGTCCTTTACAACCGGATATTAACAAATTCCCATCTGCCACATAACCGTGGGCACGGCTCTTGAAAGTTTAAACCCTGCAGGGGTGTCCCAACTTAGCCCATGACAAGCTCATGATCCGCGGAAACAATCCTCCATCATGGGACACCCGATTAGACTCGGAATCCCGGTGTAGAAGACATTTCGACAATGGTAAAACAAAACCAGCAAGACCGACCAATGTGCCGACAAATCCCGATTGGATTTGCACATATCTCATTCTCAAGGCACACCGGATGGAACAAGCTATGAGTAAAACCAACCCTCGAGTTTCTCCGAGGTGGCCCCGCAGGCTACCCGATTCAGACCAACACTCAGAGGAGCATCGGCCCGGGGGGTTCAGTAAAGAAATCCTCGGGGTCCGGAAAGTCCCTAGGGAACTCTTAGTTGTTATTAGGAAAATGGTAAAACCAATGTTGGGCCTTGCTAGAAGAGTTTTATTCAAAGCGAACTGTTAAGAGGGTCCAATACCCCTCACCGTGTTAGGGATGCAAAATCAAGGAACATAACACCGGTATGACGGAAACTAGGGCAGCAAGAGTGGAACAAAACACCAGGCATAAGGCAAGACTTCCACCCTTTACCGAGTATATAGATGCATTTAATAAGAGATATTGTGATATCCCAGAAATATCCATGATATCCATGTTCCAACATGGAACAACCTGCAACTGCACCTGCAACTAGCAACGCTATAAGAGGGGCTGAGCAAAGCGGTAACATAGCCAAACAACGGTTTGCTAGGAAGGGTGAAAAGGTTAGAGGCTATCATGGCAATTTGGGAGGCTTGGTAAACAAGTGGTAGGTAGCGCGACATAGCGATAGCATCAAGACAACTAGCATAGAAAAGATAGTAGTGAGATCCAAGGTGATGGTTATCTTGCCTGAAATCCCGCTAGGAAGAAGAACGACTCCATGAAGAAGACAAGCCAACGTCGTCGAACGGATCCTCACAATCGCAACGTGACCGGAACTATCAAGAAGAAGCAACACCAGAAAGAAGCAAACAACATGGTAAACCAACAAGCATAAACATGGCATGATGCACAATCAAGTATGATGTATATCCCGTTTAATGATTCATGGCATGGAAAAGTGCAACAAACAACACCACAAATTAAGTGGAGCTCAATATGCAATGAGTTGCATCTTGACGAAACACCACAACAATTATTTAGTTCCCTCTCGTTTAAGTACTCATCAAAATTAATTGTTGGTTAACATGGCAAGAGGTGAAGCATAAGTAAACTACACTTTTCAGCAAGTTTAAACAAGGCCGGAACAATAAACAACAATTCCGGTAAATCCCCATATGCATTTAGCAATTTTAAGCAAACAACAATTTTACACATTTTAAATATTGTTTTCATGATGCGGATGACATATGCAAGTTTTATGAAAATGTTGACATGAGCATATTTATGAAGCATTTGTCACCATGGCGGAACAAAAGGGTGCCACGGCAAGATATCGGTTCCGGTAACTCGATTGAGATACCGATGCGAAAGAGAAGTGTGCGGATGTGTGGAACACGCAAGAAATGGTGGGCTACTCCCGGTTTCTGGGTTCCCACGGGCCGACGGCGGTGTCAAACGAGGGAACAACTAACGTTCATGAGAAGAAACAACATCCAAACATGCATCTTATACAACACATGCATTCGTTCACGGGTCATATTCTCAGCGGTTATACCTTCGAAGCGTGCCTTTTCAGAATGGATCAAATTCGGAGCGGTGTAGAGAAAGTAGACGTTCTCGAGACGGTCGTCGTACACGCTCCGAGGTCACCAGTAGAGGTTCTCGCATGCTCCAGGGTCGTTGGTAGAGGTTCTAGCGATCTCGGCGGCGATAGTGGTACGCATTTTCGTAGAGGGACTTGACGAATCCGAGTAACTTGGGGTCGATGGTGGTCGTTCCCGTTCATAGTTGCACAAGTTTCCATAGATGTTCGGGGTCACGACGATGAACTCGACGTTTCGGTGTGGTGTAGGGGTACATGTCGAAGGTCGTCGTGGTACTTGGCGTTTCGTTTAGTACTCGTCCAACCATCCGTGTGGTCTTACTGGTGGTGTACTTGTGGTATTGGTAGTGGTACTTGGCGAATTCCATGCTCGGTGACCATTGGACTTGGCTTCAACAGCAACAGCGGCGCGATGTAGGGACTTGGCGCGATGCAGGGGCGACGGCCGCGGGACTTGCAGCGGTAGCGGCTGGAACTTGGCACGACGGTCTCGCGCGGCATGGGGAGGCTCGAGGTGGCAGCGTCAAGGAGGAAGACCCGTGATGTAGCTGCCGGCACCGGGAGGCGTGGCTCCGATGGGCAGGGCCGGAGACAAGGTGCAGTAGGGCGGCGATGGGGACGGCCTAAAACTACTGTTGGTGGCGCTGATGGCCATGGAATGCGGAAGCCGAGGTCGAAGGCGAGGCACGGGGAAGGTTCAGGCGCGACGTCGGCGAGAGGCTGCCACACCTGCTGCTACTGCTGCCGATGGCGAGGTCGAGGCAGGTTGGTGGCAAAGAGGAGAAGGAGGAGGAGAGGAGGCATGGGAGGAGGGATGCCATGGTAGAGGAGGGGCGGTGCAGAGCAACGACCTGCTGCTGGTCGCCGGCGCGAGCTAGACAAGGGCGGCGGAGCGCCATGGCTGAGCGAGCAGAGGATGGGCGAAGCAGAGGCATGGAGGGGGGTGAGGAGATCGGGCGTGGGCGCGTGGTCTCTAGGGTGGCGGAACGAGGGAGAAGGTGAGGGAGAGCGACGAGGGGATCGAGCAAGGGAGGTCGGCCTAGGGTTAAGATGGGTTAGGTGGGCCAGGGAGGCTGGTCCAGCTGCAGGTTGCGGCTGGTGGGAGGCCCAGCCGGGCTCTTCTCTCTCTCGCTCTCTCTCTCTCTCTCTCTTATTTTCTTCTCTTTTATTCTTTAGCAGAAAAGAAATAGAGAGAAAAAAAGAAAGAGACGGTTAGGAAAGAACTTGGGCATGGGTGTTATTTTCCCGCACTCACAAAAATGCGAGGAACTTGATAAAATTAGCCTGAGTACTTTTAGAGGAAGTAAAATCCACACCTATTGGATTTAACTCAGACAAGTTTGAATTTCAAAACCCATTCAAATAAACTCCAAATGGGTTGAAATTATCGGGGGTGACCCTACACACCATATGTGATTTATGGGCAGATTTGGAACATTTATGGAGAAGTAAAATTGCAACTCAATTTCACTAAAAGGTCGAAAAGGAAGGATAGGAAGTTGAGTCGGATAAAGGAAGAGTTGAAGAATAATGCAAATGTGTCATGGGTGATTCCAAGTTAATGGAATAGTTTAGTGTAGCTCCCTAAGTATTGGGAGGATATGTTATAAAGAGAAATCACCATGTGAATTCCCTCGATTTAAATGGATCAAAGATCCAGGCGATTTATTTAGTGGAGTTTTTAAAATGGGTTGCATGATGACATGATGCAATGCAAATGATGCAAGGATGAATGCAACAAACCAACAACTCACACGACGGATCTCAGAATCCATGGAAGGCATCAGGAGCACCGGTCTTGGGGCGTCACAATAGTCGCGCCCCATCGCACGTGCAAGTTATCCCAGGTCCTCATCGATGGCGGCAGAAGCATCAACAACCTCTAACGCGACGCCATGACCAAGCTCGGCCTAGAGGCCAAAGACTTGGAGCTGACCTGAGCGATTTTCCATGGCACCGTACCCGGCCTGTCCTGCTCTCCGATCAGCCGGATCTAGCTCGAAGTCCTGTTCGGCGACATCAACCACTTCCGACGCGAGCCACTCTGGTTCGAGATGGTGGACCTATCCAGCGCGTATCATGCACTGCTGGGCCGGCCCGCACTCGCCAAGTTCATGGCGGTCCCCCACTATGCATATTTGAAGATGAAGCTGTCGGGTCCGAAGGGCCTCATCACCATCACTGGTGACTACCACAAGTCCCTGGAGTGTGCCCGAGACGGCGCCAAACTGGCCGAGTCACTGATCATAGCCGAGGAGCGGCGCCTGCTCGACCGAATCATCGCGCTGGCCTACGAGATACCGGCCGTGTCGACCCCGGCCAAGGAGTCGGCCAACGAGGCCTCGTTCCAGCCCTCCAAGGAGATCAAGAAGGTCAAGCTGAACCTGGAAGACCCCAGCCGCAGCAAATACGTTGTCGTGGGCACCCGCCTCGACAGCAAATAGGAAGGCGAGCTCGTCGACTTCCTCCGTGAGAATCGGGATATATTCGCATGGACCCCAAAGGACATGTCAGGTATTCCGAGGAAGTACACCGAGCACAAACTCCATGTCCGCAAGGATGGCAAGCCTGCCCGCCAACCCCTACGTCGTTTCTCCGAGGAGAAGAGAAGAACCATCGGTGAAGAAATCGCCAAGCTTTTGGCGGCCGGCTTCATCATGGAAGTGTTCCACCCCGAGTGGCTGGCCAACCCAGTCCTTGTCCCAAGGAAAAACAAGACCTGGCGCATGTGTATCAACTACACCAGCCTGAACAAGGCCTGTCCCAAGGATCCATTCGCCCTCCCTCGGATTGATCAAGTCATCGACTCCACCATTGACTGTGAGCTCCTGTCCTTCCTAGATGCTTACTCCGGCTATCACCAGATAAAGCTGGACCTGGACGACACCCTGAAGATGTCTTTCATCACGCCCTTCAGGGGGTATTGCTACATCACCATGTCATTCGGCCTGAAGAACGCCGACGCCACGTTTTAACACTGCATGCAGAAATACCTATTGCCGCAACTCGGCCGCAACATCCACGTCTACATGGACGACATGGTGGTGAAGACCAAGCAGCACCTCACACTCCTCGACGGCCTGAAGGAAACTTTTGCTAACTTGCGCGAGTACCATATTAAGCTCAACCCAGAGAAATGCGTTTTCGGCATCCCGGCCGGAAAGCTACTTGGCTTCCTCGTCTCAGAGCGTGGCATTGTGGCGAACCCGGAGAAGATCAAGGCCATCAAGCACATGCGCAAGCCGGCTCAGCTGCATGATGTCTAGAAGTTCACCGACTGCTTGGCCTCGGTCAGCCGGTTTCTCAGCCGGCTAGGTGAGAGGGCCTTGCCCCTGTTTTAGCTATTGAAGAAGACGACACCGTTCGAATGGAATGACTAGGTAGATGACGCTTTCCGGGATCTCAAGCGTATGCTCTCCACCGCACCTGTCCTAGCCACGCCAAGTGAGAAGGAGCCGTTGTTGCTCTACATTGTCGCCACCTCGTGGTCGGTCAGCACAGTGGTGGTGGTCGAGCGGCCGAAGACGGGCAAGATCCAAGCCGACCAACGCTCGGTCTACTATCTGAGCGAGGTCCTCTCCGCCTCCAACCAGAACTACCTGCACTACCAAAAGATGTGTTACGACGTGTATTTTACCACCAAGAAGTTGAAGCAGTCCTTCCAAGAGCATGTTGTCACCGTGGTCAGGATGGCCCCATCGGCAATATCATCGGTTGCTGGGATGCCTCTGGCCGGGTTGCCAAGTGGGCGACTGAGCTAGCCGGCCACACCATCCTCTACGAGTCCCGCACCACGATCAAGTCCCAAGCCCTGGCCAACTTCCTCGTCGACTGGACCGAGACCCAGTACCTGCCGCCACCGCCGGACTCGATGCACTGGCGCATGCACTTCGACGGCTCCAAGATGCAACGAGCCTTAGGCGTCGACATCGTGCTGTCTTTCCCGAAGGGCGACCAGCTTCGATACGCGCTCCAGATCCACTTCGCCGCCTCCAACAACATTGTCGTATATGAAGCCCTTGTGCATGGCCTCCGGCTTGCCAAGGAACTTGACATCTTATGCATCATGTGCTACGGCAACTCGGACCTTGTGGTGGAGCAGTGCTCCAGCGAGTGGGATGCTCGTAACGCCAACATGGCAAGCTACCACTTCCTCGTCCAGCAGCTATCCTGGTTCTTCGACGGCTGCGAGTTCTCCATGTCCCGCAAGCGGAAAATGAAGCCGCCGATGCGCTGGCCAAGATAGGCTCATACCGACAGTTTGTCCTATCTGGCGTCTCCCTCGAGCACCTGCACAAACCATCCATCAAGCCGGCCCTGGACTCCGAGTCCATCTTCGTCTCGGACAACCCGGCCGCGCCTCTACCCGGCCCGGGGGCTGTCGAACCCGGTGTGGGAGCTGTCGAACCCAGCCCAGAGGACTCCGAACCTGGCCTGGGGACCACTGAACCCGGCCTAGGGACTGCTCGACCCAACCCGAGGACTGCCGAACCTGGCCCGAGGGCTGCTGGACCCAGCCCGGGGACTGTCCAACCTGGCTTGGGGGCTGCAACACTCGACCCGACCGTCGTCTTCCTTGACCCGTCCACCGCCGTTCCCGACCCGGGGGCTACCACCACCGGCTCGGGGGCTGCCGTCCCAGAAGCCGCCGTGGTGGCCATCTTCACCGTGGTGACGGCCCCATCATGGGCCCTACCCATCTCGGAATTCCTGGAGAACGGGGTTCTCCCCATGGATGAGACCGAGGCTCGACAAGTGCAATGTTGGGCGTCTGCCTACAACCTTATCAACAACGAGCTCGTCATGCATAGTTTGATGGGTGTTTTCAGCGCTGCGTCGAATAAGACAAGGGCATTGAGATCCTCCTCGATATACCCCAGGGCGAGTGCGGGCACCACGCCGCCTTGAAGTCCCTAGTGGCCAAGGCTTTTGGCCGTAGTTTCTACTGGCCCACGGCCCTCCAAGATGCCGAGTCGCTTGTCCTCAAGTGTGAGGGATGCCAACGCTTCAGCAAGCACAACCACTAGCCGGCCTCAGCACTCCGAACCATCCTGATCACCTTGCCCTTTGCGGTCTGGGGACTCGACTTGGTGGGTCCTTTCCAGATCACTCGAGGTGGCATGACGCATTTGCTGGTGGTGGTGGACAAGTTCACCAAGTGGATCGAAGCGCGGCCGATCAAGAAGCTGGACGGGCCAACAGTTTTCCGGTTCATCAAGGATATCGTGGTGCGCTATGGAGTCCCGAACAGCATCATCACAGACAATGGCACCAACTTCGCCAAGGTCACGCTCGTGCAATATTGCTCCGTCTCCGGCATCCGCCTCGACCTGGCTTCCGTGTGCGGCAGTCCAACGGCCAGGTCGAGTCGTCCAATGGCCTCATTCTATCTGGCATCAAGCCGTGGCTCGTCGAGTCGCTCGTCCTTCACCCGGCAGCTGGCTCAACGAGTTGCCAGCCGTCCTCTAGAGTCTCCGCACAATGCCAAACCGGTCGACCGGGTTCACCCCGTTCTTCCTTGTCTATGGAGCCGAAGCTGTCATCCCGACCGACGTCGAGTTCGACTCGCCACCCGTCATGATGTACACTGAAGCCGAAGCCAAAGCCAAGGAATCCCGCGAAGACGGCGAAGACCTACTGGAAGAAGCACGCCTCTTGGCACTTAGCCGGTCAGCCATCTATCAGCAAAGCCTAAGGCACTACCACAGCAAGAAGATCAAGACCATCGCATTCCGCGAGGGAGACCTCGTCCTCCGACTCGTCCAACAGCAAGCCGGCCAACACAAGTTGTCCTTCCCATCGGAAGGCCCCTTCATCATCAGCAAGGCCTTGTGCGACCACAATGCCTACTACCTCATCAACGCCCGCAAGTGAAACAAGCGCAAGAGAGACACCGCCGGCGAAGAAACAACCCATCCATGGGACGCAGAACTCCTCCGCCTGTTTTACAGTTAGTTGTGTGCATGTATGTATCACTGCCTTCTGTAACCATATGAAACTATGGGGTCCCAGAACGACGCTCGGGGGCTTCCCTTTCCGAAGGCCACGCGCTCCGTCCCCTCCAGCTACGTCTCCCGCTCGCCCTCTGGGAGGCGCACGGCGACCTCCGTTTCCCTCGGCAAGCGCCTAGTGGAGCGGAGGTACACGATGTCCTCTGCGGTGATGGATGAGCCCATCCACGAGCCCGACATGAGCGCCATTGGTGAAGCAAAGAAAGGAAGAGACGAAAAGATGGACGGTGAAGCTCTGCTCAAAGTGGTGGGCATCATAGCGCACGGCGGTCGCAAGAAGCGCAGGGAGGACGAAAAGGCAGTGGAGTGCAAGCGAGAATGATTTCCGCCGCCCCCTCCCCCCAATTTATAAGCCACGGCTCCAAACATGGGGAAGTGGGATCATTTGCGCTCGCCTTTCCCACTTCCCAGCAATAAGTGCGCACATACGCACATAATAACTACCTCGAGAATGGCAACCGACTCGCGAATGCCGCAATAAATCCGCACGCATGGGCCAAGGGCGCACAGTGTCGGGCCCCAGCCCATCGTCCTGTCCTATTGCTCGTGTGGCCTGTCAGGCCCCTTCGGCTCCCGAGCGCCACATGGCACTAGTGCAGAGCCCAAAAGATTGACCCAAGATTCAGCGGACTCCTTGGTTTCCCGCCCATGCCGCGATCCGGCTTCTAGAAGCCGGCACACAGTGGGTGTTGCCGGACCTGACGGTCACTATTTCGCCTCCTTAGGGGGAAAACTGCAAAGGCCCTCCCTCTTGAAGACGGTGGACCTTCAGAGCTTCCGGGATTACTGTCGGGGGGATGAACCCCGGGCAAGCAATGGAACTCGAATCCTTTTCAAAAACATCGGGGCCCACAACGCCCCTCAATCTAGCTCGCACTTGGCCGGGTTGCTCAACCCGGCCAAACTACTCTACCCGGCCCCAACGGCTAGCGCAAGACGGCCGAACCCGGCATATCAAGACTTCTCCAACAAGCCAGCTCCCCGTTGGCGTATTCCTCAACCCGGCACGGGTCAGCTCCCGTCCCATCCAAGTCGTACGATGGGACAAGTCTCCATTCAAGGGTGAGCGAGACAACAGTGCTCCACCAACTCCTTTGGTCAGCCGAGGCGTGGCAACAGTGCCCCACCTACATGCTGACCAGGGCCGGCGTGGCTACAGTGCACCCGTCGTTGCTGCTAATAACCGAAGGGTCAGCCGAAATGTGTGTGAAGACCGATAATAACACAAACGGTTGCTGCTAATAAGACGTGTGTGTTGTGCGATGGGATTGCATACAGAACAACGTCATATATACACACACTTATAAGGATATGGTTGCATAACCAAATTAAACATCCACTTACATAGGTGGCTACTACAAGCATGGCATTTGCACACACCAAAGTAAACTATTACATGCATAGTTACATAGGTGGCTACTACACAAATGACATTTCCACACACCAATAAAGTGAACTATATATTACATGCATGATTAACTAGCATAAACGATCATTTGATCATCATCTACTTCTTGTGATGCTTGCTCTACTTGTGGCTCGATCCGGGCTCGTCGATTTGGTTAACGAGACACTTCCGCATGTCAATGATCCGCCGGTACATCTCGTAGCATGTGTACACGCTCTTGGTCGCGAACCTGAGGTGAGGTTCATCTAGTTGCCGCATCCAGGGCCTGTGCCAGGATACAGGACTTGTTCTCTGGGCATCCTGCTTCATCTTTTCGTAGTAGGGGTCGATGATGGCTGATGCGAGTTCGACTAGGGAGTCCTTTTTCATGCTGCCCCAGACACTGTAGTGGTCATGAATTTTGACAAGGTTCTTGTAGGCGAAGCCCGTAACACTGAATGCTTTTACATCATCGGTGGTTTCCACCATGGCAAACTTGTAGTCGGTGTTCTCGACAAACCTGTTGAAACGGTCGCAAGGCTTTGTGGCCATGCAGTAGTGGTAGATGAGGACATGATGGTGCATGCACAACTAGGCGACGGTAACCTTCTGATCTATGCCGGGATGACCGGCGACGTACTGGAGGTCGATGTCGACTGAGGGAGTCCTGGATTAGGGGGTCCTTGGACAGCCGGACTATATACTTTGGCGGACTGTTGGACTATGAGGATACAAGATTGAAGACTTTGTCCCGTGTCCGGGTGGGACTCTCCTTTCCGTGGAAGGCAAGCTTGGCAATTCGGATATGTAATCTCCTCCCTTGTAACCGAGTCTATGTAACCCTAGCCCCCTCCGGTGTCTATATAAACCGGAGGGTTTAGTCCGTAGGACAAGGACAATCATAATCATAGGCTAGCTTCTAGGGTTTATCCTCTACGAGCTCGTGGTAGATCAACTCTTGTAATACTCATATCATCAAGATCAATCAAGCAGGAAGTAGGGTATTACCTCCATCGTGAGGGCCCGAACCTGGGTAAACATTGTTTCCCCTGCCTCTTATTACCATCAGCCTTAGACGCACAGTTCGGGACCCCCTACCCGAGATCTGCCGGTTTTGACACCAACATTGGTTCTTTCATTGAGAGTTCCACTGTGCCGTCATGATAAGGCCTGATGGTTCATCTAGTTGTCAAGGACAACATTACCTCTGGGGGAGCCCTGGCTGTAGGCCAAACTCTCCGACTAGGCGGCTTCGTCATGACCGCCCGTTCGGCCATTGCACCGACGATGATATCTCGGGTCATCAAAAACAGCCTCCACGTTGACTCGAGATTCACCGAGCAGATGGATCCAATGGATCTCTCTTCCTTGAATGAGCTCTTGGATCACATTGCCGCCTTGGGAGTCGCTACGGACTATGATCAGATCGGGCTTAAACCCGACCAAAGGGAGATTAACTTTCCGCCGGTCACCCATCAGATAGCGGTGGTGGAGGAGCGATGGAGCGATTCTTCCTCTATTTTTAGGACAAACTATGTTCGGATTCCCGAGCTCTCCGAGCCGGATACCCGTCTATGGGAGGATATGGCCCAAGCTTCAAAACTAGAATCGGACAGCGGACCAGAACTATGGGGCAACGTCCCGAAGCCCGAAGTGCCAAGCTTGAAAACTCCTCTGCCCCTGGGTCTCAGATTGGGTCAGGGTTTGGACCTAAATCTACCCACCCACCCTCACATAAGTGATCTTTCCCACATTAGACAAGAGCCCCAAGAGACATCACATCATTTTTGGGCCAGATTCCTCCTTGTAATGAGCAAGGTCAAGGACTGTCGCGAGGAAGACGCAATTTCATTCTTTTGCAAAAATTGCACGTACAAAGGAATCCTCAACGCCATAAGTAGCCGTGACATAGTACACTTCGCTGACTTGGCGGCCATAGTGCAGAATTACTGTGCGATGGAAAACACCTGGAAAACCCAAACAAAATTCTGGGATCCTCCGGCTCTCACTAAATCCTTCGTCCGAACTAAAAGGGTGTACTCTCGTAAGTCACCCGATCCAATTACAAAGAAACCAAAGCCCACTACAGGGCGAGGAACCGTATTGGAGGGATGGCTCAATGGACCATGAAAAATTCATAGTACACCGGATACCATGCTAACACATAGCCTTAGAGCATGTTGGATACTCCGGCAGGTGGCCAAGAGCGGCGAGGACCTCGTCATCAACAATACCACAGAGCACCATCCCGTGGAAAATAATAATATAGTACTGACAGTCTTCGAGACTTTCTCCTCAAATAATAGGCGCAAGCGAGCACTCCGTAGCCTCGCCAAAGTATGCCACATTGCAACAATAAATCCATGGAACGACATGGCTATAACCTTCAATGCCAGTGACGAACCTCAATTCCGAACAGCCTGAGCACCAACCGCTTTGGTCCTCAGTCCAATTGTGGACGGCTTCCGGCTTACTAAAGTGCTCATGGACGGTGGCAGTGGATTAAACCTCATCTAGGAGGAGACTCTTAGCAAAATGGAAATAGACAAGAGCCGCATTGAGCAAAGCAGCACGACCTTCAGAGGAATAATCCCTAGTTGGGAGGCACGATGTGCGGGAAAAATCACACTAGATGAGGTATTCAGCACGCCGGAGAATTATAGGTCTGATGAAATCACATTCCAAGTGGCCCCGTTTAGTAGCGGATACCACGCCCTTTTAGGGCGGGAGGCATTCACGATCTTCCAAGCTATACCACATTATGGGTACATGAAGCTCAAGATGCCCAGGCCAAATGGAATCATCACTCTCGCTAGTGATCCAGACATAGCACTCCGCGCCGAAAATAAAACCGCCGCACTGGCCCTCAAGGCATTTTCCGAAGCCCTTGCGGCCGAAGAACTAACTGCGCTGTGCTCCAAAGTGGACAGGGACAACGTGATACTTGACAAAAGACCCAAGTCCACCTCTTTTTAAACCAGTGGATGAAATAGTCAAATTGGTCCACCCAACGGACCCTACGCAGGCTGGCCGAGCATAGCCTAAACATTCCAAAGGGATTCAAGCCTGTCAAGCAGACTCTTCGGTATTTCTCAGAGCCTAAGCGACAAGCCATGGGAGAATAGCTAGACAAGTTACTCGAGGCCGGATTCATTAGAGAAATAAAACACCCGGACTGACTAGCAAACCTGGTGATGGTACCAAAGAAGGACAAATCATGGCGCCTATGTGTCGATTTCAAGGACCTCCACAAGGCTTGCCCCAAGGATCCCTTCTGTCAGGACCCCGATTCCAAGTCACACCGATCTAGCCTGTAACACCTCATATCACTTTGCGGCCTCACGCACGGTATTCCCACGGGTGTCTCCTTACCATGGCCCGGGACCGTTTGCGCCTTTTGGCTCACGTATATGGTAGTGTCGCTAGCATCCATATGACAGAGAACCCGGGCCGACATGGCTAGTCGTGAACCCAGAGCGGAACTAACCTATGGGGACAGGCATACATGAATCACATCGAGCATGTCGGTCAGCAGCGTGTGAATCCAGGCTGTAGCACTGGGCTAACAGGACTTCGGGAACCCGGGCTGTAGCAGGCTAGGCAGGACTCCGGATGTCACTGCGTGACATTTCCCCGAAGGGACACACAAAAGAATGAAGTGAAACACATGCCGGCCAGTCAAGTGTCCTGAGGAGTAGTGCTGGGCTAGCAGGACTCCGGTGAACCGGGCTGTAGCAGACTAGTATGGCTCATGGAAGCACTAGACTACATTTCCCCATAAGAGAGGATGCCAAGGATAAACAACTAGATTGTCGGATCCCACACATACCAAGCATTTCAATCATACACACAATATGCTCGATATATGTAAATACAACATGGCATCACAACAAAACTCTACAACTCAAAGTACTTTATTTAAAGGCTCCAGAGAGCCATACATAACATGTTCATACAGGTAGGGGTCACATGACCCGACACTCAAGTCATACAAGCATACAAGCACATGCGGAAGCAAACTAGTTTGAGTACAAACACTAGAAAGAAAGAACGCTTGACGAAGCCTGTCTATCTACATAGGCCCCTCCATGGCCAGAATCACCACCTGGGTGGCAAGTCACTCATCGACGTCGAGGTCTACGTAAAACCCGTCGGAGGAGGCTGTGTTGTCGTCTGAAAATAGTAATTAAAGCAACATGAGTACAAAGGTACTCAGCAAGTCTTACAACAGATCCTACTATACATGCTCATTCTCTAGAAGGTGGTGGAGTTGTTGCAGCAAGCCAGCTTTGACTCTTGGCTAAGCTATCCTACGAGACACCACTTGTAAAATAGTTTCGCACACGAGTCCACTAATCACCAACACAATACTCCACCATGGATCCTCCCTCGTCATCTTACGAGAGGAACATCCGTGGTACTCGGCAACCATTAACTTGTCTAAGAACTATATAGGCAACCTAGTAGTCCTTTACACGCTCTCATCACTTACCGTCGTTATAGACACCACTATATAGGCAACCTACGCAGCTATTCGAATATATGATGTTAACCCTGCAGGGGTGTACTTCTTCATACATGCTCTCATCACTTACCGTCGTTTACACGACATGTACTCGGCAACCTTCAAGCGGAAGCCCAACGAGGATGTCGGCCACGGCCTACGTTAACACTCAAGTCTCTAGTCCAGCTTTATCGCCTATCCAGGTTCCATCCGCAGGGAGTCCGGCCGAGGTTTCCACATACGGCCTCGAACGATGTGAACAGGGTTCCTGAGACACCAAACGGGTGAGTCGGTACACCGTGCCACGGTGTATCTACCGCATCATAGCCCACCCCTAGGGTCAGCGCTACGCACGGTCTCCAATACATAACCTATAAACACCATAAACTAGTTCCAACTCCTGGACAGAGTACTAGGGTGGTTAAGAAGCCGAGAGGGTCAATTAAGGATCCCAATGCATGGTAGTAACTGATTCTTAAATCACACATACAGATCTCAGTTCTTAAGGACGGCCTCAATGAAACAACCCACCATGTACTCCTACATGGCCTCTCATCGATACCTTTACCAAAACATGTTCAACACATCCCTGACATTACCGGCGTAATCATTTCACTCTAGCCCATCACCCAGATGAACCAGACCTGACGCAACTCTAAGCATAGCAGGCATAGCAAGGTAGGAAACACATCCATGGCTCAATCAACTCCTACACATGCTAGTGGGTTTCATCTAGTTACTGTGGCAATGACAGGTCATGTAGAGGATAAGGGTTCAACTACCGCAGCACGCAGCATTTTGAAACGTTGTTGTCTTAATGCAGTAAATGAGAGCAGGAGCGAGAACATGGGATTGTATCGATATGATCAATGGGGCTGCTTGCCTAATGGAGTAGTAGTAGGGTACTGCCCTTCAGTTGGATACTCGAGAATATCCTCGGAGGCAGAACCTACCACGAAAGACATCACAGAACAGAACCATCACATGGCAATATGCAACAATATGATGCATGCTATGACATGGCAATATGAGGTGTCCTGGCTAATGCATTGCGAAACAAGTTGGTTTGAGTCCATTTGAATCAAATGTTCAAATGGAAGCTTATGTTATTAAGACATATAAGTGCATTTGCTTGTTTCACCTAAACAACAAAGTTAAAGTGTTTTGTCATGCATGAAACCATTACAGATGGAAAGGTTGAATTTTTCTGATCAAATTTCATATAAAATCTTTGCATTTGGAGTTACAGATTATAAGTTATGAATTTTTGAAGTTTGTAGTATTTTCTGGAATTTCCTGTATAAGAATAATTCCAGTAATTGAACTAATGCGTCAGCATTGCGTCAGGGTGACATCAGTGGTCAACGGAGCCGGTCCAGGTCAAACCTGACTAGTGGGACCCGCATGTCAGTAGTTAATTAACTAACTAAATTTAGTTAGTGCTAATCTAAGTTAATTAGCAGAGCGGTCCCACTTGTCATAGACTCAGGGGGAGTCAACCTGGGCCCACAAGGAGTGAACCAGGGTCAAACGGGGTCAAACTCGCCGGTGTTTAGCCGTCGGCGAGTCCAGACGCGGTGGGGCAGTGCGGGTTTCGTGCTCCAGCGACCAAATGGACGACGGAGGGCATCTACGCGTAGCTGGGAGCAAACCGTGTCGTTTGATGGCAGTGGTGGAGCTCGGGGTGGCCGGAAACATCGCCGGTGACGAGCTCTGCGGCTGCCAGACCTCGGGTGAGGTTGAACCCGAGGCTACGGGACACGACGAGGCGCGTGGAGTAGTGCTACGGGTTCCTGCGAGTGCGGTGAGTGTGTTGGTCACAGTGGTGTGGACGGTGGGTGGCCGGAGTCACGTCGGCGACGAGCTCGGCGGCGGCGGGTGTGGGTGAGCATGGTCGGTGCACACGGTGCATCAGAGAGGTAACAGAGAGGGGGAGGATGGAGCAGGGCTCACGACGATCGCAGCAAGCGTCGAAGCAGGCTCGGGGAAGGCCGGAGCTGAGCGGGGCGACGATGGCGATATCGGCGGCCGGAGTTGGCGAAGACGGGGTCGGGGCGACTCCATAGCGGGCGAGCACTCGGGGCTCGGCCTGCTCGACGTGGACGACGACTGCGGAGCGAACAGACACGGTTGTGCGGCACAGGGACGACGGTGGACGCGGGTTTCACGGTGGCGCGGGCGCGACAGCGTCGGCCATGGTGCGGGAGAGCGAGGGAGAGGAGCTGGGGAGGAAGGGGTGTGTCTGCGAGCTCGGGGGAGGAATGGGTGATCCACCCAGGCCAGCAGAATGATGAGGGGAGGAAGCAGGGCGGCAGGCAGTTGCGTGGCACCCGCTGTTCCGGCGTCGAGCACCTGCCTGCCTGCCTGGCCGAGTCAAGCAGCTCGCTGGAGCGGTTGCTAGGCTGGGCGGGCTAGGTGGGCCTGCTAGGTGAGCGCCAGGTAAGTCCTCTGCTCTCTACTTTTGTTTTTCTTTTTTATTTGTTCCTGTTCTGCGTTTTGAAATAGTAAAAATACTATTCTATTTAGGAAAAACCTGAAAATATTCAAAGGCACATTTGAAATTATTCTCAACAGCCTAAAAATACCTTCAAGATTATTTGGGCATTTTAAAATATTTATAGGGTTTAAATTGCCCAAATGCAAATAGTAATGATTTAATCCAATGACCTTATGTGTCCTAGAAAAAATGTGAACCCATTTTGTCAGAGGTTCTAACCCAAAACAAAAAGGGTGGACTTTTTAGAAGGGCATTTCAGGTTCATTGAAAAAGATTTTAGTAAACCCTAGTTATTTCCAGGGGGTGCTGGGGGTTCTGTCATCCCCATTTCAGTTTTCTGGAAGAGTAGACATGATGCAACACTCTAATGCATGAACTAGCTAGGGTCTGACCACTCACCCCCACTCAAAAGAATCTCGTCCCAAGATTTAGGATCCGTTGGGAAGAAGGTGGGGTACTCAAGTCAAAGACGATCCTCCCTTTCCCAAGTGGCTTCTTTTTCAGAGTGGTGTGACCATTGAACCTTGAGAAACTTGATGTTATGGCGTCCAGTGGTACGCTCGGCTTGATCAAGGATACGAACGGGATATTCTCGATAGGTGAGATTATCTTGGAGATCAAGCGTTTTGTGGTCCACTCCACGAATAGGATCCGTGAAGCAATGCCTGAGTTGAGAAATGTGGAAGACATCGTGGAGTCTGGAAAGATGCGGAGGTAGTTCCAATTGGTAGGCAACTTCTCCTCGTTTGGCAAGAATGCGAGAAGTTCCAATGTAACGAGGAGACAATTTGCCTTTGATACCGAAACGATGGGTTCCCTTTAAAGGAGTAACCCGAAGGTAAGCCTTCGCACCGACTTCATAAGTCATGAGCTTATGTTTGCGGTCATGTTGGCTCTTTTGACGAGATTGGGCTATTTTCAATTTCTCACGAATAACGTGAACCTGCTCTTCTGCTTCCTGAATCATATCCGGGCCAAAGAGTTGTCTTTCCCCGGTTTCTGACCAGTTAAGAGGTGTTCGACATTTTCTTCCATAGAGAACTTCGAAAGGATCTTTGCCCAAGCTAGCTTGATAACTATTGTTATAAGCGAACTCCATGAATGGAAGGCATTTCTCCCATTCCATACCGAAAGAGATGACAGAAGCTCGGAGCATATCCTCCAGAATTTGATTGACTCGTTCTACTTGACCACTTGATTGGGGGTGGAAGGCGGTGCTAAAGGAGAGACAAGTTCCCATAGCATTTTTTAAACTTTCCCAAAATTGAGAGGTGAAGAGACTCCCACGGTCTAAGTTAATTTCCAATGGGACACCATGAAGAGACACTATTCGGGAGATGTATAAGTCAGCTAGCTGGGTAGCGGTGATACTCTCACAAATAGGTAGGAAGTGTGCTACTTTGGAAAGACGATCGATCATGACGAAGATAGGATTATTCCCTTTCTTGGTCTTGGGAAACCCGGTAATGAAATCCATACTGATTTTATCCCATTTCCATTCAGGAATAGCCAAAGGTTGAAGGGTGCCAGCAGGCCATTGATGCTCTGCTTTAACACGATGACAGACGTCGCAACTAGCAATGTATCGAGCAATTTCTCTCTTCATCCTAGTCCACCAAAACCTCTGGCGTAGGTCTTGATACATTTTAGTACTACCGGGATGAATGGTGAGAGGGGATTCATGAGCCTCCTTAAGTATCAGTTGCCGTAGTTGTTGTTTCTTGGGAACCACTAGGCGGTTCTCAAAGAAAACAACACCTTGATCGTTCACAGAGAAACACGTAGTAGCTCCGCTAGCAATGTTCTGCTTGATCCGAGATATCCCCTTGTCATACCGCTGGGCGGTTATGATCTGATCCATAAGGGTTGGTTTCACCACCAAGGTAGATAGGAATCCCTGAGGAACAATGTGAAGATTAAGCTTCCGAAATTCCTCATGGAGAAGAGGTTGACCTTGTTGTAACATCAGGTTGCTACAATAGGATTTACGATTTAGTGCATCAGCCATAACATTGGCTTTCCCCGGGGTGTAGGTTATCCCTAAGTCATAATCTGAGATCAACTCGACCCAACGTCTCTGCCTGAGATTTAAATCCGGTAGGGTGAATATATATTTCAGACTTTGGTGATGAGTGAAGATCTCGCAACGATTACGGAGAAGGTAAGGTCGCCAAGTTTTAATTGCATGGACTACAGCTGCAAGGTCTAGATCATGTGTGGGATAGTTTTCCTCGTGTGGGTGTAATTGCCATGAAGCATAGGCAATTACCTGACGATCTTGCATGAGTATGCAACCTAGTCCTTGTCGCGAGGCGTCGCAATAGATAATAAAGTCCTTGGAGAAATCTGGTGGTACCAGTACGAGAGCAAATGTCAGGCGTCTTTTCAGTTCCTGAAAGCTGAACTCGCACTATGGGGTCTACTCGAACTTTTTATCTTTGTTGAGGAGTTTAGTTAGAGGTTGAGCAACCTTGGAAAAATTCTTGACAAAGCGGCGACAATAGCTCGCTAAGCCCAGGAATCTCCGAACTTGCTTGACCGTTTCAGGTGGAGTCCAACCAAGGATGGCTTGAACTCGCTCGGGATTGACAGCAATACCCTTACCAGAGATTATATGGCTTAGATAGGTCACTTCTGGCAACCAAAATTCACACTTGGAGAATTTGGCATAAAGGCGATACTCACGAAGTTTCGTCAATACCAGCCTTAGATGTTTGGCATGTTCTTCCTCACTCTTGGAGTAGATGAGTATATCATCGAGGTATACCACGATGAATTTATCCAAATAATCCATGAAGACCGAGTTCATTAACCGAGAGAAGGTGGCTGGGGCATTAGTTAAACCGAAGGACATAACGGTGTACTCGTATTGGCCATAATGAGTAACAAAGGACGTTTTGGGAATGTCCCTGTTTTTGATTTTGATTTGATGGTAGCCTAACCTCAAATCCATTTTGGAAAATACTAAGGATCCAGTGAGCTGGTCATACAGATCGTTGATCCTGGGGAGCGGATACTTGTTCTTGATAGTGACCAAGTTGACAGGTCGGTAATCTACATCCATCCGATCCGTTCTATCCATCTTCTAGACGAAGAGGACGGGGCAAGCCCAATGAGAAGAACTAGGATGGATGAAACCCTTTTTCAAGGACTCATCGAGTTGAGCTCGGCTAGTTCTAAGGGTGCCATCTTATAGGGTCTTCTAGAAATTGGGACGGTTCCTGGAACAAGGTCTATCACGAACTCGACATCCTTGTCAGGTGGAACACCAGGCAGTTCTTCTAGAAAGACATCCGAGTAGTCTCGGACTACCGGAATATCTTCAAGGTCTGGAAGGGGATTGGCATTTAGGGAGTAAAGCTGGCGCTTGGCCACTCGAGTTAAGACATTGACTGTCTTGCCCGATGGGTGAGTAAGTTGAACGGTTCTAGTGGCACAATCAATCTTAGCATAATGAGCTGACATCCAGTCCATACCCAAGATGATGTTTATGTCCGAGGACTTGAGAGCTATTAAGGATGCAAGGAAGACAAGTCTATCAACAAGAATTTCATTCCCATGGCTTACTCTAGAAGTTTGCCATTTGGAACCTGGAGTTTGAATTACCATGGAAGTGGGCATGTCATAGAATGTCGTGTTATGCAATCGAGCATAGCTATCAGATATGAATGAATGAGATGCTCAAGTATCAAAAAGAACAGATGTCGGATGGCAATTAACAAGGAGGGTACCAAGGACGACGTTAGGATCATCATGAGCCTCCTCAGCTGAGACATAGTTGACATGGCCACGTGTAGTGGTGGCTAGCTTGGGGTAGAATGTCTTTCCCGCTGGCTTACCACGGCCAACGGACTTTCCGGACTGGTTGGGGTTGTTGTTCTAGAGACACTCTCGACTGTAGTGACCCGGCTCTCCACACTTGAAACATGTCACAATATTGGGGTGTGGAGCAGCATTAGCAGCGGGGCCACCATAGGCCTTAGGTGGTGCAAACTGCTGGTTGGGGCGAGGCGCCTCAAAGGATGGCCTCGGGGTGAACCTGGGTGGCAGCGCTGTGCTTGGAATCCACACTCGGCGCTTCTGAGATCCAGAGCCGGATGAGGAACCAAAATCACGGGAGTGCTAGCGTGAAGCGTCATAGTCAGTCTGACCTGTCTCAGCACTGATGGCCTTATTGACCAGCTTCTGGAAGGAGGTGCACTCGTGCAGACGAAGATCACGGCGAAGCTCGGGGCTAAGTCCCTTGTGGAACCTGGCCTGCTTCTTAGTGACGATGGATACCTCTTCAGGAGCATAACGTGCTAGGTTTCCAAACTCACGGTTGTATGCATCCACAGTCAGCCCGCCTTGGGTGAAATTGCAGAACTCTTCCCTCTTACGATCCATGAGACCTTCCGGGATGTGATGCTCACGGAAAGCCTCACTGAATTCAGCCCAAGTAGTGATTTGGCCGACCAGGCGCATAGCCTCAAAGTTTTCCCACCAAAGGTTAGCAGGGCCTTCGAGGTGATAGGCAGCATAGGTAACCTTATCAGCTTCGGCTACGTTGGCAGAACGTAGCTTATGGGTGATGCTGCAAAGCCAATCATCTGCATCGAGGGGCTCGACGAAATGATTAAACTTTGGTGGATACAACTCGATAAAGTCATTGATTGACACCGAGTCGTTCCTCTGATGGCGTGAAGTGTTCTGCTCAATCCGCTCTAGGAAGCGGTTAGTCTCGCGCTTGTTTCTTTCTGCCTCCAGCATAACTTCTGCCAGAGAAGGCGGGTGAGGCAGATTCCCATCCCTAGCTGCACTGGCTTCCCCCTGCTCCGGGGCAGCAGGGTTGTTGCAGGTGTTGACCATCCTAGGAAAAACAAGACAATGGTTTAGACAAGGATGGCACAATCTTGGCAAGGAAGTGCGGAATGTAATGGATAACATGGAATGCTGAGATGTTCATTGCACGACATGGTAATATAAAAACTGCCATATATATACCATCGGCCATATACACCGTACATAGTTTAGTACAAGCCCAGGCTGGAGTACAACTACGGTGAAAGATGTTACATCTCATCAGAGGCATTCCAAGCTCCTATACATTATTTTCTACACCTCCGGAGCGTGATTCACACAAAGTCGTATCCCACGGGTCACGCAGGACTGTGGAGAATACAACTATTACAGTACTAGTGAAACTACTACTAGCTCAGACAGCTCCGTAGTAATCCTCATAAAAGTCACCACCAAAGCCTGGAAGCGGAACATGATCATCTGGGAACAGACGGTCCTGTGGAGCTTGCGGGCCATAGGGACTCGGATGTGGCCTTGGTCCAACAAGCGGTGGCAGACGGGGACCACGAGGAGGGGTGATGCCTCCTACATCACGCCAGTCCATACAATCTGGCAATCCGGACCGCACGGGGTACATGTCCCTCATGTCCATGTATCCAGCCTACACAGCAGGTTCAAACCGGGTCAAAGTGGCCCAGTGGTCAGAACGAGAGTTGAAAAGCTCCATCCGCAAGGCCTGATTTTCGCGGTCCTTGTCCTCGAGCATCTCGGCAGTGGTGCAGAGTAGTGAATCCTCATGCGTAGAGTCATAGTACAAAGCCTGATAGTACCCCTGTGCCCCAAGGAGTGAGGCTGGCATGTAGCGGAAATCGGTGTTCTGAAGAAAGGCAGTTCTGGCTCGAATGATAGTCATCATTGAGTAAGTTGCATCCTGCACGGACATCTCGATCGTAACCCCAAGTCCATAAGAGCAGTGAAGGGGTTCAGTGGATCTAGGATAAGAGGGGTACATCCTGACAGTACAAAGGTATTGGCTCTGATTGAAGTCTCGGAACTGCTCCTCGACGGTATACTCCGGATACCATCGGTAACCTGTCTCGACCATCACTCGGACCAACATGGCCGTGTGACCAGGTACATCGAGGCACCTTATCAGACGAACCACTTAGTTCTGGGAACGGGTGGCCATCTGAAAGCACAGAATAATGCAAAGGCATTAGAATTTTCTAGGAGAAATCGGACAGCATAACGGTTATAAATGCTTAGAAAAAGATTTGAGACATTCACAACATTTTGCAAAACCACTCAAAAACATCATATCAAGGTTCTGGTTCAACTGGCAACCTACTAAAAGTAGTAGAAACTGAACTAAGGCTTGAACCCACAATCCTATAAGTTACTACGGATTAGTAACACGTGAACCTGATAGAGAGAAGAGAGCCTAGTTCTTAACCCACGTAGAATGAGAAGAGAATGACTCAGAACAGAGGGCATAAGGTAAAGGAGTAAAAGTGCCTTATGTTCCCTCCCACAATCAATTCCCCTACATATAACTAAAGCATTTCTAGACTCGACATCGACCAGTTTGGCTCAACGAACCTACTGGCAGTCCGGCTCTGATGCCAACGCTGTCAGGACCCCGATTCCAAGTCACACTGATCTAGCCTATAACACCTCATATCACTTTGCGGCCTCACGCACGGTATTCCCACGGGTGTCGCCTTACCATGGCCCGGGACCGTTTGCGCCTTTTGGCTCACGTATATGGTAGTGTCGCTAGCATCCATATGACAGAGAACCTGGGCCGACATGGCTAGTCGTGAACCCAAAGCGGCACTAACCTATGGGGACAGGCATCCATTAATCACATCGAGCATGTCGGTCAGCAGCGTATGAATCCAGGCTGTAGCACTGGGCTAACAGGACTCCGGGAACCCGGGCTGTAGCTGGCTAGGCAGGACTCCGGATGTCACCGCGTGACATTTCCCCGAAGGGACAGACACAGGAACGAAGTGAAACACATGCTGGCCAGTCAAGTCTCCTGAGGAGTAGTGCTGGGCTAGCAGGACTCCGGTAAACCGGGCTATAGTGTACTACTATGGCTCATGGAAGCACTAGACTACATTTCCCCATAAGAGAGGATGCCAAGGATAAACAACTAGATTGTCGGATCCCACACATACCAAGCATTTCAATCATACACACAATATGCTCGATATGTGTAAATACAATATGGCATCACAACAAAACTCTACAACTCAAGTACTTTATTTAAAGGCTCCAGAGAGCCATACATAACATGTTCATACAAGTAGGGGTCACATGACCCGACACTCAAGTCATACAAGCATACAAGCACATGCGGAAGCAAACTAGTCTGAGTACACACACTAGAAAGAAAGAAGGCTTTACGAAGCCTATCTATCTACATAGGGCCCTCCATGGCCAGAATCACCACCTGGGTGGCAAGTCACTCATTGACGTGGAGGTCTACGTAAAACCCGTCGGAGGGGGCGGTGGTGTCGTGTGAAAACAGTAATTAAAGCAACATGAGTACAAAGGTACTCAACAAGTCTAACAACAAATCCTACTATACATGCTCATTCTCAAGAAGGTGGCGGAGTTGTTGCAGCAAGCCAGCTTTGACTCTTGGCTAAGCTATCCTACGAGACACCACTTGTAAAATAGTTTTGCACAGAGTCCACTAATCACCAACACAATACTCCACCGTGGATCCTCCCTCGCCATCCTACGAGAGGGCCATCCACGGTACTCACACTTATCTTGAGTCTTTTAGTAGTAACCATTAACTTGTCTATGAACTGTATAGGCAACCAAGTCGTCCTTTACCGCGGATGCGGCTATTCGAATAGATGATGTTAACCCTGCAGGGGTGTACTTCTTCATACACGCTCGCACCACTTACCGTCGTTTACACGACATGTACTCGGCAACCTTCAAGCGGAAGCCCAACGAGGGTGTCCGCCACAGCCTACCTAAACACTCAAATATCTAGTCCAGGTTTATCGCCTATCCAGGTTCCATCTGCAGGTAGTCCGGCCGAGGTTTCCACATACGGCCCCGAATGATGTGAACAGGGTTCCCGAGACACCAAACGGGTGCCACGGTGTATCTACCGCATCATAGCCCACCCCTAGGGTCAGCGCTACGCACGGCCGCCAACACATAACCTACAAACACCAGAAACTAGTTGCAACTCCTGGACAGAGTACTAGGGTGGTTAAGAAGCCGAGAGGGTCAATTAAGGATCCCAATGCATGGTAGTAACTGATTCTTAAATCACACATACAGATCTCAATTCTTAAGGACGGCCTCAATGAAACAACCCACCATGTACTCCTACATGGCCTCTCATCGATACCTTTACCAAAACATGTTCAACACATCCCTCACATTACCGACGTAATCATTTCACTCTAGCCCATCACCCAGATGAACCAGACCTGACACAACTCGAAGCATAGCAGGCATAGCAAGGTAGGAAACACATCCATGGCTCAATCAACTCCTACACATGCTAGTGGGTTTCATCTAGTTACTGTGGCAATGACAGGTCATGTAGAGGATAAGGGTTCAACTACCGTAGCACACAGCAGTTTGAAACGTTGTTGTCTTAATGCAGTAAATGAGAGCAGGAGCGAGAACATGGGATTGTATCGATATGATCAATGGGGCTGCTTGCCTGATGGAGTAGTAGTAGGGTACTGCCCTTCAGTTGGATACTCGAGAATATCCTCGGAGGCAGAACCTACCACGAAAGACATCACAGAACACAATCATCACATGGCAATATGCAACAATATGATGCATGCTATGACATGGCAATATGGAGTGTCCTGGCTAATGCATTGTGAAACAAGTTGGTTTGAGTCCATTTGAATCAAGGGTTCAAATGGAAGCTTATGTCATTAAGTCATATAAGTGCATTTTCTTGTTTCACCAAAACAGCAAAGTTAAATTGTTTTCTCATTCATGAAACCATTACAGATGGAAAGATTGAATTTTTCTGATCAAATTTCATATATAAATCTTTGCATTTCGAGTTACAGATTAAAAGTTATGAATTTTTTAAGTTTGTAGTATTTTCTAAAATTTCCTGTATAAGAATAATTCCAGTAATTGAATTAATGCGTCAGCATTGCATCAGGGTGACGTCAGTGGTCAACGGAGCCGGCCTAGGTCAAACCTGACTTGTGCGACCCGCATGTCAGTAGTTAATTAACTAACTAAATTTAGTTAGTGCTAATCTAAGTTAATTAGCAGAGCGGTCCCACTTGTCATAGACTCAGGGGGAGTCAACCTGGGCCCACATGGAGTCAACCAAGGTCAAACGGGGTCAAACTCGCCGGCGTTTAGCCACTGCCGTGGCCAGACGCGGTGGGGCAGTGTGGGTTTTGTGCTCCGGCGACCAAATGGACGGCGGAGGGCATCTACTCGTAGCTAGCAGCAAGCCGCATCGTTTGATGGCAGTTGTGGAGCTCGGGGTGGCCGGAAACGTCGCCGGCGACAAGTTGTGCGGCTGCCGGAGCTCAGGTGAGGTCGAACCCGAGGCTACGGGACACGGCAAGGCGCGTGGAGTAGTGCTATGGGTTCCTGCGAGTGCGGTGAGTGTGTTGGTCACAGTAGTGTGGCCGGTGGGTGGCCGGAGTCACATCGGCGACGAGCTCGGTGGCGGTAGGTGCGGGTGAGCATGGTGCGGTGCGGACGGTGCATGAGAGAGGTAACGGAGAGGGGGAGGACGGAGCAGGGCTCACAGCGATCGCAGCAAGCGTCGAAGCGGGCTCGAGGAAGGCCGGAGCTGAGCGGGGCGACGATGGCGATCTTGGCGGACGGAGTTGGGGAAGACGGGGTCGGGGCGACTCCAGAGCGGGCGAGCGCTCGGGGCTCGGCCTGCTCGACGTGGACGACGACTGCGGAGCGAACGGACACGGCAGCGCGGCATGGGGACGACGGCAGACGCGGGTTTCATGGTGGCGCGGGCGCGGCAGCGTCGGCCATGGTGCAGGAGAGCGAGGAAGAGGAGCTGGGGAGGAAGGGGTGTGTCTGCGAGCTAGGGGGAGGAATGGGTGATCCACCCGGGCCAGCAGAATGGCGAGGGGAGGAAGCAGGGTGGCAGGCAGCTGCGTGGCGCGTGCTGGTGCCGGCGTCGAGCACCTGCCTGCCTGCCTAGCTGACTCAAGCAGCTCGCTACATTGGTTGCTGGGCTGGGCCGGCGTGGTGGGCCTGCTAGGTGAGCGCCAGGTAAGTCCTCTGCTTTCTACTTTTGTTTTTCATTTTTATTTGTTCCTGTTCTGTGTTTTGAAATAGTAAAAGTACTATTCCATTTAGGAAAAACCTGAAAATATTCAGAGGCACATTTGAAATTATTCTCAACAGCCTAAAAATACCTTAAGATTATTTGGGCATTTTAAAATATTTATAGGATTTAAATTGCCCAAATGCAAATAGTAATGATTTAATCCAATGACCTTATGTGTCCTGGAAAAAATGTGAACCCATTTTGTCAGAGGTTCTAACCCAAAACAAAAAGGGTGGACTTTTTAGAAGGGCATTTCAGGTTCATTGAAAAAGATTTTAGTAAACCCTAGTTATTTCCAGGGGGTGCTGGGGGTTCTGTCATCCCCATTTCAGTTTTCTGGAAGAGTAGACATGATGCAACACTCTAATGCGTGAACTAGCTAGGGTGTGACACCTTCCCCCTCCCCTGCATCGATCAAATTATCGACGCTACTGCAGGATGTGACTCATTGTGTTTCCTCGACACATACTCTGGATACCATCAAATCAAGATGGCGGAGTCCGATCAGGCCACAACGACATTCATCACCCCATACAACCCCTTCTGTTTTAACACCATGCCTTTCGGGCTCAAAAACGCCGGTGCAACCTATCAACGCATGATTCAGACATGCCTGGAAGCACAAACAGTGGAGGCATACGTAGACGACACTACTAGGAAAAGGCCTGCTAGTGGCGCACCTGTTTTGGCTACTAATGGTGCACTACAGGTGCGCCACTAGGACCACGCCATTAGAATTTTTGACTAATGGTGCACCACAGGTGCACCATTAGTATCTGGTATACTAATGGCGCACCACATAGTAGCGCGCCATTAGTAACAATTTTTTTAATTTTTTTAATTTTTTTTTAAATTATTTTTTTCTTTTTTTCTTAATCTCGGGTCACTATGGCTTAATCTCGGGTCAATATGCTTAATCTCAAGTCAAATCGCACTCTATGGTCAAACTTCCCGGAAGGTAGCACACTTAACTTCACAGTTGTATCCAACCCAGCACCAGCTCACTTCACAGGCACTTGTTGATATATCTATCATATTAATCCTATTAAACCTTATTGATGTCTAGGACTTTGTACATTTTCATGAGTATGATGAAATTTTGAAAAAATATTTCAAACTTCCCGTTCATATTATGTATCATATTTTGAAAAAAAATTCCAATTTTTTTTAAACCAATTTTTTTCTGTTACTAGTGGCGCACCTAGCAAATGGTGCGCTACTAGTAAGTTTGATTTTTTTTCATTTCCCCCCTCTAGATCTTAAAAGCCCCGTATCTTTCGTTCTGTTAGGTTTTTGGGGATTTTGAAGATGTTGAACAAATGTTCCCCTGGTTCAATTCGGATATAACTTTTCGAGTAGACGATTATTCATATAAAAAACTTTTTAATCCGAGTTCGTATGCAAAAGTTATGCCCATTTTACTAAATTCCAAAGAGATTTTGCAAATAAAGTCGAAATTCATATTTGTAAATTTTCCCAACAACTAGACCACATATCACATGGGAAACTTATTTTTTTTATTTTTTTGACATTTCCATCATTTTCTTTTATTTTTTTAAACTGAAAAGGCGGTCCACTTGTATCTGGTGCGCCACTGCTACATACACGGTGCGCCAGTAATGTCCATATCATCTATAGCCCTTTTCCTAGTAGTGCGATGTGGTCATTAAAACTAGACACATCGAATCCTTAATAGACGACTTGAGGCTTACGTTCGACAATCTCCGAACATATGATATCAAGCTCAATCCGGAAAAATGCGTTTTTGGCGTGCCCGCCGGAAAGCTCTTGGGCTTCATAGTTTCCAATAGAGGAATTGAAGAAAATCCGGCTAAAATACGAGCACTGTCATAGTTGGCTACCCCAACAGACCTCAAGCAAATCCAGAAATTAACCGGATGCGTGGCTGCCTTAAGCCGCATTATCTCCCGACTGGGAGAAAAGGCATTACCTCTTTATCGCCTTCTTCGACGCACTGAACACTTTGAGTGGATGGATGCGGCCACGGCCGGATTAGAAGAAATAAAAGCCCTCTTGGCCAGCAACCCAATCTTGGTCGCGCCAACTATCGGCAAACCAATGTTGTTATATATAGCGACAACACACCAGGTTGTCAGCGTAGTACTCGTCGTTGAACGAGAGACGGGCGGACATAAGTTCCCGCTTCAAAAGCTGGTATACTACGTATCCACTGTCCTCACTCCATGCAAATCACGGTACCCACATTATCAAAAGATAGAATACATGGTCTTCATGGCATCCCGAAAACTACGACACTACTTTCAACAGTGTTCAATTACGGTGGCCTCTGAAGTACCACTCAACGACATAATAAATTACCGCCACAGGAAGGATTGCTAAATGGGCTATTGAGCTCCTCCCGTTCGACATAACATACAAACCCCGACGAGCCATTAAGTCGCAAGTAATGGCTGCTTTCGTCGCCGAATGGACAGAAGCCGAACTCCCTAAAGAGTACGACGCGTACTCCAATTAGATCATGCACTTCGACGGCTCTAAGATGTTGGCTGGTCTGGGGGTAGGCATCGTCCTGACATCCCCCACTGGAGATACAGTCCAATAAGTACTCCAAATATTATACACAGACTCCAACAATGCAGTAGAATATGAGGCCATGTTGCATGGTCTCCGGATGGCAGTCTCCATGGGCATTCAATGCCTAGAGGTGTGTGGGGATTCGAACCTCGCAATATCTCAAATAAATGGAGACTTTGACGCCAAGGACACAAAAATGGCGGCTTACCACAATGCCATCCTCAAAATGTCAGCTCGGTTCAAGGGGCTCGAATTCCACAATGTGGTCTGAGAAAACAATCAAGCGGTGGATATCCTCGCCCGCATCGGCGCTAAGCGCGACCCTGTCCCACCTAATATCTTCTTGGAAAGGCTGTTTAAGCCATCCATGGTGTGGGAAGGGGAGACCGGCAACAACAGTCCGGATCCGGCCACAACACCAGCTCCCGAGCACTCTGACGTAATCGGAGGCTCCGCCACCGAAATAACACCTTCGGCCCACGTGATTATGGCTGTCATCGCCCTGTGGACAGAACCCTTCTTGGCTTACCTAAATAGGCAAGAACTCCTTGAGGAGCCAAACGAGGCACGTTGCATTGTGCGGTGGTTTAAAGCCTACAAGGTCCACGAGGGAGAACTTTATAAGAAAAGCGCTACCGGAGTACTTCAAAGGTGTATCTCCTAAGAGGAAGGATGACAACTTTTGGCAGAAATTCACGCTCGACTCGGCGACCATCACGCCGCAGCTCGGGCCCTTGTAAGCAAGGCCTTCTGTACAGGTTTCTACTGGCCGACAGCCCGAGCAGACGCACAGGACCTCATCCAACATTGCGTCGGTTGCCAGCTTTTTGCAAACCAAAGCCATATGCCACCTACCGCTCTCCAAACAATCCCCATTACTTGGCCCTTTGCGGTCTGGGGGCTTGATATGGTCGGACCCCTTAAAGGAGTAAGCCATAAGAAAAAGTACCTATTGGTCACGGTGGATAAATTCACCAAATGGATAGAAGCCAAACCAGTTAAAACGATCAAGTCCAGACCAGTGATAGACTTCATATCCGGGGTTGTACACCATTATGGTGTCCCCCACAACATCATCACCGATAACGGCTCGAACTTTACAGCCGACAAGGTAAAAACTTGGTGCGGCAACATGGGCATTAAGCTCGATTATACCTCCGTCTATCACCCCCAAACAAACGGTCAAGTCGAACGAGCAAATCGTCTTATTATGAGTGGCATTAAACCCAGATTAGTGCAATCCTTGAAGGAATCAGATACGCACTGGGTTGAGGAGCTCGACTTCGTACTATGGGGGCTGCGAACCACGCCGAATCGCACTACCGGATACACACCGTTTTTTATGGTGTATGGCGCAGAGGCGGTATTGCCCTCCGACATCATTCATGACTCACCTCGAGTGTGCATGTATGAAGAGAAAGAAGCCAAGCTTGATCGGCAGGACAGTTTAGACGCCCTGGAGGAGGAGCGTGACGTGGCAAAAGCCCGCTCCACATTATATAAGCAACAAGCTCGACGGTATCAAAGCAGAGAAGTGCAGGCCAAAACTTATAACGTTGGCGAACCCATTCTGCGCTTACCAGAGAAGAAAAAGGACAAGCTCAAGCCCAAATGGGAAGGTCCCTTTGTCATTGACAAAGTTCTAACCGGTGGAGCGTACCGTCTGCGGGATGCATCGGACAATCGACTCGAGCCAAACCCATGGAACGCGGCCAGACTCCGAAGGTTCTACGCCTAGTGCCGGACTCTGTGTTCGTCTCCTTACCTCCGCCTTTTTTATATATATATATATCCGCTATCTGTCTTTCTTTCTTTCTTTCTTTCTTTCTTCCCTTTTTCTTCACGGCCTTAAAAGGTTAAAATGTGTCTTGACTACACAATCTTGACGCAACAGGCGTGCTCATTATACCTGGGGGCTTCTTATACGGAAGCTTAATATAATTATGTTCCGGGCTCTATGCCCCCTGCACATGTGTTACTTTTCCACATGTACCTTCTCTTCGCCATTATATGCATCGATATGACTTAAGTTTTGGCCAAGCTGGGTTGCCTGGCTCTTGTATTTATGCCCTACGTTCCCGTTAATTCGGCTAGGGCATAAGGGGAGCACCTCTGCGATTGTTACTTCCGGGATCAGCCGGATGTGGACCTCAGACTGGGTGAAGCCGAAAGCTAGCGTTCTTAAGGCAATATTCGGTCGGTGAACAAAAGATGACTTTTACTTATTGCAATACATGCCCCCAGATGTCTATATCCTGCCTCTCTTTTCGCAGTTCGGACATCCACATTAATGCATGCGTACCCAGGGAAAGGAACCATTAATGGAACTATTCTCCCTGGAAGATGTTTCTTACTATCCATGTAATATAACATAGCTAGTTGGGTACTTGTCTGTTCAAGCACTTATGTCCCCTATGCCTGGTTTCCACGCGTACCCCGGTTTTTACATAACTGAGAGGGTATTCGGATACACTCTGGACTATCGAGTCCGGAGGTCGAAGCGAAAAGGTCCGCCATGACAAATGATTTACAATCCTGCTAGGGACAATATATGTCACTTGAAGTACACAGTCACTTAGACTGACTAAATTCTTCTTCTATACCATCCAACAAGCTGTCTAGCCTACAATCCTATTGGGAATATGCTACGTCTTGAGCTTGCGTTGGTTTCGCCCGAAGAGGAAGGGATGATGCAGCAAAGTAGCGTAAGTATTTCCCTCAGTTTTTGAGAACCAAGGTATCAATCCAGTAGGAGGCCACGCGCAAGTCCCTTGTACCTACACAACACAAAGAGCTCAATGCAACCAACGCGATTAGGGGTTGTCAATCCCTTCACGGTCACTTACGGAAGTGAGATCCAATAGATAATATTTTTGGTATTTTTGATATAAAGATGCAAAGTGAAAAGTAAAAGGCAAAGTAAAAACAAAACAAGATTAAAGTGATGGAGATTGATATGATGAGAATAGATCCGGGGGCCATAGGTTTCACTAGTGGCTTCTCTCGAGAGCATAAGTTTTGTACGGTGGGTGAACAAATTACCGTTGAGCAATTGATAGAATTGAGCATAGTTATGAGAATATCTAGGCATGATCATGTATATAGGCATCACGTCCGTGACAAGTAGATCAAAACGATTCTGCATCTACTACTATTACTCCACACATCGACCGCTATCTAGCATGCATCTAGAGTATTAAGTTAAAAACAGAGTAACGCTTTAAGCAAGATGACATGATGTAGAGAGATAAATTCATGCAATATGAAATAAACCCCATCTTGTTATCCTCGATGGCAACGATACAATACGTGTCTTGCTGCCCCTTCTGTCACTGGGAAAGAACACCGCAAGATCGAACCGAAAGCTAAGCACTTCTCCCATGGCAAGAACTACCAATCTAGTTGGCCAAACCAAACGGATAATTTGAAGAGACTTGCAAAGATAACCAATCATACATAAAATAATTCAGAGAAGATTCAAATATTGTTCATAGATAGACTTGATCATAAACCCACAATTCATCGGTCTCAACAAACACACCGCAAAAGAAGAAAATTACATCGAATAGATCTCCACAAGAGAGGGGGAGAACATTGTATTGAGATCCAAAAAGAGATAAGAAGCCATCTAGCTACTAACTATGGACCCGAAGGTCTGAGGTAAACTACTCACACTTCATCGGAGAGGCTAGGATGATGTAGAAGCCCTCCGTGATGATGGCCCTCTTCCGGCGGAGCTCCGGAACAGGCCCCAAGATGGGATCTCGTGGATATAGAAAGTTGCGGCGGTGGAATTAGGTTTTTGGCTCCTATTCTGATCATTTGGGGGTACGTGTGTATAGATAGGAGGAAGAAGTACGCTAGAGGAGCAACGAGGGGCCCACGAGGCAGGGGGCGCGCCTTAGGGGGGGGCGCACCCCACCCTCGGGACCGCCTCTTTTGTTCCTTGGAGCAGGGTCCAAGTCTCCTGGATCACGTTCGGTGAGAAAATCACGTTCCCGAAGATTTTATTCCGTTTGGACTCCGTCTGATATTCTGTTTCTTCGAAACACTGAAATAGGCAAAAAACAGCAATTCTAGGCTGGGCCTCCGGTTAATAGGTTAGTCCCAAAAATAATATAAAAGTGGAAAATAAAGCCCAATATAGTCCAAAACAGTAGATAATATAGCATGGAGCAATCAAAAATTATAGATACGTTGGAGACGTATCAGGCATCCCCAAGCTTAATTCCTGCTCGTCCTCGAGTAGGTAAATGATAGAAAGAGAATTTTTGATGCGGAGTGCTACTTGGCATAATTTCAATGCAAAATTTCTTAATTGTGGTATGGATATTCAGATTAGAAAGATTCAAGACAAAAGTTCATATTGACCTAAAGAATAATAACACTTCAAGCATACTAATAAAGTAATTATGTCTTCTCAAAATAACATGGGCAAAGAAAGTTATCCCTACAAAATCATATAGTCTGGCTATGCTCTATCTTCACCACACAAAGTATTTAAATCATGCACAACCCCGATGACAAGCCAAGAAATTGTTTCATACTCTAACTTTTTCAAAACGTTTTCAATCTTCACGCAATACGTGAGCGTGAGCCATGGACATAGCACTATGTGGAATAGAATGGTGGTTGTGGAGAAGACAAAAAGAGGGGAAGATAGTCTCACATCAACTAGGCGTATCAACGCGCTATGGAGAGGCCCATCAATAGATATCAATGTGAGTTAGTAGGGATTGCCATGCAACGGATGCACTAGAGCTATAAGTATATGAAAGCTCATCAAAAGAAACTAAGTGGGTGTGCATCCAACTCTCCTGCTCATGAAGACCTAGGGCAATTTGAGGAAGCCCATCATTGGAATATACAAGCCAAGTTCTATAATGAAAAATTCCCACTAGTATATGAAAGTGACATAACGAGAGACTCTCTATCATGAAGATCATGGTGCTACTTTGAAGCACAAGTGTGGTAAAAGAATAGTAACATTGTCCCTTCTCTCTTTTTCTCTCATTTTTTATTTGGGCCTTTTCTCTTTTTTTATGGCCTCTTTTTTCGTCCGGAGTCTCATCCTGACTTATGGGGAAATCATAGTCTCCATCATCCTTTCCTCACTTGGCACAATGCTCTAGAAAATGATGATCATCACACTTTTATTTTTCTTACAACTCAACAATTACAACTCGATACTTAGAACAAATATGACTCTATATGAATGGCTCCGGCGGTGTACCGGGATATGCAATGAATCAAGAGTGACATGTATGAAAGAATTATGAATGGTGGCTTTGCCACAAATACGATATCAACTACGTGATCATGCTAGCAGTATGACAATGATGGAGCGTGTCATAATAAATGGAAAGGTGGAAAGTTGCATGGCAATATATCTCGGAATGGCTATAGAAATGCCATGATAGGTAGGTATGGTGGCTGTTTTGAGGAAGTTATATGGTGGGTGTATGATACCGGCGAAAGGTGCACGGTATTAGAGAGGCTAGCAATGGTGGAAGGATGGGAAAAAGTGCATATAATCCATGGACTCAACATTAGTCATAAAGAACTCATATACTTATTGCAAAAATCTAGAAGTTATCAAAGCAAAGTATTACGCGCATGCTCCTAGGGGGGTAGATTGGTAGGAAAAGACCATCGCTTGTCCCCGACCGCCACTCATAAGGAAGACAATCAATAAATAAATCATGCTCCGACTTCATCACATAACGGTTCACCATACGTGCATGCTACGGGAATCACAAACTTTAACACAAGTATTCTTTAAATTCACAACTACTAAACTAGCATAACTCTAATATTATCACCTCCATATCTCAAAAAAATTATCATGCTTCAATCTTCTCTTAGTATTCAACACACTCAAAAGAAAATTTCACATATCTTGAACACCAAGCATATTTATATTAAGCAAATTACCATGCTATTAAGACTCTCAAAATAATTTAAGTGAAGCATGAGAGATCAATAGTTTCTTTAAAACAAACCACCACTGTGCTCTAAAAGATCTAAGTGAAGCACATAGAGCAAAATTATAACGCTCAAAATATATAAGTGAAGTGCATAGAGGAAAACTACATAGCTCAAAAGATATAAGTGAAGCACATAGAGTATTCTATAAAATTTTAATTCATGTATGGCTCTCTCAAAAGGTATGTACAGCAAGGATGATTGTGGCATACTAACAAACAAAGACACAAATAATACAAGATGCTCCAAGCAAAACACATATCATGTTGGTGAATAAAAATATAGCTCCAAGTAAATTACCGATGGAAGTGGACGACACAGGGGATGCCTTCCGGGGCATCCCCAAGCTTTGAATTTTTGGTGTCCTTGGGTTATCTTGGGGGTGCCATGGGAATCCCCAAGATTAGGCTCTTGCCACTCCTTGTTCCATAATCCATCAAAAGAATTCACCCAAAACTTGAAAACTTCACAACACAAAACACAAAATAGAAAACTCGTGAGCTCCGTTAGCGAAAGAAAACAAAAGACCACTTCAAGGTACTGTAATGAACTCATTATTTATTTGTATTGGTGTTAAACCTACTGTATTCCAACTTCTCTATGGATTATAAACTATTTTACTAGCCATAGATTCATCAAAATAAGCAAACAACACACGAAAAACAGAATCTGTCAAAAACAGAACAGTCTGTAGTAATCTGTAGCTAGCGCAAGATCTGGAACCCCAAAAATTCTAAAATAAATTTCTTGACGTGAGGAATTTATCTATTAATCATCTGAAAAAATAATTAACTAAATATCACTCTTCAAATAAAAATTACAGCAGTTCTCGTGAGCGCTAAAGTTTCTGTTTTTTACAGCAAGTTCAACAAGACTTTGCCCAAGTCTTCCCAACGGTTCTACTTGGCACAAACACTAATTAAACACAAAAAACACAACCAAAACAGAGGCTAAATAATTTATTTATTACTAAACAGGAGCAAAAATCAAGGAATAAAAATAAAATTGGGTTGCCTCCAAACAAGCGCTATCGTTTAACGCCCCTAGCTGGGCATAAAAGCGAGGATAGGTCTAGGTATTGCCATAGTAATAAGATAGATTGGTGAAACTCATTTCATATTCTCTACGTTCAGCAGCAAGTTTTCTTTGAGGAAAGCAAAAGTAATCAAAAGGACTAAATTTAACGGGACGAAAGTCCCCAAGATCAACTTTGGGAGGTATAGGTTCCTCCTTCGGTCCTTCATAATGCACAACCAATTCATCATTATAAGCATTCTTTTGACAGAACTTTGTGAGCCTATATTCAAGAGAATATCCTAGTTCACTATTTTGAATAGGCAAATCATCATTAATTTCAGAAATTTTATCAACTAAAACATTGGTAGGAACCCTTCTTCTAAGATTTTCATTAAAAGCAATATAATCTAGAGATTGAAAACGCATTATTTCTTCTTGATCAAAGAGGATAGCCTCTATGGGAGGACGACAAGCGTCCACCCTATAATGTGCAAAGATTTCTTTGGCTTATCTTATTATAAATCTAAACTCATGAGCCAAAAAGATAGTAGCGACACGCTTAACAGAAGAATGCTCAATATTAGAAAATTCCAGAAAAATCCTTTGTATGGAAGGATGCATGTGCATGAATTGTCTTTCAAGTTCAACTACAAGCATGGCAATAGCGTCCGCAAGACTACTAGTTCTGTGAAGGATAGAACTACCCATAGAAGGTAAAGCACCGGCACAAGTAAAGAAATCTTGAATAACTCCTTTTCCAATAATATTACCACTACCAACACGGAATTTTTTTGTATGAAAGATGGTAGGTTCTTTAGCAGGAGCATTAGAATTTTCCATGATATTGTTATCATCCATATTTGTGATAACTTCCCCAATTTCAGACATAACGACAAGCAAGCAAACTAGCACACGAGCAAATAAAAAGACAAATAGAGAGGGAGGATAGGGAGAGAGAGGGCGAATAAAACGGCAAGGGTGAATTGGGGGGAGAGGAAAACGAGAGGCAAATGGCAAATAATGTAATGCGGGAGATAGGGATTGTGATGGGTACTTGGTATGTTGACTTTTTTGCGTAGACTCCCCGGCAATGGCGCCAGAAATCCTTCTTGCTACGTCTTGAGCTTGCGTTGGTTTTTCCCCGAAGAGGAAGGGATGATGCAACAGAGTAGCGTAAGTATTTCCCTCAGTTTTTGAGAACCAAGGTATCAATCCAGTAGGAGGCCACGCGCATGTCCCTCGTACCTACACAACACAAAGAGCTCAACGCAACCAACGCGATTAGGGGTTGTCAATCCCTTCACGGTCACTTACGGAAGTGAGATCCAATAGATAATATTTTTGGTATTTTTGATATAAAGATGCAAAGTGAAAAGTAAAAGGCAAAGTAAAAACAAAACAAGATTAAAGTGACGGAGATTGATATGATGAGAATAGACCCGGGGGACATAGGTTTAACTAGTGGCTTCTCTCGAGAGCATAAGTTTTCTACGGTGGGTGAACAAATTACTGTTGAGCAATTGACAGAATTGAACATAGTTATGAGAATATCTAGGCATGATCATGTATATAGGCATCACGTCCATGACAAGTAGATCGAAACGATTCTGCATCTACTACTATTACTCCACTCATCGATCGCTATCCAGCATGCATCTACAGTATTAAGTTAAAAACAGAGTAACGCTTTAAGCAAGATGACATGATGTAGAGAGATAAATTCATGCAATATGAAATAAACCCCATCTTGTTATCCTTGACGGCAACGATACAATACGTGTCTTGCTGCCCCTTCTGTCACTGGGAAAGAACACCGCAAGATCGAACCCAAAGCTAAGCACTTATCCCATGGCAAGAACTACCAATCTAGTTGGCCAAACCAAACAGATAATTCGAAGAGACTTGCAAAGATAACCAATCATACATAAAAGAATTCAGAGAAGATTCAAATATTGTTCATAGATAGACTTGATCATAAACCCACAATTCATCGATCTCAACAAACACACCGCAAAAGAAGAAAATTACATCGAATAGATCTCCACAAGAGAGGGGGAGAACATTGTATTGAGATCCAAAAAGGGAGAAGAAGCCATCTAGCTACTAACTATGGACCCGAAGGTCTGAGGTAAACTACTCACACTTCATCGGAGAGGCTAGGATGATGTACAAGCCCTCCATGATGACGGCCCTCTTTCGGCGGAGCTCCGGAACAGGCACCAAAATGGGATATCATGGATACAGAAAGTTGCGGCGGTGGAATTAGGTTTTTGGCTCCTATTCTGATCGTTTGGGCATATGTGTGTATATATAGGAGGAAGAAGTATGTCGAAGGAGCAACGAGGGGCCCACGAGGCAGGGAGCACGCCCTAGGAGGGGCGCCCCCCACCCTCGTGACCGCCTCTTTTGTTCCTTGGAGCAGGGTCCAAGTCTCCTGGATCACGTTTGGTGAGAAAATCACGTTCCCGAAGATTTTATTCCGTTTGGACTCCGTCTGATATTTTGTTTCTTCGAAACACTGAAATAGGCAAAAAACAGCAATTCTGGGCCGGGCCTCCGGTTAATAGGTTAGTCCCAAAATAATATAAACGTGGAAAATAAAGCCCTATATAGTCCAAAACAGTAGATAATATAGCATGGAGCAATCAAAAATTATAGATACGTTGGAGACGTATCAGAATACGTTGCGGCTATTTTTACCTGGTCATACACCAGACTAACGGGGATCTCTTTCCCATCAGACCCCACAGGTCCGACCTCGGCCATGTGGTTCAGGTCAACCTTGGTATATCGAGTCTTCACCATGGCCCAGGCTTCCCTTGCACCTTGTCGGCAGACATATATCTTCCATAATTAGAAGCGCCGCCGCGCTCCCTTGAGCATCTCTACGAGCTCCCCCATGCCTCTTGGCTGGGAGGCGAATGGCCACAAGGCCTGGGCAATGCCCCGCATCACCTATCGAACTTGTTCATGCAGTTGTGAGAGCTCTGGCAGAAGATCAACTGCAGAACCGGGCATCTCCTCTCCGGGACGACCCGTCAGCATACCTACAGATATAACTCTGTTAGTTGGTTTCTTTGCCGAACTCTATAAAATTTCGTTCAAGCACTTACTATAAATGCTGCGTCGAAGCTCGTTATTCTCCTTTAGGAGTAAGCTAGCTAGGCCCGAACATCTTTCAGTTCAACACCCAGCCGGGTATTGGCATCTTGGAGATCGTTTTTTTCCTGCCTAACCCGCGTAAGCACGTGCTCGCCAACCTCTAGCTTTCATTGAGCATGTTGCTCATCCCCTCGCACGACCTTCGGATTCACTCCGGGGTCATCTGTAGAATCTATTGTTAGATTTGCATGCATGCCGAATACTAACTAGTACATGATATTTCATTCTTCTCGATCAGAACAAGTGTTTCCAGATGGGGCCTTCTTGGACTCCTTCATTTCGGCAACTGCGGCCCGTATCTGGGCTTTGCACTCCTCCATCTCTTGAGACAACTGGGTATTCTTCTCCGTAAGAACCTACACATATGACGATCCTTAAATCAGTTGTGCCAACTGTGTCAAGTCTCAAGGGCTAATGATATACATAATTATCAGATTTTCTTACCCGTATATCCTTTACATACTGGTCCGTCACTCTGGCAAGACCATTTTGAGTGGCTCAGATGTACGCGTCTCCCAAGTTGAAGGCATCGAACGCCTCTTCGGAGAAACCAGGGTCGCGGAGTATGGCCTGGCGATGCCTGTGATTCATGGCACTCTCTACTTCAGAATTCGTGGCGGACAACCTATCCGCATCCTCTATAGGAGGAACATCCGGTGTTGTCCCCACGTTAGCATCTGCCCCTAAGACCGGCTCTGGAGTACGGTTGGTCGAGGCGTGGCCGGCAGGCTCTCCAGACACGGTTCGACGAGCCCTTTTTCTGCCGGGAACCATGTTCGTTATTATATTTTAAAGACGACAACCACGGAGTAGGGTTCTTTTTCATACCTCTGCGATGGCATCTCAGTCCTGACCGCCTTCCTTTTAAGCCTACCCGGCTTCGGTGCCCCTCATTGGTGAGTCACCGCGGGTTCGGCATGGCCTCCCGAGGGCCTTCCCTGTAAGACACCATATGTGTGCGGTGGGTGAAGTACAAAAAAGGGATCCTTCTCGGAAGTTGGGACTCTGTTTTTACTTACACGCGATGCTGGGAGCAGTCCAGGATAATCGGCTATGATGGCCACCAAGGCACCATCGCACTTAGCTGCTAGAACATCCTATCGATAAGCTCCACAAATATGTTCGGATCTTCTTCGAGTCTAGGGTCGAGGGCCCGGCCAGGGTCCTCTAGCTGGGGAGACCGACTGTGGACCTCCCTCACAGCTTTTCGCAGTTCCTCGTATGAAATAGCAAGGTAAATATTTATGACGAAGAAAGCGGGAAGGTCTAGAGTAAAAAGTAGCAGCTCACCCAGTTTGGAGGGTTGTACATGGAGAATACGTCCCGTGGCTTAATGCAGATGAACTCCTCTTCCTCTCCTTTGTATAAATTGAACAGTATTTTCTCTAGAGCAGCGGCGAAGTCCGGACCTTTCGGCCGCAGCGGGTGGCATCGTCTTCTCCATTAAAGTGCCACAAGGGTTTTCCCCGATAGTGAAGTGGCTGCACCCCCCGCATTATACATATTGACATAACCTCGATTATTGTCAGTCCTGATTTGGCCAGCATTTTTATCCTGCCGATCAGGTAAAGGACCTCTCTGTTATCTTCCTCCTGGGGGCTCCGAGGGCGCCAGCTGTGGCGTTTCTTCAAAGGGGCGTTATTAAACTCATGAAGGCCCATCCGAATAGGGTCTAGAAGGTGGACGTCCTCCATGTAATACCACTCCGAAGGCCAGTCTTCGGATGTATTCTTCAGAGTACCGGACAGGTATCCGGTCCCGGCGATGCGCCATATTTCGGCTCTGCCCACTTGATATATTGACCCCTCCTGTGTACGGGGTACGAGGCAGAATAGCCTCTTCCATAGCTCGAAATGAGCTTCGCAGCCCAGAAACTTCTCGCAAAAGGCGATGTAGCCAGCGATGTGTAATATGGAGGCAGGTGTAATGTTATGCAGCTGGAGGCCGTAGAACTCCAGGAGCCCGCAGAGGAACGGATGGATTGGAAATCTGAGTCCCCTCAATAAGTAAGGGACAAGGCATACCCGCTCCCCCATGGATGGGTTGGGAAAGCTCTCTGCTTGCTCCCCGCCATTATAAGTGGCTAGTCCGGCTCAGACAGGGACCATATACGCAGGAGGGAGAAACCCCTGGGTCTGTAACTCTACTAATTGGCTGTGGGGGACGAAACACTTCTCCCAATTGCCTGGCTTAGTGCTACGGGAGCGAGAGGAGGAGCTACCATGGCTGGCCATGATGGGATGGACTTTTCCGGGTGCGCTCCGATGGATACTCGCTGTGTTAGGATGGTGTGATCTGGATCTGAAGATCCCTGACTCTTTAAGTAGACGATTTACTCACATGGTTAGGGTGGCAAACGTAAAAAATGCCCCGACTTCTCGCATTCGCTCGACACATGGAATATAGCCATTATTAGGCGCAGAAGCCGAGGAGTGCAACATTCATGGGAAGCCGGACACTACTCGACAGGTACTCAGGATTTGGAGAAGAACCCGCCTTGCAATGCCGAAGACAATCTGCATGTCGGACTCATCGTCATTGAAGCCTAGTTCAAGGGCTACTGAGGGAGTCCTGGATTAGGGGGTCCTCGGACAGCCGGAGTATATACTTTGGTCGGACTGTTGGACTATGAGGATACAAGATTGAAGACTTCGTCTCGTGTCCGGGTGGGACTCTCCTTTGTATGGAAGGCAAGCTTGGAAATTCGGATATGTAGATCTCCTCCCTTGTAACCAACTCTGTGTAATCCTAGCCCCCTCCGGTGTATATATAAACCGGAGGGTTTAGTCCGTAGGACAAGAACAATCATAATCACAGGCTAGCTTCTAGGGTTTAGCCTCTACGATCTCGTGGTAGATCAACTCTTGTAATACTCATATCATCAAGATCAATCAAGCAGGAAGTAGGGTATTACCTCCATCGTGAGGGCCCAAACCTGGGTAAACATTGTGTCCCCCGCCTCCTGTTACCATCAGCCTTAAACGCACAGTTCGGGACCCCCTACCCGAGATCCGCCAGTTTTGACACCGACATCGACCACCTTGTACTTCTCTCGAGCAAGCAACTGCTCAACGCTGTTGATGTAGTCGTCCACCATGGGCGGGTCGATGGTGTACACCACCGAGAGATCCGTCTCCCTCACGTGGGTCTCCACTCTATGCTCGTCGAACTCCATTGGATTGCCGCTAGACATCCCCTCTCTACGTGTCATCGTGGTGTGCTTGTTTTGTTGCGGGGCACGATCGAAAGGTTGAAGAGACTAAGGTTATAATGGCTACGGGAATTAAAGGGGAAACCAGACGGCTAGGAATATCAGCAGGCCCTGATGGCAGTTCTAATTTGCAGTGCGTAACTCCATCGTGCCGCACGTAACTGCATCACGTGGCAACGCGCGCAGCACAACCGCATGCATATGGGTCCCCCGACATGATCGTGCGCACGCCCAACCTCTGGTATCGCGCACGTGGAAGGACGCGACCAGAGCGCTCCGCGGTCGCCTCAACGGCAAGCATATATATATATATATATATGTGTGTGTGTGTGTGTGTGTGTGTGTATGCGTATAGCAGTTGAACACGCAAGGAAAAGCTGTCCACAAGCCAAGCGTGCCGCGGCGCCTAACGGCGAGCAGAGCTTGCCGAGGGACGCGAGCAGAGGCCGGCACAGTTATACGTGGCAAATAAGATGAACTGTGCGAGCGATGTCGAAGACATCAAGCACGAATCAGATTAGGGTTGTGTGTGCGATACGTGGCATACAGTTGATCCATCCACGTTGTTTGTGATGGAATAAGTTGTGTGTGTTGCAGGAAAATGCTTGCTGTATATAACCTTAAATTTAACCAAAAAGTGTTAATGCATGTTACAAAAATTGTATAACTGGAAACTATGTTCAAATACGAATTCAACGATCTTATCTTTGGCGACATGCATTTGTATTTTATTAGTTAAATCCTACTTATAAACCAGGACGGGGGTATAGTAGCTAATTAAATCGCAAGCATTTTTTGTATTAACTGTATGCGTACGTGTCCTTTCGTCCTCCTCTCGCACGTCTTGTCACCCCGCTGCCACAGATGGCTTACAGCGCAAGCTTGCGCAGCGCGCCGGGGCATTATTTTGGCCAAACGGTGGCTCGAAGTGGCAACAATGAATCGTCGGTGAGCCCGTTCCCGCGCAACCTCGCAGGTTCCCGCGCAAGCTTCCCACCCGACTCGGTGAAATCCCCCAAAATCCCAATGCTTACCGGCCTGCTATATAAACCCTCGGGGCCGGCGAGTCCTGCGTCGCATTTTCCCCTCCCTCCCTGTAGCTTACTCATCTGCTTCTCCCACACAATCGCCAATGGCACCGGTCCGTCGTCGTCGCTCAGCCACTCTGCCATCATCAGAGGACAGCTCCAGCTGGGAGGCTACACCGCAGCGGCGGCTCAGTCCCCGGCATAGTGTAGTGCGCATGGCGTCCCTATTGGGTGTGCGCGGAACACCCACCACATGCTCCACTGCCACTGCCAGTCGGCAGCTGTTGCCGGCCGCCGTTGCCGCCAAACCACCGGCGAAAGCCAGGGCCATCCCCCACTCCGCCGCCACGGCCCGAAGGCGGGATGTGGCCGTTGTGGTCGCCACCCCACGGCGTGAAGGCGGGAGGTGGCCGTCATGGCCGCCACCCCATCGTTGGCCGCCGTGGATGCTAGCCCACGGTCGACCGCCGGGATCATTACCCGCTCCGCCACCGCCGCCTGAAGGAGGGGGGCGGAGGTGGAGGCCCGCACATGCGTCAGCGACTTTGCGCGCTACATCGAGTTCATGCGGGAGGAGGAGGAGCGCCTCGTCAAACACGCAAAGAGCCTTAACTATGCTGTGGCTGCAGCACACGCCGACATAGAGGCGAGGAATTAGGAGATCTACGAGCAGTCCGGCCGCTTCGAGAGGGATCGTCTGGAGCGGCAGTGGGCTTTCGAGCTGGCGAGCGTCGTTGAACGTGCAGCAGCGGCAGGCACCGTATTGCATGTCTCCAGCTCGTTGGTAGGCTCCTCCTCCTCCTCTGCCTCTTACTGAGCGTGCTCGGCAAAGGAGAAGCTGCCGGAAGTAGCACAAAGCCCCTCCATAGTAGTAGTTTTAGGGGCTATTTTGTTCAGTTCATCTGACTATAGATGTGTGGTGGAACTGTACAACGTACTTAAAATTAGCTAGTATATATAGTTGAACTAGCTATTTCAGTAAGTGGTTGGCAACAATTGGGGAAAAGTTTGGTCGGTTCAGCTGTCGAGTTGAACTATTTGTATAAATTAAGAATGACTTCTTAATCTATGAATGAAATCTATGCTTAATTAATGAATTGTAGTTGCAAAATTAGATAGTGCTAGTGATTTTTAGCTGCATATTTTGACAAATCTCAGTGTTACAAGGATTGACAAATAGCAATGTTACTAGATCAACAAATGTAATCTTTCCGGTTTGACTAATGGAAACATACCCAATATGATAGATGAAAATCTTACCAAATTGTTTGTATGTGGTTGCACACGGGTCATCCAAAACAACCGTTTGCGTTGAAGGGATGCACAAATCCTACGCTGCAAATTTTCCCTTGACTTAAGGGGGAAGACCATAGCTCTCACTTTGCATACGGGTGTTCTATATAAAACATTTGCGATCAAGAGCTGCAGAAATCTTGCTCGACACATTTTGTCTTGGCTTCATGGGGAAGCTGTCGGTTTGCATACGGGTGTTCTAACTAAAATGTTTACGATTAAGAGCTGCACAAATCCTGCTAGGCACATTTTCCCTTGGCTTCCTGGGGAAGTTGTCGGTTTTGCATACGGGTGTTCTAACTAAAACGTTTGCGATCAGTGTTTTATATTCAAAACCGTATTAAATTGCGGCTTGGGCGCAATTAATGGAGAGGATGCGAGCAAGGCGGGGGGGCATGGAAGTCAAAGGGCTCACTTCCCGGTGAGCTTGCATGGCGTACAGCTCGCACGCTTCCCAGTGAGCCTCTGCATTGGAGTACAGCTTGCACACCTCCTGTTTAGTCAAGCACTCAAGCACCCATCCGCATGGCACATCCTAGCCATTAAAAGAGTGAGGCGTGGCGTCATGTGAATGATTAACAGAACGCACACAATTTTAATTATACAAAACGTTTGAGATGTTATAGTGGCTGCTATTTGTTTCAAAATGCCTTTGTTGGTTGTTATTCGAGTGCGCCTTCTCTCAAAATGGACACGAAAAACACCACAACATGTCGGGCGCCATTTCATTATAGCATGCCAAGTTTCATGAATTTCAGACAAGTTTTGGATTTACTATAATTTAAAAACAAAGTATCTCAATGTTTTGCCGGCAATCAACAGTGCCCTGGTGTTTGAAATTCATTCCCGTTTCTTGCATGGGACCTAAGCATGCACCAAAGGACACAGATATAATTTTCAACCAATTTATATGCACTGGAGCATGTGCATGTAGTTCAAATTTGAATTATGCACCTGAAATGCCTGGAAAACCCAGTTAATATATAAAAATGTCCAAACGAACCCCGACAAATTCCAAAATTAAACTCAACACTCCTGTTGTTCTATGTTGACACTAGAAAAATTTTGAAAGCAATAAGAGGCAGCGGATATCATTTTGTCCCAATAGGTGGCACGTTCCCTATCGAAACCATCACGCTTGTTGTGAGAAGCTCTTGTTTGTGAGAAGCTTATACCCAAACCTGCCCCAATTGGGACAAAAAATTTACCACAGCATGTTGATGCCGCCCCATGATAGCATGACAAGTTTCATGAATTTCAGATGAGTTTTGGATTTACTAGAATTTTAAAACCAAGTATCTCAATGTTTGCAGCCGAGTGACGGTGGAGGGTGTTGGAAATTCATTCTCATTTCTTGCATGGGACCTAAGCATGCACCGAAGGACGCAAACTTGATTTTTCAACCAATTTATATGCACTAGAGCATGTGCATGTAGTTCAAATTTGAATTATACACATAAAATGTGTGGAAAACCCAGTTAATGTATAAAAATGTCCAAACGAACCCCGAAAAAATCCAAAATTAAACACAACACTCCTGTTGTTCTATGTTGACACTAGAAATTTTTAGAAAGCAATAAGAGGCAACAAATATCGTTTCGTCCCCAAAGGTGGCACGTTCCCTACCGAAATGTAACAGCCTAGATTTTAGTCCTTTTATTTTTCCTTTTGATTTTCTTGGATTTCCTGATTTGATTTGCTTTTCCATGGCTATGTGGGTCTGAAACATGGGAAGATCATGTCTTCCTAGATTTTCTAGTGGCTTGTCACCCTCATCATCATCCCAAGATCATCTCATTTCCATCATTTACCTAACCCAATTTTCTTTTGTTAGAAATATTCCTTTACTGATGAAGGAATAACCCTTAAAACCCTAGGTTGTGAAGCAACCTATATTTTTGTCACTCCTAAAATTTCCAAATAATTCTCATAAATTTTTTGGGATCAATCTTGCTCAAATATGGCAAAATATTTCATTGCCATGTTCAAAAATAATCCTCCAATAATTCTTTTCCTATTTTGTCCTAAATGGCACTTTGCAAAGGAAGTGCTATTTATATTTGCTTGATTGACCCCAAACTTCTTGGACACCTTTTCCTATCCAAATCATTGGCTCATGCCAAAAATTCAACTCAATTTTCCCAGTAAATATTTTTCAGCAATTTTCCAAAGTTTCTGTCCAGGAAGGAACTTTGTGAAGGAGCTGTATTCTAGACATATCCAAATGAGTTGCACTTTTGCAGGGTCTTTCCTATGGTCAAATAATGACTCTCCACCAAATATGAGCTCATGTAACTCATCTATATGAGCCCAGCTCCAAATCTTAGTTTCTGGTCAGATTTTCAGTTTGTGAAGAAACTATATTTTATATTACTTCAATTGAGCTGAAACCTTACCAGGACATGATTCTACCTATATCAACGACTCCCACCAAGTTTTACCTCAATTGGTTGATCCAATTACCCTGTGTAATTTTTCCAAGTTTCTGTCCAGAATGAAGCTTTGTGAAGCAAGTGCCACTTTGGTGTTTCCAAATGGCATGAAAGTTTTACAGCAGCTTCATATCATCATAAAACCCCTCTCTGCCAAGTTTCAGCTCACAGAGATCAAGTATATGAGTGCATCATCCAAATCCCCAATTCTGGCCAGTTTTGCACTTTCTACTGCAACCATCATCTAAACTCCTCCTCTTAGTCTGATTTTTGGCGATTAGCATCACCTTAGCATGTGATCATCATCAAACAAACTAGTTACCATGTTACCCAGCTGGTTTAACCGCAGCAAGTTACAAACACCTTGTTACTGAATTACTTTTGGAGCTAAGTGCAAATCTCTTCTTTTCCCCTGGACCGATTCATTTCCTCATTTTGACTAAGGCACCAGGGGCCATCCACTGGACATGGTTGGCCACGCCAAAGAGCGCCGCTTGCGCCAGTGCACGTGGTGATCACGCTTGCGTCATGGCTGCAGGCGTGCTCTGGCTTGTTCCGACCACTATGCTCGTCTCCTCCCTCCTCATCTCGACCTCAATTCATGTCTTGGAGCTTCCCCGTGATCGACTGCATCTCCCTGCATCGGAGCCTCGTCGTGGTTCGCCATAAATAAGCCGCTAGCTCCATGCCCGTGCCGCGTCCAGCCTCTGCCCACCATTAAAGCTTGGTCGGGAGCTCGCCCGTGAGCTCGAGAAGCCTCCCCGTGGCTATATAAGGCATCCCGAGGTCCCCCGCTCCTCATCGCTCCCTCCCTCACCTAATTTGCTCTCTTGAATCGCCCCACCTCGCCTCGGATCACCTCCGTCCTCCATGGCCGCCTCAGCCTCGGCATGATTCTAGCCAACCCAAGCTTCCTCTCGCCTCCCTGACCTGTCCACCGACTCCCCCTCGTCCCACTCAGCCGCCCCACCCTCTTGCCCCCTCGCGGGAGCCCCTGCTTCGCCAAGTACCTCCACCGCCCGAGCTCTCTGTAGCCTCTCCGGTCGCCGCATCTCACCACCTCTCCACCACTCTCCGGCGCCTCCTTTGCCACTGAAAGGGTGCAGTGCTCCACCCCGAAACCGCTGGTGCCCGCGCCTTGGTTTGAGGTGGCCGGAGCAGTCCGCTCCATCACCGGTGCCCGCCCCCTATTCTTCTGTGTAGCCAACCACCATCGCAGCTTCAGGCCTCCCCCGCACCTCTTCTTTCTTGGAGCGGGTGCGGCGTGGCCACGCTCGGCCGGGCCGGAGCTAGCCTGAGCCGGCCGCCACGTCGCCGGCAGCGCCTCTGTCTCCCTCCCCTGTTCTCTGTCACGAGCGAGCACGGGAGGAGGAAGACGATGATCGCCTGGCCCCTCCCCCTGTGCCTGGACCCCACCAGTAAGCCTCTCCTCCCCCTGGTCCACGTGGATAAGTGGAGACGTTTTTCTGGAAATAAGTTTCCGTTTTGGGAAAGCGTATTTTCTATCTATTGTAGCTGAAAATATGTTTCTCTTCACAGAAAACGTATTTGGACCAAAGGCGCGTTCAGTTTTTCCTCCAGGGGCCTGTTTGCTGGAAAAAAATTCACCGATAGGTCCCTGATCTTCTACACCTCATAACTCCGCAACCGTAACTCCGATCAAGGTGAAACCAGTGCTCACTTCTTCGTCTCGTCGAGCTCTATCTTTTGGAAACATTTTCACTAGGTGTTCTCACAGGGAAAATGACCATTTTATCCTTGTCTCTAATCAGCCCCCTCCGAGAACGTATCGTCTGACGTTTCGTTTCACGGTTTCACCGCACTTCTTCCTGGTGGTTGCTTCATCCCCAGGCAAGCCACAATACCCACTTGCATGATAGTCATGCAGTAGCCATGGTTTTCCACTTGAATATTTATTAAATGATTGCTTGTTTAAAATATGGTTATCGTTGTTTCAGTAATGCTTCTGTGTTAGTGCTTACTTACTTGCTATGTGGTTATGCACCTGGTTATCATGCCCTGCTAGTTGCTAGTATTACTTTCATATTGCCATGCTTGATAGTAGTACATGATGGGTTGGTCATGTTCTTCGGTCCATGACTAATGTCGGTTACCGAGTACTATTAATATGCATTGTTCCTTTACTGCTAGTTGCTAGTATTCTTTATGATTATGCTTGCTAGTAGTACCTGGTGATGTTGGTGATGGTCTTCGGTGCATAACTGTCGTCTGTCCCGAGTACCGTTGTTATATATGTTTCATTGCATTCCGTTGGTTAAATGATTGCATTGTTGTTATGTTCATGCATGATATTTATGGTTGATGCTAGTGGTCATGTTATGCTATGAGTAGTGATGCACTTGTAATATTTATGCTCGTCATTATGCCATGTTCAGTTGGAGATTATTCATAGTTGACATGGTGGATAGTTATGTTACATCCCGTGATTATATTGACATCATGCTCATGCTTTGTAAATGCATCATGTTATTTTATCATGACTCAGCATATTGCATTCAAGTTTAACCGGATTAAATTGAACTTGAACAACTGTTGGCTGAGTCATGGTGCCACCAAATCGATCTGACCAGTGCAACCATGCTTACCCTATGGGAGGGGGGTACTAACTGGGTCTATTGTCATGCCTCTCACCGGTGCCTCCCGCGTGGGAAGGTTATGCGCGGGCGCTACCCTGATCAGGTAGGACGACATAAGCCTTGTGTGCCCGTGTTTGTTTTTGAGCTCATGTCCCCATTTGGGACCGTTTTTGCCACAACGGTGGCTGTTGGTGCCTTTGGTAGGCACGGGGCCACCCAGGACTTAGCCCAAAGGGGAGTTGGTCGGAGTGGCTAGGGAGCGTCATGGCAGTAGAACGGTTTTGTCAGAATGCTTTGGTCCACCCGAATGGGAGTGCGAGGCCAGGGTTCCGTGGTATGGGTACAGTGTACTACCTCTGCAGAGTGTATATTAAATCTATCAATAGCCGCGCCCGCAGATAAGGGCCCAGTTCGTGTCGGTCACACCGTGAGTCAACAGCATTAATAATAACTTGATTAATGAAAACCCCGGTTCGATGATGAGATAAGTTGGCTGTGATCGCCGGAAAGATCACCGTTTGCGACCAAGTGTTGGTCATGGTTATGATTGCCGGAATGATCACCGTGGTATCAAGGATACCAAGTTGTTGGATATTCATGATGTTGTGCGAGAATCATGGGTAAAGATCAAGCTCCTTGTGGTCATTTAATGATTACTACGGTATTGTTTATACCAAGCTTGATTTGATCCTGAGATGATCGTGTGATGTCCGAGGATGGTAAGTGATGCATGTGATGGTTACGAAATATCCCGAGCAGAATAAATGGTGCATGTAGTGTCATCATGTTGCATTCTAGTATCATCGGATTTATATGTTCTTGCCATGATCATACTGTTCTAGCAGTATTATGTTCATGTTGTTCATGTTATGTTATCCTGATGATCTCATGATAATTCCTGCTTAAACTGTAATTGCCTTTTGTTTGTCTTGAATGCTTCTGGTTATTGTGAGCTTGCAAGTACATTCAATGTACTGACCTGGTGTGTCATGCCAGCTTGCAGGTCGTGCCTGGATTGCTTGCTTGTTTGGTGTTGTTCCTGAGTTCGCGAGCTAGGATAAGCGTTCCAGCCAGAGTCCCTGCGGATTGGAGTTCACCACCATTGTCGTTGTTCCGCTGCTAGAAGTTTTTCCGGTGCTTCGAGTTGTTCTGCTGCTTGTATAGAGAAACCGTGGTTGGCGTAGTGCCGCCATGCTGATGTTATTCATTGTAATATCGGAACCCTTGTATTCATATATGTGTTGTAATAGAGAGCTGGTTTGCTCTATGCTAAGCAGTGCCGTATTCCAGAAGACTTATCCTCGATCTATGGGCTGGAATACGGGGCGTTCCGGTTTTGTCTGAGCCGGGGTGCCACACGAAATCATCACGCTAGTTGTGAGAAGCTCTGGTTTGGGAGAAGCTTATACCCAAACCTGCCCCAAATGGGACAAAATCTTTACCACGACATATTGATGCCGCTCCATGATAGTGTGCCAAGTTTCTTGAATTTCGGACGAGTTTTGGATTTACTAGAATTAAAAAACTAGGTATCTCAATGTTTGCGGCCGAGTGACGGTGGCGGGGTGTATGACATTCATTCCCATTTCTGTCGCGGATGAGGTCGCGATGGCTGCCATTTGTGTCGACCCCCAGACCTTGGAGGAGCACCTCACCGTCGAGGCCACCGTCGACACCTCGCGCGCCAACGACGCCACGTGGTTGGCTATTTGGTTCAATTCTACAATGCGTAGTTCAATTGTTGTGGGTGCATTCTGTTATTGTATACCATGTGAGAAATAAATCGAATTTGGTTGTACTAAATATATGAGAAGAAATACAATTGCTATATTTCCAAGTTGTTAAGCATGCTTGGTTTGGTTAACTGTCTGATCTTCTATTAGGAGTATGTTATATTGTGCAATGTGGAGCTTAGTTAATGTTTGGTTCATTTTTTGTGGTGTTTAGTTAACTGTTTTGTTTGGTTCAATTCTGTAGTGCGATGTTCAATTGTTGTGGGTGCATTCTGTTATTGTATACCATGTGAGGAATTAATTGAATTTGGCTGTACTAAATACATGAGAAACAAATACAATTGCTATATTTCCAAGTTGGTAAGCATCCTTGGTTTGGTTAACTGTCCGATCTTCTATTAGGAGTATGTTATATTGTGCAATGTGGTGCTCAGTTAATGTTTGGTTCATTTGTTGTGGTGTTTAGTTAACTGCTTGGTTCAATTCTGCAATGCGATGTCTAATTGTCGTGGGTAGAATTTTGTATTGTTGTGCATGTGAGAAATAAATCGAATTTGGTTGCACTTAATACATGAGAAAAATATATAAGTGCTATATTTCCTAGTTCTTAATCATGCTTGGTTTGGGTAAATGGGTTTTCCGTGTGGCTTGAATTAATCTGATGAATCTGCAATGTGCTTATTTTTCATGAACATATTTTACTGATAGCATGCGAACCCTTACTTAACCTGATGACTAACTACCTTATATGTGTTGCAGGGAAACAATGGGAAGCACTGAGGTTTACAATCGAGGTTAGCACATGCATGGTCCGTTGTCTAATAGCACATTATTGTGCAATTGCAGGAACCATTCTAATATTTAGGTTTTTAACAATTTGGTCTTCCACATGTAGGTCCTGCTGTCAGAGGTTTTGACCCAATGTTCGACCCTTTTTTGCATATGGAGAAATTAGTTGTCCATGAATACCAGTCAAGTCAAGAAACTCAGAAAGATTGTTACGATAAAGAAATTAGCGACCAAAAAAAACAAGATCTTTGTATGCACAATGAAGAAGACATCAGTTCACTACAGGAGGGTACTAACTATTATACCTTGCCTTTTTTATTCATTTTCCCCATTTCCAATATAGAGAAGATATTTATGCACGTCCTTGTTTTCTGGCCTTTCCAAAGCAGTTCACTGATGATTACCTCTCAAACCACATGTATGGTCAGGAGGCGAGGAAGGTATTCATACAACACCCACGGTTCAATATTGAAGTGTTCCTAAAGAGGACGAAGGATGGATGGTCAATCATCCACAGGCACTGGCCTAAAGTTACAAAGACCTTCAACATCAATGAAGGCTCAATATTGGCCTTGTACTTCAGTAGTCTTCCAAATGAGATACATCTGTCTATGTACCATCTATGAAGCTAATTTCAAAAGGTTATAGATGTTGCATGTGAAAGTTGGTGCTGGTGTAGTTGTGTAATGGGGTAGCTGAGTGCTGAAGCTATATGATGTTGTACTCTGATGTATTTCAATTATGAAAATGAAATATATTGTGTGCTTAATATGAAATTTCAATTACATTAATAAATGGATTATAAATAATCAGATAATTAGCTTGCTAATTGGGTTTTTCTATTGCAAACAGTTATTGAGAAAACATCATGTGTGATGCATTCAATAATGCACACAGTTTCTAGGAATAAACCATGTTAGATTAATGAAAAATCACACACGGCATCCTCTTAAAAACTGTTTGCGTTAGGCCACCTGGCGCAAACGTTTACCACATAAAAAAGGTGTTTGATGGATAGCCTTTGCCACACAGTTTCTTCCATGCACCGTGTGTGATGCATTCAATAAGGCAAATGATAAAATTGTTAATATCGTGTGCAATGGCAACGCTATCACAAACGATTTAATGGGGAAAATTGTGTGTGATGTACGTGTGAACAGAAATGTTTTCCTTGGAGCGACTATGTGGGAAGTACATACAAACGGAAACGTTTAGTGGGGAGTGACTGTGTGGGATGTACTTGGGACCGGAAAAAAATTCGCATGTATAATTGTATTTTTTGCTCTACTGTACGTATTTCCGTAGTTGAGCGCTCGCCGGTCGCACACGACCTCATTTTGCTGAGCGTGTGTATTAGGAGGGAATATCCCTGACGGTTTCTGGGTCGTGTCGGAAGGACACCCCTATCACCATCACTCACTAGGCGATGATTCCAAATGCCATCGCGGAAAGGGGTTAAAAACCGTTTGTATAGCACCTCGCTGTACTAGTGGTGGCTTAGAAGCAATGAGTCTAAGTGCAGCATCTGAGAACTTTAGTTTTGGAGCCCTAGCAAATAGCCTTGCAGGAGGTAAATAATACTCATAAGGATAAGCAGAAAAGTTCTTGGTTTTATAAACACACCAGTATGATGAAACACACTCATATTCATAAGTCTGAGTATGGTTTCCCGGCAAAACATTGGCGTTAGTGTGACCCTAGTGGGTCCATTCCTGTAGTTAGTACCGATATACCTGGCAAACACTTCACCATTTTGATTTTGAACAATTTATAATTTGCATCAAAGGATTCATCAATGATAATTGGGTTAGCACAAGTGAAGCCAGATAAGGTAGATGGATCCACTAAAGGTCCCTTTGTAGTAGCCCATGTGGTTTCGGGGTATTGCTCAGGCTTCCAGTATGAACCATCAACATTCATTTTCCTCTCGAACCCAACACCCTCTTTCCTAGGGTTTCGGTTCCGAATCTATTTCTTGAGGACATCACATAGTGTCTGATGCCCTTTGAGACTTTTGTGCATCCCTGTTTCAAGCAATATCTTCAACCTAGCATTCTCATCAGCAAAAGTAGTGGTATCCTCAGAAGAGGGGGTTAGAAACCACATCAGTAGTTGAAGATATTGCAACAGTAGTAGCAGTTGAACATTCAGCAACAGAGACATCATTACCACGCTCAAGACATTTTAAACAGGGTGGATCAAAGTCTTCCTGAGCGGAACTGATCAGTTGAGCGCGAGGTGAATCGTTCTCCTTTTGAAGATCTTCATGAGACGCTCTCAGATTCTCAAGTTCTTGCTTCCTTTGAAGATAATCATAGGAAAGCTTCTCATGAGTAGCTGAGAGAGTTTCATGACGACTTTCAAGTTCTTCGTACTTACCATGAAGATTTTTTATGTCTTCAATTAAGGACTGAGTTCGATTCATTTCCGCGTCCAACAGATCATCGCTTTTGTCTAGCAACTTTTGAATATGTTCCATAGCAGTTTGTTGTTCAGTTGCAATTTTAGCAAGAGTTTTGTAGCTAGGTTTGGATCGACATTGAGAGTCATCTTCACTGGATGTTTGAAAGTAAGCATCGCGTGAGTTTACCTTGGCACCACATGCCATGAAGCAATAGGTCGGAGTAGAGTCATCCTTATCATCAGCATTAGCATCGGCGGTGAGGCCATTGTCTTCGGTGTTGAAGATGGACATGGCGACGTAAGCCGAAGCTAGAGCCAGGCTTGCCATGCCTGAATTGGACTCCTCCTCAGACTCCACCTCCGCCTCCTCAGAAGGAGACTCCTACTCTGAATCCATCTCCTTGCCAACAAACGCACGAGCCTTGCTGGACGAGCTCTTCTTGTGAGATGAAAACTTTGATGAAGACTTTGAAGAAGACTTTGAGGATTTCTTCTTCTTGTTGTCATCAGAATCATATTCCTTGCTCTTTTTCTTCTTCTTAGATTCCTTGTCCCATTGAGGACACTTAGAAATGGAGTGACCAGGTTTCTTGCATTTGTGGCATGTTCTCTTCTTGTGGTCACGAGTGGAAGCTTCATCATTTCTTGAGCTAGATCTTGAATACTTTCCTAAGCGATTCTTCTTGGAGAACTTCTGGAACATCTTCATGAGCATAGCTAGCTCCTTTCCAATGTCTTCAGGATCCCCAGAACTACAGTCAGATTCTTCTTCAGATGAAGAAACAACCTTTGACTTCAAAGCACGGGTTCGGCCATAGTTGGGGCCATAGATGTCTCTCTTCTCAGATAACTGAAAGTCATGTGTGTTTAGCCTCTCAAGTGTGTCAGATGGATCGAGATCTTTGAAGTCAGGATGTTCTTTTATCATCAGAGCCAGGGTGTCGAATGAGCTGTCAAGTGATCTCGGGAGCTTCTTGACGATTTTGTGCTTGGTGATCTCAGTGGCGCCAAGTGCGTGAAGCTCATTTGTGATATCAGTGAGGCAATCAAATTTGAGCTAGACATTCTCATTGTCGTTTCTCTTGAAGCGGTTGAAGAGGTTGCGAAGAGCATCAATCCTTGAATCTCTCTGAGTTGAGATGCCTTCGTTGACCTTGGAGAGCCAGTCCCAGACCAGCTTCACAATTTCCAGTGCACTCACATGGCCATACTGTCCTTTGGTCAGCTCACCACAGATGATGTTCTGGGCAGTCGAATCCAGTTGAATGAACCTCTTGACATCAGCAGGGTTGACATCTTCACTGACCTTGGGAACGCCATTCTTGATGACATACTAGAGGTCGACATCAATGTCTTCAAGATGCATGTGCATCTTATTCTTCCAGTAGGGGTAATCAGTGCCATCGAAGACCGGACACGCATCAGAGACCTTGATTATCCCTGTAGTCAACATAGCTAAAACTCCAGGTGGTTAAACCGAATCATGCAGAACAAGGGAGCACCTTGCTCTGATACCAATTGAAAGTGCTAGTTATCGACTAGAGGGGGGGTGAATAGGCGATTTTTATGGAAGCCTTCAAAACACGAGGTCTTGGAAGACAAACAATAGAAATGAACCTATTGATATGTAGCGGAAGATAGACTACACTAGACAAGCCATAATCAAGTAAGCAATGTAGTGAAAGTACGAAGACTATCAACAACTAGGTAGTATGGATCAGGATGGAAGACATTATGAAGCCAAACAGTAAATTTTCTTCACTCAGTGAAGTCAAATAGATCAGACAAGCAAGCAATGACTTCACGAAGACAAACTATAAAGTAAAGGGAAGTGGGGGATAAAACCAGTTGCTTGGTGAAGAAAAGGATTTGGTAGACCAGTTCCAGTTGTTGTGACAACTATACATCTGGTTAGGGAGCCTGAGATTTAACTCAGAAGACCATGTCTTCACCTTATTCCCCTTGAGCTAAGGACACCCAGTCCTCGCCCAATCAATCTGGTAAGTCTTCAAGGTAGACTTCCAAACATTCACATACTTCGTTCACCAGCGATCCAAAATGACTCTTGGATGCTCAGAACGCGACACCTAACCAGCTGGAGGATTCATAGTCCTCAAGTGTAACAAGTCTTCAGGTCACACGGACAGAAAGACTTTAGTGACGCCTAACACTCTTTGGCTCTGGGTGTTTTGGGCTTTGTCCTTGCAAGGATCTCTCTCTCAAATGCTTTGGAGATGGGTTCATATGTTCAGATCCATTATGCATATTAATATCCCTCTGATTATGAACATGAATATGCTTTGTGAGTAGTTATGTTTTTTCCTGAGGACATGGGAGAAATCTTGCTATAAGTAGTCATGTGAATTTGGTATTTGTTCGACATTTTGATGAGATGTATGTTGCCATCCCTCTAGTGGTGCCATGTGAACGTCGACTACATGACACTTCACCATTGTTTGGGCCTAGAGGTAGGCATTGGGAAGTAATAAGCAGATGCTGGGTTGCTAGAGTGACAGAAGCTTAAACCCTAGTTTATGCATTGCTTCGTAAGGGCCTTATTTGGATCCATATGTTTCATGCTATGGTTAGGTTTACCTTAATACTTTTGTTGTAGTTGCGGATGCTTGCAATGGGGGTTAATCATAAGTGGGATGCTTGTCCAAGTTAGGACAATACCCAAGCACAGGTCCACCCACATATCAAATTATCAAAGTACCGAACGTGAATCATATGAACGTGATGAAAACTACCTTGACGATAATTCACATGTGTCCTCAGGAGCGCTTTCCTTCATATAAGAGTTTGTCCAGGCTTGTCCTTTGCTACAAAAAGGATTGGGCCATCTTGCTTCACCTTTTTTTACTTTTATTACTTGCTACTTGTTACAAATTACCTTTTCACAAAACTATCTGTTACCGATAATTTCAGTGCTTGCAGAGAATACCTTGCTGAAAACCGCTTATCATTTCCTTCTGCTCCTCGTTGGGTTCGACACTCTTACTCATCGAAAGGACTACGATAGATCCCCTATACTTGTGGGTCATCAAGACTCTTTTCTGGCGCCGTTGCCGGGGAGTGTAGCGCCTTTGGTAGGTGGAATTTGGTAAGGAAAAATTTATATAGTGTGCTGAAATTTACTATCACTTGTTACTATGGAACATAATCCTTTGAGGGGCTTGTTCGGGGTTTCTTCACCCTGACTAGTAGAGCAAAGAGTTGCTCCTCAACCTACTAAACCTACTGAAAATGTTTACTTTGAAATTTCTTTGGGTATGATAGAGAAACTGCTAGCCAATCCTTTTGCAGGAGATGGAACACTGCATCCAGATTTACACCAAATCTATGTGGATGAAGTATGTGGATTGTTTAAGCTTGCAGGTATGCCCGAGGATGTTATCAAGAAGAAGGTATTCCCTTTATCTTTGAAGGGAGATGCATTGACATGGTATAGGCTATGTGATGATATGGGATCATGGGACTACAAGCTATTGAAATTGGAATTTCATCAGAAGTTTTATCCTATGCATCTGGTTCATCGTGATCGTAATTATATATAATTTTTGGCCTCGCGAAGGAGAAAGCATCGCTCAAACTTGGCGGAGGCTTAAGTCAATGTTATATTCATGCCCCAATCATGAGCTCTCAAGGGAAATGATTATTCAAAAAATTTATGCTTGGTTTTCTCTCAGTAATCGCTCCATGCTCGATACTTCTTGTACTGGATCTTTTATGATGAAGACTATTGAATTCAAATGGGATTTATTGGAAAGAATTAAACACAACTCTGAAGATTGGGACCTCGGCGAAGGTAAGGAGTTAGGTATAACACCTAAGTTTGATTGTGTTAAATATTTTATGGATACCGGTGTTTTTTGTGAATTTAGCACTAAATATGGACATGACTCGGAGATAGTAGCTTCTTTCTGTGAATCCTTTGCTACTCATGTTGATCTCCCTAAGGAGAAGTGGTTTAAATATAATCCTCCCATTGAAGTAAAAGCAGTTGCACCTATTAAAGTTGAAGAAAAATACTATCACTTATGATGATCATGTTATTCCTACTGCTTACATTGAGAAACCACCTTTCCTTGTTAGAACAAAGATTCATGCTAAAGCTTCAACTGTGGTTAACAAAAGTAATATTAAGATACCAAAACCCCCTGAGCAAATTAAAGTTGAACCTAGTATTGCTATGGTTAAAGTTCTCTTGGCTGATAATATTGATGGGCATGTTATTTACTTCTGCAATGAAGCTTCTAGAATTTCTAGACCTGATGCTAAAAATAAACGTAGACCTATTGTAGGCATGCCTGTTATTTCTGTTAAAATAGGAGATCATTGCTATCATGGCTTATGTGATATGGGTGCTAGTGCAAGTGCAATACCTCATTCCTTATACCAAGAAATTATGCATGATATTGCACCTGCTGAGATAGAGGATATCAATGTTACCATTAAACTTGCCAATAGAGATACTATTTCACCAATTGGGATAGTTAGAGATGTTGAAGTCTTGTGTGGGAAAGTTAAATATCCTGGTGATTTTCTTGATGTTGGTTCCCCACAAGATGAGTTTTGTCCCATTATATTTGGTAGACCCTTCTTGAATACTGTTAATGCTAAGATAGACTGCAATAAGGATATTGTTTCTGTTGGTTTAGGGGATATGTCTCATGAGTTTAATTTTGCTAAATTTCATAGACAACCCCATGATAAAGAATTGCATAGTAAAGATGAAATTATTGGTCTTGCTTCTATTGTAGTGCCTCCTACTGATCCCTTAGAACAATATTTGCTAGGCCATGAAAATGATATGTTCATGAATGAAAGAAGGGAAATAAATGAAGTATTCTTTAAACAGGGACCTATTCTGAAACACAACTTGCTTGTAGAAATTCTAGGGGATCCTCCTCCACCCAAGGGTGATCCCGTGTTTGAGCTTAAACCATTGCCTGATACTCTTAAATATGCTTATCTTGATGAAAATAAGATATATCCTGTTATTATTAGTGCTAACCTTTCAGAGCATGAAGAAGAGAGATTACTGAAAACTCTGAAGAAGCACCGTGTTGCTATTGGATATACTCTTGATGATCTTAAGGGCATTAGTCCCACTCTATGTCAACACAAAATAAATTTGGAGAAAGACGCCAAACCACTTATTGATCACCAACGGCGGCTAAATCCTAAGATGAAAGAAGTGGTAAGAAAGGAAATATTAAAGCTCCTTAAGGCAGGTATAATTTATCCCATTGCTAATAGTCAGTGGGTAAACCCTGTCCATTGTGTCCCTAATAAGGGAGGTATTACTGTCATTCCTAATGATAAAGATGAATTGATTCCGCAAATAATTATTACAGGTTATAAGATGGTAATTGATTTCCACAAATTAAATAAAGCCACTAAAAAGGATCATTACCCTTTGCCTTTCATTGATCAAATGCTAGAAAGATTATCCAAACATACACATTTTTGCTTTCTAGATGGTTACTCTGGTTTCTCTCAAATACCCGTGTCAGCCGATGATCAAGAAAAGACTACTTTTACTTGTCCTTTCGGTACCTTTGCTTATAGACGCATGCCTTTTGGTTTATGTAATGCACCTGCTACCTTTCAAAGATGCATGATGGCTATATTCTCTGACTTTTGTGAAAAGATTTGTGAAGTTTTCATGGATGATTTCTCTCCTCTTTTGATGATTGTTTGAGCAACCTTGATCGAGTTTTGCAGAGATGTGAAGAAACTAACCTTGTTTTGAATTGGGAGAAGTGCCATTTATGGTTAGTGAAGGTATTGTCTTGGGGCATAAAATTTCTGAAAGATGTATTGAAGTTGACAAAGCTAAAGTTGATGCTATTGAAAAGATGGTGTTTCCCAAGGACATCAAAGGTATAAGAAGTTTCCTTGGTCATGCCGGTTTTTATAGGAGGTTCATTAAGGACTTCTCCAAAAATTCCCTGCCTCTGACTAACCTATTACAAAAGGATATTCCTTTTGTCTTTGATGATGATTGTGTATAAGTGTTTGAAATACTTAAGAAAGCCTTGATTTCTGCACCTATTGTTCAGCCACCTGACTAGAATTTACCCTTTGAAATCATGTGTGATGCTAGTGACTATGCTATAGGTGCTGTTCTAGGATAAAGAGTTGATAAAAAATTAAATGTTATTCAATATGCTAGTAAAACTCTAAACAATGCCCAGAGAAATTATGCTACTACTAAAAAAGAATTTTTAGCAGTTGTATTTGCTTGTGATAAGTTCAGACCTTATATTGTTGATTCTAAAGTAACTATTCACACAGATCATGCTGCTATTAAATATCTTATGGAAAAGAAAGATGCTAAACCTAGACTTATTAGATGGGTTCTCCTGCTACAAGAATTTGATTTGCATATTATTGATAGAAAGGGAGCTGAGAACCCCGCTGCAGACAACTTGTCTAGGTTAGAAAATGTTCTTGATGACCCACTACCTATTGATGATAGCTTTCCTGATGAACAATTAGCTGTCATAAATGCTTCTCGTACTTCTCCATGGTATGCTGATTATGCCAATTACATTGTTGCTAAATTTATACCACCTAGTTTCACATACCAGCAAAAGAAAAAGTTCTTCTATGATTTAAGACATTATTTCTGGGATGACCCACATCTTTACAAAGAAGGAGTAGATGGTGTTATTAGACGTTGTGTACCTGAGCATGAACAGGAACATATCCTACGCAAGTGTCACTCTGAAGCTTATGGAGGACACCATGCTGGAGATAGAACTGCACATAAGGTATTGCAATCCGGTTTTAGTGCCCTACTCTCTTCAAGGATGCCCGTAAGTTTGTCTTATCTTGTGATGAATGTCAAAGAATTGGTAATATTAGTAGACGTCAAGAAATGCCTATGAATTATTCACTCGTTATTGAACCATTTGATGTTTGGGGCTTCGATTACATGGGACCGTTTCCTTCCTCTAATGGGTATACCCATATTTTAGTTGCTGTTGATTACGTTACTAAGTGGGTAGAAGCTATTCCAACTAGTAGTTCTGATCATAACACCTCTATTAAGATGCTTAAAGAAGTTATTTTCTGAGGTTTAGAGTCCCTAGATATTTAATGTCTGATGGTGGTTCACATTTTATTCATGGTGCCTTTCGTAAAATGCTTGCTAAGTATGATGTTAATCATAGAATTGCATCTCCTTATCACCCACAGTCTAGTGGTCAAGTAGAATTGAGTAACAGAGAGCTCAAATTAATTTTGCAAAAGACTGTTAATAGATCTAGAAAGAATTGGTCCAAGAAACTTGATGATGCATTATGGGCCTATAGAACTGCATATAAAAATCCTATGGGTATCTCTCCATATAAAATGGTTTATGGTAAAGCATGTCACTTACCTCTTGAAACAGAACATAAGGCATATTGGGCTATTAAAGAGCTCAACTATGACTTGAAACTTGCCGGTGAGAAGAGGATTTTTGACATTAGCTCACTTGATGAATGGAGAACCCAGGCCTATGAGAAAGCCAAACTGTTTAAAGGAAAAGTTAAAAGATGGCATGATAAAAGGATACAAAAATGTGAGTTTAATGTAGGTGATTATGTATTTCTATACAACTCTCGTTTAAGATTTTTTGCAGGAAAACTTCTCTCTAAATGGGAAGATCCTTACGTTATCGAGGAGGTCTATCATTCCGGTGCCATAAAAATCAACAACTTCGAAGGCACAAATCCGAAGGTGGTGAACGGTCAAAGAATCAAACATTATATCTCCGGTAATCCCATAAATGTTGAAACTAATATTATTGAAACCGTAAACCCGAAGGAATACATAAGGGACACTTTCCAGAACATTTCAGACTCCGAAAAGGAATAGGTATGTGGTACGGTAAGTAAACCAACTCCAAAACAGTTCTAATGGCAATTTTTCTCCGTTTTGGAATATTTAAGAAAATAGGAAAATAAGAAGCAGACCGGAAAGGACACGAGGCTTCCACGAGGGTGGAGGGCGCACCTCCTGCCTCGTGGGCACCTCGTGTGCTCTCCAGACTCCGTTTTCTTGCACGATACTTCTTTTGGTTGGTAAAAATTCATTATATAATCTCCCGAAGGTTTTGACCACCGTATCACACAAATATCTCCTGTTTTTGTTTCAAGCTGTTCCCTGCCAGGGATGTTAAGGCCAGGCATCATGTCATCTCCCTCCTCCTCCAACAATGAGGGCAACGATGCTTGGCTAATGAAGATAGAGCTGAAGAGAGAAGAGCCCAGAGAGATCAACAAGGATGATGGGATCAAGAAGGCCATGGGGGACCAAGTCCCGACAGTAGTAGAAGAAGACATCCTTCAACCTCACCACAATCTCTTTACTCCAACGGAGATTGAGGCTTTCAAGATCATTGAGTTAGCTCGTATTCAAAACAAGTATCTCACAAGTGAAAATATTTTGTTGAAGGAGCATATCATCGCACTCAAGGGCATTATCTGCAAATTGGAGGATCTCCTACGCTCGATGTGCGACTATCCATCATCACCAACACCTTCTTCAGCAACAAAGAAGGAGACATAAACACATGGGTATGGGAACTCCCCTTGGCAACTGCCAAGCTTGGGGGAGTGCCCCGGTATCATATCACCATCACTTTTATATCTTTACCGTTTTTCCTAGTTCGATCCTTTTGATAATATCTTGATCTAGTAGAATAAAGTTTTAGTATGATAGTTGTGAGTTTTGCTTTATGATCTTCCTATGTAATCGAGTCCGTAAGCTATATATAATAAAGATTAGTGTTGAGTCAAGGGCTTGATTATTTTGCTATGATCTAGAGGGAATGAAATAAAAAGAAGAAATAAAAATAAATAAAGAGATCATATGGATCTTATGGAGAGTAATGAGCTCACATATAAAGAGTTGGCAAACATAGTTTTGGTCATTGTTGCAATTAATAGGAAGTAATAAAGAAAGAGAGGTTCACATATAAATATACTATCTTGGACATCCTTTATGATTGTGAGCACTCATTAAAGTATGACATGCTAAAGAGTTGACGTTGGACAAGGAAGACAATGTAATGGGTTATGTTCTCTTGCATCTGAGATAAATTATATTGTCATGGATCATCCAACATGTTGAGCTTTCCTTTCCCTCTCATGCTAGCCAATTTCTTTGCACCAAGTAGAGGTACTACTTGTGCTTCCAAATATCCCTAAACCCAGTTTTTCCATGAGAGTCCACCATATCTACCTATGGATTGAGTAAGATCCATCAAGTAAGTTGTCACCGATGCAAGCAATAAAAATTGCTCTCTAAGTATGTATGACTTATTAATGTGGAGAAAATAAGCTTTATACGATCTTGTGATATGGAAGAAATAAAAGCGACGGACTACATAATAAAGGTCCATATCACAAGTGGCAATATAAAGTGACGTTCTTTTTCATTAAGATTTCATGCATCCAACCATAAAAGTGCATGACAACCTCTGCTTCCCTCTGCGAAGGGCCTATCTTTTATTCTTGTCTTATACTTCATACAAAGAGTCATGGTGATGTTCACCTTTCCTTTTTACATTTTATCATTTGGCAAGCACAATGTGTTGGAAAGATCCTGATATATATAGCTAATTTGATGTGAGTTTTCATGAACTATTATTGTTGACAGTACCCTTGAGGTAAAATGTTGGGAGGCAAAACTACAATCCCTTATCTTTCTCTGTGTCCGATTAAAACTTTATAACCATAAATATCATGTGAGTGTTAGCAATTATGAAAGACTAAAAGATGGTAGAGTATGTGGATTTGCTGAAAAGCTCTTATATTGACTATTTCCTACGTTATGATAAATTGCAATTACCTCAATGACTGAGATTAGAGTTTGTTGGTTCTCAATGAAGTTTATGATTCATACTTGAAATTGTGATTGAATTGTTACTTTAGCATAAGAGATTGTATGACAATATATATATATATATATATATATGTTGATGTTCTAAGAATGATCATGATGCCCTCATGTCTGTATTTTTATTTTTATCGACACCTCTATCTCCAAACATGTGGACATATTTTTCGATTTTGGCTTTCGCTTGAGGACACGCGAGGTCTAAGCTTGGGGGAGTTGATACGTCCATTTTGCATCATGCTTTTATATCAATATTTATTGCATTATGGGCTGTTATTACACATTATGTCACAATACTTATGCCTATTATCTCTTATTTTACAAGGTTTACATGAAGAGGGGGAATGCTGGTGGCTGGGATTCTGGGCTGGAAAAGGAGCAAATATTAGAGACCTATTCTGCACATCTCCAAAAGTCCTGAAACTTCACGAAAGTTATTTCAAGAATATATATAAAATATTGACCGAAATAAGTACCTGAGGGGGCCGACACCCTGGCCATGAGGGTGGGGGCGCGCCCTACCCCCCTGGGCGCGCCCCCTGCCGCGTGGGATCCCTGGTGGCCCTCCGATGCCCATCTTCTGATATATGAGGTGTTTCATCCAAGAAAAAAAACAAGCAAGATTTGGGGAAGAAACTCCGCCGCCACGAGGCGGAACCTTGGCGGGACCAATCTAGGGCTCCAGCAGAGCTGTTCTGCCGGGGAAACCTCCCTTCGGGAGGGGGAAATCATCACCATCATCATCACCAACGATCCTCTCATCGGGAGGGGGTCAATCTCCATCAACATCTTCACCAGCACCCTGATACGTCTCCAACGTATCTATAATTTTTGATTGCTCCATGCTATATTATCTACTGTTTTGGGCAATATTGGGCATTGTTATCCACTTTTATATTACTTTTGGGACTAACCTATTAACCGGAGGCCCAGCCCAGATTTGCTGTTTTTTGCTTATTTCAGTGTTTTGAAGAAAAGGAATATCAGACGGAGTCGAAACGGAACGAAATCAACTAGAGAAGTTATTTTTGGAATGAAAGCCACCCGATGGACTTGGACCCCACGTCAAGGAAGGAACGAGGAAACCACGAGGGTGGAGGCGCGCCCACCCCCCTAGGGCGCGCCCCCCTGCCTCGTGGGGCCCCCGTGGCTCCTCCGACGTACTTCCTGCACCCATATATATCGTCGTACCCTAAAACTTCCAGAACAGAGATTAGATCGGGAGTTCTGCCGCCAGAAGCCTCCGTAGCCACCAAAAGTCAATCGGGACCCTGTTCCGGCACCCTGCCGGAGGGGGGATCCCTCACCGGTGGCCATCTTCATCATCCCGGTGCTCTCCATGACAAGGAGGGAGTAGTTATCCCTTGGGGCTGAGGGTATGTACCAGTAGCTATGTGTTTGATCTCTCTCTCTCTCTCTCGTGTTCTTGAGATGATATGATCTTGATGTATCGCGAGCTTTGCTATTATAGTTGGATCCTATGTTTCTCCTCCCCCTCTTCTCTCTTGTAATGAATTGAGTTTTCCCTTTGGAGTTATCTTATCGGATTGAGTCTTTGAAGACTTGAGAACACTTGATGTATGTCTTGGTGATCACTTGCGGGTTTTGTGACATTAGGAACCTATGCATAGGGGTTGGCACATGTTTTCGTCGTGATTCTCCGGTAGAAACTTTGGGGCACTCTTTGAGGTCCGTTGTGGTTGTTGAATAGATGAATCTGAGATTGTGTGATGCATATCATATAATCATGCTCATGGATAGTTGACGTGACATTGGAGTATCTAGGTGACATTAGGGTTTTGGTTGATTTGTGTCTTAAGGTGTTATTCTAGTACGAACTCTAGGGCTGTTTGTGACACTTATAGGAATAGCCCAATGGATTGATTGGAAAGAATAACTTTGAGGTGGTTTTGTACCCTACCATAATCTCTTCGTTCGTTCTCCGCTATTAGTGACTTTGGAGTGACTCTTTGTTGCATGTTGAGGGATAGTTATGTGATCCAATTATGTTATTATTGTTGAGAATACATGCACTAGCGAAAGTATGAACCATAGGCGTTGTTTCAACGCATTGCAATACCGTTTACGCTCAATTTTATCATTAGTTACCTTGCTGTTTTTATAATTTATAATTTCAGATTACAAATACCTTTATCTACTATCCATATAGCACTTGTATCACCATCTCTTCGCCGAACTAGTGCACCTATACAATTTACCATTGTATTGGGTGTGTTGGGGACACAAGAGACTCTTTGTTATTTGGTTGCAGGGTTGCTTGAGAGAGACCATCTTCATCCTACGCCTCCTACGGATTGATAAACCTTAGGTCATCCACTTGAGGGAAATTTGCTACTGTCCTACAAACCTCTGCACTTGGAGGCCCAACAACGTCTACAAGAAGAAGGTTGTGTAGTAGACATCAAGCTCTTTTCTGGCGCCGTTGCCGGGGAGGTGAGTGCTTGAAGGTATATCTTTAGATCTTGCAATCGAGTCTTTTAGTTTCTTGTTTAATCACTAGTTTAGTCTATAAAAGAAAATTACAAAAAAATGGATTTAAGTTTGTCTCATACGCTTCACCTTTTTAATATCTTTCGTAAGTATGATGGAAAGGACAATTGTGCTCAAGTGCTAGAAGAAGAAATCTCTAAAATGTTTGGCACTAAATATTTGAATGATGAGCATGATTGCAATGTTGTTAGTACGAATTCTTTGAATATCCATGATGCTAATGATGATTGCACTAGTTATGATGCCTCCTATAAACATGTCAATTTTTGTGGAGTGCATGTTTGCAAGTACACACCAAATAGGGAAGATAGATATTGCAAGAGGCATAAGTACTTAGAAACCAAATGTTGCAAGAAGAGCTAGATGAATGTGCTGAAAATTTATTATTTCTTAGTCCTACTTGTGAACTTTGCAATGAACGTGATCATTTTAGTGCCCAATGCAAATTGTTTCATGATCGTATCGTGTCCAAAAATTGTGATGACTTGATTTCTCTTGCACATCATAATGAACTTAGTTTGCTTTTGGGTTATGAAGAAATTAAACGCAGAATTAAGGATATTCCAAAATTTTCCCTTGATAAAGTTCTTCATTTTGATTTAGAGAAAATTTATATGTATTGTGCAGTGAATTGCATTGATAATCCTTATATTGCCAATTACATAAAGAAAAGAAAACAAATAGAGGATGATGAGAATACTAATGAAAGGGAAGAGACTTCCCAATATCCTCCTATTATTTCTTATGATGAATCAGGTAACGAGGAGGAGCCTTCTATTCAACAAATTTCATTAATAAGGAGATCCAAAAAGAGGATTGAACCCCCACATGATGTGGTGAAGAGGAAGAAAAAAAAGGAAGAGAGGTAAAAAGGTATATCTCCCAAATAAAGTTGCTCCTATTATTGTTGTGCCTCATGAAAATGAAGATGATACACTCAATGATGATCTCGATATGCCTATTGCTTGTTGTGATGATTATGATTAGGAAGATAATGATACTTCTTATGATCTTGAAAATCTTTTTGGCACTTGCTTGGAAGAATATGATAATTGCTATACTATTGGTGCTATCCATACTATTAATGATGAGAGTGATTACGCTTATGATATGAAAAGGCCCAAGCTTGGGGAAGCTATGTTTAATTAGGATAACATATTTGAGAATATATTTGCTGAAATTAATGTTTGTCCCAAGCTTGGGGATGCTATGTTTATTAATGATGATATTTTTAGTCTTCCAAGTTTTGATATGCAAAGTTGTTATGATAAGAACAAAGGTTCTACTTATGATGATTATTGTGATGAAAATTATGCTATAAAGAGTAGTGATGATTATATTTATAAAACTTGTCATGATTATGAGTACCTTTTCTCTGAACATTACTCTTTTAATGTGGAATCAATTTATAGTATTCAAGTCTCTTATGATACTCCCACTATCTCGAATGAGAAGAATTTTTCTTATGTGGAGAGTAGTAAATTTTCTATGCTTGTAGATCATGAAAAGAATGCTTTAGGTGCTGGTTATGTTGTTGAATTAATTCATGATGCTACTGAAAATTATTATGAGGGAGGAATATATGCTTGTAGGAATTGCAATAATATCAAGTTTCCTCTCTATGTGCTTAAAGTTTTGAAGTTTTGCTTGTTTTGCCCTCCTATGCTAGTTGATTATTGTTCCCATAAATTGTTTGCTCACAGAATACCTATGCATAGGAAGTATGTTAGACTTAAATGTGATATTCATATTCTTCATTATGCTCTCTTTATGTTTCAATTCATATCTTTTACGTGAGCATCGTTGAAATCATCATGCCTAGCTAGGGGCATTAAACGATAGCGGTTGTTGGGAGGCAACCTAACTTTATTTTTATTCCTTGATTTTTTTTCATGTTTAGTAATAAATAATTCATCTAGCCTCTGTTTAGATGTGGTTTTATGCTTTTAATTAGTGTTTGTGCCAAGTAGAACCTTTGGGAAGACTTGGGGAAAGTCTTGTTGATCATGCTGTAAAAAACAGAAACTTTAGCGCTCACGAGAATTGCTGCCATTTTTATTTGGAGAGTGATATTTAGCTAATTACTGTTTCAGATGATTAATAGATAAATTCCTCAGATCCAGAAATTTATTTTATAATTTTATGAGTTCTAGAAGTATACGTTTGATCCATATAACTACAGACTGTTCTGTTTTTGACAGATTCTGTTTTTCATGTGTTGTTTGCTTATTTCGATGAATCTATGGTTAGTAAAATAGTTTATAATACATAGCGATGTTGGAATACAGTAGGTTTAACACCATTATAAATAAAGAATGAGTTCATTACACTAACTTGAAGTGGTGATTTATTTTCTTATACTAACGGAGCTTATGACTTTTCTGTTAAGTTTTGTGTTGTGAAGTTTTCAAGTTTTGGGTAAGGATTCGATGGACCATGGAATAAGGAGTGGCAAGAGCCTAAGCTTGGGGATACCCGAGGCACTCCAAGGTAATATTCAAGGACTACCAAAATCCTAAGCTTGGGGATGCCCCGGAAGGCATCCCCTCTTTCGTCTTTGTTCATCGGTAACTTTACTTGGAGCTATATTTTTATTCGCCACGTGATATGTGTTTTGCTTGGAGCATCATTTTATTTTATTTTTCTTTGCTTGATGTTATTTAGAACAATGTTTTGCATCTTTTATTTCAATAAAAGTGGCATTGATAGCCTTTACTATGCCTATTTTAGAAGTCCACATGTTGGTGTTTGAAAACAGAAAGTTTACCGCTGTTTCAATAATTCCCTAGAAAAGTCATAATGTGATAAAATGTTGAAACCTTTTGCATATTAAGATCTGATAAATTTACTATAGTGGGAATTTTCTTTCATAATTTTTGGAGCTAGGGAAGTATGGATGTTTCTGCATTCTTTACAGACTATCCTGTTTAGGCAGATTGCTGTTATGTTTGCATATGTTTGCTTCTTTAATGATTCTATATGAGGATAGGACTGTTAAATATGCAGAGGCATTTAGTATGCAATGTTCGATAATAATTTTAGTGATTTGCTACAGTAGAGTATGATAAGGTTTTTGCAATAGTTTATACTAACTTATCTCACGAGTCCTTGTTGAGTTTTGTGTGGATGAAGCTTTTGAGATTTAGGGAGACCGTGATATGAGAGGAATTAAGGAGACACAAAAGCTCAAGATTGGGGATGCCCAAGGCACCCCAATATAATATTTCAAGAAGTCTCAAGCATCTAAGCTTGGGGATGCCCCGGTTGGCATCCCACCTGTCGGGGAAACTGATCCACGAACACCTATGGGGCCGGCGGACCGAGCCCCTTTCAGTTGGGGAGCGGAGATCGCGCGAAGAGCAGATCGAGGCGAAGCACACGAGCAGTTTACCCAGGTTCGGGCCGCACGGATGTGTAAAACCCTACTCCTGCTTTGTGGTTTGTATTGAGTTCTTGCTCGGGAGCGCTGGGTGCTACAGTACACACCAGCAGCTAACGAGACCGAGCGTGAGTGTTCTCTGGCCTTTCGAACCCCCCTCTACGTTGCGCATGGGCCTCCTTTTATATGCTCAAGGGGTCACCGACAGGTGGCAACGTAGACGAGGGCAAAAATGGAAAGGGGGCGGTTGGTACAGCTACTTGTACAGTGTATCATACCTAACCCTGACGGCAGGGGACAAGGGCATTAAATGCCCGTCTGCATCGCCCAAATAGTGCAAAAAGTGACCGCCAGGGACGCCACCGCTCGCCACGATGGCAATCTTGCCAGCGCCGCTTACCACCCCGCACCGCTGGCTGCACAGCCTCCCGCCACGTATGCCTGGAAGGGTCCCAGAGCGACACGTTGGTGGAAGCGCTGGAGCGCGTGTACAGAGTGGTGGCTTGCCGCGACAAGCGCCTTGCCGCGGTCGTTGTCTCGTCGCGTCCGGGAGCTTGTCGCTCACCGGGCCTTTCCGGGGCGCGTGGCGCGTCGCGGCAAGTTCCTTGAGATGCCTTGGTTGGCCTTCCCGGCAAGCTCCTCTTGCCGGGGTCTTGTCTTCTTGGTCTTGGATACTTTGTTCTTGAATGGCTCCAAAGGAACCACGGAAGACCTTGGCGGTCGCCCGGCAAGCCTTGCCGCGGGAGGCTGCGACTGCCCGTGCACAAGTTCGGGATACTAGGGTACCCCTACTCTAGTACATCGACACCACCTTTCTTCTTCAACAATTATCGGTTAGTATCGGTTGATCCTAAGTTTTTGCTTCTTCACATGATGTTTGCCATTCTTGGAATGTCATTTTATTTTGCTTTGCTTGCTGTTTGAATAAAATACCAAGATCTGAAATTATTAAATGTTACAGAGTCTTCACATAGTTGCATAATTATTCGACTACTCGTTGATCTTCACTTATATCTTTCGGAGTAGTTTGTCATTTGCTCTAGTGCTTCACTTATACCTTTTAGAGCATGGTGGTAGTTTTATTTTGAAGAAATAGATGAACTCTCATGCTTCACTTATATTATTTTGAGAGTCTTAAATAGCATGGTAATTTGCTTAAAATCCTAATATGCTAGGTATACAAGATTAAAATCCTAATAATTAAAATCCTATTATGAGTGGCGGTCGGGGACGAGCGATGGTCTTTTCCTACCAATCTATCCCCCTAGGAGCATGCGCGTAGTACTTTGTTTTGATAACTACTAGATTTTTGCAATAAGTATGTGAGTTCTTTATGACTAATGTTGAGTCCATGGATTATACGCACTCTCACCCTTCCACCATTTCTAGCCTCTCTAATACCACGCACCTTTCGTCGGTATCATACACCCACCATATACCTTCCTCAAAACAGCCACCATACCTACCTATTATGGCATTTCCATAGCCATTCCGAGATATATTGCCATGCAACTTTCCACCGTTCTATTTATTATGACACACTCCACCATTGTCATATTGCTTGCATGATCATGTAGTTGACATTGTATTTGTGGCAAAGCCACCGTTCATAATTCTTTCATACTTGTCACTCATGCATCATTGCACATCCCGGTACACTGCCGGAGGCATTCATATAGAGTCATATCTTGTTCTAAGTATCGAGTTGTAATTCTTGAGTTGTAAGTAAATAAAAGTGTGATGATCATCATTATTAGAGCATTGTCCCAGTGAGGAAAGGATGATGGAGACTATGATTCCCCCACAAGTCGGGATGAGACTCCGGACGAAAAATTAAAAAAAGGGAGAAAGGCCATAAAAAAGAGAAGGCCCAAAAAAGGCCATAAAAAAGAGAAGGCCCAAAAAATGAGAGAAAAAGAGAGAAGGGACAATGTTACTATCCTTTTACCACACTTGTGCTTCAAAGTAGCACCATGATCTTCATGATAGAGAGTCTCCTATGTTGTCACTTTCATATACTAGTGGGAATCTTTCATTATAGAACTTGGCTTGTATATTCCAATGATGGGCTTCCTCAAAATGCCCTAGGTCTTCGTGAGCAAGAAAGTTGGATGCACACCCACTAGTTTCTTTTGTTGAGCTTTCATACATTTATAGCTCTAGTGCATCCGTTGCATGGCAATCCCTACTCACTCACATTGATATCTATTGATGGGCATCTCCATAGCCCGTTGATACGCCTAGTTGATGTGAGACTACCTTCTCTTTTTTGTCTTCTCCACAACCACCATTCTATTCCACCTATAGTGCTATGTCCATGGCTCACGCTCATATATTGCGTGAAGATTGAAAAAGTTTGAGAACATCAAAAGTATGAAACAATTGCTTGGCTTGTCATCGGGGTTGTGCATGATTTAAATATTTTGTGTGGTGAAGATGGAGCATAGCCAGACTATATGATTTTGTAGGGATAGCTTTCTTTGGCCATGTTATTTTGAGAAGACATGATTGCTTTGTTAGTATGCTTGAAGTATTATTATTTTTATGTCAATATGAACTTTTGTCTTGAATCTTATGGATCTGAATATTCATATCACAACTAAGAAGAATTACATTGAAATTATACCAACTAGCATTCCACATCAAAAATTATCTTTTTTTTATCATTTACCTACTCGAGGACGAGCATGAATTAAGCTTGGGGATGCTTGATACGTCTCCAACGTATCTATAATTTTTGATTGCTCCATGCTATATTATCTACTGTTTTGGGCAATATTGGGCTTTATTATCCACTTTTATATTACTTTTGGAACTAACCTATTAACCGTAGGCCTAGCCCAGATTTGCTGTTTTTTTTGCCTATTTTAGTGTTTTGAAGAAAAGGAATATCAGACGGAGTCGAAATGGAACGAAATCAACTAGAGAAGTTATTTTTGGAACGAAAGCCACCCGATGGACTTGGACCCCACGTCAAGGAAGGAACGAGGAAACCACGAGGGTGGGGGGCGCGCCCACCCCCCTAGGGCGCGCCCCCTACCTCGTGGGGCCCCCGTGGCTCCTCCGACGTACTTCCTGCACCCATATGTATCGTCGTACCCTAAAACTTCCAAAACAGAGATTAGATCGGGAGTTCCGCCGCTAGAAGCCTCCGTAGCCACCAAAAGTCAATCGGGACCCTGTTCCGGCACCCTGCCGGAGGGGGGATCCCTCACCGGTGGCCATCTTCATCATCCCGGTGCTCTCCATGACGAGGAGGGAGTAGTTCTACCTCGGGGCTGAGGGTATGTACCAGTAGCTATGTGTTTGATCTCTCTCTCTCTCTCTCGTGTTCTTGAGATGATACGATCTTGATGTATCGCGAGCTTAGCTATTATAGTTGGATCCTATGTTTCTCCTCCCCCTCTTCTCTCTTGTAATGAATTGAGTTTTCCCTTTGGAGTTATCTTATCGGATTGAGTCTTTAAAGACTTGAGAACACTTGATGTATGTCTTGGTGATCAACTTGCGGGTTTCGTGACATTGGGAACCTATGCCTAGGGGTTGGCACACGTTTTCGTCGTGATTCTCCGGTAGAAACTTTGGGGCACACTTTGAGGTCCTTTGTGTTGGTTGAATAGATGAATCTGAGATTGTGTGATGCATATCGTATAATCATACCCACGGATACTTGAGGTGACATTGGAGTATCTAGGTGACATTAGGGTTTTGGTTGATTTTTGTCTTAAGGTGTTATTCTAGTACGAACTCTAGGGATGTTTGTGACACTTATAGGAATAGCCCAATGGATTGATTGGAAAGAATAACTTTGAGGTGGTTTCGTACCCTACCATAATCTCTTCGTTCATTCTCCCGTATTAGTGACTTTGGAGTGACTCTTTGTTGCATGTTGAGGGATAGTTATGTGATCCAATTATGTTATTATTGTTGAGAGGACCTGCACTAGCGAAAGTATGAACCCTAGGCCTTGTTTCAACGCATTGCAATACCGTTTACGCTCACTTTTATCATTAGTTACCTTGCTGTTTTTATAATTTCAGATTACAAATACCTTTATCTACTATCCATAAACCACTTGTATCACCATCTCTTCGCCGAACTAGTGCACCTATACAATTTACCATTGTATTCGGTGTGTTGGGGACACAAGAGACTCCTTGTTATTTGGTTGCAGGGTTGCTTGAGAGAGACCATCTTCATCCTACGCCTCCTACGGTTTGATAAACCTTAGGTCATCCACTTGAGGGAAATTTGCTACTGTCCTACAAACCTCTGCACTTGGAGGCCCAATAACGTCTACAAGAATAAGGTTGTGTAGTAGACATCACATCATATCATCTCAAACCCTAGTTCATCTCTTGTATCCAAACCTTAGATTGGTACCTGTGGGTTGCTAGTAGTGTTGATTACTCCTTGTAGTTGATGCTAGTTGGTTTACTTGGTGGAAGATCATATGTTCAGATCCATTATGCATATTAATACCCCTCTGATTATGAACATGAATATGCTTTGTGAGTAGTTACGTTTGTTCCTGAGGACATGGGAGAAGTCTTGCTATAAGTAGTCATGTGAATTTGGTATTCGTTCGATATTTTGATGAGATGTATGTTGTCATCCCTCTGGTGGTGTCATGTGAATGTTGACTACATGACACTTCACCATTGTTTGGGCCTAGAGGGAGGCATTGGGAAGTAATAAGTAGATGATGGGTTGCTAGAGTGATAGAAGCTTAAACCCTAGTTTATGTGTTGCTTCTTAAGGGGTTGATTTGGATCCATATGTTTCATGCTATGGTTAGGTTTACCTTAATACTTCTGTTGTAGTTGCGGATGCTTGCAATGGGGGTTAATCATAAGTGGGATGCTTGTCCAAGTAAGGACAGTACCCAAGCACTGGTCCACCCACATATCAAATTATCAAAGTACTGAACGCGAATGCATCAAGATAAATATGATACAACACCCAAACATAACAACAAAATATATGGCAGGGATCCACTCATGAAGCTTGACAAAAGATGAACACTGAGCTACGGCTAATTCATCGATTAACAGGTTCAAACAAGCATGGAAAAAGAGCAAAAGGTAACAGGTTTCAGACTTAGTGAAAAAACAACAAGTCAGGAATTTATCATCAGGAAGCATAGTTTAGAGCATGATAACTACATGCTACAGGAACATATCATGGCAAAGCAAGGCATGTCACAAAGCTACTCAAAGCATATAACAAAAGTCCCTTAGTGACCATGAGCCAAAAGGGATTAGAGAATGCACTTGCAAGCATGCGAATATAGCAAAAACATAAACAGATTCAGACTTAGTGAAAAATTGGAGCATGCAAAACATATTAACAAGTAGGCATGTTTGCGAGCTCGATGCACTCACTACGAGGCATTGCATGATATTCTAAGAATACACACATCAAGAAGACATGGCATAGAAGCTAGACATGGCAAGAACAATAATATAGCATGCACGGATCAATAGCAACATCCTCGGCAAAATTGCTAAACATGTCAACAATCTGCCAGGATCATTTTATAGCAAAAGTAGAGCTCGATTGACTCAAGCTAGGGTGCTCCATAATTGCAAACAAATATATGGATGGATAGAGCACCACAATGTTAACAAAACATCCTTACTGATCATCCTCAAAGGAGGCACGGATCACTAGGAAACAACATGAACATATGGCATAAAAGCAAACAACATGAACAAGTCAGAAATTAGCATCAACGATTACGCTACTTTGCATGCTTGTGCTAGTCACCACAAATATCACAAAAATACATGGCATACACCCCTATAAAGATGGCATGGCATTCATCAAGACACATGTAAATATGGCAAAAATGACAAAAGGCCATTTGCTGAAATAGATCTGCAACTTTAATCACATAGCCCTCTTCCAACAGCATTTTGGGCATCAAGATGAGCTCAAATGAAAATGACGCAATGAGATGAAATGATGTACTCGTCGAGACGAACATTTTGATATGCTACACGCACGAATCCGAGCTACGGATGCAGAGTTATGGCATGCAGAAAAATGCTAAAAAGCTAGGGTTTCGAGGATAAAAGTCAACCCTAACGGATCTGGATCTGGATCTGGATCGGGGTGGCACGGAAGCCGAGGTTCGCCGGAATCACTGTAGCAGAACGCCGAACGAGGATGGCCGGAGTCGGGGATCACCGAAGCAGGACTTGCCGGAGCGGCGAGGCGAAGCACGGCGGAGGGCGGCGCCGGCCGCGGTCGGTAAGGAGGTCGCCGGCGCCCGAGGCGACGGCGTCGCGGGGCCGCCACGGCGGAGCTAAGCTCCGGTCGGCGAGGCACGGTGGAGGGAGAGGCGGCGCGGCGAGGAACAGTGGCGCGGGCCGGCTCCCAGGCGTGGGCGGCGATCGAAGGCGGCGGCGGAGCAACACGGGCCAGGGAGGGCTCGTTGCGGGCCTCCCGGGCCGGCGGCGCGCGGGACCTGGCGGGGACACATGGTGGAGCGTCAGTGGTCGCGGGCGGTGACGGACGCGGTGTCCGGCGCGGCAGACATTGTCCGGCGGCGGAGAGGGGTTTTTCTAGGGTTAGGGGGAGAGGAGACCCGGGATTTTCGAGGGGGGTCTTTATATAGGGGTAGAGGGATCTAGGAAGCTCCAAATGGAGTGAGGTTTTTGGCCACGCGATCGTGATCGAACGCTTTAGATGATGGAGAGGGTTTACGTGGGTTTTGGGCCAAATTGGAAGGGTGTTGGGCTGCAACATACACGAGGCCTTTTCGGTCCCTCGGTTAACCGTTGGAGTATCAAACGAAGTCCAAATGGTACGAAACTTGACAGGCGGTCTACCGGTAGTAAACTAAGGCCGGATGGCAAGTCTCGGTCCAATCCGGAAATGTTTAACCCCGCACATGAAAATAGGTAGAAAGGGACACCGGGTGACATAGGAATGTCGGAATGCAAAACGGACGGGAAAAATGCTCGGATGCATGAGACGAGCACGTATGCAAATGCAATGCACATGATGACATGATATGAAATGCATGACAAAGACAAAACACATGGAGACAAAAACCCGACAATGATGAAATAAAATAACTTAGTGCCGAAAACGGCAAGAGTTGGAGTACAGATAAGGTAAATTACTTCTGGGGTGTTACACATGACCAAAAAGTTCAAGGTCTAATCCCACTTCTCCAATGCACAACTTCTCATTCACTACTTTGTTAAATTGTTTTGAGTTCGTAAATTTACCTGGTGAAATACCAGAATGGTATGACCCGTGAAGACTTCAGGTTCACACAGATGGCAAAAGTATAGATACTACCGATCAGGACATTTTACGAATCAATACAACACACTTATGGAAGCAATGGGTACCATCTTGAAGCAGAGTACAGACCATAAGAAGTAGAGGATACACCATTGCTAAAGGCATTGGTAGCGGGGGAAGAACTCACATGGTTTTTGAATATGAAGAACATTTTCGGATAATAGTCTAACAAAAGATCTAGTGGACTGCTCTAATGTGAGTATCGATGCTCAACCAGAAGAAGAAACAATGCAAATGCATCAGATTATAGGAACATCTAAATAATTTTGAAGCTTAAACACAAAGGAATTATGATTTCAAAATTGGGTGATCAAAAGCAAATGCTTTGATCAAAAGATATGAAAGTTGAATAGAAAAATATCGATAATCAATCAAGGTTTGATTTGTCGAGAACCAGCTCATGTCCGGAGTGATGTCTGACCTGAAGGGACGAATTCTAGTTTCGATTGATGATTGCGAGCATTCACAAATATATCTAATCAAAGGCTCAAAATGACGATGACAAAAGATGCTAATGAATATTGCTAGACATATGGAAATAACCGTAATGAACGCATGCAAGACTTTCTAGGGCAATAGGTTATAGAGGATTGTCGGAACATCGTATAGTATTTCAAAGTATCTTGTGAAACACATGAACAACTGGGGATGAATGGATCCTTGGTAAGTGTGAGAAATTATTCGTAGGGGAATTCATGCAGCAAAGAACTGCAAGGTAGTGGCACAAGGGTTTCCTAAAAATTCGAAGAATATTTCGATGTATCTTGTAATAACAAGAGCAACAGGGAATGAAGGTATGAATGGCAAGGATATGTAGTTATGCGTAGGGATTTATTGGCGGTAGATAATCGCAAGAGTGGTGGCCACAAGGGTCTCGGGAAAACATCGAAGAGGGTCTTTAGAATCTTCTGGTGAATGAAGTGCTCATCTGGAATGAGGGGCTCTCTGGTAGGAAGTAGTTACGAGAACCTAAAGTTAGATTTAGTAAAATCATTAACCCGAAGAGGAGAGATATAGGGACCCAGAGTAAAGATGCGAAATAAAATACCCTAATACCATCCATAGGTGGTGTGGGCCCGGAAGCCACACAACACAGTTAGTAGTTTAGAAAATAGTTTTTCAAGACTAGACTCAACTTAGACCAAGGAGTTGGAAAGGGGGTTCCTACACGCGGTCGACTCTGATACCAAATTGTGACACTCCGAAATTAATCATGCACTAAACATCCACACAACATGCATGATCAAGATAGTTATAATATCACAACACAACTCTACGACTCAAATTTAAACAAAAGAAACAATGTATTACAAACCAGGATCTAAGACCCGATATTACATCAAGAGTTAGGTCTGACTATACACAAATACAAGGGTGCCTTTACAAGGCAAAAACAAACAATGCCTCTAGATCAAAAAGGCACAGGCCTCCTACCTGGGACCTCCGAACTACTCCTCAACGTCGAACTCCAAGTAGTAAGCACCATCAGGGGAAAGTTGAATCTGTGGTGCTAACAGCTGTTACAGCAACCGGGTCAGATGAAAAGAGTAGAGAAGTAATGGTGAGTACTCACCCAAAGTACTCAAAAGACTTACGTCGAAACTAAGCTACACATGCATCGGTATCAAAGGAATACGATAATATCTGTCGACCAAACTGCAGAATGCCAAAATAAAGGGGGGAACTCAAAGTAACAATTATCCACCAACATCTTGCAACATGAGGTGAGAATGAAGCTCCTTGCGACACAAGGTGAGCATGAAGATTCTTGCAGCATTAGAAAAGAATGAGAACAATCTTGCCACCTTGAAGAGAAAGAGCGCAAATGCATACTAGTAACCATTACAACAATGCACTACCCTTGGATTCAATTCACGTGAGAAACGGTCCTCGAGCATGCTACAGTTCTTGGTGAATTTTATTAAGTATTTGGTTTAAGTTGTAGAAGCTCGGGGCACAACACTAAGTCGTATGTTACCATGGACGCAGATATTTGAATAGTTTAACTTCCCAGTAGGGTGCACCACATTACCCGATACACTCGGTTACCTCTTGCTGGACACACTCTTCTAGGTAATGCCCTGCCTTAGGCAATCGACATGCCATAGTCCTACCTAGGCTCTTCAGAGAGGTCCCCGCCGGTCTACATCCTAAGTGCAAAGGGGTAGTTCAGAGGCTCACTCCTAAGCACTCCTGCACGTCGCAATCAGGGTCCAGCCTCACCTCGGATGGAAGATATCTGTTGTCTACCATGCCGCCTCTCTGAATAGGGCATCTAACAGAGCTTTCAGGAGAATCATATGAGGCCGAGGGTCCCATATACCATTGTCCCATGTGGCGGTTAGTGTGTATGTGCCAATGGCAGTCTCAAATCAGATACCACCCATAACTCATTCACTCGTATTATTTAATGGCTCATAGACAACAACGAGGGCCCAGGCACACCACAACTGAAGGGTACCTACCCGCCCTGTCACACCGACTGGGTGAAACACGCACGAACGCTACCAGCCTCACCATCATCCTATGGATATTTGCTATGATCCCATTCCGCCTCGAAATGTAAACATAACATAAGATAACATCATGTAGTAATAGTCTTCATCTTCATCATCATATTCTTGTAGTCCATCTCACACCATGTCGTAGGCCACCGAAGTCCGAGGTCCACCAAAGTAACATATATAGAATGCAGTATAAAGTATATCCATGACCGTCACCCAAAGGGACCACGACATGGTCATCGCATGGCAAAAGGGACAAGGGTGTAGGGCTAGCTGATGGATCATAAGCATCACTAAAGTAGGCATGCCAGGACAATGGGTAAACATCAATGAAAGTGATAAAAATAGGCTATGCATTAGAATAGGATCTACCTAAACATCATATCAGAACCGCTATCCGGTGCATGAAGTAGAGAGAAAGAATAGGCAACATCAGAATGATCAACGGGGTTTGCTTGCCTGGAAGATCTGCTGCGAAGGAAGGGTCGTCATCGATGTAGTCGCACTCGGGGAAGTGGTGGTGTTGGAGTCTACCGAATGAATAGAGGAGAGGGGAATGAAATAAATAATGGGCAGTCAAATGCAACACAATGCCTGTCATGGCAAAATGTGGTGTCGATGTGACCTAATGCAATATTGAGCATTTTTAAAAGAAGACGGAAAATATCTGGTAATATTTTCCCAGCACCAGATATTTTTTGATATATGGATCTAGGGGCAATTATGAGGACATCAATACCATTATTACACCCACAGCCCCTACTGCGATACATACTAGACCAATTACTAGAGCTCGCGCATGCCAACTAAATTACCAGGTACTTCCGTTTCTTGGTAATGATTCTAATGTTGATGAGAACATGATGCTTCCTAAATTGGATACATTTGTCGTCCTTACAATTGAAGGGCCTACCTTGGACAAAAAGGATGAACATTGGAGCAAGATCAAGCCTGGAGATGATGGCATGCGCAAGGGTAACAAGAACGGAGTTACAAGTGATGATTTCAGGACTTTGAAGCCACCATAATGAGTGCATGAAGCCTTGGACGAAATGTACAAGATTTCACTTCAAAGTTTCGTCCAGAAGCTATTATAGGTGCTGTGTCACCTTATTATTGGGCCAGGCCCATGTAATTTCGAAATACTTTAGTATAGACTGTTTTTAGAGTCCGTATGTGTGGGGAAACAAGAGTTACGGTTGGTATCGGACCCCTCCTCCAAGGGCCATGAAATCCCCCCCTCTTCATCCATATATACAGCCCATAGGGCACCGTTTAGACTTTGGGATTTGTTTAGTTAAAATTTAGCCATTGCAACTTCGTGTACTTCGTTTGTGTCCAACCACCAGACCAAGACCGCTTTCGCATCCCCACCTTTATCAATACTTCATATATATTCGCAATATTTAGATTGCATTATCATATTCTTGCTTTTTCTTCGATTGTGTGCAGGAAAAGATCTTTGTGGTTAGGGTGATCATGTTTCCAGCATCGTCAGTAACCTCAGGAGATTGGTTTAGTTGGATCGTCAAAGTCGACTCCACCAAATCGATTGTTATCATCTCAGGACCCTCGCCTCTATCAAGTGGTAGCATATTTCCAGGTTGCTCAGTGAGATTTTACAGTTTTTTGTAGTTTAGATCGAGTATGTTCTTCATACCTACAGTCCACAAAAAATCCACAAAAAATGGGTTAGTTCATCATATCCGAACCAATCTGAGCCTTTGCATAGTCTTTTTTAGTATTTTGCTTTGTTGAATTTGTGGTTGCATCGTCGTGTCAAGTTGCTGGTCTTAGTGTCTAGTCTTTGAGAGTTTCAAGTTTTGGTCATAAGTTGTCATGTCGCCGCCGCACCATCGTCATCACTCCTGCCATCTACCACCACCGCTTATCCGCCACCACTCTGAATCCACATACCACCACCGATCTGTATCCATATACCACCACCTCTACCATATGCCACCACTACTGCCATATACCACCACCGCTGCCATATCCTACCACCATGTATGCATCGCCAATCCGAGTTCATTTCATATTAGGTTTGTTTTCGAGATCCATCTATTTTCTGATTCTTGTTTCCTTGCCTGAGTAGGTTTCAAAAAAAAGAGTGCAAAAAAGTGTGCTTTTCCCCTGTTTCCGTGTTGTGCCATGATTTTGTTGGTGTTCTAGGCTCACGTCTCTAGCACGGTCTAGCCTAGGACCAGCACAATGCCATCGTTGAGCATGTATTCAACTTTGCATCTCTAAATTGATTATTTCTAACATTTTTGCTACCATATCATAAGCCTTCCTAGCTCCACATACATCTACATCGTGCGTTTCACACCACCTGGCAATCGCTCTATCCAAGCTTTGGGAGTTCTGACTACAACGGTTGCCGATCAGCACCTGCTGCTGGGTAAGAACTGGTAAGAATTTGAGATTTTCTTAATGGATTTGTGACACACCACCACCACCACCACTTCCTAGTAGTCTGTAGGATCATATTCTTGTGTGTTTCTATTACTACTAACCATCGCAGGACCACAAGCCGACAAGATTGACTAGGAGAACATGACAAAGAAGGAGCTTCATGATAAATTTCAGCAAATGTTGGGTCAGCAGGTGGAAGACGTGATGGCCAGCTTTGGAAAGGCACTGGAGAGGATTGATAACATTGAGAAGACAATTGACACGAAGTTGGAATCCAAGTTCGATGACGTACTCGCCCGTCTACCACAACCACCACCCGCATCTGTTGCACCATACAACAACAACAACAACAACAACAACAATAACAACAACAACCACCTCCACGTCGCGATCAGGCAGGGCGAGTGTAGTGTGTTCCTCTTAAGCCAGGACAAACGTCTGGTGCAGCTGCTACTACTGTTGATGCTTCTGTAGCTCCTGCTGCTACTTCAGAGGTAGAGAACTATTACAAGGATGAGGTTTATCAAAATCAGAACTATGTGCAACCACCAGCACCAGCACCACCAGGTCGACCTCATGTACATAATCGCAATGGTAGGGATGCAGCACCACCTCAGGTACAAGATTATGACCATATTCCTAAACTAAAATTGAATATTCCACCATTCAAGGGTAGATACATTCTTGATGTATATCTTACTTGGGACCTAGAAATTGAACAACGTTTCACATGCTTACAATATCCTGAGGATAGATGTGTTGTTGTTGTTGTTGTTTGTGAATTCACTAGTTTTGCTTCTGTTTGGTGGTATGCACATTGTAGATTATATCATGATAATATCCCTACTACTTGGTTTGCTTTGAAAACGGCTATGCATACTCGTTGGGTTCCACCATATTGTCAACGTGAATTACTTCAAAAACTGCAGCGTTTGAGACAAGGAAAAAAATTCAGTAGAGGAGTATTATCAGGAATTACAAACTGGCATGATTAGATGTGGTATTGTTGAGGATAATGAAGCTATGCTTGCATATTTTATGGGTGGACTAAATAGAGAGATTCAGACCATTTAAGAAAAGGACTATAACAATATCACTAGTTTATTCCATCCTGCTTGCAAACCTGAGCGTGAAGTGCAGGATTGACAGGCATTGGCACAAACTAATTGTTCTGCAAGTCGATCTTCATCATGGACACCACATACATCCTCTACTTCCACACATCCTACTGCAACACCACTAACTTTAGCCACCAATTCCAACCGAGATTCAAGAAAATAGGAATCACCACCACCTTCTGCTAGGAGCACACCATCTGGTCCCGCATAGAGCTCTTCTTCATGCATGGCATCAACAGGGCAAACACATGAGGTTATATGCCGTTGTTGCAAGGGTGGAGGTCACAATGCGAGAAAATGTCCATCTCTGAGTGTGATGATTGTTACAGAGGATGGTGGGTATGAGTTCTCTAGTGACTATGTTTAGGAGACTTTGGCTCTTATTGCAAGTGAAGAACACGGCAAAGGGATTCTGAACACGAGACACAATACATGGCTGCTGAAGATGTTGACAGGTATGAGAGTTCAGTTGCTCAATGTGTTTTGAGTGTGCAGGTAACACAAGCTGAGCAAAATGAAAGGCATAATTTGTTCCATACAAAGGGATTTTTGAAGGAACGTTCTGTCCGCGTCATCATTGATGGAGTGAGTTGCAACAACTTGGCTAGCATTGATATGGTGGAGAAGTTGTCTCTCACCACAAGCCCCCATCTGCATCCTTACTCATCCAATGGTTCAACAATAGCGGCAAGGTTAAGGTAACACGTATTGTTCGTGTGCATTTTAGTATCGCTACATATGCTGATTACGTTGATTGTGATGTGGTACCCATGCAAGCATGTTCCTTATTACTTGGTAGACCATGGCAATTCGATAAAAATTGTGTACACCATGGTGGAACACAATTAGTATACTCTAGTTCATAAGGATAACCATATTACTTTACTTCCTATGTCTCTTGATTCCAATTTGAAAGATGATATTACTAGAGCTAGTAAAGCAAAACATGAGCAAAATAAGAGTGAAAATCAGAGTGTGGCAAAATAATTTGAGCAACAATTGAAGCCTAATAATAAACCATCATCTAGTGTTGCTTCTGAAATTAAATTGTAAACTGGATGTTTACTTGCCACCAAATCTGATATTGATGATCTAGGTTTCAACATATCTGATAGTTATGCTTTCGTGTGCAAAGAGGCATTTTTTTTTATTCGAGGACGTGCCTCCCTATTTTCCTCCTAGTTTCACTAACATTTTGTAGGAGTTCGCTGAGATCTTTCCACAAGACGTGCCACCGGGATTACTGCCTATTCGAGGGATTGAGCATCAGATTGACTTTATTCCCGGTGCTTCGCTGTCAAACCGTGAACCATACCGTACCAATCTAGAGGAGATGAAGGAGATTATACGTTAAGTACAGGAGCTGCTCGACAAAGGTTATATACGTGAATCTCTTAGTCCTTGTGTTGTTCTTATTATACTAGTGCCAAAAAAGGATGGTACATCGTGTATGTGTGTTGATTGTAGAGGCATTAATAATATTACTACTCGTTGCCAAACTGTGCGCATCATATTGACTTAATTTTGATGCTAAACCATGTGCATAATTGATCTTGAAAATGCATGAGTTAATTGAGGAGAACATTGAGTGTATGAATGCTAAATATAAACTTGTTGGAGATAAGGGTAGAAAACATGTTGTGTTTGCACCTGGATATCTTGTTTGGTTACATTTACGTAAGGATAGATTTCCTGATTTGTGCAAATCAAAGCTAATGCCACATGTTGATGGTCCTTTTAAGGTGTTAGAGAAAATAAATGATAATGCATATAAACTTGAGATGCCTACAGATTTTGGAGTTAGTCCCACTTTTAACATTGCAGATTTGAAGCCTTATTTGGGTGAGGAAGATGGGCTACCATCGAGGACGACTTCATTTCAAGAAGGGGAGGATGACGTGGACATCAATACCATTGTTACACCCATAGCCCCCGCTACTATACATACTGGACCAATTACTAGAGCTCGCGCATGCCAATTAAATTACCAGGTACTTCTGTTTCTTGGTAATGATTCTAATGTTCATGATAATTTGATGCTTCCTAAATTGGATACATTTGTCTTGCTTACAAATGAAGGGTCTAGCTTGGACAAAAAGATGAACATTGGAGCAAGATCAAGCCTGGAGATGATGGCATGCGCAAGCGTAACAAGAATGGAGTTACAAGTGATGATTTTAGGACTTTGAAGCCACCATAATGAGTGCATAAAGCCTTGGACGAAATATACAAGATGTCACTTCATAAATTTGTCCAGAAGCTATTATAGGTGTTGTGTCACCTTATTATTGGGCCAGGTCCATGTAATTTCGAAATACTTGAGTATAGGATATTTTTAGAGTCCGTATATGTGGGGAAACAAGAGTTATGGTTGGTTTCGGACCCCTCCTCCAAGGGCCACGAAATCCCCCCCTCTTCCTCCATATATACAGCCCTTAGGGCACAGTTTAGACTTCGGAATTTGTTTAGTTAAAAGTTTGCCATTGCAACTTCGTGTACTTCCTTTGTGTCTAACGACCAGACCAAGACCGCTTTCGGATCCCCACCTTTATCAATACATCATATATATTCATAATATTTAGATTGCACTATCATATTCTTGCTTATTCTTCGGTTGCATGGAGGAATAGATCTTCGTGGTTAGGCTAATCATGCTTCCAGCATCGCCAGTAACCTCAGGAGATTGGTTTAGCGATTGCTAAGGTGCAACTTCGTGCACGTTTGCAGTTGGATCGTCAAAGTCAACTCCACCAAATCAATTGTTATCATCTCATCAAAAGATCAGGAACCTCGCCTCCATTAGGAAATTGTTCAATGCTTGCTATGTTAGAGGTGTTTGTCATGGGTGTGCATGGCATATTCAGATTCCTCATAGTTTTCTCATCATTTTTCATATATAAATTATTTTCATCCAACTTGCGGATTAATTGATATGATATTTCAAAGTTTAAATGATTTTCTAGAATTTCTGGATTTATTATTATTTCAAAATTAATAGGGAAATGCTAAGTACACCTAGAAGCGTACCCAACAAAGTGCAGCGGGAGGCTGACAGTACGGCCAATCGACTAGTGAGTCAGAAGTTGACCGTTGACTGGTCAATGGGTGAATAGTAAGCTGGGCCCACAAGTCATGGACTGAGTTTTAATTAGAGTTAATTTAAATAGTTTAATTAGTGTGTGGGTCTCACAGTCAGTGACACATGTTTATTAAATGAAGGGTTAATTGAGGTGGGGTCCAATATCTATGGCTAATTAAGAGTGGGGATATGATGACCCACAAGTATAGGGGATCAATCATAGTCCTTTCGATAAGTAAGAGTGTCGAACCCAACGAGGATCTGAAGGAAATGAAAAGTGTTTTTCAGCAAGGTATTTTCTGCAAGCATTGAAATAAGCGGCAATAGGTAGTTTGATAACAAGATAATTTGTAACCGTAAAATAATGGTAACGGTAAATAAAGTGCAGCAAGGTTTTCCCAATCCTTTTGTGGCAAAGGACATTCCAAAATGGTCTCTTATAATAAGAAAAGTGTTCTTGAGGACACACGGGAATTTCATCTAGTCACTTTCATCATGTTGGTTTGAATTGCATTCGTTACTTTGATAATTTGATATATGGGTGGACCGGTGCTTAGGTGTTGTTCGTACTTGAACAAACCTCCCACTTATGATTAACCCCCTCGCAAGCATCCGCAACTACGAGAAAAGTATTAAGATAAAATCTAACCATAGCATTAAACATTTGGATCCAAATCAATCTCTTATGAAGTAGCACATAAACTAGGGTTTAAGCTTCTGTCACTCTAGCAACCCATCATCTAATAACTACTCCATAGTGCATTCCCTTAGGCCCAAAGATGGTGAAGTTCCATGTAGTCGATGTTCACATGACACCACTAAGGGAATCACAACATACATATCATCAAAATATCGAACACATATAAAGTTCACATGATTACTTGCAACATGACTTATCCCGTGACCTCAAGAACAAAAGTAACTACTCGCAAATGATAATCATGCTCAAGATCAGAGGGGTATTAAATAGCATAATGGATCTAAACATATAATCTTCCACCAAATAAACCATATATTAATCAACTACAAGATGTAACCAACACTACTAGTCACCCACAAGTATCAATATGAGGTTTCAATACAAAGATTGAACACAAGGGATGAACTAGGATTTGAGAGAAGATGGTGATATTTAAGATGTTGATGGATATTGGCCTCCCAAAGATGAGAAGGTTATTGGTGATGACGATGGCTTCGATTTCCCCCTCCGGGAGAGAATTTCCCCTGGCGAAATTGCTCTGCCGGAGGGCAAAAGTGCTCCTGCCCAAGTTCCACCTCGATACGGCGGCGCTCCGTCCCGAAAGTCCTCACCTTTATTTTTTCTAGGTCAAAATGACCTATGTACTAGAACATGGACACCGGAGGTGGGCCGGGCTGGTGTCGTGGGAAACCACGGCCATCTATGGGACCAAGGGTCCCTTGCTGGTTCGGCAGGGGGCGTCACAATGCACAAAGAGCAGAGGGGCGTGGGGCAGCATGGCAGAGATCACACGCATAATTTTACCCAGGTTCGGGCTGCCGTGAGGCGAAAACCCTACTCCTGCTTTGGTGGATTGATGGTGGAAAGATGGTGGTGGTCGTAGCACGTTTGCCCGGCAGGTTGCCTCAGGGCCGAACGGCTATGAGTGTATGAAATAGGAGGGGGTGGATTTGCTAATCCAGTGTCCAACCCTTTCTAAGGTTGCCATGGGAATCCTTTTATAGGTTAAGGGGTCACCATAGTGGCAAATCAGTCATTATGCACAGATAAGATAGCAAATAGTGCTATGATACCTAACTCTGCAGGCTAACAGAGTGCATTAAATGCACCACTTAACGTCACATCGTCACTTGCCCGGCAAGCCTTGCCGGGCTATCTTGCCAGCCTCGCGCCTATTCGCTTGACACGTCGTAGGACGAGTGTCATCTGTAGGTATATTTTGTAGAAAGAGGCCGCCATGTGGCAAATGGCTACCACTCTATCACTTTGCAGCTTGACACCGCACTGACAGACAATGTGTGTCGTGGTGAAGCGGGTTAGTGAGGTGGTTGCGTCTCCATGAGCCCGGTAGGCCTTTCTGGGGCGTCTTGGAGGTCTTCTTCCGGGGGTAACCCCGGCCTTGTCGAGCTTGTCTGCCCGGCAAGGGAGGCTTTTCTCTCGGTGGTTTCTTGCTTCTCTGGCTTGGTCTTGGTCCTCTTGATCTGCATGTTGGCCTTCTGGGAACCTTGATTTCTTGTACTTGGCCCGTCCTTGTTGTTGTAACCTTGCTCCCGTGCCCGGGCAGAGTCAGGGCAACGGACCCAGTGTTTGTTGCACTAACAGCTGGCCCCAACCCACCAGGGCACGCGTGGGGGGCCTGGTGTGCCCTCGTGTATTGTGGTAACCAGGTGGGCCCCCTCCGATAGTTATTTGCTCCAGTATTTTTCATAGATTCCAAAATAATTCTCCATAAATTTTTAGCTCATTTCGAGTTGTGCAGAATAGGTAACTCTGACATAGCTTTTTCAGGTCCAGAATTCCAGCTGCCGGCATTCTCCCTTTTTGTGTAAACCCTGCATATTATGAGAGAAAAGGCATTCGAAATACTCCATAAAGCATTATTATGCATAAAATATTATAAATAACAGTAGGAAAACATGATGCAAAATGGACGTATCAACTCCCCAAGAGAAAACCGAAATCAAAAAACATGTCCACATGCTTAGAGAGAGAGAGGTGTCGATAAAAAAATACGGACATAGTAGCATCATGCATATTATTATAATAGCAACAAACTTTATCATAAAACTTTATCACATAACTTTATCATATAGCTTCTCATGAACAAGTAACAATTCATCACAACATCAAAGTAAGAAGCATAAACTTTATTGAAAACCAACAAACTATGTTCCCAGTCAACTTTGCAATTACAATTCATCATCTTTTCAGGAAGGGTCTCGTATCGGAGCCTTTTGGCAATTCCACATACTCAACCATCATTTAATCTTCTATGATTGCTAACCCTGATCACTCCATACACATGAGCAAAACTTTCAACCGGACACAAAGAAAGATGGGGGCTTATAGTTTCGCCTCCCAACTCATTCACCTCAGCGGTGATGTCAACAATAATAACTCATGCTTAATCATATCCAACTATATATATGTGCCTAAATCTTTCCCCACCACATGATGCTTGTCAAAGATAAAATAAAAAGGAATATAAGAGAATACTTTGACTCTTGCATAAAAAGTAAATACATAAAGTAAAAGATAGGCCCTTCGCAGAGGGAAGCAGAGGTTGCCATGCACTTTTTTGGTTGTATGCTCAATCTCTTAGTGCAAAAGAAAGTCATATTACCCCTTATGATAGCAACCTTTATTATGTAGTCTGTCGCTTTTATTACTTTGCCATCACAAGTTCGTACAAGGCTCAATTTTCTCTTACACTAAATGGTCAAACACATTTAGAAGCAATTTTTATTGCCTTATTGCACCGATGACAACTAACTTGAAGGATCTTTCTTAATCCATAGGTAGGTATGGTGGACTCCCAAAACAAGATTTTGGGTTTAAGGGTTTTGGGATGCACAAGTACTACCTCTACTTAGTGCGGAATTTTTGGCTAGCAAAGATACTGGGCAAGCACCACATGTTGAAGGATCTATGACAATATAACTTCTATGTGAATATGAACAAACATAAATCATTACGTTGTCTACCTTGTCCAACGTCAACAATTTTTGCATATAATATTTTAATGGGAGCTTACAATCATAAAAGATGTCCAAGATAGTGCATTTGTATGTGAATATTCTCTTCCTTTATTAATTCTTTCATGAATTGCATCAGTGACCAATGATATGTTTGTCAACTTTCAAAAAAATTTAGCCCTTATACTTTTCCTTATAAGATTAGCATATGGTCTTTTTCATTATTTCCTTTAATTTTGATTGAAACATAAAAGTAAAGAGGCAAAACTCAAATAAATATTTATTATATAACTTTCACTCGATTACATAGAAAGAAAGATCATGAAACTAACACTCAAAAATAGATCATGCTGACTTTTATTCAACTAATTCATAAGATAACTAAAGATCGAACTAAGATAGATAAAGGCAAATAAAGTGGTGGTGATACAATACCGGGGCATCTCCCCCAAGCTTGGCACAAGCCAAGGGGAGTGCACATACCCGTTACTAAAGTCTCCTTTGGTGGGGACGATGATGATGGTGGTGATGATGAAGCAACAAGTTTGTCCAGCTTGCGTCGGAGGCTAAAATTATTTTCCCTCGGATCCTCATTCTCCAGCTCAATCCTTAATATCTTCTTGCATAATGTTGCCCTGCTTTCATGCAGGAAACGAGGAGGGATAGATTGGTTTTTAGTTTTGTTTGCTCTATTGGAGAGGTTTGGCTTCTTGAGATCTACGTGGAGGTCTCTTGGTTGAGGTAGTGGGGCATCATCCTCATCTGAGGATGCATCCTCAATCTCCTCTGGATCAGTTTCCTCCTCCTCATCCGTGAACCACACATAGGGAAAGGTATCCTTGAAGATATTCGGAGCTAGAGGCTGGTAAAACTAAGAGACAGGGCTCTCTCCCTCTGAATCTTCAGACGACATATTTTTAGATCTGTCAGAAAAACAACAAGGAACAAGAACAAAGGATTTCTTTGCGATACGGTGGTCAATACATTTGGGGAGTATATAAAGATTTTTTATCTTGGGAAACAAGCAAACGGAAGGAAAACAAAGTTGGGGAGGTTCTTGAGGTGGGCACAACCCACTTGGGCACGCCAAGCAAGGCAGGCGCACCCAAGTGTATCATGCCCTCCTCAGTGATGAGGACATCAATACCAACCCCTGCTACTATACATACTGGACCAAATACTAGAGCTCGCGCATGCCAATTGAATTACCAACTACTTTCATTTCTTGGTAAAGATTCTAATATTCATGAGAACATGATGTTGCCTAAATTGGATACATTTGTTTTGCTTACAAATGAAGGGCCTAGGTTGGACAAGAAAGATGAACCTTGGAGCAAGTTCAAGCATGGAGATGATGGCATGCGCAAGGGGAACAAGAATGAATTTTGAGTGATGATTTAAGAACTTTGAAGCCACCATAATGAGTGCATGAAGGCTTGGACGAAATATACAAGATGCCACTTCCTAAATTTCGTCCAGAAGCTATTATAGGTGTTGTGTCGCCTTATTATTGGGCCAGGCCCATGTAATTTCGAAATTCTTGAGTATAGGCTGTTTTTAGAGTCTGTATGTGTGGGGAAACAAGTGATAGGGTTGGTTTAGGACCCCTCCTCCAAGGGCCACGAAATTCCCCCTATTCCTCCATATATACAGCCCTTAGGGAACCATTTAGACTTTGGTTTTTGTTTAGATTAAAACTTCGCCATACCTGCAACTTCGCGTACTTTGTTTGTGTTCAACGACCAGACCAAGACATCACAGAACCCCACCTTGATCAATAAAGCTTTCATCTTATTTTTGCAATATCCAGATTGCAATCTTAGTTTCTTGCTTGTTCTTCGTTTGCTTGCAGGAAATAGACATTTTTGGTCAACTTGATCGTGCTCCAACGTGGTCAATAACCTCTCGAAGTTGGTTTAGTGATTGCTAAGGGGTGACGTCCTCGCACGTTTGTAGTCGGATCGTCAAAGTCTACTCCTCCAAAACGATAATCACCATCTCATCGAAAGACGGGACATGTTTGCCTCTATCACTCGGTTGCCTTCCAGGTTGTTTATATTTTTCTAATTTTTATAATATTCCAAAATTGACAGAAAATATTTTTGCAGATTTTTCGGAGTCCGTTTACTTACCATATCACGTAGCTCGTCTTTTTCAGGATTCTGGAGTGTTCCGGAAGGTTTCTTTTGTGTGTTCCTTCGGTGTCATGGTTTGGATAACATTGGTTTCAACATTAATAGGTGTACCTAAGATATAGTGTTTAATTCTTAGCCCATTCACCACCTTCGGTTACTACCTTCGGCATTATTGATCTTAATGGCTACAGAATGATAAACCTCTTCGATAATATATGGTCCTTCCCATTTGGAAATAAATTTTTCTGCAAAAAATCTAAAACGAGAGTTGTACAAAAGAACATGTTCACCAACTTTAAACTCTCACTTTTGGATTCTTTTGGCATGCCATCTTTTAACTTTTTCTTTGAATAGCGTAGCATTTTCATACGCTTGGGTTCTCCATTCATCAAGTGAGCTAATATCAAATAACCTTTTTTCACCGGCTAGTTTGAAATCATAATTTTTTAATTGCCCAATATGCTTTATGTTCTAACTCAAGAGGCAAATGGCATGCTTTTCCATAAACCATTTTATAAGGAGACATACCCATAGGATTTTTATAAGCTATTCTGTAGGCCCAAAGTGCATCGTCCAATTTCTTAGACCAATTCTTTCGGGGCTATTAATAGTTTTTTGTAAAATTAATTTTATTTCTCTATTGCTAAGTTCAACTTGACCACTAGATTGAGGATGATAGGGTGAAGCAATTCTATGGTTAACATCATACTTAGCAACCATTTTACGGAAAGCACCATGAATAAAGTGTAAACCATCATCAGTCATTAAGTATCTAGGTACTCCAAACCTTGGGAAAATAACTTCTGTAAACATTTTAATAGAGGTGTTGTGATCGTCACTACTAGTTGGAATAGCTTCTACCCACTTAGTAACATAATCAACAACATCCAAAATATGTCTATACCCATTAGAGGAAGAAAAGGTCCCATGTAATTAAAACCCAAAACATCAAATGGTTCAACAACAAGTGACTAATTCATGGGAATTTCCTTACGCTTACCAATATTACCTATCCTTTGGCATTCATCACAAGATAAAACAAACTTACAGTCATCGTTGAAGAGAGTAGGCCAATAAAAACCAGATTGTAATACCTTATGAGTAGTTCTATCTCCCGCATGATGTCCTCCATAAGCTTCGGAGTGACATTTCCGTAGGATTTGTTCATGTTCATGCTCAGGTACACAATGTCTAATAATACCATCTACTCCTTTATAAAGATGTGGGTCATCCCAAAAGTAATGTCTTAAATCATAGAAGATTTTTTTCTTTTGTTGGTATGTGAAACTAGGTGGTATAAATTTAGCAACAATATAATTCATGGTCGGCATACCAAGGAGTGTTAGGAGAAACATTTATTGCAGCTAGTTGTTCATCAGGAAAGCAACCATCAATAGGTAGCGGGTCAGCAAGAATATTTTTTAACCTAGAAAAGTTATGAGCTACGAGGTTCTCAGCTCCTTTCCCATCAGTAATATGTCAATCAAATTCTTGTAGCAAGAGAACCCACCTAATGAGTCTATGTTTAGCATCTTTCTTTTCCATAAGATATTTTATAGCAGCATGATCAGTGTGAACAATTACTTTGGAATCAACAATGTAAGATCTAAATTTATCACAAGCAAACACGACTGCTAAAAATTCTTTTTTAGTTATAGCATAATTTCTTTGGGAACTGTCTAGAGTTTTGCTAGCATAATGAATAACATTTAATTTCTTATCAACTCTTTGTCCTAGAACAACACCAACAACATAATCACTAGCATCACACATAATTTTAAAAGGCAAGTTCCAATCAGGTGGTTGAACAATAGAGGTAGTCGTTAAGGCTTTCTTAAGTGTTTCAAGGGCTTCTACACAAGCATCATAAAAAACAAATGGAACATCCTTTTGTAAAGGATTTGTAAGAGGCCTAGAAATTTTAGAGAAGTCTTCAATAAACCTCCTATAGAAACCAACATGACCAAGGAAACTACGAATACCTTTAATATCTTTTGGACATTGCATTTTCTCAATTGCATCAACTTTAGATTTATCCACTTCAATACCTCATTCAGAAATTTTGTGCCCCAAGACAATTCCTTCACTAACCATAAAGTGGCACTTCTTCAATTCAAGACAAGATTAGTTTGTTGACATCTCTACAAAACTTGATCAAGGTTGCTTAAGCTATCATCAAAAGAAGTTCCATAAACGTAAAATCGTCCATGAAAACCTCAACATTCTTTTCACAAAAATGAGAGAATATAGCAGTCATACATCTTCGAAAGGTAGCATGTGCATTACATAAACCAAAAGGTGTACGTCTATAAGCAAAAGTTCCAAAATGGCAAGTAAAAGTGGGTTTCTCTTGATCAGGTTGCGAAATAGGTATTTGAGAAAAACCAGAATATCCATCAAGAAAACAAAAGTGTGGTGTTCTTAGATAATATTTCTAGCATTTGATCAATAAAAGACAGAGGGCAATGATCTTTTCTAGTAGCTTTATTTAATTTTCTAAAATGAATTACCATTCTTGTAACACCCACGATGCGGCTATATCTCCCACGTGTCGGAGCACGACTTAGAGGCATAACCGCATAGTAGGCATGTCGCAAGAGGGGTAATCTTTACACATCCCATGTACTGAATAAGAAAAGGGATAAAGAGCTGGCTTAGAATCGCCACTTCACAAAATACATAAATATAGCATTACATCATCTAGAATACAATCATGGTCCGACTATGGAACCAAAATAAAGAAAGACCACCCCTATCGCTAGATCCCCGATCGCCACAACTGGGCTCCACTACTGATCAACAGGAAACGAAACAACACAACGAATAAGATCTTCATCGAGCTCCCACCTGAGCTGGGTTGCATCACCTGCACTGGTATCATCGGCACCTGCAACTGTTTGGAAGTAACTGTGAGTCACGAGGACTCAGCAATCTCACACCCTCGCGATCAAGACTATTTAAGCTTATGGGTAGGAAAGGGTAGTAAGGTGGAGCTGCAGCAAGCACTAGCATATATGGTGGCTAACTTAGGCAAATGAGAGCGAGAAGAGAAGCAAAGCTCGGTCGAGAAGCTATAAAGATCAAGAAGTGATCCTGAAACTACTTACGTTCAAGCATAACACGAGACCGTGTTCTCTTCGCAGACTCCGCCGAAAAGAGACCATCACGGCTACACACATGGTTGATTCATTTTAATTAAGTTTAGTGTCAAGTTTTCTACAACCGGGCATTAACAAATTCCCATCTGCACATAACCGCGGGCTCGGCTTTCGAAAGTTCAAACCCTGCAGGGGTGTCCCAACTTAGCCCATCACAAGCTCTCACGGTCAACGAAGGATATTCCTTCTCCCAGGAAGACCCGATCAGACTCGGAATCCCGGTTACAAGAATTTCGACAATGGTAAAACAAGACCAGTAAAGCCACCCAGATGTGCTGACAAATCCCGATAGGAGCTGCACATATCTCGTTCTCAGGGCACACCAGATTGTCCAAACTTCCGGTAGGCCAACCAAGAGTTGCCCCTGGTGGCCACCGGCGGCTGACATGTTGGACCAACACTCAGATGATCACTGGCGCAGGGGTTTAAAATTAAGATGACCCTCGGGCTCCGAAAACCCGAGGGAAAATGCTTAGGTGGCAAATGGTAAAACCAAGGTTTGGCCTTGCTAGAGGAGTTTTATTCAAAGCGAATTGTCAAGGGGTTCCCATAACACCCAACCGCGTAAGGAATGCAAAATCAAGGAACATAACACCGACATGACGGAAACTAGGGTGACAAGAGTGGAACAAAACACCAGGCATAAGGCCGAGCCTTCCACCCTTTACCAAGTATATAGGTGCATTAAAGTAAACAAGATATAATAATGATATCCCAGCAATATCCATGTCCCAACATGGAACAAACTTCAGCTTCACCTGCAACTAGCAACGCTATAAGAGGGGTTGAGAAAAAGAGGTAACATAGCCAAACAACTGTTTGCTAGGAAAGGTGGGTTAGAGGCTTGACATGGCAATATGGGAGGCATGATATAGCAAGTGGTGGGTAGTGCAGCAGAGCAATAGAGCGAACAACTAACAAGCAAAGATAGAAGTGATTTCGAAGGTATGGTCATCTTGCCTGAGATCCCGCAAGGAAGAAGAACGAGTCTAAGAAGAAGACAAACGGACGTAGTCGAATGGATCCTCACAAACGATGTTATCGGAACTAACCCAAAGAAGCAACACCAGAAAGAACCAAACAACATAGTAAGCAACCATCACATAAGCATGCCATGATGCACAACCAAGTATGATGCATGTCTGGTTTAAATATGCATGGCATGGCAAAGTGAAACAAGCAAAACTATTAAGTGGAGCTCCATATACAACGAGTTGCACATTGAAGAAACACCACATTTAATTATTTAGTTCTCTCCCGTTTAGGTACTCAACAAAATTAAATGTTGGTTAACATGGCAAGAGGTGGAGCATAAGTAAACTAAACATTTAGGCAAGTTTAAATGATGGCGGAAATAACAAACAACAACTCTGGTAAATCCCCATATGCATTTAGCAACTTGCTGCAACAACAATTTTAAACATTTAAATGTTATTATCATGATGCGAATGACATGTGCAAGTTTTATGTAGTATTAATGAAAATGTTGACACGATAAGATATGAGGCATTTGTCATCATGGCGGAAATGAAAGGGGTGCCACGGCAATGATAACGGAAATGGTGCCACGGCAACATTCCGGTTCCGGTAGCTCAGGGAGATACCGGTGCAAAAGGAAAAGTGATGGGAGCGTCTCATGCGATGAACGGTGGGGTGCTCCCGGTTACCAGGTTCCCACGGTTCGATGGCAGTGTCAACGAGGAAATAACTAACGTTCACGGGCGGATACAACATCCAAACATGCATCTCATACAACACGTCACATGCATACAGACCACGACATCGTTCCGGCGGATATACCTTTCAACGATGCATTCGGGGCGGAACGCGTTCATCGAAGGAAGTAGTGGTACACGGGTCATAGATGTTTGGGGTCACGACGAGGAACTTGACATCCACGGGGTCTTTGAGGGTCGACGGTAGTTGTTCTGTGCATCGGGAGTCAAGGTACTTGTCGTTCTTAGTGATTCCGAAGACGGCGGTAGTGGTACACACGTTGTCAGGGAACTTGACAGTCCGGTCTTGGCGACTGTAGTTGTGCACAGATCATAGACATTCTCGGGTCATGGGTAGAGTTACTTGGTGCATCATCATGGTACTTGGCAAAATTCTCCGAGAAGATACTTGACAGCCCGGGTAATGTTCTTCGCGTATCGTTCTTGCCGATCCAAAACCAAGCGAGACAAAAGGGCCCCGGGTGGGCAGCAGCAAGGTAGGGCGGTGCGCAGCAGCAGCAGAAGATGCCAGAAAAACCAACACAGGTCTGGGCATGGCCCGAAGCAGAAGAGGTTGCGATGGTTATGCTCATAGTAGGGGCATCTCGGCGCCGGCAGCTCGATGCAAAGCAGGCGAAGCAGGGTCACTGCTGTCGAGCAGCTACTGACAGCCAAGCAGCGGCATGGAGGCGGGGAAGCAGGAGCAAGGCGGTGAGGGTGACAGGGCAAGGGGAGATGGCACAGTGGTAGAGGAGCTCGGGCGCGAGGCGGGCGTGGGCGCGCGTGGCGGGGCTCAGGGTCGACCTCCTGGTGCTCGACGAAGACGGCGCGGAGGAAGAGGAGTCCGGCAAGGGAACTGATGGAGGAGCTCGTTGAGGCGCGTCCTCCAGGGATGCAGTGGGTGAAGCCGACGCTCGGGTAGGCGCGAACGCAGAGAAGAGAAGGCGGGACGCGGACGAGGAGACGCGGGAGGCAGGGCTCTTGGACTAGAGCGGCGGCGGAGGTTGGAGTGCTGGCGCGATGAGGTTCGTCGGGTCTCTAGATCGAGGAGGAGGGACGCTGAGGCGGCGCTGGAGGGGGATCGAGCAGATGGTTCCTGGTGGCGGGGCCTAGTCGAGAGGGAGAGATGGGGGTCGAGGAGGTGGGGAACGGGAGATGGGGAGCAGCGCACGCTCTCCTGGCGGCGGGTGGAGACGAGGGAGAGGGAGAGATGGACCGGGCAGGAGGCGGCTAGGGTTAGTGGGGTCAAGGTGGGCCAGCGCGGGAGGCCCAGTTGGGAGGAGGTCCAACAGGCCGGCCGGTGGGGAGGGATTGGCCTAGAGAGGCCTGCTGTCTAAGCTCTCTCTTGGTCACTCTTATTCCTTTAACAGAAAAACATAGAGAGAAGAGAAAGAAGAGGGGTGTTAGGGAAAGAATTAGCGCACGAGGGTAATATTTCTGGACTCACAAAAATGTGAGGAAGTTAAATAAAATGTCAAGGGGATTTTTGGAGAAAATAGATTCTGACATGTTGAATATAATTCGACATGTTTGAATTTTGAAACCCATTCGAAAAGACTCAAAATGGGCTGAGATTTTAGAGGAGCCTCGATAAAAGAGATGAGAAAAATATTGGCAAGGTTTGAAGGTCAAACTCGAAGAGGAATAGACATGGAAAATACTTTGCACGTGTGTTATGGTTGATTCCATAAGGATGGAATATTTATTATAGCTCCCTAATAATATTGGGAGGATATATGTTATAAAGAGAAAATGACCATGTGCATTTCCCTCGATTTATATGGATCGAAGATCCATACAATTTATTTATAAAAGTTATAAGATTAATGATATGCTGGCATGATGACATGATGCGATGCAAGAGATGAAACGATGAAATGCAACACGCAAGCAAATGACATGGCAACATTGGCGAATAACTAGAAGACACCTGGCGCAACGGTCTCGGGGCGTCACAACACTCCACCACTACAAGAGGATCTCGACTCGAGATCCTAGGGATGGCACCAGAGAAAATGGAAGAGGAAGAGGTAAAACTAAGTTGCTTCCTTGACCAATGAGTGAAACCAAAGAACCTTGTGAGGCTGAACAAATTGAAAGAAAGAATACAACAAAGACGAACAAAGTTGAAAACACTCTGTTAGAAAGGAGGAACAAGGAACATTACTAGAACCTTGTAGGTTGAAAGCCATAAGAAAAGTATCACAAAGGACAAGTACATGCAAGCACCCCGGATGAAATGAGATGTATAAGGAACGATAAAGATCAATTACGATAACACTCCAGTTGGAAATGGAAGGTAAAGAATAAGAGCTTGGCAAAATGAAAGCACTTGGATGAGACTCGGGTTAGAAAAGGAATGGTAGCCACAACACTCCGGTTAAAACAAGAAAGATAAGGAATAAGAATGATATAATTTGGACAGCACTCCGACTGTAAATGGAAGGAATTGAACATGACCTTGACAAGATGAGAGGATACTTGATGAAATCAGCAACACACTGCCTCCGGAACTGTTGAAAGAATGGCACAAGAGGTAAGAAAGATTTTAGACAGCACTCCGGTTGAGAAGGGATGCAAAAACTTGACAAAATGGGAAGAACTTGAAGATAGGGCATGACAGCCTGGTTGAATGGATAAGCAAAAGAAAGAATATGATCTTGAAAAAACAAGATGATGGGTCGAAGGGAGCAACATCACAATGCCTCCGAAACAAAGGAATAGAAGTTGGACCATTGGAAAGAAAAGAATTGAGAAGGGAATGATAGCTTCTACCACAATTGAATTTGAAGGCATCCTTAGGAATAAGGTTATAACGGAGTTGTTGGAAAACCAACAACGAAAAGAGTAAACTTGATGTGGGCTTATGGAAAACATCTCAAGACTGAGGTGAAATTCTGGCACTAACGGAAACGATAGATTGGATTGATATGAACAAGGATACGAGGAACTTATTTCACCGGGAGGGTAAATGAAGAACTTGGGTCATTTATAAGCACCATAAATAGCAACAATCCTTAGGGGAAGCTTTAGGTGAAATATAACCCAAGATAACTCCAACGAAGAGATTGATGGATTTAAAATACCGCATTCTTGATAACTTGTGAATAGTGAAACACGAAGGGAAATTATCAAGAATGACATAACACCACCTCAAAAGATAAGGTAGAAAGAATTGCACTTTGGAATGCAAGATGAAGAATACTTGAACTCCTCGAAACAAAACACGTGTCGAGCACCATGTTTATTTGAGAGTATAGCTTGGTGGAACTTAACTTCGAGAGAAAACTTGAAGAACAAAAGAAGGATGAAAAGATTCCTTGACGAACCACGATCTAGAGACTCCATGAAGAACTACGGTAACAAAAGAATGATAGAAAGAAAGAGAAGTTGAAAACACAAGGTGAAACCTTGCAATGATTTATATGAATCTTCGTGATGAGATAATTGAGAGAGCTTGGAACTCCGGTAACAAAAGAAAGATGAAACAATTGAAACCGATAATTGACTCATCGTGAACAAACTCCAGAAGAATGAATCCATCATTAGGATGAAGCAAGAATAAGAATTATGTTACGCATATCCTGCACCAATTAAATTGATGACAAGCAACGGATTTGGCATACTACTTATTCTCGTAGAAAGGATTAGGAGAGATATTGCGCAAACTTGGGAAGGTCTTCAGCGAACCACCGGTAGGATTGAAACAACGAATAAATTGATACAATCACAACGGAAGAGAATTCTTCAACGAACCACCGTAAGGATTGAAAATGAACGAAGATACTTGAGTGAATCAAGATGCAAGAGAATGAAGAGATCGCGAACTGATTAGAGAATACTTGAATGATGCACTGGTAAGATTTGGAGAATGATAGCTGAAAGCTAAGAATGAATAAACCTGGAATGATGGCCTTTAGAGAATCAAACTGAAAAGAATCTTGAATTGCTCCGGATAGGTAAAAATAATTCTCACAATCGAAAACAATTATGAGAGGATGGCATCAAGCTAGAACCATGAATCTCCGAGAGAACGGACCAAGATTTCAGAGAAACTCTTCTTCGGTCTTCAAGTGTTGAGAATGACAATGAGAAACATCACCATGAATTGTTGAGGTACTCCGAAATGAAAAAATTAGAAAGGTTGAACCAACGATGAATAGAATTTGAAAGATCTTAGAGAAAGGCATTTGACTGATGATAACTCATTCTTACGTCAAACTTTGAAAATAATTTGAGAGTAGCTCCGGGAAAATTAGAAGAGTCAGGTAAGATCCTGAGAAAAGACCTGTGGGTTAGGGCCCACTCAAGAGAAACATTGTTGATGATTTAAAAGATAGATTGCGCCAGTTGAATTAAATGGCTCAAAAGAGATAACAACCTCGAGATATCTTGAACGGATTGATAATGGAGACGCAAATCTTCTGAGATATCTTCAGCACTACGGAACAATGAATAGCAAGCGGGGAATGATTATGAGGTGCACCGGCATGGGAAAACATTTGAAGCGAGGAAAGAATAAGATCAACACCGAAAGCTTGATTTGAATCCACCAGAGAAGATAAAAGAAATGAAGAATGATGAACGTGAAGCTCCGTTAGTATCTTCCTGAGAATCACCGGATAAGAACATTGACGGAAAAGAATGGAGAGACTTCCCATCAGTAAAAGGATACTTGATTAAGAAATCTGAATCCATGAAGAAAAAGGGTGGGAGGGCGGGAAAAACAAAGGCAACTTGGGACGGATGAAAGAAATAACGTTGAAAAGAAGTGATAAATGATCTTACGGATGGGAAGAATGATGGGATCATCTCGAAGAGAAACGCACCGGTAGAAAATAGAATTGGGATGAAAATCTCGATAATAAGAAGGATTAATGTTCACATAGGGATATGAGAACACCGCTTAGGAAAGGTATGGAATCAACACTTGACATTGAAGCAACTCAAATACCACAACTTAAAGCAAAACAAAGGTTTTGGCTTGCAGAATAAGCCGGAAACAAACATATGATAGATCCCATATCGTATCATGTGTCTGTTGGAAAGAATACCTACGTGATACTTGAATTCCCACTTATACACTCCCGAAAACTTTCTAGTTATGCAATCAGGTGTTGGGGATACAGGGGAAGCATAATATCTCACCCAAACTTAAAATTCCTACATCCAGCTATATCCATCCTTCAACACATAACCAAGAAACCTTCGGAAATCATTTAACTCAACCTTCGAAAAGCATCCATTATACGAGTTATGGAAATACTCCCGAACTCCCGCCCCAATACTAGGTGGCGTCGAGGTTATCTCACCAACAACTGCATAAAAGAGATTTTCGATGTCGGCGATCTCAGGTATTCCAGAACTGCAACGATAAAATTGTGACGACAATACCTCGGAGCTCAACTCCCCGGGACATTGCCACAACCCCTAAATGTCAGGAGGCACCAAGAACAATGTTCTCGTCACAAAACCATCGAAACGATTCCAAGATACCCGCGTGATCCTAAAAAAATAATGAAATTTGAGGAGAGGAGAGTCAAAACTTCTACATCAGGAGGCCTCACCATAACGACGAAGGGACTGAGGAGTAAAAAGAATCCTACTCTCCGATATATATAATCCTATAAGACTCAAAAAAATTCTAGACTCAACAAAGTCAGCGATTCGATCAAGCAGGGGGCTCCTAAGTCGGGGAAGGCTCTGATTACCAACTTGTAACACCCACGATGCGGCTATATCTCCCATGTGTCGGAGCACGACATAGAGGCATAACCGCATAGTAGGCATGTCGCAAGAGGAGTAATCTTTACACATCCCATGTACTGAATAAGAAATGGATAATGAGCTGGCTTACAATCGCCACTTCACACAATACATAAATATAGCATTACATCATCCAGAATACAATCAAGGTCCGACTACGGAACCAAAATAAAGAAAGACCACCCCTATTGCTAGATCCCCGATTGCCCCAACTGGGCTCCACTACTGATCAACAGGAAACGAAACAACACAACGAACAAGATCTTCATCGAGCTCCCACCTAAGCTGGGTTGCGTCACCTGCACTGGTATCATCGGCACCTGCAACTGTTTGGAAGTAACTGTGAGTCACGAGGACTCAGCAATCTCACACCCTCGCGATCAAGACTATTTAAGCTTATGGGTAGGAAAGGGTAGTAAGGTGGAGCTGCAGCAAGCACTAGCTCGGTCGAGAAGCTATAAAGATCAAGAAGTTATCCTGAAACTACTTACGTTCAAGCATAACACGAGACCGTGTTCTCTTCCCGGACTTCGCCGAAAAGAGACCATCATGGCTACACACGCGGTTGATTCATTTTAATTAAGTTTAGTGTCAAGTTTTCTACAACCGAGCATTAACAAATTCCCATCTGCCCATAACCGCGGGCACAGCTTTCGAAAGTTCGAACCCTGCAGGGGTGTCCCAACTTAGCCCATCACAAGCTCTCACGGTCAACGAAGGATATTCCTTCTCCCAGGAAGACCTGATCAGACTTAGAATCCCGGTTACAATACATTTCAACAATGGTAAAACAAGACCAGCATAGCCGCTCGGATGTGCCGACAAATCCCGATAGGAGCTACACATATCTCGTTCTCAGGGCACACCCGATTATCCAAACTTCCGGTAGGCCAACCCAGAGTTGCCCCTGGTGGCCACCGGCGGCTGACAGGTTGGACCAACACTTAGAGGAGCACTGGCCCCAGGGGTTTAAAATAAAGATGATCGTCGGGCTCCAGAAACCCGAGGGAAAAATTATTAGGTGGAAAATGGTAAAACCAAGGTTGGGCCTGGCTGGAGGAGTTTTATTCAAAGTGAATTATCAAGGGATTCCCATAACACCCAACCGCGTAAGGAACGCAAAATCAAGGAACATAACACCGGTATGACGGAAACTAGGGCGACAAGAGAGGAACAAAACACCAGGCATAAGGCCGAGCCTTCCACCCTTTACCAAGTATATAGGTGCATTAAAGTAAACAAGATATAATAATGATATCCCAGCAATATCCATGTTCCAACATGGAACAAACTTCAGCTTCACCTGCAACTAGCAACACTATAAGAGGGGCTGAGCAAAAGCGGTAACATAGCCAAACAACGGTTTGCTAGGAAAGGTGGGTTAGAGGCTTGACATGGCAATATGGGAGGCATGATATAGCAAGTGGTGGGTAGCGCGGCAGAGCAATAGAGCGAACAACTAGCAAGCAAAGGTAGAAGTGATTTCGATGGTATGGTCATCTTGCCTGAGATCTCGCAAGGAAGAAGAATGAGTCCAAGAAGAAGACAAACGGACATAGTCGAACGGATCCTCACAAACGCGACGTTATCGGAACTAACCCGAAGAAGCAACACCGGAAAGAAGCAAACAACATAGTAAACAACCATCACATAAGCATGGCATGATGCACAACCAAGTATGATGCATGTCCGGTTTAAATATGCATGGCATGGCAAAGTGCAACAAGCAAAACTACAAATTAAGTGGAGCTCAATATACAACGAGTTGCACATTGAAGAAACACCACGTTTAATTATTTAGTTCTCTCCCGTTTAGGTACTCAACTAAATTAAATGTTGGTTAACATGGCAAGAGGTGGAGCATATGTAAACTAAACATTTAGGCAAGTTTAAATGAGGCCGGAAATAACAAGCAACAATTCTGGTAAATCCCCATACGCATTTAGCAACTTGGTGCAACAACAATTTTAAACATTTAAATGTTATTATCATGATGCGAATGACATGTGCAAGTTTTATGCAGTATTAATGAAAATGTTAACATGATAAGATATGAGGCACTTGTCATCGTGGAGGAAACGAAAGGGGTGCCACGGCAATGACAACGGAAATGGTGCCACGACAACATTCCGGTTCCGGTAGCTCAGGGAGATACCGGTGCATAAGGAAAAGTGACAGGAGCGTGTCCTGCGATGAACGGTGGGGTGCTCTCGGTTACCAGGTTCCCACGGTTCGACGGCGGTGTCAACAAGGAAACAACTAACGTTCACGGGCGGATACAACATCCAAACATGCATCTCATACAACACGTCACATGCATACGGACCACAGCATTGTTCCAGCAGATATACCTTTCAAGGGTGCATTCGGGGCGGAACGCGTTCGTCGAAGGAAGTAGAGGTACATGGGTCGTAGATGTTTGGGGTCACGGCGAGGAACTTGACATCCATGGGGTCTTCGAGGGTCGACGGTAGTTGTTCTATGCATCGGGCGTCAAGGTACTTATCGTTCTTAGCGATTCCGAAGACGGCGCTAGTGGTACACACGTTGTCGGGGAACTTCTCAGTCTGGTCTTGGCGACGGTAGTTGTGCACGGATCATAGACGTTCTCGGGTCATGGGTAGAGGTACTTGGCGCATCGTCATGGTACTTGGCAAAATTCTTCGAGAAGATGCTTGACTGTCCGGGTATGGTTCTTCGCGTATCGATCCTGCCGATCCAAAACCAAGCGAGACAAAAGGGCCCCGGGTGGGCAGCAGCAAGGTAGGGCGGTGCGCAGCAGCGACAGAAGATGCCAGAAAAACCATCACAGGTCTGGGCATGGCCCGAAGCAGAAGAGGTTGCGATGGTTATGCTCAGAGTAGGGGCATCTCGGCGCCGGCAGCTCGATGCAGAGCAGGCGAAGCAGGGTCGCTGCTGTCGAGTAGCTGCTGACAGCCAGGCAGCGGCATGGAGGCGGGGAAGCAGGAGCAAGGCGGTGAGGGTGATGGGGCAAAGCGAGATGGCGCGGCGGTAGAGGAGCTCGGGCGCGACGCGAGCGTGGGCACGCGTGGAGGGGCACGCTGTCGAGCTCCTGGTGCTCGATGAAGACGGCGTGGAGGAAGAGGACTCCGACAGGGGAACTGATGGAGGAGCGCTCTGAGGCGCGGCCTCCAGGGAAGCAGCGGGCGAAGCCGACGCTCGGGCAGGCGCGAACGCAGAGAAGAGGAGGTGGGACGCGGATGAGGAGACGCGGGAGGTAGGGCTCTTGGACTAGAGGGGCGGAGGAGGTTGGAGCGCTGGCGCGATGAGGTTCGTCGAGTCTCTAGATCGAGGAGGAGGGACGCTGAGGCGGCGCTGGAGGGAGATCGAGAGGAAGGAGGGGAGTCAAGCAGATTGTTCCTGGTGGCAGGGCCTAGTCGAGAGGGAGAGATGGGGGTCGAGGAGGTGGGGAATGGGAGATGGGGAGCAGCGCACGCTCTCCTAGCGGCGGGGTGGGGACGACGGAGAGGGATAGATGGATCGGGCAGGAGGCGGCTAGGGTTAGTGGGGTCAAGGTGGGCCAGCGTAGGAGGCCCAGTTGGGAGGAGGTCCAATAGGCCGGCCGGTGGGGAGGGATTGGCCTAGAGAGGCCTGCTGTCTAAGCTCTATCTTCCTCACTCTTACTCCTTTAACAGAAAAACATAGAGAGAAGAAAAAGAAGAAGGGGTTAGGGAAATAATTAGTGCATGAGGGTACTGGACTCACAAAAATGTGAGGAATTTAAATAAAATGGCAAGGGGATTTTTGGAGAAAATAGATTCACACATGTTGAATATAATTCGACATGTTTGAATTTTGAAGCCCATTTGGAAAGACTCAAAATGGCTGAGATTTTATAGGAGCCTCGATAAAAGAGATGAGAAAAATATTGGCAAGGTTTGAAGGTCAAACTCAAAGAGGAATAGACATGGAAAACTCTTTGCGCGTGTGTTATGGTTGATTCCATAAGGATGGAATATTTATTATAGCTCCCTAATAATATTGGGAGGATATATGTTATAAAGAGAAAATCACCATGTGCATTTCCCTCGATTTAAATGGATCGAAGATCCATAAAATTTATTTATAAAAGTTATAAGATTAATGATATGATGGCATGATGACATGATGCGATGCAAGAGATGACATGATGCAATGCAACACGCAAGCAAATGACATGGCAACATCGGCGAATAACTGGAAGACACTTGGCGCAACGGTCTCAGGGCATCACAATTCTATAGCCAGTAACAATTCTTTGTGGAATGAGTTTATTTTTATCATTAGGAACAACAATAATACCTCCCTTCTTAGGCACACAATGAACAGGACTTACCCATCTACTATCAGCAATGGGATAGATTATACCTGCTTCCAGAAGCTTTAGTATTTCAATTCTTACCACTTCTTTCATCTTAGGATTCAATCATTGTTGGTGATCAACAACGGGTTTAGCATCAGGTTCCATATTAATCTTGTGCTGACATAGAGTGGGACTAATGGCCTTAAGATCATCAAGAGTATATCCAATAGCATCTCGGTTCAATAATCTTTCTTCTTCATGTTCTGAAAGGTTAGCACTAATAATAACATGATATATCTTTCTCTCATCAAGATAAGCATATTTAAAAGTGTCTAGAAATTGTTTTAATTCAAACACAGAATCACCTTTAGGTAGTGGAGGACCTCCTAGATTTTCAATGGGCAAATTGTGTTTAAGCAGAGGTTGTTGTTCAAAGAAAATTTTATCTATTTCATTTCTTTCATGCATGTGCATATCATTTTCATGGTCTAGCCAATATTCTTCTAGTGGATCTGTAGGAGGCACAACAATAGAAGCAAGACCAATAATTTCATCCTTACTAGGTAATTATTTCTTATGAGGTTGTCTACTAAACTTAGAAAAATTAAACTCATGAAACTCATCAACAAAGCTAACACCAACAGTTTGTTTCTCACAATCTATTTTAGCATTAATGGTGTTCAAGAAAGGTCTACCAAAAATAATGGGACAAAAGTCATCTTGTGGGGAACCAAGAACTAGAAAATCCATAGGATATTTTATTTTCCCACAGAAGACTTCAAGATAGCAAGTTTAATTGTAACATCTATGTCTTCTATTTTAGCGGGTGCTATGTCATTCACAATTTCTTTGTATACGGTAAAAGGAATAGCACTCGCACTAGCACCTAGGTCACATAAACCATGATAACATTGATCTCCTATTTTAACTGAGACAACAGGCATGCCAACAACAGGTCTATGCTTACATTTTTCATCGGGTTTAGAAATTCTAGCAACTTCATCACAGAAGTAAATAACATGCCCATCAATATTTTCTACCAGCAGATCTTTAACCATAGAAACACTAGGTTCTACCTTAATTTGCTCGGAAGGTTTACGTGCTTTAATATTACTTTTGTGAACCACTATTGATACATTAGCATGTTCCGTTATCCTAACAGGGAAAGGTGGTTCTTCAATAAAAAGCAGTAGGCATAACCGGATCAACGTTGTAAATGATAGTTTCATCTTTCGTTTTAACCGGTTATATAATTTTTTCTTTAATAGGGGGATGATATTTAAACCACTTCTCCTTAGGGAGAACAACATGAGTAGCAAATTATTCACGAAAGGAGGCTACTATCTCAAAGTCAAGTCCATATTTAGTGCCAAACTTGTGAAAACATCGGTATTCATAAAAGATTTAACACAATCAAACTCAAGCTTTATACCTGGCTCTTTACCTTCGTCGAGTTCCCAATGTTCAGATATGCATTTAATTCTTTCTAAAAGATTCCACCTGAATTCAATAGTCTTCTTCCTAAAAGAACCAGTACAAGAAGTATCGAGCATGGATTGATCATCATGAGAAAGCCGAGCATAAAAATTCTGAATAATGATTTCTCTCGAGAGCTCATGATTGGGGCATGAATATAACATTGGCTTAAGCCTCCCCCAAGCTAGAGCGATACTTTATCCTTCACGAGGCCAAAAATTATATATATAATTCCGATCACGCGGAATTAGATGCATAGGATAAAATTTCTGGTGAAATTCCAACTTCAATCGATTCCAGTTCCAAGATCCAATATCATCGCATATACTATGCCATGCCAATGCTATCACATGATTACTTGCAACATGACTTCTCCTATGACCTTAAGAACAAAAGTAACTACTCACAAATGATAATCATGCTCAAGATTAGAGGGTTATTAAATAGCATAATGGATCCTTCCGTCAAATAAACCATATAGTAATCAACTACAAGATGTAATCAACACTACTAGTCACCCACGGGTACCAATCTGAGGTTCCGGTACAAAGATTGAACACAAGAGATGAACTAGGGTTCAAGAGGAGATGGTGCTGTTGAAGATGTTATGGAGATTGGCCTCCCAAAGATGAGAGGGTTGTTGGATATGACAATGGCTTCAATTTTCCCCTCCGGGAGGGAAGTTCCCCAGGCGGAATCGCTCCACTAGAGGGCAAAAGTGCTCCTTCCCAAGTTCTGCATCGATACGGCGACGCTCCATCCTGAAAGTCCTCACCTTATTTTTTTCTAGGTCAAAATGACCTATATACTAGAAGATGGGCACCGAAAGTGGGTCGAGCTGGCCACAACCCACCAGGGTGCGGTTGGGGGCGCCTGGTGCGCCCTGGTGTATCGTGGCCACCAGGTGCCCCCCGGTAGTTATTTGCTCCAGTATTTTTCATATATTCCAAAATAATTCTCCGTAAATATTTAACTCATTTGGAGTTGTGCAGAATAGGTAACTCAGGCATAGCTTTTTCTAGTCCAGAATTCCAGCTGCCGGCATTCTCCCTCTTTGTGTAAACCTTGCATATTATGAGAGAAAAGGCATTAGAAATACTCCATAAAGCATTATTATGCTTAAAATCCTTATAAATAATAGTAGGAAAACATAATGAAAAATGGATCCAGCTGGTTACAGCTAACAGGAGGTTAGCACTAATTAAGCAGGGGCTGCCCCACTGGTCAGGAGCGCAGGCCAGCCACCAGGAGGGGTTGCATGCGTGGCAGCACACGGTACCGGCGGCCACAGCGGGCGCGCACGGCGCAAGAGGGAGCAGCAGGGCGCAGTGGGGCAAGCAGTAGCGCGGGCGGTCGTGGCTTGCACAGACAAGGCAGGACGCGGCTGTAGGTGGGAGCACGGCGATAGGAAGCAGCAAGAGCACAAGGGGGCAGCGACATCAGCGGACGATAGCAGCAAGCAGTAGCGCTAGCAGTGGCATCACGCACACGCTATGGTGCAGGGACGCGACTAGGCCGAAGGTGAGCGCGGACAGGAGCGGACAGGGAGCCGAGCCATCACAGCCCTAGCTTATTTGAGTGTAATTAAATGCATTAGATACATTCATGCATGATATTTAATTATCTGAAATGTGAATTGAGGGGATTTCCAAAGCCTTGGACAAATTTAAATAAAAGATGGGCGAAACTCCTAAAATCTCATTCAGCGATTCCAAAATATTCTTATTAAATGTTTGATATTTTTGGCAAGAGTTATGGATCAAACCAAAAATACAGAACATTTTAAGGATTTGTTTTGGGCATGAATTTAAATCACTATTGTATTTGAATTGGGGTTATAAATTGCTATAAAATTATTATATCTCCAATAATTCTTAAACATTTTGTGAGATTTTGGTTTAATTCATTTAGCTCCCACAATATTTTTTAGAAGCAAGAAAAATAATTTGGTTAGCAAACCAAATTCAAATAAATGCAGGAAATAGAAAGCAGAAAGAACAAAAATAGAAATGGCAGCGAGAGAGTGAAGCAAACCTGGCGGCCCAGTACTATGCTTGGCCCCGCCCACCAGGGACAACCTAGTCTTCAAGCTGTGCCTACTGGCAGAGGCAAGGCCGAGCATGCCGCCCGCGTGCACCGGCACTCAGCTCCCTGACTAGCCCTCCCTAGATAGCATGACACTAGGGATCGCCTTCTCCTTGGCATCTGGATCCCTTTGACCCCCTTGCTCACTCTCCCTCTCGCTCCCCAGGTCTCCCCCTCATGGCTGAAGCTGACATAGCCGTGCCACCGAGACCACCACAGCCTCCACCATCCCCTTGTCGTCTCTTCGCGTCTAGCCACACCAACGACATCGATCTCCTCCTCACCATCGGTGCCTGAAGATCGTTGACATCGATTGGGCCGCTCCAGACCTTCCCTGGGTAGGCTTAGCTTCTCATCTAGAACGATGTGAGCTCTGCTCCGTTTCCCCCTCACCTCCTTGCCCCATGCGCCCTCTAGGTATAGCTCCCCTCCAGCTGAAGCTCACTGACCGCCATGGCCGATGCCCTGCCTGCTGCCAAGCTCGTCCCACATTGCGTCGCTGCCATCATGCTCCCTGTGACCTACCGAAGCCGCCCAGCTGCACCTTTTGTTTGCCAGCACCCCAGCGGCCACGCGTCGTGCATGACTGTAGTATCGTCGCCGCCACACTCGTCGTCGATGATGCCACGGCCCCATCCAAAGCACCGCAGCAACATCTTTCCAACGCACTGAGCCACGCGAGCCCTCATTGCCAGAGCTGGCCGAACGGGGAACTCCCACGCCCTCTGTTTAGCACTAGCGGTTAACCTCTGGCTATGTTGATGTGGTACGTACTTAGTTAGTACTAATCACCATTTAGTTAACCATTACGTCACTGACAGTGGGCCCAGTCTGCTAATAATGTTAGTTAGGTTTTAATTAAACACTGTTAATTTAACTATGCCACTGACTGTAGGCCCAACATGCAAAGTTTGACTTTGTGAACCTATTGACCTACTGGTGTCACCGTTGACCTTGCTGACACATTAAAGCTTTTCTGGAATGTTCCATAAATCAGGAAAATCTAGAAAATAGATAAAACTTTGAAAAATCAAAGAAAATAAACTGCAACTCCATTGAAAATAAATTATATATGAAAAATATCAAAAAAAATATGAAGACTATGTTTATGGCATTTTCAAGCATATTTGAGCAAGTTAACTAGGACAATTCATGCTTATGGAATGTATGGTAATTAGTTTTGGAGTTGGAATTTGCTATATGTTTGAATTCCACTTCAATTAATCTGTCTAGCCATTGCATTAGGTGAATTAAGTACCTTAACATATCATGATCATGCATCATGTTTGTTGCATTGCATTGATTGTGTTCCTTCTTATTTGTCGGTGTTTGTCCCCTCTCGGTAGCAGAAGGTTCCGATGTTGTGAGCGTTGACACCGATGAAGAATAGTACTATCTTTAGAAGTGCCAGGCAAGAAACATCCTTTGAGCATTCCGATACAATCCCACTCTTTCGCTCTTGCTCTCTTTTTCCGCATTAGGACAACAACGATTCAACTGTTACATGTTGTGATAGTTGAACTCATTCCTCTGCATGACCTGTCTTTGCCATAGTAATTAGTAAAACCCACTAGCATGAGTAGGAGTTGTTTGAGCCATGATGTGCATACTCATTCATGCTTGCTTGTTATGCCTGCTATGCTTAGAGTTGTGTCAGGTCTGATTCATCTGGGATGGATTGGAATGGTGATGAACATGTCCTACTGTTGAGATCTAAGTGTGTGAACATGATTTGGTAAAGGTAGCGATGAGAGGCCATTTACGAGTACATGGTGGGTTATCTCATTGAAACCATCCTTAGGAACTGACTTCCATGTTTGTGATCCAAGATAGTTACTACCACACATTGGGTTCCGGTAACTCGACCCCTCTCGACTTATTGATCGCCTTGATCTCTGTCCAAGAGTTGCAACTAGTTTCTGGTGTCTACAGGATGTGTTGGGGGCGTACATAGCGCTGACCGAAGGGGTAGGCTTTTTTACGGTGGGCACCATGGCACGGTGTACAAGCGCGGTACCATCTGTCGAGGTGGACTTGGGAACCCTGCACACATCTTTTGAGGCCGTGATAGAAACCTCGGCCAGACTTCCATTGCGGATACAACCTCAACTAGGCGATAAACCTGGACTGAAGTCTTGTGTGGTTAGTCAGGTCGTGGCCGACACCCTCACCATGCTTCCACTTGAAGGTTGTTGGGATACATGACGTGTATATGGTGGTAAGTGGTGAGAGCGTGTGTGAAGAAGTACGTCCCTGCAGGGTAATATGATCTATTCGGATAGCCGCGTTCGGATATGGACTACTTGGAAAGCTTATATTGTTCATAGGCAAGTTGAAATGGATACTCTAAAATGGGCAAGATAAGTGTGAGTGCTATGGATAGCCTTCTCGTAGAAAGACGGGAGCAGAGCCATAGTGGTGTATTGGTATGGTGAATATGTGGACTCGTGTGTGCTTTCCCACCTCAAAGAAAATACTGGTAGTCGTAGTACAAGATAGCCACTGAGCCAAAGCTAGCTTGCTGCAGTTAAACCCATAGTTTAGAAAACCGGAATGGACCGGCGGTCGAACCGAAAAAAACTCGAACCGGCAGCCTCAACGGTTTTTTAAGCTAATAAGACTGTTCTGTAATCAGATTGAAGAAAACCGGTCAAACCCGCCGGTTTTCTAGAAAAAACGATGAAAAAACTGGGTCATTGAACTAAGAAAAAATAGGAATTTTTTTAATTGAAATTGGGAAAGTGGGATTCGATCCAAGGTCGTGTGAGCAGCATGCGGGGCCTGCCCATGGCCCAATAACCAACTTGGTTGTGGTACTTTGTTGTCTACTACATGGATAGAATTTTATTTGACCATTGTTTCATAGTGTACTAATCAACATATAGTATTTTATTTCTTAAAAACTGATAATTGAACCGGTGAACCACTGGTCCTACCAGTAAAAACCTGAACTGACAACCTTTCCGGTTCGGTTTTTTAAACTATTGTTAAACCCCACAACCCCTTTGTTGATACCTGATGCATATGTAGTTAGTTCTTATGTAAGTCTAGCTGAGTACATTTGTACACATGTGTGCTTAGTTAATGTTTTTGCAGACGAGACTTCAGTATCACTAGTAGTTCCACGTGGGCTTTGACGATTAGCTTGGGAATCCCAGATAGAGGTTTGGTTCCTTTGGAGGATCTTGTATATAGATAGTATTTCTTTTCAATTGTCTGTACTCATACAGGTTTATGTTTCTATTTCTTGTATGACTTTGTATGTTGGGTAATGAAACCCATGTTTGTAATATCATGTTATGTATGGCTCTTCCGGGCCTCTTAAATAAATACTTTGAGGCGTAGAGTTATGTTGTGATGCCATATTGTACCAACACATACTTGCATGTTCTGCGTACGTATGATGTGCATTGCTATGTGTTGGGTCACGACACAAGCTCCCAGCCATGGCAGATGATGTGTGAGGCGGCGGCGGTACGAGGTGGGAAACGCAGGGGATATGGAGAGGAGCTCACCGCGGGGCTAGAGGAGCAGACGGTGAGGTCGGGGTGTAGCGACGGCTGTGGATCGAGCGATGGCAGTGGTGGATGTAGTCGACGGAGATGACATTGCGATGGCTCGGAGGGGATCTAGCTCAAATCCTTGCTTGTAGTCGATGCAAAAGAGGACAACTGTGCTCCTGGACATGGTGCGGCGACGAGGGACGGTCGGTGGCCACGGGATCAAGGCATGTAATTTTCATCCTCTGATTCTCCGTCTGCTGCGTATTCCTTAGGGCTGACTTGCCCATCCTCCCGCTCGAGGCCTGGTTGGAGGGGATTGTATTCATCTTCGGCGCTATCCGCAGCATTATTGTCTCTTGTGCCGGTATCGCCGTTTTTGCTACGGCGGGGCTTAGAGCGGCACCGTTGACGCTGGTGCTTAGATTGCTTCTTGGGGGGATTATCCTCTGTTGCCCTATTGCCATCGCTTTCTTTGGGGGTATCCACCATGTATATATCATATGATGAGGTGGCAGTCCAGCGCCCTGTGGGCGGTGGTTCCTGCTCTTCTACATCGTTGTCCATACCGTCGATGTCTTCAGAGCCGAAATCAAGCATGTCCGTTAAGTCGTCAACAGTGGCTATTAAGTGGGTGGTGGGTGGGGAATGAGTTTCTTCGTCGTCCGCTTCCCACTCAAGCCGGACATAGTTCGGCCAAGGGTCTCCTGACAAGGAGAGAGATTTCAATGAGTTTACCAAGTCACCCAAGGGCGAGTGCTGAAAGATATCCGCGGAGGTGAACTCCAGGATCGGTGCCCAATCAGATTCAATAGGCACGGACGCAGGCGGTTAAGAGCCTGTGGCCGGGGATGAATCCAAGGGTCCAGCAACACAGGTCTCATAGGGGGTGAAGTCAGTATTCGGCTCTATCGCCGCTGAGTGTGCGGCCTCCGTGGCGGGGTCTATCCACACGTCCTCGGACGGCACGACCTGCTCCGGATCGAAGGCCGGAGTAGCCACAGGTGTGATCTCCCGAACACCATCCGATGGCAGAGCTAAGTCAAGTTTGTCGAGACTGTGCGGCACACCTGACATGGGCTCGAATCCGTCGAAGATCAAGTCACCGCGGATGTCGGCAGTGTAGTTTAAGCTTCCAAACCTGACCTGATTGCCAGGGGCGTAGCTCTCGATCTGCTCCAGATGGCCAAGCGAGTTGGCCCGTAGTACGAAGCCGCCGAATACGAAGATCTGTCTGAGGAGAAAAACCTCACCCTGGATCGTATCATTGTCGATGATCGAAGAAGCCATCAAGCCTTATGGTGACGACACAGTGGAATCTCAACGAAAGCACCAATGTCGGTGTCAAAACCGGCGGATCTCGGGTAGGGGTCCCGAACTGTGCGTCTAAGGCAGATGGTAACAGGAGGCAGGGGACACAATGTTTACCCAGGTTCGGGCCCTCTCGATGGAGGTAATACCCTACGTCCTGCTTGATTGACTTGATGATATGAGTATTACAAGAGTTGGTCTACTACAAGATCGTAGAGGCTAAACCCTAGAAGCTAGCCTATGATTCTGATTGTCCTTGTCCTACGGACTAAACCCTCCGGTTTATATAGACACCGGAGGGGGCTAGGGTTACACAGAGTCGGTTACAAAGGAGGAGATCTACATATCCAAATTGCCAAGCTTGCCTTCCACGCAAAGGAGAGTCCCACCCGGACACGGGACGAAGTCTTCAATCTTGTATCTTCATAGTCCAATAGTCCGGCCAAATTATATAGTCCGGCTATCCGAGGACCCCCCCTAATCCAGGACCCCCTCACCTGCCTGCTGCCGAGCTCGTCACGCATTGCACTACTGCCGTCGTGCTCCCTGTGACCTACCGATGCCGCCTAGCTACGCCTTTTGGTCGCCAACACCCCAGCGGCCACGCGTCGTGCATGACCGTAGCACCGCCGCCGCCACGCTCGAGTCGCCACAGACCACCCCAGCACTTGCCACGGCCCCATCTGAAGCATCGCGGCAGCATCTTTCCAACACACCGAGCCGTGCGAGCTCCCATTGCCAGAGCTGGCCGAACGGGCAACTCCCATGCCCTCTGTTTAGCGCTGGCGGTTAACCTCTGGTTGTGTTGATGTGGTACGTACTTAGTTAGTACTAGTCACCATTTAGTTAACCATTAGGTCACTGAAAGTGGGCCCAGCCTGCTAATAATCTTAGTTAGGTTTTAATTAAACACTATTAATTTAACTGTGCCACTGACTGGTAGGCCCCACATGCCAGGTTTGACATTGTCAACCTATTGACCTACTGACGTCACCGTTGACCTTGCTGATGCATTAAAGCTCTTCTGGAATGTTCAATAAATCAGGAGAATCTACAAAATAGTTAAAACTTTGAAAAATCATAGAAAATAAACTATAACTCCATTGAAAATAAACTATATATGAAAATTGATCAGAAAATATCAAGAATCTGTTTATGGCATTTTCAAGCATATTTGAGCAAGTTAACTGGCACAATTCATGCTTATGGAATGTATGGTAATTAGTTTTGGAGTTGGAATTTGCTATATGTTTGAATTCCATTTCAATTAATAGGTCTAGCCATTGCATTAGGTGAATTAAGTACCTTAACATATCATGATCATACATCATGTTTGTTGTGTTGCATTGATTGTGTTCCTTCTTATTTGTCGGTGTTTGTCCCCACTCGGTAGCAGAAGGTTCCGATGTTGTGATTGTTGACACCGATGAAGAATAGTACTATCTTCATAAGTGTCAGGCAGGAAAACCCCCTTTGAGCATTCCGATACAATCCCACTCTCTCGCTCTTGCTCTCTTTTTCTGCATTAGGACAACAACGACTTAACTATTACATTTGCGGTAGTTGAACCCATTCCTCCGCATGACCTGGCTTTGCCACAGATATTAGTAAAACCCACTGGCATGAGTAGGAGTTGTTTGAGCCATGATGTGCATACTCATTCATGCTTGCTTGTTATGCCTTCTATGCTTAGAGTTGTGTCAGGTCTGATTCATCTGGGATGGATTGGAATGGCGATGAACATGTCCTACTGTTGAGATGTAAGTGTGTGAACATGATTTGGAAAAGGTAGCGATGAGAGGCCATTTAGGAGTACATGGTGGGTTGTCTCATGGAAACCGTCCTTAGGAACTGACTTCCATGTTTGTGATCCAAGACAGTTACTACCACACATTGGGTTCCGGTAACTCGACCCCTCTCGACTTATTAATCGCCTTGATCTCTGTCTAGGAGGTGCATCTAGCTAGTTTTTGGTGTCTACAGGATGTGTTGGGGTGTACTTAGCGCTGACTGAAGGGGTAGGCTTTGTTATGATAGGCACAGTGGCACGGTGTACAAGCGCGGTACCATCCGTCGAGGTGGACTTGGGAACCCCGCACACATCATTTGAGGCCGTGATAGAAATCTCGTCCGGACTTTCCTTGCGGATACAACCTCAAATAGGCGATAAACCTAGACTAAAGTCTTGTGTGGTTAGTTAGGTCATGGCTGTAGGATCAAAAGTATGTCTTGAGGGGGGTGATTAGACTACTTGACCAAATAAAAATCTATCTTTTTCCCAATTTTAAGTCTTGGCCGATTTTAGCAACTTAGAACAAGTCAAGTAATCAACCTACACATGCAAGTCTAAAGAGTATAGCAGCGGAATGTAAAACATTGCACATGAAGGTAAAGGGAGAAGTTTGGAGGGAGCAAACACAATGTAGACACGGAGATTTTTGGCGTGGTTCTGATACGTGGTGCTATCGTACATCCACGTCGATGGAGACTTCAACCCACGAAGGGTAACGACTACACGAGTCCACGGAGGGCTCCACCCATGAAGGGTCCATGAAGAAGCAACCTTGTCTATCCCACCATGGCCATCTCGAAGGACTTGCCTCGCTTCGGTAGATCTTCACGAAGTAGGCGATCTCCTTGCCCGTACAAACTCCTTGGTTCAACTTGTAACGCCCCGGATGTAACTTACCATATTTGTACTCCAACTCTTGCCATTTTCGGCTCTAAGTTATGATATTCCCTCGTGGTTGTGTTTTTTCTTCGTTTTGCTATTTGTCCATGTCATGCATTTCATATCATGTCATCATGTGCATCGCATTTGCATACGTGTTCATCTCATGCATCCGAGCATTTTCCCCATTGTCCGTTTTGCAATCCGACACTCCTACGTCCTCCGGCGTCCCCTTTTGCCTCTTTTCGTGTGTGGGTGTTAAACTTTCTCGGAATGGATTGTGATTTGCCAAGCGGCCTTGGTACACCACCAGTAGACCGCCTATCAAGTTTCGTGCCATTTGGAGTCCGTTTGATACTCCAACGGTTAACCGGGGAATCGTAAAGGCCTCGTGTGTGTTGCAGCCCAACACCCCACCAAAGTGGCCCAATAACCCATCCAAACCCCATCCATCCTCTCGGTCGTTCGAGCATGATCGCGTGGCTGAAAACCGCACTCCATTTGGACTCTCCTAGCTCCCTCTAGCTATAAAAACACCTCTCTCCGAATTCGCAGTCCAAAACCCTAAATTTCCCCTCCGCGCAGCCGCACACGTCCGGGCGACGCCGGACAAATCGTGCCGCCGCCCCGAGCCACTCAGCCCGAGGCGCCCCGCGGCTCCCTGCACGAGCGCCGCCGCCCCTGCGTCCGTCGACCGCCGCCCTGCCTCGCCGCCATCTCGCCGCCGACCGCCTCGCCGGTCGCCGCCGGCACCTTCGACCGTCGCCGCCGCCGCGGGAGCCGCCCCCCTCTCCGCCCTTGTTCGCCCAACGCCGGAACCGCGCCGCCGCGCTCTCCTCCGTACACCGGCCACCGTCCCCTCCATCTCCGGCGAGCCCTCCGGTGATCCTCGATCCGTGCACCGGCGAACCCTAGATCTATTCTGGAGAGTTCCTTTTTCCACTAAGTCTTTGTCATCTGCTATAATTTATAGCTCTATTTTACATGTCATAACTCTGTCATCGTAGCTCCGTTTCTTGAGCATAATATATAAAATTGTTCGTCTGGATGTGCTCTTTATTTTGTTCCATTGTGACCTGCTTGTTTGAGTCCATATTGATGCCTAAATGGTTGATGCAAGAGTGTTATAAAATGTTAGTTCCTGTTACTTAGCAGATCTTGAGCATTTGTCATTTTTTCCATGATTATTGTGTGCTGCATATGGGCATGAGCTATACATGTGTTTTGGGCTATGCCATGCCATTTTACAGGGGTGTATGCCATGTATTTTTGTGATCAATGTGGTGACTATCACATGCATGCAAAGTAGCTCTCGTAATATTGCTGATTTCAAGGACTTAGATTTTCACCAAGTCATTGTTCTGCTGTTATTTTTATGTCATGTGTTCATGTTGCTACAGAGAGATCCATGCTTCTTTTGAGTATGTTCAATAAGGATGATTTTGACATATGGTTATGCTCTATCCATCCATGTCCCTGTTTGCATTTATGGAGTTCCATAGCATGACTCAATCTTGCTCTACTTTTGCTATAAAATGTTCCTGGCAGATTGTTTACGTGTTAATCAATTTTGCCAAGGTTGTTGTAGTTGATCCATGCATGCTATGAGATTGTTCTTGCCATGGTTAGCTTCATGATCATGTATTCTTGCTGGTAGTATGTTTAGCTTGTCATGCAATGCCTTGTGTTGAGTGAATCGAGCTCGCAAAGAGGCCTTCATAATTCTGTTTTTACCATGTCCAGTTTTCTGCTAAGTCCGAATCTGTTAACGAAACTTGCTATGTTTACATGGGTGCCATCATATCTTCTGATCCTTTTTGGCTTATGGTCAGTAAGGGACTTTTGTTACATGCTTTGAGTGGATTCATTCCATGGCTTGTTTTGCTATGTTATACCCCTGTAGCATGTTGATATCTTGCTCTAAACATTGCTTCTTGATGTTAATTCCTGACATGTTATTTTCACCAAGTCTGTGATGCTGATATCTTTTGCATTTTTGCCATGCTTGTTTAAACCTGCTCTTGTGTGATTAGCTGTACCTCAGTGTTCATCTTTTGTCAAGCATCTTGAGTAGATCACTTCCATGTGCTTTGTTGCTATGTTGGAGTGCAGTAGCTTAGTTTCTTGTTGCATTCTAGATGGCATCGTGCTCTTAATCGCAGAATTGTGTCATTCTTGTTTTGCTTGCCATTTGCAAACCATGCATTCGATTCCGGTGATCTTTATATAGATTTCGACCGAAATGAACTCATCTTTCCAGCAGCACAATTGGTTTGCCAAGTTGAGACCTGGTTCAATCTTTTCCTTCCGGAGCACGCATATGCATTGCATATCACATCCCGCATGTCATGTCATGTTTTGCATCATGTTGCTTGTGCATTGCACCGTGGTTGATTGTGGTTTCCTTTGCTTGTGTTCTTACCTTGGGTAGAGCTGGGAGACGAGTTCGTGATCGAGGAACCCGTTGAGTACGCTTACGAGGATCAAGCTTATGTCAACTCGGAGAACTTTGCAGGCAAGATGACCATACCCTCAAAATCACTTCTATCCTTGCTTGCTAGTTGCTCGCTCTTTTGCTATGCCGCGATACCTACCACTTGCTATATCATGTCTCCCATATTGCCATGTCAAGCCTCTAACCCACCTTGTCCTAGAAAACCGTTGTTTGGCTATGTTACTGCTTTGCTCAGCCCCTCTTATAGCGTTGCTAGTTGAAGGTGAAGATTGAGTTTGTTCCTTGTTGGAACATGATTATTGTTGGGATATCATTATTATATCTCATTACTTTAATGCATCTATATACTTGGTAAAGGGTGGAAGGCTCAGCCTTATTCCTGGTGTTTTGTTCCACCCTTGCCACCCTAGTTTCCGTCATACCGGTGTTATGTTCCTTGATTTTGCGTTCCTTACGCGGTTGGGTTATAATGGGAACCCATTGACGGTTTGCCTTGAATAAAACTCCTCCAGTAAGGGACTTTTGTTATATGCTTTGATTAGATTCATGACATGCCTTGTTTTGCTATGTTATGTTCATGTAGCATGTTGATATCTTGCTCTAAACATTGCTTCCTGATGTTAATTCCTGACATGTTATTTTCACTAAGTCTGTGATGCTGATATCTTTTGCACTTTTGCCATGCTTGTCTGAACCTGCTCTTGTGTGATTTAGCCGTAGCTCAGTGTCCATATTTTGTCAAACATCTTGTGTAGATAACTTTCATGTGCTTTGTTGGTATGTTCGAGTGCAGTAGCTTAGTTTCTTGTTGCATTCTAGATGGCATCGTGTTGTTAATCGCAGAATTGTGCCATCCTTGTTTTGCTTGCCATTTGCAAACCGTGCATCCAATTCCGGTGATCTTTATATCGATTTCAACCGAAATCAACTCATCTTTCCAGTGGCACACTTAGTTTGCCAAGTTGAGGCATGGTTCAATGTTTTCCTTCCAGAGCACGCATATGCATTGCATATCACATCCCGCATGTCATGTCATGTTTTGCATCATGTTCCTTGCGCATTGCACCCTGGTTTATTGTGGTTTCCTTTGCTTGTGTTCTTGCCTTGGGTAGAGCTAGGAGACGAGTTCGTGATCGAGGAACCCGTTGAGTATGGTTACAAGGATCAAGCTTATGTCAACTCGGAGAACTTTGCAGGCAAGATGACCATACCCTCGAAATCACTTCTATCTTTGCTTGCTAGTTGCTCGCTCTTTTGCTCTGCCGTGATACCTACCACTTGCTATATCATGTCTCCCATATTGCCATGCCAAGCCTCTAACACACCTTGTCTAGAAAACCGTTGTTTGGCTATGTTACCGCTTTGCTCAGCCCCTCTTATAGTGTTGCTAGTTGCAGGTGAAGATGGAGTTTGTTCCTTGTTGGAACATGATTATTGTTGGGATATCATTATTATATATCGTTTACTTTAATGCATCTATATACTTGGTAAAGGGTGGAAGGCTCGGCCTTATGCCTGGTGTTTTTTTTCCACTCTTGCCGCCCTAGTTTCCGTCATACCAGTGTTATGTTCCTTGATTTTGCAGTCCTTACGCGATTGGGTTATAATGGGAACCCCTTGACAGTTCACCTTGAATAAAACTCCTCCACCTAAGCCTTTTCCCTTGGGTTACGCGGACTCAAGGGTCATCTTTATTTTAAACCCTCGGGCCAGTGCTCCTCTGAGTGTTGGTCCAAAACAGAGCCACTTGCAGCGCCACCTCGGGGAAACTTGAGGGTTGGTTTTAGTTGTATGTAGTGTTCATCCGGTGTGCCCTGAGAACGAGATATGTGCAGCTCCTATCGGGATTTGTCGGCACATCGGGCGGCTTTGCTAGTCTTGTTTTACCATTGTCGTAATGTCTTGTAACCGGGATTCCGAGTCTGATCGGGTCGTCTTGCGAGAAGGAATATCCTTCGTTGACCATGAGAGCTTGTGATGGGCTAAGTTGGGACATGCCTGCAGGGTTTTGAACTTTCAAAAGTCATGCCCGCGGTTATGGGCAGATGGGAATTTGTTAATATCCGGTTGTACAAAACCTGACACTTAACTTAATTAAAATGAATCAACAGCGTGTGTAGCCGTGATGGTCTCTTTTCGGCGGAGTCCGGGAAGAGAACACGGTCTCGTGTTATGCTTGAACGTAAGTAGTTTCAAGATCACTTCTTGATCTTTATAGCTTCTCGACTGTGCTTTGCTTCTCTTCTCGCTCTCATTTGCGTAAGTTAGCCACCATATATGCTAGTGCTTGCTGCAGCTCCACCTCACTATCTTTTCGTACCCATAAGCTTAAATAGTTTTGATCGCAAGGGTGTGAGATTGTCGAGTCCCCGTGAATCAAAGATTACTTCCAAAACCAGATGCAGGTGTCGATGATGCCAGTGCAGGGGACGCTACTGAACTCAAGTGGGAGTTCAACGAGGATTCAGGACGTTACTATGTTTCCTTTCCGGACGATCAGTAGTGGAGCCCAGTTGGGGCGATCGGTGACCTATGAATTTGGGGTTGTCTTTATTTTGGTTCCGTAGTCGGACCGTGATTGTATCTGGATGATGTAGTTCTATATTTATGTATTGTGTGAAGTGGCGATTGTAAGCCAACTCTTTATCTCTTTCTTATTCAGTACATGGGATGTGTAAAGATTACCCCTCTTGCGACATGCCTACTATGCGGTTATGCCTCAAACTCGTGCTCCGACACGTGGGAGATATAGCCGCATCGTGGGTGTTACAACTTGGTAATCGGAGCCTTCCCCAACTTAGGAGCCCCCTGCTTGATCGAATCGCTGCCGCTGTTGAGTCTAGAAAAATGGTTTTAGTCTTATAGGATTATATATATCGGAGAGTAGGATTCTTTTTACTCCTAAGTCCCTTCGTTGCTCTGGTGAGGCCTCCTGACATAGAGTTTTGACTCTTCTCTCCTCAAATTTCATGAAAAAAAATTAGGATCACGCGGGTATCTTGGAATCGTTTTGATGGTTTTGTGACAAGAACATTGTTCTTGGTGCCTCCTGACATTTAGGGGTTGTGGCAGTGTCCCGGGGAGTTGAGCTCTGAGGTGTTGTCATCACAATTTTATCGTTGCAGTTCTGGAATACATGAGTTCGCCGACATCAAAAATCTCCTTTATGCAGTTGTTGCTGAGATAACCTCGACGCCACCTAGTACTGGGGCGGGAGTTCGGGAGTATTGCCATAACTCGTATAACGGATGCTTTTCGAAGGTTGAGGTAAATGATTTCCGAAGGTTTATTGGTTATGTGTTGAAGGATGGATACAGCTGGATGTAGGATTTGCTAGTTTTTGGTGAGATATTATGCTTCCCCTGTATCCCCAACACCTGAATGCATAACCAGAAAGTTTCGGGAGTTTTATAGGTGGGAATTCTAGTAGCTCTATTATTTCTTCCAGCAGATAGTTGGTTTGTTATTGGGTAATCCTTACCAAATATTTGTTCATATCCATACCTTGTTGTTTTATTCATCTATCTTTATCTAAGTGGCTTCTCAACCTTATGGAAGTGTGATGATTTACTTTGGAATTCATTCATTCGTTCTTGTTTGGATGTTAAGGCTATATGTTGCAATTTCGATCCATTGATTCAGCTTGAATATATGTCTTTCAAGATGCTAACGGATGTAACATCTTCAGGATGGCTCCTCCAACGCATCAGAATCCGGAACCTCCGTAACCACCTCCATGTAACACCCTCGATGCGACTATATCTCCCACGTGTCGAGGCACGACTTAGAGGCATAATCGCATAGAAGGCATATGTCGCAAGTGAGGTAATCTTCACACAACCCATGTAATACATAAGGGAAGAGATACATAGTTGGCTTACAATGGCCACTTCACACAATTACATGAATAAAGATTACATCAATCAAATACACTCATGGTCCGACTACGGAACCAAAATAAAAGAAGAACCCCAAATGTGACACGATCCCCGATCGACCCCAACTGGGCTCCACTACTGATCAACTAGAACGACATGACACAAAGGACAAGATCTTCAACGAGCTCCTCCTGAGCTGGGTAGCGTCGTCTGCACGGACTCATCGGCACCTGCAAGCTGGTTTTGGAAGTATCTGTGAGCCACGGGGACTCAGCAATCTCGCACCCTCGCGATCAAGACTATTTAAGCTTATGGGTAAGGTATAGGTATGAGGTGGAGCTGCAGCAAGCGACTAGCATATATGGTGGCTAACATACGCAAATGAGAGCGAGAAGAGAAGGCAAAGCACGGTCGATAACATTATGATCAAGAAGTGATCCTGGACTACCTACGTCAAGCATAACCCCAACAACCGTGTTCACTTCCCGGACTCCGCCGGAAAGAGACCATCACGGTTACACACACGGTTGATTCATTTTAAGTAAGGTCAACTTTAGGTTTTCTACAACCAGACATTAACAAATTCCCATCTGCCCATAACCGTGGGCACGGCTTTCGAAAGTTCAAATCCCTGCAGGGGAGTCCCAACTTAGCCCATCACAAGCTCTCACGGTCAACGAAGGAATAGACCTCCACCCGAGACATTCCGATTAGACTCGGTATCCCGGTACAACAAGACATTTCGACAGGGTAAAACTAAACAAGCAACACCGCCCGAATGTGCTGACAAATCCCGATAGGAGCTGCACATATCTCTTTCTCAGGGCACACTCAGATGAGCAAGACGTCGGGTAAGCCAGCCCAGAGTTGCCCCTGGTAGCCTCGGACATCGCTCAGTTGGACCAACACTTAGAGAAGCACTGGCCCGGGGGGGTTAAAATAATGATGATCCTTGGGCGCGCGACCCCCAAGGGAAAAGAAAAGGCTAGGCGGCGAATGGTAAAACCAATGTTGGGCATTGCTGGAAAAGCTTTACTTAAGGCGAACTGTCAAGGGGTTCCCGTTATAGCCCAACCGCATAAGGAACGCGAAATCCGGGAACATAACACCGATATGACGGAAACTAGGGCGGCAAGAGTGGAACAAAACACCAGGCATAAGGCCGAGCCTTCCACCCTTTACCAAGTATATAGATGCATTAATTAAATAAGATATATCGTGATATCCCAGCAAGTAAACATGTTCCAACAAGGAAACAAACTTCAATCTTCACCTGCAACTAACAACGCTATAAGAGGGGCTGAGCAAAGAGGTAACATAGCCAACCAACGGTTTGCTAGGACATGGTGGGTTAGAGGTTTGACATGGCAATTTGGGAGGCTGACAAGCAAATGGTAGGCATCGTAGCATTGGCATAGCAAAAGAGCGAGCAAACTAGCATAGCAAAGATAGTAGTGATTTCGAGGGTATGATCATCTTGCATGAAATCCCGCAAGGAAGAAGAACGAGTCCATGATGAAGACAAACGGACGTAGACGAACGGGTCCTCACAAACTCGACGTTAACGGAACCAACCCGAAGAAGCAACACCGGAAAGAAAGCAAACAATATAGTAAAACAACCACCACATAATCATGGCATGATGCGCAATCAAGTATGATGCATGTCCGGTTTAATGAAGCATGGCATGGCAAAGTGCACAAGCAATCCTACAAATTAAGTGGAGCTCAATATGCATCGGGATGCATATTGACAAAACACCACATCAATTATTTAGTTCTCTCTCAATTATGTACCCCAACAATATTAAATGTTGATTAACATGGCAAGAGGTGAAGCACAACAAAACTACCTATCTAGGCAAGTTTAAATGAGGCCGGAAGCAACGAACAACAATTCCGAAAAGTCCTCATATGCATAATTTAAGGTTTGGTACTGTTCTGCCCTAAACATTATTTTAGATTTATTAAACATGCAAGATGAGTGCACCATGTTAAACTAGGCATTTTTCTACCCCATTTACATATAAAGTTTATTTAAATCGGAGCTACGGTTATAAAGTTATGAATTAAATCATTTTAGCATGGCATAGGGGCAAATTTAAACAAACGTCATTTTAAACATTCTAAACATGGATGAAAATTGGATATTATTTATCTACACAAAATTCTGAGCAAGTTTCATATATAAAACATTTTAATCCGATGCACGGTTAGTGAGTTATTAAATGCATGAACTAGGGGGACTAATCTGCAAAACTGCTGTCTCAGGATAAATAGGAAAAATCGTTAAATCGCAGATCTGGAAAAAAATTGGCTATGGGCCGAAACTGCACATGGATCCATAGGGCAAAAAGGAGAGGGGGGCGGCTCACCCATGGGCTCGGCCCAGGAAGGAGGGGGAGGCAGGCCGACGCGGGGCCGGCGTGCTGGGCCGGACTCGGGCGCTGGGCCTGGGAGGCCAAGCAGCCCACGCGAGCGAGGGAGGCAGCCCAGGCGAGCGAGGGCGTCGTCCTCCTCGCTCTCGCACGAGCAGAGGGGCCGGCGGCATGGCCTGTGCGGCGAACGACGGCAGGGAGGAGCGGAGGCAGCCCCGGAGGTGCGGATCTGGATGGGATCCGCCTGATCCGTCCGTCTCCGGCGGCGGTGGTGGAGATCCGGCGATGGTGAGCTGGGACTCCATGGCGGATCCTGCGAGGTCGGGAGAGGGAGAGGCCTTGAGAGAGAGCGAGACAGATAGGGAAAAAGAGGACGGCGACGATGTGGTCGGACCTGGAGGAACTCCGGTGAGGAAGGTCCCCGGCGGGTGGCGCTGCTGGCGCAGGCAGAGGTAGGCGGCGGCACGAGGCGCTTGCAGGCAGGGGTGCTCGGGAGGAGCTCGGGCCCAGATGGGCTCGAGGCGGGCCTCCCGCGGGCCACGGCGGCGCCGGTGGGGAGAGAGGGAGGCAGTGACAAGTGGCGGCGTCTGAGTGGAGGAGAGGGGCGGCGGAGCTGACGTGGCGCGCCCCCATTGGTCGGAGGGACGTGGCAGCGGGCGGCGGACACGTCCAGCGGCGGGACGGACAAGTCCGGCTGCGCGGGGAGGAGTGGATCTAGGGTTTCATCCGCGAATTGATCCGAAATTTCGGGGAGGGGTGCTCTTTTATAGGTAGATGGAGCTAGGAGAGTCCAAATGAGGTGCGGTTTGCGGCCACGCGGTCGTGATCAAGACCGATATGATGGAGAGGGTTTAGGTGGGTTTTGGGCCAAAATGGAAGGGTGTTGGGCGGCAACACACACGAGGCCTTCTCGGTCCCTCGGTTAACCGTTGGAGTATCAAACGAAGTCCAAATGATACGAAATTTGACAGGCGGTCTACCGGTAGTAAACCAAGGCCGCTTGGCAAGACTCGGTCCAATCCGGAAATGTTTAACCCCCACACAAGAAAGAAATGTAGAAAAGACCACCGGAGGAGAACGAAGCGCCGGAATGCAAAACGGACAACGGGGAAAATGCTCGGATGCATGAGACGAACACGTATGCAAATGAAATGCGCATGATGACATGATATGCAATGCATGACACGCAAGCAATGACAAGGCAACAACAGCGAATAACTGAACGACACCTGGCACATCGGTCACGGGGCGTTACAACACTCCACCACTACGAGAGGATCTCGTCCCGAGATCTAGAATGGCACCGGAGGGAAAGCGGAAGAGAAAGAGAAGATGTAAAGCTAAGTTGCTTCTTTGACAAATGAGAGAAACCAAAGAACCTTGAGAGGTTGAACAATTCAAGAAAAGAATACAACGAAGGTGAACAAGGTCGAAAACACTCCATTAGAAACGAGGGACAAAGAGCATTGCGAAACCTTGAGGTTGAAGGGAAGATATATATTGAAACCACTCCGGTTAAGACAAGATAGAGAAGGAATAAGACTGATATAATTTGGACAGCACCCCGGTTGGAATGAAAATAATTGAATAAGAACTTGATAAGGAGATAGGACTTGAAAAGAGGGCAAGACACTCCGGTTAAATGAATAAGCAAGAAAGGAACAAGGTCCTGACAAAAACAAAAGGAAAGGTTGAAGATAGCAACATCACAATGACTCCGGAACAAAAGGATAGAAGATAGATAATTGAAATAAAAGAATGGAGAAGCAAATGCCAACTTCTGTCACAAAAAGAGTTTGAGAAGGCATCCTTAGGAGAAGGGTCGAACGGAGTTGTTGGAACAATCCACAACGAAAAGAACAAGGTTGTAGTGGGCTTATGAAGAACATCTCAAAACTATGAGGTGAAATTCTGCCATCAACAGAAACGATATATTAGATTGATAACAACAAGGAGATGAGAAGATTAATTCACCGGGAGGATAGATGAATAACTTGGGTCATTTATAAACACCATAGATAGCAACAATCCTTAGGGAAGGCTTTAGGTGAAATATAACCCAAGATAGCTCCAATGACGAGATTGAGGGATTTAAAATATCCCATCTTGGTAACTTGTGAAACACGAAGCACGAAGGGAAATTATCAAGAATGACATAACACCACCTCAGAAGATATGCGTGAAAGAATTGCACTCCGGATTACAATATGAAGAAAGCTTGAGCTTCTTAAAAGAATCTCGATGGAAAGCTTGGAGAAGGAATTAAATCCTTGATGAACCATCATGTAGAACCTTCGTGAAGAAAACTCCGGTAAACAAAAGGAAGAATGAAAATAAAGAGAAGTAGGAAACAGAAGGTGAAACCTTGTAATGATTTAGATGGATATCTGTGATAATTAGAGCTTGGAACTCCGGGAAAGAAAAGATAAGGCATCTCAAACTGAGAATATGATATGATGAACCACTCCAGAAAAAGAAATTACTCATTCGGATGAACAAGAATAAGAATTACATTATGCTCGTCCTTCATCAATTAAATTGATGACAATCAACGGATTTGACATATTACTTATTCTCGTTGGAAGGATTTAGAGAAATATGGCGCAAACTTGAGAAAGTCTTCAATCAACCGCCGGTAGGATTGAAACAACGAATGAATTCATATGATGAACAAGGAAGAGAGATCTTGAAAGAACCACCGTAAGAATTGAAAATGAACGAAGAGAAGATAAAGAAACACCGGGAAGAATTATAAAATGAAAAAAGATGCTTGAGAGGATTTGGTTACATGAGAACGAAGAGATCACGAGCCGATTAAAGATTACTTGAACGAAGCACCGGTAAAATTTTTGAAGAACGAGAGCTGAAAGCTGAAATGGATAATCCCGAAATGATGGCCTTCTTAGAAAAGAAATGGAAACAACTCATGAAAAGCTCCGGATAGGTGAAAAGAATTATGAGAGGGTGGCATTATGCTAGAATCACGAATCTTGAAGAGAATGGAGCAAGATTAAAGAGAAACTCTTCTTCGGTCTTCAAATGATGAGAATGACAACGAGAAACACCACCATGAATTATTTAGACACTCCGGAAGAATGAAAACAAAGAGGTTGAACCAATGATGAAAGAATTCGACAGATCTTGGAGAAAAACGTAAGACTGATGATAATTCATTCTTACGTCAAACTTGGAAAAGAATTTAATAATATCTCCGGGAAAATAAGAAGAGTCAGGTAAGATCCTGGAAAAAGACCTGTGGGTTAGGGCCCACTCAAAATAAGCACCGTAAAACGATTGCTTGGAAGAGAGATTGCACCGGTTGAATTAAAATGACATGAATGAGGGGACATCCTCGAAAGAGCTTGAACAAAAGCAAAGTGGAAAACATGAATCTTCTGAGATATCTTGAGCACTCCGGAACAATAGAATAGCGAGAGGTGAATGATTAAGAATTGCACCGGCATAAGAAGGTATTGAAACGAGGAAAGGATATGGTCAACACCAACAACTTGAATTGGTTCCACCGAAGAAGAAGACGAGTGATGAAAGACGAACTAGAAGCTCCGTTAGAATCTTCATGAGAACCACCGGATAAAAAGCATTGACGGAAAAAGAATGGAGAGATTTCCCATCAATAAAAAGGGTACTTGATTGAGATATCGGATTCCTTGAAGAAAAACAAAGGGAGGGAGGGTGGGAAAAACAAAGGAAATTTGGAATGGAAGAAACGAACACCGTTGAGGAACTTAGAATTGATCTTGCGGATGTTGAAATGATCGGAACCACTAGAAGAGAAACACACCGGTGAAAAAAAAGGATTGACATGAAAAACTCGATGATCGAAAAGGATTAGTATTCACATAGGAATATGAGAACACCATTTGGGGAAGGTATGGAATCAACACTTGACATTGAAGCAACTCGAATACCACAACTCAAAACAAAAACAAAGGGTTGGCTTGCGGAATAAGCCGGAACAAACATATGATAGAGATTTCGTCCGAAGTTTTCGTGGTGGGGCCTACACGGGCTCGATCGTACAGCACCATCATGTACAAGGCAGTGCACATGACATACGAAGCGTCCCCGAGTCGGCATAGCCAAGGACTCTTTAAGACACAACGAGACCACTGTAAAACCAACCGTGAATAGGCGGACCACTAGATGTCGAACCCCAATTTCATATCATACATCTGTCGAAAAGATATCCTAAGAGCTACTTGAATTCCCACCTATGAAACTCCCGAAATTTTCCGGTTATGCAATCAGGTGTTGGGGATAAAGGGGAAGCATAATATCTCACCCAAACTAGCAAATCCTACATCCAGCTGTATCCATCCTTCAACACATAACCAAGAAACCTTCGGAAATCGTCTACCTCAACCTTCGAAAAGCATCTGTTATACAAGTTATGGCGATACTCCCGAACTCCCGCCCCAGTACTGGGTGGCGTCGAGGTTATCTCACCAATGAACTGCATAAAAGAGATTTTCGATGTCGGCATACTAAACTCAGGTATTCCAGAACTGCAACGATAAAATTATGATGACAACACCTCAGAGCTCAACTCCCCGGGACACTTCCACAAAACCCCTGACAGGAGGCACCAAGACAATGTTCTCATCATAAAACCATCGGAACGATTCCAAGATACCCGCGTGATCCTAATTTTTTTTTGTGAAATTTGAGAAGAGAAGAGTCAAAACTCTACGTCAGGATGACTTACCAGAGCGATGAGGAGACTGGGAAGTAAAAAGAATTCCTAAGCTCTCGGATATATAATTCCTAAATGACTCAAAACATTTTTTCTAGACACAACCCGGCCGCTAAAACCGATCAAGCAATGGGGCTCCTAAGGTCGGGGAAGGCTCTGATACCAACTTGTCACACCCTCGATGCGACTATATCTCCCACATGTCGAGGCACGACTTAGAGGCATAATCGCATAGAAGGCATATGTCGCAAGTGAGGTAATCTTCACACAACCCATGTAATACATAAGGGAAAGAGATACATAGTTGGCTTACAATCGGCACTTCACACAATTACATGAATAAACATTACATCAATCAAATACACTCATGGTCCGACTACGGAACCAAAATAAAATAAGAACCCCGAATGCGACACGGTCCCCGATCGACCCCAACTGGGCTCCACTACTGATCAACTAGAACGACATGACACAAAGGACAAGATCTTCAACGAGCTCATCCTGAGCTGGGTAGCGTCGTCTGCACGGACTCATCGGCACCTGCAAGCTGGTTTTGGAAGTATCTGTGAGCCACGGGGACTCAGCAATCTCGCACCCTCGTGATCAAGACTATTTAAGCTTATGGGTAAGGTACAGGTATGAGGTGGAGCTGCAGCAAGCGACTAGCATATATGGTGGCTAACATACGCAAATGAGAGCGAGAAGAGAAGGCAAAGCACGGTCGATAACATTATGATCAAGAAGTGATTCTGGACTACCTACGTCAAGCATAACCCCAACAACCGTGTTCACTTCCCGGACTCCGCCGGAAAGAGACCATCACGGTTACACACACGGTTGATTCATTTTAATTAAGGTCAACTTTAGGTCATCTACAACCGGACGTTAACAAATTCCCATCTGCCCATAACCGCGGGCACGGCTTTTGAAAGTTCAAATCCCTGCAGGGGAGTCCCAACTTAGCCCATCACAAGCTCTCACGGTCAACGAAGGAATAGACCTCCACCCGAGACGTTCCGATCAGACTCGGTATCCCGGTACAACAAGACATTTCGACAGGGTAAAACTAAACCAGCAACACCGCCCGAATGTGCCGACAAATCCTGATAGGAGCTCCACATATCTCTTTCTCAGGGCACACTCAGATGAGCAAGACGTCGGGTAAGCCAGCCCAGAGTTGCCCCTAGTAGCCTCGGACATCGCTCAGTTGGACCAATACTTAGAGAAGCACTGGCCCGGGGGGGTTAAAATAATGATGATCCTTGGGCGCGCGACCCCCAAGGGAAAAGAAAAGGCTAGGCGGCGAATGGTAAAACCAATGTTGGGCATTGCTGGAAAAGCTTTACTTAAGGCGAACTGTCAAGGGGTTCCCGTTATAGCCCAACCGCATAAGGAACGCGAAATCCGGGAACATAACACCGATATGACGGAAACTAGGGCGGCAAGAGTGGAACAAAACACCAGGCATAAGGCCGAGCCTTCCACCCTTTACCAAGTATATAGATGCATTAATTAAATAAGATATATCATGATATCCCAACAAGTAAACATGTTCCAACAAGGAAACAAACTTCAATCTTCACCTGCAACTAACAACGCTATAAGAGGGGCTGAGCAAAGCGGTAACATAGCCAACCAACGGTTTGCTAGGACATGGTGGGTTAGAGGTTTGACATGGCAATTTGGGAGGCTGACAAGCAAACGGTAGGCATCGTAGCATTGGCATAGCAAAAGAGCGAGCAAACTAGCATAGCAAAGATAGTAGTGATTTCGAGGGTATGATCATCTTGCCTGAAATCCCGCAAGGAAGAAGAACGAGTCCATGAAGAAGACAAACGGACGTAGACGAACGGGTCCTCACAAACTCGACGTTAACGGAACCAACCCGAAGAAGCAACACCGGAAAGAAAGCAAACAATATAGTAAAACAACCACCACATAATCATGGCATGATGCGCAATCAAGTATGATGCATGTCCGGTTTAATGAAGCATGGCATGGCAAAGTGCACAAGCAATCCTACAAATTAAGTGGAGCTCAATATGCATCGGGATGCATATTGACAAAACACCACATCAATTATTTAGTTCTCTCTCGTTTATGTACCTCAACAATATTAAATGTTGATTAACATGGCAAGAGGTGAAGCACAACAAAACTACCTATCTAGGCAAGTTTAAATGAGGCCGGAAGCAACGAACAACAATTCCGGAAAATCCTCATATGCATAATTTAAGGTTTGGTACTGTTCTGCCCTAAACATTATTTTAGAGTTATTAAACATGCAATATGAGTGCACCATGTTAAACAAGGCATTTTGCTACCCCATTTACATATAAAGTTTATTTAAATCGGAGCTACGGTTATAAAGTTATGAATTAAATCATTTTAGCATGGCATAGGGGCAAATTTAAACAAACGTCATTTTAAACATTTTAAACATAGATGAAAATTGGATATTATTAATCTACACAAAATTATGAGCAAGTTTCATATATAAAACATTTTAATCCGATGCACGGTTAGTGAGTTATTAAATGCATGAACTAGGGGGACTAATCTGCAAAACTGCTGTCTCAGGATAAATAGGAAAAATCGTTAAATCGCAGATCTGGAAAAAAATTGGCTATGGGCCGAAACTGCACATGGATCCATAGGGCAAAAAGGAGAGGGGGGCGGCTCACCCATGGGCTCGGCCCAGGAAGGAGGGGGAGGCAGGCCGACGCGGGGCCGGCGTGCTGGGCCGGACTCGGGCGCTGGGCCTGGGAGGCCAAGCAGCCCACGCGAGCGAGGGAGGCAGCCCAGGCGAGCGAGGGCGTCGTCCTCCTCGCTCTCGCACGAGCAGAGGGGCCGGCGGCATGGCCTGTGCGGCGAACGACGGCAGGGAGGAGCGGAGGCAGCCCCGGAGGTGCGGATCTGGATGGGATCCGCCTGATCCGTCCGTCTCCGGCGGCGGTGGTGGAGATCCGGCGATGGTGAGCTGGGACTCCATGGCGGATCCTGCGAGGTCGGGAGAGGGAGAGGCCTTGAGAGAGAGCGAGACAGATAGGGAAAAAGAGGAGGGCGGCGATGTGGTCGGACCTGGAGGAACTCCGGTGAGGAAGGTCCCCGGCGGGCGGCGCTGCTGGCGCAGGCAGAGGTAGGCGGCGGCGCGAGGCGCTCGGGAGGAGCTCGGGCCCAGATGGGCTCGGGGCGGGCCTCCCGCGGGCCACGGCGGCGCCGGTGGGGAGAGAGGGAGGCAGTGACAAGTGGCGGCGTCTGAGTGGAGGAGAGGGGCGGTGGAGCTGACATGGCGCGCCCCCATTGGTCGGAGGGATGTGGCAGCGGGCGGCGGACACGTCCAGCGGCGGGACGGACAAGTCCGGCGGCGCAGGGAGGAGTGGATCTAGGGTTTCATCCGCGAATTGATCCGAAATTTCGGGAGGGGTGCTCTTTTATAGGTAGAGGGAGCTAGGAGAGTCCAAATGAGGTGCGGTTTGTGGCCATGCGATCGTGATCGAACGACCGATATGATGGAGAGGGTTTAGGTGGGTTTTGGGCCAAAATGGAAGGGTGTTGGGAAGCAACACACACGAGGCCTTCTCGGTCCCTCGGTTAACCGTTGGAGTATCAAACGAAGTCCAAATGATACGAAATTTGACAGGCGGTCTACCGGTAGTAAACCAAGGCCGCTTGGCAAGACTCGGTCCAATACAGAAATGTTTAACCCCCACACAAGAAAGAAAGGTAGAAAAGACCACCGGAGGAGAACGAAGCGCTGGAATGCAAAACGGACAACGGGGAAAATGCTCGGATGCATGAGACGAACACGTATGCAAATGAAATGTGCATGATGACATGATATGCAATGCATGAAATGCAAGAAATGACAAGGCAACAACAGCGAATAACTGAACGACACCTGGCACATCGGTCACGGGGCGTTACACTCCACCTCCGGAGGCACGGCAAGCTGTCATGGCCGCCACCAACGCCAACACGCAGATGCTTTTGCAACTCTTGCAAGAGCGCAACCAAGGAAATCAAGGCCAAGGCAACAATCAAGCTCAGTTTGCTACCCTCAACCAGTTCCTCGCAAACCAGCCGAAGTCCTTCAGTAACTGTGTTGAGGCCATAGACGCTGACGATTGGCTCATGGATATCTGCAAACATTTTGAGTGTAGCAATGTCAGGCCTGAGGACTTTGTCAAGTTTGCTTCGTTCCAACTCAAAGACCAAGCTGCTGAGTGGTATCAACAATACAAAGATTCCAGAGGAGGTCGTGTGATTACCTCAGATGATTTCCACTGGGACTTCAAAGCTCACCACATTCCTCAAAGTGTTGTTGAGAGTAAGCGTGAGGATTTCTACAATCTGAAGCAAGGCAGCATGTCTATTTACCAATACAACATCCTGTTTCAGAGGCTCGCTCGTTTCGCTAAACAAGACGTCCCTGACGAGAAAAGCATGATTTATCAATTCAGAGGTGGCCTTAGAGAAGATATGCAACTAGCTCGTGCTTTTTGAGCCGACCGAGTATGATGAGTTCTACAACATGGCACTAAAGCAAGAAGCTGCTCAGATCAAGTGCGATGCTTCTAAGAAGAGAGTCAGGGATGCAACTCCTTCTTCTTCAACTCAAGTGGCAGCTAAGCAGCAAAAGTTCTGGTTGCCTCCTCCTCCTTCGTTCCGTCAGCCTTACCAGCAGAAGAGTAAAGGTGGCAATGGATCTTCCCACCCACCCAACCCAGGCTATCAGAACAAAGCTTCGTCTCATGCTCCAAGGTCAAGTGCTCCGTATCACCGTCTGCTCTCAGAGGTTACTTGCAACAAGTGTTAGCAGAAAGGGCACTATGCGAACAAATGCTTCAACCAAAGGTGCCTTCCGCCTCCTCCTCCTTTGAGATCTGCTAGCAATGCAGTGGTCAAGCATAATCCCAAGCATGCCAAGGTCAACATGATGAACGCAGCTCAGGCAGAGGACTCTTCAGAAGTAATCATGGGTAATCTTCATGTTAATGATATTCCTGCAAAAGTATTGTTTGATACTGGTGAATCGCTTTCTTTCATTTCAAGACCTTTTGTTGCCAAGAATGAGTTTGTGACCGAAAAGATTCCTTTCCCGTTGAAGATTGTGTCCCCGGGCAAGAAAATGACATCTAACAATTGCGTCCCGGATGTGTCTATCAAGATGGGCGACTATAAATTTCTGTCGTCTCCAATTGTTCTTGGTAACTCGGATATTGATCTAATTCTCGGCATGGACTGGCTTTCTAAGCACAAGGCTCAGCTTGATTGTGCTGCCAGGCAGATTCAATTGACACACTCGTCTGAGGATGTGATCATCTATGCCACTCGTGACGATACCATTCAGCTGTTTTCCCTCAATGAGAAGGGCGAGTTGAATGCCATCTCTCAGATTCCAGTTGTTTGTAAATATCAAGACGTCTTTCCAGAAGAGCTTCCAGGAATGCCTCCTCACCGGCCAGTTGAATTCGTCATCGATCTTGAGCCTGGCACTGAACCTGTTTGCAAACATCCTTACAAGCTTGGACCAGAAGAGTTGAAGGAGCTGAAGAAACAACTTGATGTACAAGAGCGTATGGGTCTGATCCGACTGAGTTCTTCTCCATGGGGTTGTGGTGTTCTTTTTGTAAAGAAGAAGGATGGAACAGACCGACTTTGTGTCGACTATCGTCCATTGAACAAGAAGACCATAAAGAAAAAGTACCCACTTCCCAACATCAATGAGCTATTCGAACAACTCAAGGGTGCTCAAGTATTCTCCAAGCCTGACCTCCGTATGGGTTATCATCAGATTCGCATTCGTGAACAAGATATCCCCAAGACAACATTCAGAACAAGCTATGGTTCTTATGAATACACTGTCATGTCTTTCGGCCTTGTCAATGCTCCTCCAACATTCTCTCGCATTATGAACTTCATCTTCAATCCCAACACAAATGATTTCATCTTGGTGTATCTCGATGATATTTTGGTCTTTTCCAAGAACAAAGAGGATCATGCCAAGCACTTGAGATTGGTGCTGGACAAACTCAGAGAACATCAGTTCTATGCGATGTTTTCAAAGTGTGAGTTTTGGCTCAATGAGGTTCTCTACCTTGGCCATATCATCTCCACCAAGGGCATAGCTGTTAATCCTGAGAAGGTGTCTGCAATTGTGAATTGGGAACCGCCTCAGAATGTGAAGCAGCTACGCAGCTTTCTTGTGCTTGCAAGCTATTGTCGAAGATTCGTTGAGAATTTCTCTAAGATTGCAAAGCCTCTTTCCAACCTCCTCCAAAAGCATGTTAAGTATGTCCTGATGCCTGAATGTGACATCGCTTTCAACACCCTCAAACAGAAGTTAGTCACAGCTCCAGTTCTGACTCCTCCTGATGAATCCAAAGCATTCGAGGTTTTCTGTGATGCCTCCCTGCAAGGTCTCGGTGCTGTGTTAATGCAAGAGAAGAAAGTTGTGGCCTATACCTCTCGCCAGTTTAAGCCCAACGAAAAGAACTACCCCACTCATGACCTCGAGTTGGTGGCAGTTGTCCATGCTCTTTTAACATGGAGACATCTCTTGTTGGGAAGGAAAGTGGACATCTTCACTGATCATAAGAGTCTCAAGTACATCTTCACTCAACCCAACCTCAACCTCAGGCAGACTTGTTGTGTCGAAATGATTCAAGAGTATAATCCAAGTATTTAATATACTCCAGGCAAGGCCAATGTCATTGCAGACGCTTTGAGCAGGAAGGCTTAATGCAACAGTTTGATTCTCAAGCCCTTCCAACCGGATCTTTGTGAAGCTTTCCGCAAACTTAATCTCCAAGTTGTTCCTCAAGGATTTCTTGCCAACCTCCAAGTCTCTCCTACTTTGGAAGATCAAATTCGTGAGGCACAACTTCTTGATGCAATGGTGAAGAAGGTGAATATTGGGATTGCCAAGAGCCAACCCAAGTACAAGTGCTATCCCCTTGATGACAAAGATACTCTATTCTTCGAGGATCGAATTGTTGTTCCTAAAGGTGACTTCGTAAAGTCATTATGAACGAGGCTCACAATTCACTCTTATTTATTCATCCTAGAAGTACAAAGATGTACCATGACCTCAAGCAGTCGTATTGGTGGACTAGAATGAAGCGAGAAATTGCTTAGTTCGTGAATGAATGTGATGTCTGCAGAAGAGTGAAAACAGAACACCAACGGCAAGCTGGTCTCCTCCAACCTCTTGCCATTCCAGAATGGAAGTTTGACCATATTGAGATGGACTTCGTGACTAGATTTCCCAAGTCCAAGCGTGGAAATGATGCTATCTTTGTCGTCATCGAGAAGCTTACAAAAGTGGCTCATTTTCTTCCTATCAGAGAATCTATCACAGCAGCTAAGTTGGCAGAGCTATATACCTCCAGGATTGTCTCCTTGCATGGCATTCCGCAGTGGATATTTTCAGATCATGGAAGCATCTTCACTTCTAAGTTTCGGGACTCCTTTCAGAAGTCCATGGGCACAAACATTCGCTTCAGCACAGCCTTTCATCCTCAAACTAGTGGACAAGTCGAGCGAGTCAATCAAATTCTTGAAGATATGCTCAGGGCTTGTGTCATTTCTTTTGGTATGAAGTGGGAAGATTGTCTTCCATATGTCGAGTTCTCCTACAACAACAGCTTCCAAGCGAGTTCGGGCAAGGCCCCATTCGAGATTCTCTATGGCAGAAAGTGTCGTACTCCTCTTAATTGGTCAGAGACTGGTGAACACCAACTTCTTTGCAATGACTTAATCACAGAAGCTGAAGAAATGTGTAAAGTCATCCATGAAAATCTCAAAGCCGCGCTATCGCGCCAGAAGAGTTACTATGATAGCAAGAATCATGACTTGGCTTTCAATATCGGAGACCATGTCTACCTCCGCGTCTCTCCAATGAAAGGTACTCGTCGCTTCGGTATCAAAGGGAAGCTTGCCCCAAGATACGTGGGTCCTTTCAAGATCATTGGAAAAAGAGGCGATCTCGCCTATCAACTTGAGCTTCCGTCCAACTTTGCAAATGTGCACGACGTGTTTCACGTGTCACAGCTTCGCAAGTGTTTCAAGACGCCTGAGCGCACCATCAACTTCAAAGAGATTGATCTCCAAGAAGACCTGTCTTATCATGAGCATCTCGTTGCAATCCTTGAAAAACCTGAGCGCAACACTCGCAACAAGTCTATCAAATTCCTGAAAGTGAGGTGGTCACATCATTCCGACCGAGAAGCCACCTAGGAATGCGAGGACCACCTCCGTTCCGAATATCTGGAGTTCTTTAAGTCCTAGATCTCGGGACAAGATCCTTTCGTAGTGGTGGAGTGTTGTAACGCCCCGGATGTAGCTTACCATATTTGTACTCCAACTCTTGCCATTTTTGGCTCTAAGTTATGATATTCCCTCGTGGTTGGGTTTTGTCTTTGTTTTGCTTTTTGTCCATGTCATGCATTTCATATCATGTCATAATGTGCATCGCATTTGCATACGTGTTCGTCTCATGCATCCGAGCATTTTTCCCCGTTGTCCATTTTGCAATCCGACACTCCTACGTCCTTCGGCGTCCCCTTTTGCCTCTTTTCATGTGCGGGTGTTAAACTTTCTCAGAATGGACCAAGATTTGCCAAGCGTCCTTGATACACCACCGGTAGACCGCCTATCAAGTTTCGTGCCATTTGGAGTCTGTTTGATACTCCAACGGTTAACCGGGGAACCGTAAAGGCCTCGTGTGTGTTGCAGCAAAACACCCCTACAAAGTGGCCCAATAAACCATCCAAACCCCCTCCATCCTCTCGTCCGTTCGATCACGATCATGTGGCCGAAAACCGCACTCCATTTGGACTCTCCTAGCTCCCTCTAGCTATAAAAACAGCCCCCCCCTCTGAAATTCGCAGTCCAAAACCCTAAATTTCCCCTCCACGCCGTTGGACATGTCCGGGCGACGCCGGACAAATCATGCCGCCGCCCCGAGCCACTCAGCCCGCGCCACGTGTCGCCACCGCACCGGCGCGCGTCGCCGGCCCACTTGACCCACGGCGGGGCCCCGAAGCCCGCACGTCAGCCGCCCCGTGCCCGAGGCGCCCGAGGCACTCCCCGCGCGAGCGCCGCCGCCCCCGCGTCCGTCGACCGCCGCCTTCGCCGCCCTGGCTCGCCGCCCGCCGCCTCGCCGGTCGCCGCCGCCCCACGCCGAGCCCCGCGCCGCCGCCGCAGGAGCCGCCCCCTTCTCCGGTCATCTTCGCCCAACGCCGGATCCGCGCTGCCCTGCTCTCCTTCGTACTCCGGCCGTCGTCCCCTCCATCTCCGGTGATCCTCAATCCGTGCGCCGGTGAACCCTAGATCTATTCCGGAGAGGTCCTTTTTCCACTAAGTCTTTGTCATCTACTATAATTTCTATCTCTTTACTACATGCCATAACTCTGTCATCGTAGCTCCGTTTCTTGCGCATAATATATCAAATTGTTCATCTGGATGTGCTCTTAATTTTGTTCCATTGTGACCTGCTTGTTTGAGTCCATATTGATGCCCAAATGGTTGATGCAAGAGTGTTATAAAATGTTAGTTCCTGTTACTTAATAGATCTTGAGCATTTGTCATTTTTGCCATGATTATTGTGTGCTGCATATGGGCATGCGCTCTACATGTGTTTTGAGCTATGCCATGCCATCTTTACAGGGGTGTATGCCATGTATTTTTGTGATCAATGTGGTGACTATCACATGCATGCAAAGTAGCTCTCTAATATTGCTGATTTCAGGGACTTAGATTTTCACTAAGTCATTGTTCTGCTGTTATTTTTATGTCATGTGTTCATGTTGCTACAGAGAGATGCATGCTTCTTTTGAGTATGTTCAATAAGGATGATTTTGACATATGGTTATGCTCTATCCATCCATGTCCCTGTTTTCATTTATGGAGTTCCCTAGCATGACTCAATCTTGCTCTACTTTTGCTATAAAATGTTCCTGGTAGATTGTTTACGTGTTAATCAATTTTGCCAAGGTTGTTGTAGTTGATCCATCCATGCTATGAGATTGTTCTTGCCATGGTTAGCTTCATGATCATGTATTCTTGCTGGTAGTATGCTTAGCTTGTCATGCAATGCCTTGTGTTGAGTGAATCGAGCTCGCAAAGAGGCCTTCATAATTCTGTTTTTGCCATGTCCAGTTTTCTGCTAAGTCCGAATCTGTTAACGAAACTTGCTATGTTTACATGGGTGCCATCATATGTTCTGATCCTTTTTGGCTTATGGTCAGTAAGGGACTTTTGTTACATGATTTGAGTGGATTCATTCCATGGCTTGTTTTGCTATGTTATACCCCTGTAGCATGTTGATATCTTGCTCTAAACATTGCTTCCTGATGTTAATTCCTGACATGTTATTTTCCCAAAGTCTGCGATGCTGATATCTTTTGCATTTTTGCCATGCTTGTTTAAACCTGCTCTTGTGTGATTAGCCGTAGCTCAGTGTTCATCTTTTGTCAAGCATCTTGAGTAGATCACTTCCATGTGCTTTGTTGCTATGTTGGAGTGCAGTAGCTTAGTTTCTTGTTGCATTCTAGATGGCATCGTGCTGTTAATCGCAGAATTGTGCCATTCTTGTTTTGCTTGCCATTTGCAAACCGTGCATTCGATTCCGGTGATCTTTATATAGATTTCGACCGAAATCAACTCATCTTTCCAGCGGCACACTTGGTTTGCCAAGTTGAGGCCTGGTTCAATCTTTTACTTCCGGAGCATGCATATGCATTGCATATCACATCCCGCATGTCATGTCATGTTTTGCATCATGTTGCTTGCGCATTGCACCGTGGTTGATTGTGGTTTACTTTGCTTGTGTTCTTGCCTTGGGTAGAGCTAGGAGACGAGTTCGTGATAGAGGAACCCATTGAGTATGCTTACAAGGATCAAGCTTATGTCAACTCGGAGAACTTTGCAGGCAAGATGACCATACACTCAAAATCACTTCTACCTTTGCTTGCTAGTTGCTCGCTCTTTTGCTATGCCGCGATACCTACCACTTGCTATATCATGTCTCCCATATTGCCATGTCAAGCCTCTAACCCACCTTGTCCTAGCAAACCGTTGTTTGGCTATGTTACCGCTTTGCTCAGCCCCTCTTATAGCGTTGCTAGTTGAAGGTGAATATTGAGTTTGTTCCTTGTTGGAACATGATTATTGTTGGGATATCATTATTATATCTCGTTACTTTAATGCATCTATATACTTGGTAAAGGGTGGAAGGCACGGCCTTATGCCTGGTGTTTTGTTCCACCCTTGCCGCCCTAGTTTCCGTCATAGCGGTGTTATGTTCCTTGATTTTGCGTTTCTTACGCGGTTGGGTTATAATAGGAACCCATTGACAGTTTGCCTTGAATAAAACTCCTCCAGCAAGGCCCATACTTGGTTTTACCATTTGCCACCTAAGCCTTTGTCCGTTGGGTTCCGTGGACTCAAGGGTCATCTTTATTTTAAACCCCCGGGCCAGTGCTCCTCTGAGTGTTGGTCCAAAACAGAGACACTTGCAGTGCCACCTCGGGGAAACTTGAGGGTTGGTTTTAGTTGTACGTAGTGTTCATCCGGTGTGCCCTGAGAACGAGATATGTGCAGCTCCTATCGGGATTTGTTGGCACATCGGGCGGCTTTGCTGGTCTTGTTTTACCATTGTCGAAATGTCTTGTAACCGGGATTCCGAGTCTGATCGGGTCATCCTGGGAGAAGGAATATCCTTTGTTGACCATCAGAGCTTGTGATGGGCTAAGTTGGGACACCCCTGCGGGGTTTTCAACTTTTGAAAATCGTGCCCGCGGTTATGGGTAGATGGGAATTTGTTAATATCCGGTTGTAGAAAACCTTACACTTAACTTAATTAAAATGAATCAACAGCGTGTGTAGCCGTGATGGTCTCTTTTCGGCAGAGTCCGAGAAGAGAACACGGTCTCGTGTTATGATTGAACGTAAGTAGTTTCAGGATCACTTCTTGATCTTTGTAGCTTCTCGACCATGCTTTGCTTCTCTTCTCGCTCTCATTTTCATAAGTTAGCCACCATATATGCTAGTGCTTGTTGCAGCTCCACCTCACTACATTTTCCTACCCATAAGCTTAAATAGTCTTGATCATGAGGGTGTGAGATTGCTGAGTCCCCGTGACTCATAGATTACTTCCAAAACCAGATGCAGGTGCCGATGATGCCAGTGCAGGGGACGCTACCGAACTCAAGTGGGAGTTCGACGAGGATTTAGGACGTTACTATGTTTCCTTTCCGAACGATCAGTAGTGGAGCCCTGTTGGTGCGATCGGGGACCTATGCATTTGGGGTTGTCTTTATTTTGGTTACATAGTCAGACCGCTTTTGTATCTGGATGATGTAATGCTATATTTATGTATTGTGTGAAGTGGCGATTGTAAGCCAACTCTTTATCTCTTTCTTATTCAGTACATGGGATGTGTAAAGATTACCCCTCTTGCAACATGCCTACTATGCGGTTATGCCTCTAAGTCATGCTCCGACACGTGGGAGATATAGCCGCATCGTGGGTGTTACACAACTCCACAATCTTGTCGGAGGCTCCCAAGTGACACCTAACCAATCTAGGAGACACCACTCTCCAAAAGGTAATAGATGGTGTGTTGATGATGAACTCCTTGCTCTTGTGCTTCAACTGATAGTCTCCACAACACTCAACTCTCTCTCTCACAGATTTGGATTTGGTGGAAAGATGGTTTGAGTGGAAAGCAACTTGGGGAAGGCTAGAGATCAAGATTCTTGTGGTTGGAATGGAATATCTTGGTCTCAACACACGAGTAGGTGGTTCTCTCTCAGAAAATGTATGCTGGAAGTGTAGGCACGTTCTGATAGCTCTCTCCAGAAATGGAGGATGGGTGGCGGGGTATATATAGCCTCCACATAAAATCTAACCATTACACACAATTTACTAAACTCGGTGAGACCGAATCATGAAACTCGGTCAAACCGATTTAGTTCAAAATATGAACGTTAGGATTTTCGGTGGGACCGACATGTCAATTCGGTGGGTCCGGTTTCATTGGGGTTAGGGCATAACGTAATCTCGATGAGACCGATCACATAAACTCGGTAGGACCAATTTCTGTAATAGGGAAACAGAGAGTTGGTCAGGCAAACTCGGTGGGACCGAATCGCTCATTTTGGTGAGACCGAAACATTACAAAAGGGAAACAGAGAGTTTGCATTGCGAACTTGGTGGGACCGATTGCTCGTATCGGTTGGACCAAAACGTTACGAAGGGAAACAAAGAGTTTGCAATCCCATCTCGGTGAGACCGAGATCCCTATCGGTGAGACCGAAGTGAATAGGGTTTCTGGCAGTGGCTATGTCAAATGAACTCGGCGGCACCGGATAGATAATTTCAGTGGGGCAGTGTTTGACTTTTGGTTTGGGACATATGTGGATATGAGAAAGTGGTTGAGGGCTTTTGGAGCATATCACTAAGCATTTTGAGCAAGCAAGCCATTAAGCAACACCTCATCCCCTTTTAATAGTATTGGCTTTTCCTATGGACTCAATGTGATCTTAGATCACTAAAATGAAAATGTAGAGCCTTGAGCTTGAGCTAATATGTGTCCGTAGCATTTTGAGGGGTCTACATTCCTAATCCATGCCATGCTAATCATTGAACTTTCTGAAATGATCATCTTGAAATACATTGGTTCAATGAGCTATATGTTGTTAGGAATTACCAAAACCACCCAGGGATAGTTGTACTTTCAGTGGCCGACACCCTCACCAGGCTTCAAATTGAAGGTTGCTGGGATACATGACGTGTATATGGTGGTAAGTGGTGAGAGCGTGTGTGAAGAAGTACATCCCTATAGGGTAATATGATCTATTCGGATAGCCACGTTCTCGGATATGGACTACTTGGAAAGCTTATATTGCTCATAGGCAAGTTGAAATGGACACTCTGAAATGCGCAAGATAAGTGTGAGTGCTATGGATAGCCTTCCCATCGGAAGAAAGGATCGGATCCATAGTGGTGTATTGATATGGTGAATACGTGGACTCGTGTGTGCTTTCCCACCTCAAAGAAAATACTGGTAGTTGTAGTACAAGATTGCCACTGAGCCAAATCTGGCTTGCTGCAGTTAAACTCATAGTTTAAAAAACCAGACCGGACCGGCGGTCGAACCGGAAAAAACTGGAACCGGCAGCCTCAACTATTTTTTAAGGTAATAGGACCATTTTGTAACCAGACTGAAGAAAACCGATCAAACCGGCCGGTTTTCTAGAAAAATGGTGGAAAAACTGGACCGTTGAACTGAGAAAAAACAGGAAAATGTTTTAATAGAAAGTGGGAAAGTGGGATTCGAACCAAGGTCGTGTGAGCAGTATGTGGGGCCTGCCCATGGCCCAATAACCAACTTGGTTGTGCTACTTTGTTGTCCACTACATGGATATAATTTTATTTGACCATTGCTTCATAGTATATTAATCAACATATATTATTTTATTGCTTAAAAACTGATAATCGAACCGGTGAACCGGCGGTCCTACTAGTAAAAACCTGAACTGACAACCTTTCTGGTTCGGTTTTTTAAAACTATTGTTAAACCCCACAACCCCTTTGTCGATACCTGATGCATATGAAGTTAGTTCTAATGAAAGTCTTGCTGAGTACATATGTACTCACATGTGCTTAGTTTATGTTTTTGCAGAGGAGACTTCAGTCGCACTAGTAGTTCCACGTGGGCTTCGATGATTAGCTTGAGAATCCCAGCTAGAGGTCTGGTTCCTTTGGAGGATCTTGTAGATATGTAGTATTTCTTTTCAATTGTCCTTACTCATACATGTTTATGCTTCTATTTCTTATATGACTTTGTACGCTGGGTCATGAAACCCATGTTTGTAATATCATGTTATGTATGGCTCTTCCGGGCCTCTTAAATAAATACTTTGAGGCGTAGAGTTATGCTGTGATGCCATATTGTACCAACACATACTTGCATGTTTTTTTGCATACGTATGATGTGTATTGCTATGTGTTGGGTCACGACAGAAGCTCCCAACCATGGAGGACTATGTTTGAGGCGGCTAATGGCGGCGGTCCAAGGTGGGAAAAGCCGGGGATATGGAGAGGAGCTCACAGCGGGGCTAGAGGAGCAGACGGTGAGGTGGGGGTGTAGCGATGGTTGTGGATCGAGCGATGGCAGCGGTGGATATAGTCGACGGAGATGAAAATTGCGCCGGCTCGGAGGTGCTCCAGCTCGAATCCGCGCTTATAGTCGATGCAAAAGAGGACGACAACGCTCCTGGACATGGTGCGGCAACGAGGGATGGTCGGCGGCCACAGGATCAACGGCGAGCGGTGCGGTGATGGTTTGGTTGTGTGTGGGGGAGATGAAAGCGGCGCGAGGGAGAGAGGGAATGGAAGTTAGGATTCTCCAGGGGATCAAGAGGGCCTTTGTAGTGCGCAGAGGGTGCCTGGATGGCCGGCACATCGGCATGGCATGGCCATGGCCAGTGGATGGCCGCCACGCACTCTCTTCCTCCTGCAGCTGGAGGTAGGGGAGATTTTGATGGTGGGCTGGGCCTAATGGAAAAATTCCCTAGAGGCAATAATAAAATGGTTATTGATCATATTTCTCGTTCATGATAAATGTTTATTATTCATGCTAGAATTGTATTGTCCAGAAACATAAATACATGTGTGAATACATAAACTACATTGTGTCCCTAGTAAGCCTCTACTAGACTAGCTCGTTGATCAAAGATAGTTAAGGTTTCCTAACCATGGACATGAATTGTCATTTGATAATGGGATCACATGATTAGGAGAATGATGCGATGGACAAGACCCAACCATGGGCTTAGCATAAGATCGTATCACTTAGTTTATTTGCTATAGCTTTCTTCGCGTCAAATATTACTTCGGCAGACCATGAGATCATGCCACTCTCGGATACCGGAGGAATATTTTGTGTGCTATAAAACTTCACTTCGTATATGGGTGATCATAGAGGTGCTCTACAGGTATTTCCTAAGGTATTTGTTGGGTTGCATTGATCGAGACTGGAATATGTCGATGTGTGTGATGGAGACATATCTCTAGGCCCTCTAGGTTATACAACATCACTAGAAGCTTGCAAGCATGTGACTAATGAGTTTAGTCACGAGATCCTATATCACTGAACTAGTAAAGAGACTTGTCGGTAAGAGATTGAACTAGGTATGGAGATATCGATGATCGAATCTCGGGCAAGTAACATATCGCCGGACAAAGGGAATTGTATGAGGAATTAACTGAAATCCTTGACATTGTCGTTCAACAGAAAAAGACCTTCGTGGAATATGTGGAAACCAATATGGGCACTGATAGAGGCGAAGGTGTCCCGATGTTTCGATGAGATGGTGGCTATCATTTTCTGTGGGAGTCGACCTTGACAATCCGACTATGAACGTGTGTGACGTCGCGCCTTAGCAATCGCTAAACCAACTTCCGAGGGGTTATTGACCACGCCGGAGCATGATCAACCTGACCACGAGGGTCTATTTCCTGCGAAAAAACAAAGAACAAGCAATAAACTGAGATTGCAATCTGGATATTGCGAATATAAGAGGAAAGCTTCATTAATGAAGGTGAGGTTCTGTGACGCCTTTGTCTCGTCGTTGAACACAAACGAAGTACGCGAAGTTGCAGCTATGGTGAACTTTTAATCTAAACAAAACACAAAGTCTAAACAACGCCCTAAGTGTTGTATATATGGAGGAAGAGGGGGGGAATTCCGTGGCCCTTGGAGGAGGGGTCCGAAACCAACCCTAACTCTTGTTTCCCCAGACATACAGACTCTAAAAACAACCTATACTTAAGTATTTCGAAATTACATGGGCCTGGCCCAATAATAAGGTGATGCAACACCTAGAATAGCCTCTGGACAAGATTTATGAAGTGGCATCTTGTATATTTCGTACAAGGCTTCATGCACTCATTATGGTGGCTTCAAAGTCCTAAAATCATCACTTGTAACTCCGTTCCTGTTCCCCTTGCGCATGTCATCCTCTCCATGTTTGGTCTTTCTCCAGTGTTCATCCCTCTTATCCATGTCAGGCCCTTCATTTGTAAGCAAAACAAATGTATCCAATTTAGGCAGCATCATATTCTCATGAACATTAGAATCATTAACAAGAAACGGAAGTACCTGATAATTTAATTGGCGTGCGCGAGCTCTAGTAATTGGTCCGGTATATGTAGCAGTAGGGGCTGTGGGTGTAACAATGGCATTGATGTCCTCACCATCCTCCCCTTCTTGAAATGAAGTAGTCCTCGACGAAAGCTCATCTTCCTCACCCAAATAAGGCTTCAAATCTGCAATGTTAAAGGTGGGACTAACCCCAAAATCTGCAAGCACCTCAAGTTTATATGCATTATCATTTATTTTCTCTAACACCTTAAAAGGACCATAAGCACGCGGCATTAGCTTTGATTTGCGCAAAATAGGAAACCTATCCTTATGAAATGTAACCAAACAAGATATCTAGGTGCAAAGACAACATGTTTTCTACCCTTATGTCGCGATCCGACCAAAGGCGGTCAAATCTCTGTGTATAAGTGCCATCCCTGGATCGGTAATGCTGACACACACAGTACTCGAGGATTTATAACAGAGTTCAATCACACACTTATTACATAGAATGTCTCAAAGAGAGAACTTATTAAAATAATATGGTTGAAGGCCATCTAATGAAGATAACAGCGGAAGCTTCGAAGGTGAATGAGTCCATCAACTCCAACGGCATAGCTGAGTGCATGACAACGACCTAGCTGTAACGCCCCGAGACCGATGTGCCAAGTGTCTTCCAGTTATTCGCTGTTGTTGCCATGTCATTCGCTTGCGTGTTGCATCTTTTCATGTCATCATGTGCATTGCATCATCTTGTTTTCAAAACCTGCATCCGTCCGGGTTCCCCCAGTTCCGTCCGTTGTCCGTTCTGAGCCCAGACACACTTGCACGCGCCCGTGGCACGTCCGAAATAGTATTTTATAAGTGGCCAGAAAATGTTCTCGAAATGGGATGAGAGTTGGCGTGCGGTCTTGTTATAGTGTAGGTAGACCGCCTGCCAAGTTTCATCGCATTCGGAGTCCGTTTGACGCCCCAACGGATAACTATAGCAGCAGTATAGCCGGTCTACCGTCAGACGTTTTCGATCTCCGGAAACCGTGCCGGGCTGCATCTCTCCCCTCTCCTCTCAGACCAAACCGCTCTCCACAGTCCTCCTAGGCCCAACCTACCCCTCTTTGCGCCGCGCATAGACCTCTCATGCGCGTCCGAGACTGTCCCGAACCCGACCCGGGCAGTCGTCACCGTTGGATCCGGATCATCCCCAAATATCTACAAAACATCTCCGTTTTGTTAATTGGACTTCCTAACATATATTTTCTCGATCGTCCGATTATATCGTACGGACCGAATACCCCCTAACCTAATCCAACCTGCTATATAAAGAGGCTAACCCTAGTCCTAACCTGTCCCATCCTCCTATTCCATGTCGCCGCCACCACTCACCATCCCACCTCGGGATCTCCTCCCGATACAAATTCTCTCTGACCCTCTCCCTTGATTTCTGCCGCCACCCAACCAATGCACTCCTTCCAAATCCAACGATCCCCTCCTCTGCTCGCTCGTCCCCGAGCACCTCGATCCACCAGCGCCGCCTCGCCCGAGTACTAGACGCCAACGGCGACAATCACCACCGAACCAGCAGGCCCTGCACCTCATCCTTCTTCCTTCCCCTTGTCCTCCCGTTCTTGCTCCCTTTCTCCTTTCTCCTTTCTCTTTTCTCTCTCCCTCTCACATCTCTCTCTTCCAGGTACCCAGGAGCTATCCCGCCTCGCCATGGACGCCAAGGCCGAGCCGCCGTGTTCTTCTCTCGAATCCAGCGAATCAAGCCGCTATTGGAGTCCTCCGCGCCGGCCTGGACCCAAGCCTCCTTAGCCAGCGCCATGCCCGCGCCTCCCGAGGAGTTCGTCGCCTCCACCTCGTTCTGCTGGAGCAAGCCCCACTGCGCCGCCCTGCGCAAGCCGCCGGAGCCTGCTTCCACCCGCGCGGCTGCGGCATCCGCTGCCTCGGCCCTTCACCGAGCTCCTCGAGTCCCGCTGCTGCATCCTCTCCATCCTGCTCACCCCATGCCTCCTCTGCATCGAGCCAAGCCGCTTCAATGCCCGCTGCGACGACTAGTTCGCTGCCACTCCAGGCCGCCACACCTGTAGTCCGCCGCCGTCGCTAAGTCCCTCACCTCGCCGCCCCTATGCCCCGCTCGCCAGAGTTCGACTCCCAACCGTCGCGCCCCTGCTTCTTCTATGCCAAAGACGAGCTAGTGGAGCCCGCGTTGACTCCCTCCGTTTTGTCCGAGCGGCCTCGCTACTCGCCTGGGCCGGCCTCCTCTCCAGCTGCGGCCCAGCAGCCTCCAAGCCCAGATCCGGCCTACCTCACCACCGTCCAGCCCAAGACCCGCTGTGAGACCCCCCAGCCCCTCCTGTGCACTGATGGGCCAACCAGATCCGGCCCGTATCGTGTTTTTTTACATAGAACGTTTTTCCTTTTTTTCAGAGAATGTTGTTTTGCAGATAGGTCCCTAAACTTCATGCATATAATAACTTAAGAACCGTGCATCGGATTAAAACAATTTATATATGAAACTTGCTTAGAATTTTGTCTAGTTTCATAATATGTCATTTTCATCCATGTTTAAAATGTCTTAAAATGATGTTTGTGTAATTTTTCTTAATGCCATGCTAAAATGCTTTAATTCATAACAAATTAACCATAGCTCCAATTTTAATAAACATTATATGTAAATGGGGTAGAATTTTTCCTAGTTTAACATGGTGGCATCATATTGCATGTTTAACAACTCTAAAATATGGTTTAGGGCAGAACAGGACCAAACCTAATATATGCACATGAGGAGTTTCCGGATTTGTTGTTTGTTATTTCCGGCCTCATTTAAACTTGCCTAGATAGATAGTTTCTTTATGCTTCACCTCTTGCCTGTTTAACAACATTTAATATTGTTGGGTACCTAAACGAGATCGAACTAAATAATTTGAATGTGGTGTTTCGTCAATATGCAACCCGTTGCATGTTGAGCTCCACTTAATTTGTAGGATTGTTTGTGCATTTTGCCATGCCATGCTTCGTTAAAACGGACATGCATCATACTTGATTGTGCATCATGCCATGATTATGTGGTGGTTGTTTACTATGTTGTTTGCTTCTTTCCGGTGTTGCTTCTTCGGGTTGTTACCGATAACGTCGCGTTTATGAGGACCCGTTCGACTACGTCCGTTTGTCTTCTTCATGGACTCGTTCTTCTTCCTTGCGGGATTTCAGGCAAGATGATCATACCCTCGAAATCACTTCTATCTTTGCTTGCTAGTTGCTCGCTCTTTTGCTATGCCTATGCTGCGATACCTACCACTTGCTTATCATGCCTCCCATATTGTTGAACCAAGCCTCTAACCCACCTTGTCCTAGCAAACCGTTGTTTGGCTACGTTACCGCTTTGCTCAGCCCCTCTTATAGCGTTGTTAGTTGCAGGTGAAGATTGAAGTCTGTTCCTTGTTGGAACATGGAGATCGTTCCTTGTTGGAACATTGTTTACTTGTTGGGATGTCACAATATATCTTATTTAATTAATGCATCTATATACTTGGTAAACGGTGGAAGGCTCGGCCTTATGCCTGGTGTTTTGTTCCACTCTTGCCGCCCTAGTTTCCATCATATCGGTGTTATGTTCCCAGATTTTGCTTTCCTTACGCGGTTGGGCTATAATGGCAACCCCTTGACATTTCACCTTGAATTAAACTCTTCCAGCAATGCCCAACATTGGTTTTACCATTTGCGACCTAGCCTCTTTTTCCCTTGGGTTCCACGGACTCGAGGATCATCTTATTTAAACCCCCCTGGGCCAGTGCTCCTCTGAGTGTTGGTCCACCTCGTCAGCCGCCGGTGGCCACCAGGGGCAACTCTGGGTTGGCCTACCAGAAGTTTAGACAATCTGAGTGTGCCCTGAGAACGAGATATGTGCAGCTCCTATCAGGATTTGTCGGCACATTCGGGCGGTGTTGCTGGATTTGTTTTAACTTATCGAAGTTGTCTTGTAGAACCGGGATACCGAGTTTGATCGGAATGTCTCGGGAGAAGGTATATCCTTCGTTGACCGTGAGAGCTTGTCATGGGCTAAGTTGGGACTCCCCTACAGGGATTTGAACTTTCGAAAGCCGTGCCCGCGGTTATGGGCAGATGGGAATTTGTTAATGTCCGGTTGTAGAAAACCTGAAGTTGACCTTAATTAAAATACATCAACCGCGTGTGTTACCGTGATGGTCTCTTCTCAGCAGGGTCCGGGAAGTGAACACGGTGTTGGAGTAATGCTTGACGTAAGTAGACTTGGTTCACTTCTTGATCATAGTTTATCGACCGTGCTTTTGCCTTCTCTTCTCGCTCTCATTTGCGTATGTTAGCCACTATATATGCTAGTCCCTTGCTGCAGCTCCACATCATACCTTTTACCCTTCCTATAAGCTTAAATAGTCTTGATCGCGAGGGTGCGAGATAGCTGAGTCCCCGTGACTCACAGATACTTCCAAAACCAGTTTGCAGGTGCTGATGTTACCGAGCAGGAGACGCAACCAAGCTCAAGGAGGAGCTCGATGAAGATCTTATCCTTTGTGTTGTTTCGTTCTAGTGGATCAGTAGTGGAGCCCAGTTGGGGTCGATCGGGGATCTGTGTAGCTTTTGGGGTAGTCTTCTTTTATTTTGGCTCCGTAGTCGGGCCTTGATTGTATTTGGTTGATGTAATGCTTTATTCATGTAATTGTGTGAAGTGGCGATTGTAAGCCATCTATGTATCTCTTTCCCTTATGTATTACATGGGTTGTGTGAAGATTACCTCACTTGCGACATTGCTTTCAATGCGGTTATGCCTCTAAGTCGTGCTTTGACACATGGGAGATATAGCCGCATCGAGGGCGTTACAAGTTGGTATCAGAGCCTTCCCCGACCTTAGGACCCCCCCTGCTTTATCGAATTAGCTGACGAGTTGAGTCTAAAAAAAAGTTTTGAGTTATTTAGGAATTATATATCGGAGAGTTTAGGAATTCTTTTTACTCCCTAGTCCCTTCATCGCTCTGGTAAGGCATCCTGACGTAGAGTTTTGACTCTTCTCTTCTCAAATTTCACTAAAAAAAATTTAGGATCATGCAGGTATCTTGGAATCATTTCGATCAATTTGTGACGAGAACATTGTTCTTGGTGCCTCCTGTCATTTAGGGGTTGTGGCAGTGTCCCGGGGAGTTGAGCTCCGAGGTGTTGTTGTCACAATTTTATCGTTGCAGTTCTGGAATACCTGAGTTTAGTTTCACCGACATCGAAAATCTCTTTTATGCAGTTGTTGGTGAGATAACCTCGACGCCACCCAGTACTGGGGCGGGAGTTCGGGAGTATTGCCATAACTCGTATAACGGATGCTTTTCGAAGGTTGAGGTAGACGATTTCCGAAGGTTTCTTGGTTATGTGTTGAAGGATGGATACAGCTGGATGTAGGATTTGTGTAGTTTTGAGTGAGATATTATGCTTCCCCTATATCCCCAACACCTGATTGCAATAAACGGAAAGTTTCGGGAGTTTATAAGTGGGAATTCAAGTAGTTCATAGGATATCTTTCTGACGGATGTATGATATGAAATTGGGGTTCGACGTCTAGTGGTCCGCCTATCCACGGTTGGTTTTACAGTGGTCTCGTTGTGTCTTAAAGAGTCCTTGGCTATGCCGACTCGGGGACGCTTCGTATGTCATGTGCACTGCCTTGTACATGATGGTGTTGTACGATCGAGACCGTGTAGGCCCCACCATGAAAACTTTGGGCGAAATCTCTATCATATGTTTGTTCTGGCTTATTCTGCAAGCCAATCCTTTGTTTTTTTCAGTTGTGGTATTCGAGTTGCTTCGATGTCAAATGTTGATTCCATACCTTTCCTAAGTGGTGTTCTCACATTTCTATGTGAATGCAAATCCTTCATGACAATCGAGATTGTCATGTTAATTCTTTTTCAACCGGTGTGTTTTTTCTTCAAGTGAAGCCAATCATTTCAACATCCGCAAGATCAAGTATCAGTTTCTTCTGAACGGTGTTTGTTTCATCCGTCTCCAAGTAGCCTTTGTTTTCCCACCCTCCCACCCTTTTCTTCAAGGAACAATATTTCTTATTCAAGTATCATTTTATTGTTGTGAAGCCTCTCCATTCCTTTTCCGTTAATGTTCTTATCCGGTGATTCTCATGAGGATTCTAACGGAGCTTCAAGTTATCAGTATTCGTTCTTTTTCTTCTCCGGTGGAACCAATTCAAGCCTTGTTGACCATATTTTTTCCTCGTTTCAAATACCTTCTCATGCTGGTGCACCTCATATTCAGTCACTTCTCGCTATTTATTGTTCCGAAGTGCTCAAGATATCTCGAAGATTCGTGTTTCACTCTGCTTTCGTTCTAGATCTTTCGAGGATGTTACCTCATGCAAACCATTTAATTCAACTGGCGCAATCTATCTTTTAAATCGTTCTACGGTGTTTCTTTTGAGTGGGCCCTTAACACACAAGTCTTTTCCCAGGATCTTACCTGACTCTTCTTATTTTCCCGGAGCTATCCTCAAATTTCTTTTAGAAGTTTGACGTAAGAATGAATTTTCATCAGTCAGATGTGTTTCTCAAAGATCTCTCAATTTCTTTTCATCATGGGTTCAACCTTTCTAACATTCATCCCGGAGTATCACAACAACTCATGTTGATGTTTCGCATCGTCATTATCAACATTTGAAGACCGAAGAAGAGTTTTCCTCCAAATCTTATCGGTTCTTCCAAAGATTCGTGATTCTAGCTTGTTGCCATCCTCTCATAATGTAACGCCCCGGATATAACTTTCCCAATTTGTACTCCAACTCTTGCCATTTCCGGAATTAAGTTATTTATTTTTCACGGGTTCGGGTTTTTGTCTCCGTGTTTTGTTGTCGTTGTCATGCATCTCATATTGTGTTATCATGTGCATTGCATTTGCATACATGTTTGTCTCATGCATTCGAGCATTTTCCCCGTTGTCCGTTTTGCATTCCGCCGCTTCGTTCTCCTCCGGTGGTCATTTCTACCTTTCTTTAGTGTGTGGGGATTAAACATTTCCGGATTTGACCGAGACTTGCCAAGCGGCCTTGGTTTACTACCGGTAGACCGCTTGTCAAGTTTCGTATCATTTGGACTTCGTTTGATACTCCAATGGTTAACCGAGGGACCGAAAAGGCCTCTTGTGTGTTGCAGCCCAACACCCCTTCAATTTGGCCCAAAACCCACCTAACTCTGCTCCATCATCTAGAGCGTTTGATCACGATCGCGTGGCTGAAAACCGCACCTCATTTGGACTCTCCTAGCTCCCTCTACCCCTATATATAGATCCCCACATTCCAAATCCCGGGCGAAACCCTAGAAATCGTCCCGGTGCCACGCCGGACAAAGATCCCGCCGCCGGACACGTCCGCCGCCGCGCCCCAGCCAACCACCGCCCGCCACGTGGCTCCACTCCGGCCGCCGCCGCCGCAGCCCGCTCGGGCCCGGGGCAGGCCCATCCATCGCGCCGCCCCGCGCCTCCTCCTCCTCCAGGGCGCCCGACGCCGCCGAGCCGAGCCAACCTCCGCCGCGCCTGCTTCGGCCGCCGCGCGACCTCGCCGGAGAGGCAGCGCCGCTCTCCTCCGTCCGCCGCCGCCGTCTCGTCCCAGCTCGCCGCCGATGTCCGCCGGGGCCAGGGGGCCCGAGGCCGCCGCCCCGTCGTCTCCCCCCCTTCGGCGATCCCCGGCGTCAAGACCGGCTGCCGCGGCTCCTTTTTCCGGCGATCCTCGAGCTGCTACAGTGCCCGTGCCACCGCTACAGTGCTCCGGGCCCGATCCGATCTGGAACCCTAGATCCGGCGGTCTAATTTTCTTCTAAGTCCTGAAAATTGCATATCCATGTTGCCCTGTTCGAGGCCCCGTAACTTTGCATCCGTAGCTCCCATTCATGCATATAGCATATCAAAATGTTCATCTCAGATAGTACATCATTTCATTCCATTGCATAATTTTCATTTGAGTTCATCTTGATGCCTGAAATGCTCTTAGAAGAGGGCTACTTGAGTTAATTGTCAGATCTGCTACTCCATCTTAGACATTTGTCATTTTTGCCATGATTTTTGTGTGCATGATATGCCCTTGAGTTCTACATATGTTTTGTTAAGGGTTTTGTCATCTTTCCAGAGGTGCAACCCATGTATTTTTGTGATGTGTGTGGTGACTAGTGCAAGCTTGCAAAGTGAGGCACCCGGTAACTCTGTTTTCAGGGACTTAGTAATTTCACTAAGTCATGGGATTGTTTAGTTCATGATGCCATATGTTCGTGTTGTTTCCTAGTGATCCGTGCCTCTTTTGAGGATGATAAGTAAAGGAGTTTTGTTAATATTATAGTGCTCTATCCATCCATGTCTTTGTTTGAAATTATGGAGCACCCTAGCTTGATTCAATCGAGCTCTACTTTTGCTTCGTTGTGAATCTGGGCAGATCGTCAACTTGTTTGCGATTTTGTCGGTGTTGTTGTAGTTGATCTGTGCATGCTATGCTATTGTTCTTGCCATATCTAGCTTGCATTTTGTGCCTTCTTAATGGATGTATGATTGCCTTGCCATGACTTGCACCGTACTGAGTGCATCGAGCTCGTAAACATGCCTACTTGAGTTATGTTTCAGCATGTGCCAGTTTTCACTAAGTCTGAAAACTGATTATGTTTTTGCTATGTTCGTGTGCTTGTTAGTATATTTTCGGATCCCTTTTGGCTCAAGGTCACTAAGGGACTTTTGTTAAGCTATTTGAGTAGCTCCATGACATGTTCTTCTTTGTCATATTCAGATCCTGTAGCATGTTGTTTTGTTGCTCCGAAGAGGGCTATATGATCTGAAATTTCAGACAAGTGTTAATTTCACGAAGTCTGAGATCTGTTTTCCATTTGCGTTTTTGCCATGCTTGTTTGAACCTGTTAATTGATGAATTGGCCGTAGCTCAGTGCTAGACTTTTGTTAAGCAGCTTGAATGCTTCCCTGCCATGTATTTTGTTGCCATGTTTGAGTGCTGTAGCATGTTCATTTCGTTCCATTTAGATGCCTACTTGCTGTAAATCGCAGACCGGTGTCATTTTTGAATCGCTTGCCATTTCCAACCCGTAACTCCGAATCCGGCGTTCTTTATATCGTTTTCAAGCGATTTCATCTCATCTTTCCAGTGGCACACTTGGTTTTCCATGTTGAGGCCAGGTTCATGCATATCCTGTCATATCTTGCATTTTGCATCCCGCATCGCATCCCGCATAGCATATCATCACTGCATCATATTGATTGATCCTTGCACGTGGTTGATTGTATCCTTGTTGCTTGTTTGTCTTGTTTGGGTAGAGCCGGGAGACGAGTTCGCTAACGAGGAGCTCGTTGAGTTTGCTTTTGAGGATCCAGTCAACTCTGACAGCTATGCGGGCAAGATGATCATACCCTCGAAATCACTACTATCTTTGCTATGCTAGTTTGCTCGCTCTTTTTCTATGCCATGCTACAATGCCTACCATTTGCTTGTCAGCCTCCCAATTTCCATGTCAAACCTCTAACCCACCATGTCCTAGCAAACTGTTGATTGGCTATGTTACCGCTTTACTCAGCCCCTCTTATAGCGTTGCTAGTTGCAGGTGAAGATTGGAGGCGTTCCTTGTTGGGACATTTATTTACTTGTTGGGATATCATCATATTATCTTGCTATCTTAATGCATCTATATACTTGGTAAAGGGTGGAAGGCTCGGCCTCTTGCCTAGTGTTTTGTTCCACACTTGCCGCCCTAGTTTCCGTCATAACGGTGTTATGTTCCCGGATTTTGCGTTCCTTACGCGGTTGGGTTATAATGGGAACCCCTTGATAGTTCGCCTTGATTAAAAATTTTCCAGCAATGCCCAACCATGGTTTTACCATTTTCCACCTAGCCTCTTTTTCCCTTGGGTTTCCGGAGCCCGAGGGTCATCTTATTTTAGCCCCCCCCCCCGGGCCAGTGCTCCTCTGAGTGTTGGTCCGAACTAGAGTCCTGTGCAGCGCCCCCTCAGGGAAACTCGAGGTTTGGTTTTAGTTGTATGGAGCGCTCATCTGAGTGTGCCCTGAGAACGAGATATGTGCAGCACATTCGGGCGGTGTTGCTAGTCTTGTTTTAACCTGTCGAAATGTCTTGAAGAACCGAGATACCGAGTCTGATCGGAACGTCTTGGGAGGAGGTCTATTCCTTCATTGACCGTGAGAGCTTGTCATGGGCTAAGTTGGGACTTCCCTGCAGGGATTGAACTTTCGAAAGCCGTGCCCGCGGTTATGGGCAGATGGGAATTTGTTAATGTCCGGTTGTAGATAGCTTAAACATAAACTTAATTAAAATGAATCAACCGAGTGTGTTACCGTGATGGCCTCTTCTCGGCGGAGTCCGAGAAGTGGACACGGTGTTGGAGTAATGTTTGCACAGGTTGCTCTCTAGTTTCTCGCTTGCGCTTTTCCTTCTCTTCTCGCTCTCATTTGCGCATAAGTTAGCCACCATATATGCTAGTCGCTTGCTGCAGCTCCACATATATTTACCTTACCCTACCTATTAAGCTTAAATAGTCTTGATCGCGTGGGTGCGAGATTGCTGAGTCCCTGTGGCTCACAGATTACTATTACACCAGATGCAGGTCCACGTGATTCCACTCCAGGTGACGCGTACGAGCTCAAGTGGGAGTACGACGAGGACTCTCAACGTTACTATGTTTCCTTTCCTGATGATCAGTAGTGGTGCCCAGTTGGGGGTGATTGGGACCGTGTCGCATGTTGGGTTTTCTTCTATTTTGGCGCCGTAGTCGGGCCATGAGTGTTTGGATGATGTATGTTATTTATGTACTTGATTGACGTGGCGAGTGTAAGCCAACTATGTTATCCCTTTTCATTATTTATATTACATGGGATGTTTGTGATGATTACCTGACTTGCGACATATGCCTTCAATGCGATTATGCCTCTAAGTCGTGCCTCGACACGTGGGAGATGTAGTCGCATCGAGGGTGTTACACATAATTATTTTCGATTGTGGGAATTCTTTTCACCCATCCGGTGCAATTCAGGAGTCCTTTCAGTTTGATTTTTTCGGAGGCCATCTTTTCAAATATTATTCATTGCAGCTCTCAGTTCTTTTTCTCCAATCTTACCGGTGCATCGTTCAAGTGATCTCTAATCAGTCGTGATCCCTTCGTTCTCATGTATCTAGATTCTCTCAAGCATCTTCATTCATTTGCTAATTCTTCCCGATGTTTTCTTTATCTTCTCTTCGTTCATTTTTTTAATTCTTACGGTGGTTCGTTCAAGAGTTCTCGCCATTCGTTATCATATCAATTTATTCGTTGTTTTCAATCCTTCCGGTGGTTCATTGAAGACCTTATTAAGTTTGCACCAAATCTATCTTCATCCTTTCTATGAGAATAAGTAGTATGCCAAAGCCATCGATTGTCATCAAGTTAATTGGTGAAGGATAAAGCATAATGTAATTGTTATTCTTGTTTCATCAAGTTTATTCAATTTCTTTTCCGGAGTGGTTCAACGTATCACATTCTCAGTTCGAGATGCTTATCTTTTCTTTTTGGGAGTTCCATGTTTTCCGCATTATATCATCACGAAGATCCATCTAAATCATTGCAAGGATTCACCTTGTGTTTTCAATTTCTCTTTCTTTTTATTCTTTTGTTACCGGAGTTTCTTCATGGAGGCTATACATGATGGTTCATCAAAGAAATAATTCCTTCTCCTAGCGTTCATTGAGATTCTTTTCAAAGGAGCTCAGGCTTTCTTCATCTTGCTATCCAGAGTGCAATTCTTTCTTCCATATTATTGGAGGTGGTATTATGTCATTCTTGATAATTTGATTTCATGTTTTCATGATTCACATGTTGTCAAGATTGGGATATTTTAAATCCATCAATCTCGTCATTGGAGCTATCTTGGGTTATATTTCACCTAAAGCCTTCCCTAAGGATTCTTGTTAATTATGGTGCTTATAAATGACCCAAGTTCTTCATTTATCCTCCTGGTGAAATAAGTTTCTCATCTCCTTGTTGTTATCAATCCAATCTATCATTTTCTGTTAGTGGCAGATTTTCACCTCTTGGCTTTGAGATGTTTCCCATAAGCCCACTTCAAGCTTATCTTTTCGTTGTTGTGTTTCCAACAACTCCGTTCGACCCTTCTCCTCAGGATACCTTTTCAAGCTCTTTTATGGCAGAAGTTGGCATTTTCTTCTCCATTCTTCTATTTCATTTACCTATCTTCTATTCTTACGTTCCGGAGGCATTGTGATGTTGCTCTCTTCAACCCTTCTTCTTGTTCTTGTCAGGACCTTGTTCTTTTCGTGCTTATCCACTTAACCGGAGTGTGTGCCGCTGCTCAAGTTCTTTCAGTTCATCAAGCCTCGCATATCTTTCCAACCGGAGTGCTGTTCGAATTTGTTTCTTCCTTGTTTCCTCTTTCCTAACGGAGTGTTTTCCAATTTGTTAATCTCCGTTGTTTTATTCTTTTCAATTTGTTCAACCTCGCAAGGTTCGTGGTCTCACTCGTTTGTCAAAGAAGCAACTTAGTCTTACCTTTTCTCTTTTCTCTTCCGTTTTCCCTCCGGTGCCATTCTAGATCTCGGGACGAGATCCTCTCGTAGTGGTGGAGTGTTGTAACGCCCCGAGACCGATGTGCCAGGTGTCGTGCAGTTATTCGCTGTTGTTTCCTTGTCATTGCTTGCGTGTCATGCATTGCATATCATGTCATCATGTGCATTTCATTTGCATACGTGTTCGTCTCATGCATCCGAGCATTTTTCCCGTTGTCTGTTTTGCAATCCAGCGCTCCATTCTCCTCCGGTGGTCATTTCTACCTTTCTTTCATGTGTGGGGCTTAAACATTTCCGGATTGGGCCGAGATTTGCCAAGCAGCCTTGGTTTACTACCGGTAGACCGCCTGTCAAGTTTCATACCATTTGGACTTCGTTTGATGCTCCAACGGTTAACCGAGGGACCGAAAAGGCCTCGTGTGTGTTGCAGCCCAACACCCTTCCAATTTGGCCCAAAACCCACCTAAACCTCTTCCATCATCTTGGTCGTTCGATCGCGATCGCGTGGCCGAAAACCACACCTCATTTGGACTCTCCTAGCTCCCTCTACCTATAAATATGTGTCCCTCCCAGAATTTTCGCGCAGATGAACCCTAACCTCCTCCTCCTCCGCGCGCCGCCGGACAATTTCGCACCGCGCCCGGACATGTCCGCTCGCCCTCCACCTCACCCCGCCCAATGGGCAGCCGCCACATCAGCCGCGCCACTGCTCCGGGCCAACCGCGGCGCGCCACCTCAGCCCAGCCGCTCCCTCTCTCTCCTCAGCCCCGCCGCCGGCCCACGCGGCCCGGATCGGGCCTGCGGGGCCCATCTCCTCGCGTCGCCGCTCGATCGGATCCGCCACCGCCTGTCGGTCGCCGCCGCCGCCGGGGCTCTCGCCTCCCCCCGCCTGCTTGCTCGAGCCGCCGCCCGCGTCGTGCGCCGCCTTCGCCACGGGCCACCATCGCCGGCGCCGCCTTGCGCCGTCCCGACAGCCGCCGGAGCCGAGCTCCCTCGCCGCCGTTGCTCCGGCACCTCGCCGCCCGTTGACCTCCTCACGATCCGGTGACCCGAGCGCCCATCTCCGTCAAGCCGCCGCCCTGCCTCTACCAGAGCCACGTCCCGACGACCGCACGCCGACTCCGGCCATCTCCGTCGTCTCCGACGAGGTCCGGTGGATCGGGACGAGATCCACCGGTCCCTTCATCCAAACGCGCCCGCGCCTGACCCGGATCTGCTCGTCCCGCACGTCTTCGTCCCGGTTTGACTTTTTACGGAGGTATATTTTCACTAAGTCCCCGAAATTCCAGATCCAAGTGCTCCTGTTCATAGCCTCGTAACTTTGCATCCGTAGCTCCGATTAATGCATATAGCATATCAGAATGTCCATCTCAGAGAGTACATCATTTCATTCCATTGCATCATTTTCATTTGAGTTCATCTTGATGCCCGAAATGCTGTTAGAAGAGGGCTACTTGAGATAATTGTCAGATCTGCTAATCCGTTTAGCTTTTTGTCATTTTTGCCATGATTATTGTGTGCATGATGTGCCTTGATGCTCTACATATGTTTTATTAAGGGTTTTTCCATCTTTCTAGAGGTGCAACCCATGTATTTTTGTGATGTGTGTGGTGACTAGCACAAGCTTGCAAAGTGGTGCAGTTGGTAATTCTGATTTCAGGGACTTAGCATTTCCACTAAGTCCTTGATCTATTTATCTCATATTGCCATATGTTTATGTTGTTTCCTAGTGATCCGTGCCTCTTTTGAGGATGATCAGTAAGGATGTTTTGTTAATATTGTAGTGCTCTATCCATCCATGTCTTTGTTTGCAATTATGGAGCACCCTAGATTGAGTCAATCGAGCTCTACTTTTGCTACTTTGTGAATCTGGGCAGATTGTCAACTTGTGTGCAATTTTGCCGGTGATGTTGTAGTTGATCCGTGCATACTATGCTATTGTTCTTGCCATGTATAGCTTGCATTTTGTGCCTTCTTGATGGGTGTATGCTTGTCTTGCCATGACTTGCACCGTAGTGAGTGCATCGAGCTCGTAAACATGCCTACTTGAGTTATGTTTCAGCATGCTCCAGTTTTCACTAAGTCTGTGATCTGATTATGTTTTTGCTATGTTCACATGCTTGCAAATGTATTTTCTGATCCCTTTTGGCTCAAGGTCACTAAGGGATTTTTGTTAAGCTCTTTGAGTAGCTCCATGCCATGCTTTACTTTGCCATGTTCAGATCCAGTAGCATGTAGTTTTGTTGCTCCGAAGAGTGCTATCTGATCTGAAATTCCAGGCTAGTGTTAATTTCACACAGTCTGAAATCTGTTTGCCATATGCATTTTTGCCATGCTTGTTTGAACCTGTTAATGGATGAATTGGCTGTAGCTCAGTGCTAGACTTTTGTTAAGCATCTTGTATGCATCCCTCCCATGTATTTTGTTGCCATGTTTGGGTGCTGTAGCATGTTCATCTCATTGCATTTAGGTGGCTACTTGCTGTAAATCGCAGACCGGTGCCATATTTGAATCGCTTGCCATTTCCAAACCGTAACTCCGATTCCGGCGATCTTTATATCATTTTCAAGCGATTTCATCTCATCTTTCCAGTGGCACACTTGGTTTTCCAAGTTGAGGCCGGGTTCATGCTTTCCTTGTCACATCATGCATATGCATCGCATACCGCATCCCGCATATCATACCATGTTCATGTGTTGGTTGTTTACTATGTTGTGTGCTTCTTTCTGGTGTTTGCTTCTTCGGGTTGGCTCCGTTAACGTCATGTTGTGAGGATCTGTTCGACTTCGTCCGTTTGTCTTCTTCATGGACTCGTTCTTCTTCCTTGCGGGATTTCAGGCAAGATGATCATACCCTCGAAATCACTACTATCTTTGCTTTGCTTAGTTGCTCGCTCTTTTGCTATGCCTATGCTGCGATACCTACCACTTGCTTATCATGCCTCCTATATTGTTGAACCAAGCCTCTAACCCACCTTGTCCTAGCAAACCGTTGATTGGCTATGTTACCGCTTTTCTCAGCCCCTCTTATAGCGTTGTTAGTTGCAGGTGAAGATTGAAGTTTGTTCCTTGTTGGAACATGGAGATGTTGTTCCTTGTTGGAACATGTTTACTTGTTGGGATATCACAATATATCTTATTTAATTAATTCATCTATATACTTCGTAAAGGGTGGAAGGCTCGGCCTTATGCCTGGTGTTTTGTTCCACTCTTGCCGCCCTAGTTTCCGTCATATCGGTGTTAGGTTCCCGGATTTTGCGTCCCTTACGCGGTTGAGCTATAATGGGAACCCCTTGACAGTTTGCCTTAAGTAAAGCTCTTCTAGCAATGCCCAACATTGGTTTTACCATTCGCCACCTAGCCTCTTTTTCCCTTGGGTTAGGCCAGCCCAAGGGTCATCTTATTTTAACCCCCCCCCCCCGGGCCAGTGCTTGTCTAAGTGTTTGTCCGAACTGAGTAGACTGCGGGGCCACCTCGGGGAAACTTGAGGGCTGGTTTTACTCGTAGGATGTCTCATCCGGTGTTGCCCTGAGAACGAGATATGTGCAGCTCCCATCAGGATGTCGGCGCATCGGGCGGTGTTGCTGGTTTAGTTTTACCCTGTCGAAATGTCTTGTTGTACCAGGACACCGAGTTTGATCGGAATGTCTCGGGAGGAGGTCTATTCCCTCGTTGACCGTGAGAGCTTGTGATGGGCTAAGTTGGGACACCCCTGCAGGGTTTTGAACTTTCAAAAGTCATGCCCGCGGTTATGGGCAGATGGGAATTTGTTAACGTCCGGTTGTAGAAAACCTAAAGTCGACCTTAATTAAAATGAATCAACCGCGTGTGTAACCGTCATGGTCTCTTTTCGATGGGGTCCGGGAAGTGAACACGGTTGTTGGAGTTATGCTTGACGTAGGTTGCTATAGGATCACTTCTTGATCATACTTCTATCGACCGTGCTTTGCCTTCTCTTCTCGCTCTCATTTGCGTATGTTAGCCACCATATATGCTAGTCGCTTGCTGCAACTCCACCTCATACCTTTTACCTTACCCATAAGCTTAAATAGTCTTGATCGCGAGGGTGCGAGATTGGTGAGTCCCCGTGGCTCACAGATACTTCCAAAACCAGCTTGCAGGTGCCGATGAGACCGTGCAGATGACGCAACCAAGCTCAGGAGGAGCTCGATGAAGATCTTGTCCTTTTTGTTGTTTCGTTCTAGTTGATCAGTAGTGGAGCCCAGTTGGGGTCGATCGGGGACCGTGTCGCTTTTGGGGTTCTTCTTTTATTTTGGTTCCGTAGTCGGACCTTGATTGTATTTGGATGATGTAATGCTTTATTCATGTAATTGTGTGAAGTGGCGATTGTAAGCCATATATGTATCTCTTTCCCTTATTATATTACATGGGTTGTGTGAAGATTACCTCACTTGCGACATATGCCTTCAATGCGATTATGTCTCTAAGTCGTGCCTCGACACGTGGGAGATATAGTCGCATCGAGGGTGTTACAAGTTGGTATCAGAGCCTTCCCCGACCTTAGGAGCCCCATTGCTTGATCGTTTTTAGCGGCCGAGTTGTGTCTAGAAAAATGTTTTGAGTCATTTAGGAATTATATATCGAAGAGTTTAGGAATTCTTTTTACTCCCCAGTCTCCTCATCGCTTTGGTAAGGCATCCTGACGTAGAGTTTTGACTCTTCTCTTCTCAAATTTCACTAAAAAAAATTTAGGTTCACGCGGGTATCTTGGAATCATTCTGATGGTTTTGTGACGAGAACATTGTCTTGGTGCCTCCTATCGGGGGTTTTGTGGAAGTGTCCCAGGGAGTTGAGCTCCGAGGTGTTGTCGTCACAATTTTATCGTTGCAGTTCTGGAATACCTGAGTTTAGTACGCCGATATCGAAAATCTCTTTTATGCAGTTCGTTGGTGAGATAACCTCAACACCACCCAGTACTGGGGCGGGAGTTCGGGAGTATTGCCATAACTCGTATAACGGATGCTTTTCGAAGGTTGAGGTAGACGATTTCCGAAGGTTTCTTGGTTATGTGTTGAAGGATGGATACAGCTGGATGTAGGATTTGTTAGTTTGGGTGAGATATTATGCTTCCCCTTTATCCCTAACACCAGATTGCATAACCGGGAAGTTTCGGGAGTTTATAAGTGGGAATTCAAGTAGCTCTTAGGATATCTTTCCGACAGATGTATGATATGAAATTGGGGTTCGACGTCTAGTGGTCCGCCTATTCACGGTTGGTTTTACAGTGGTCTCGTTGTGTCTTAAAGAGTCCTTGGCTATGCCGACTCGGGGACGCTTCGTATGTCATGTGCACTGCCTTGTACATGATGGTGATGTACGATCGAGCCCGTGTAGGCCCCACCACAAAAACTTCGGACGAAATCTCTATCATATGTTTGTTCTGGCTTATTCCGCAAGCCAATCCTTTGTTTTTGTTTTGAGTTGTGGTATTCGAGTTGCTTCGAAGTCAAATGTTGATTCCATACTTTTCCCAAATGGTGTTCCCATACTCCGATGTGAATACCAATCCTTCATGATAATCAAGATTGCCATGTCAATCCTCTTCTCAACCGGTGTGCTTCTCCTCAAGTGGATCCGTTCATTTCAACATTCGCAAGATCTATTATCACTTCTTCTCAACGGTGTTTGTTTCATCCGTCTCCAAGTTGCCTTTGTTTTTCCCGCCCACCCACCCTTTTTCCTCTAGGACTAAGATTTCTTTATCAAGTATGTTTTTTTATTCTTGTGAAGTCTCTCCATTCTTTTCCGTCAATGTTCTTACCCGGTGATTCTCATGAAGATTTTAACGGAGCTTCTAGTTCATCATTCTTCGTTTCTATTATCTTCTCCGGTGGTTCCAAGTCAAGCTTTGTTGATCTTACCCTTGCCTCTTTTCAATACCTTTCTCATACCGGTGCACCTCATAACCATTCATTTCTCGCCATTCATTTGTTTTGGAGTGCTCAAGATATCCCGAAGATTCGTTTTTTCCATTCTGCTTTCGTTCACGCTCTTTCGAGGATGTTATCTCATTCAAGCCATTTAATTCAACCGGTGCAACCTCTCTTTTAAATTGTTCAACGGTGCTTCTTTTGAGTGGGCCCTAACCCACAGGGCTTTTTCCAGGATCTTACCTGACTCTTCTAATTCTCCCGGAGATATCCTTAAAATTCTTTTCGAAGTTTGACGTAAGAATGTGTTATCATTAGTCAAATGTCTTTCTCCAAGATCTTTCAAATTCATTTCATTGTTGATTCAACTTTTATATTCTTCTTTATTCTAGAGTGCCTCAACTATTCTTGGTGGTGTTTCTCATCGTCATTCTCGGATTTTGAAGACCGAAGAAGAGTTTTTCCTCAAAATCTTAACCATTCTCTCAGAGATGCGTAGTTCAAGCTTGATACCATCCTCTCATAATTGTTTTCGATTGTGAGAATTCTTTTCACCTATCTGGAGCAATTCAAGATTCTTTTCAGTTTGATTCTCCGAAGGCCAACATTTCGGGACCATTCATATTCAGCTTTCAGCTCTCGTTCTCCAAATATTACCGGTGCTTCATTCAAATATTATCTAAGCAGTTCTTGATCTCTTCGTCCACTTGTATCTAAATACCCTCAAGTATCTTCATTCGTTCTTCATATTCTTCCCGATGAATTGTGCCTTTGCTACGTTCATTTTCAATTCTACCGGTGGTTCGTCGAAGACCTTCTCAAGTTTGAGCTATATCTCTCTTAGTCCTTTTTCAAAGAGAATAAATTGTATGCAATCCGTTTGCTCGTCATCAATTTAATTGGTGAACGAGGAGCATAACATAATTGTTATTCTTGATACCTTATTCCGGAGGTTCATCAAATTCTCGGTTTCACTTGTTTCATCTTTTCTTTTCCCGGAGCTCCAAACCCTCGTCACCACGAAGCTCCATTTAAATCATCGCAAGGATTCACCTTGTGTTTTTCAACTTCTCCTTCCTTTCGTTTGATCATTCTTTTGTTTAACGGAGTTCTTCATGAAGGTTCTACATGGTGGTTCATCAAGGATTTCTTTCATTCCTCAATTGTCCTCAAGATTTCCCTCGAAGTTAAGATCCGCCAAGCTATACTCTCAAATAAACATGGTGTTCAACACATGTCTTGTTTTGAGGAGTTTTATTTTTCTTCATCTTGCAATCCAGAGTGCTATTCGTTCAACCGTATCATTGGAGGTGGTATTATGTCATTCTTGATAATTTGATTTCATGTTTTCATGATTCACATGTTGTCAAGATTGGGATATTTTAAATCCATCAATCTCGTCATTGGAGCTATCTTGGGTTATATTTCACCTAAAGCCTTCCCTAAGGATTCTTGTTAATTATGGTGCTTATAAATGACCCAAGTTCTTCATTTATCCTCCTGGTGAAATAAGTTTCTCATCTCCTTGTTGTTATCAATCCAATCTATCATTTTCTGTTAGTGGCAGATTTTCACCTCTTGGCTTTGAGATGTTTCCCATAAGCCCACTTCAAGCTTATCTTTTCGTTGTTGTGTTTCCAACAACTCCGTTCGACCCTTCTCCTCAGGATACCTTTTCAAGCTCTTTTATGGCAGAAGTTGGCATTTTCTTCTCCATTCTTCTATTTCATTTACCTATCTTCTATTCTTACGTTCCGGAGGCATTGTGATGTTGCTCTCTTCAACCCTTCTTCTTGTTCTTGTCAGGACCTTGTTCTTTTCGTGCTTATCCACTTAACCGGAGTGTGTGCCGCTGCTCAAGTTCTTTCAGTTCATCAAGCCTCGCATATCTTTCCAACCGGAGTGCTGTTCGAATTTGTTTCTTCCTTGTTTCCTCTTTCCTAACGGAGTGTTTTCCAATTTGTTAATCTCCGTTGTTTTATTCTTTTCAATTTGTTCAACCTCGCAAGGTTCGTGGTCTCACTCGTTTGTCAAAGAAGCAACTTAGTCTTACCTTTTCTCTTTTCTCTTCCGTTTTCCCTCCGGTGCCATTCTAGATCTCGGGACGAGATCCTCTCGTAGTGGTGGAGTGTTGTAACGCCCCGAGACCGATGTGCCAGGTGTCGTGCAGTTATTCGCTGTTGTTTCCTTGTCATTGCTTGCGTGTCATGCATTGCATATCATGTCATCATGTGCATTTCATTTGCATACGTGTTCGTCTCATGCATCCGAGCATTTTTCCCGTTGTCTGTTTTGCAATCCAGCGCTCCATTCTCCTCCGGTGGTCATTTCTACCTTTCTTTCATGTGTGGGGCTTAAACATTTCCGGATTGGGCCGAGATTTGCCAAGCAGCCTTGGTTTACTACCGGTAGACCGCCTGTCAAGTTTCATACCATTTGGACTTCGTTTGATGCTCCAACGGTTAACCGAGGGACCGAAAAGGCCTCGTGTGTGTTGCAGCCCAACACCCTTCCAATTTGGCCCAAAACCCACCTAAACCTCTTCCATCATCTTGGTCGTTCGATCGCGATCGCGTGGCCGAAAACCACACCTCATTTGGACTCTCCTAGCTCCCTCTACCTATAAATATGTGTCCCTCCCAGAATTTTCGCGCAGATGAACCCTAACCTCCTCCTCCTCCGCGCGCCGCCGGACAATTTCGCACCGCGCCCGGACATGTCCGCTCGCCCTCCACCTCACCCCGCCCAATGGGCAGCCGCCACATCAGCCGCGCCACTGCTCCGGGCCAACCGCGGCGCGCCACCTCAGCCCAGCCGCTCCCTCTCTCTCCTCAGCCCCGCCGCCGGCCCACGCGGCCCGGATCGGGCCTGCGGGGCCCATCTCCTCGCGTCGCCGCTCGATCGGATCCGCCACCGCCTGTCGGTCGCCGCCGCCGCCGGGGCTCTCGCCTCCCCCCGCCTGCTTGCTCGAGCCGCCGCCCGCGTCGTGCGCCGCCTTCGCCACGGGCCACCATCGCCGGCGCCGCCTTGCGCCGTCCCGACAGCCGCCGGAGCCGAGCTCCCTCGCCGCCGTTGCTCCGGCACCTCGCCGCCCGTTGACCTCCTCACGATCCGGTGACCCGAGCGCCCATCTCCGTCAAGCCGCCGCCCTGCCTCTACCAGAGCCACGTCCCGACGACCGCACGCCGACTCCGGCCATCTCCGTCGTCTCCGACGAGGTCCGGTGGATCGGGACGAGATCCACCGGTCCCTTCATCCAAACGCGCCCGCGCCTGACCCGGATCTGCTCGTCCCGCACGTCTTCGTCCCGGTTTGACTTTTTACGGAGGTATATTTTCACTAAGTCCCCGAAATTCCAGATCCAAGTGCTCCTGTTCATAGCCTCGTAACTTTGCATCCGTAGCTCCGATTAATGCATATAGCATATCAGAATGTCCATCTCAGAGAGTACATCATTTCATTCCATTGCATCATTTTCATTTGAGTTCATCTTGATGCCCGAAATGCTGTTAGAAGAGGGCTACTTGAGATAATTGTCAGATCTGCTAATCCGTTTAGCTTTTTGTCATTTTTGCCATGATTATTGTGTGCATGATGTGCCTTGATGCTCTACATATGTTTTATTAAGGGTTTTTCCATCTTTCTAGAGGTGCAACCCATGTATTTTTGTGATGTGTGTGGTGACTAGCACAAGCTTGCAAAGTGGTGCAGTTGGTAATTCTGATTTCAGGGACTTAGCATTTCCACTAAGTCCTTGATCTATTTATCTCATATTGCCATATGTTTATGTTGTTTCCTAGTGATCCGTGCCTCTTTTGAGGATGATCAGTAAGGATGTTTTGTTAATATTGTAGTGCTCTATCCATCCATGTCTTTGTTTGCAATTATGGAGCACCCTAGATTGAGTCAATCGAGCTCTACTTTTGCTACTTTGTGAATCTGGGCAGATTGTCAACTTGTGTGCAATTTTGCCGGTGATGTTGTAGTTGATCCGTGCATACTATGCTATTGTTCTTGCCATGTATAGCTTGCATTTTGTGCCTTCTTGATGGGTGTATGCTTGTCTTGCCATGACTTGCACCGTAGTGAGTGCATCGAGCTCGTAAACATGCCTACTTGAGTTATGTTTCAGCATGCTCCAGTTTTCACTAAGTCTGTGATCTGATTATGTTTTTGCTATGTTCACATGCTTGCAAATGTATTTTCTGATCCCTTTTGGCTCAAGGTCACTAAGGGATTTTTGTTAAGCTCTTTGAGTAGCTCCATGCCATGCTTTACTTTGCCATGTTCAGATCCAGTAGCATGTAGTTTTGTTGCTCCGAAGAGTGCTATCTGATCTGAAATTCCAGGCTAGTGTTAATTTCACACAGTCTGAAATCTGTTTGCCATATGCATTTTTGCCATGCTTGTTTGAACCTGTTAATGGATGAATTGGCTGTAGCTCAGTGCTAGACTTTTGTTAAGCATCTTGTATGCATCCCTCCCATGTATTTTGTTGCCATGTTTGGGTGCTGTAGCATGTTCATCTCATTGCATTTAGGTGGCTACTTGCTGTAAATCGCAGACCGGTGCCATATTTGAATCGCTTGCCATTTCCAAACCGTAACTCCGATTCCGGCGATCTTTATATCATTTTCAAGCGATTTCATCTCATCTTTCCAGTGGCACACTTGGTTTTCCAAGTTGAGGCCGGGTTCATGCTTTCCTTGTCACATCATGCATATGCATCGCATACCGCATCCCGCATATCATACCATGTTCATGTGTTGGTTGTTTACTATGTTGTGTGCTTCTTTCTGGTGTTTGCTTCTTCGGGTTGGCTCCGTTAACGTCATGTTGTGAGGATCTGTTCGACTTCGTCCGTTTGTCTTCTTCATGGACTCGTTCTTCTTCCTTGCGGGATTTCAGGCAAGATGATCATACCCTCGAAATCACTACTATCTTTGCTTTGCTTAGTTGCTCGCTCTTTTGCTATGCCTATGCTGCGATACCTACCACTTGCTTATCATGCCTCCTATATTGTTGAACCAAGCCTCTAACCCACCTTGTCCTAGCAAACCGTTGATTGGCTATGTTACCGCTTTTCTCAGCCCCTCTTATAGCGTTGTTAGTTGCAGGTGAAGATTGAAGTTTGTTCCTTGTTGGAACATGGAGATGTTGTTCCTTGTTGGAACATGTTTACTTGTTGGGATATCACAATATATCTTATTTAATTAATTCATCTATATACTTCGTAAAGGGTGGAAGGCTCGGCCTTATGCCTGGTGTTTTGTTCCACTCTTGCCGCCCTAGTTTCCGTCATATCGGTGTTAGGTTCCCGGATTTTGCGTCCCTTACGCGGTTGAGCTATAATGGGAACCCCTTGACAGTTTGCCTTAAGTAAAGCTCTTCTAGCAATGCCCAACATTGGTTTTACCATTCGCCACCTAGCCTCTTTTTCCCTTGGGTTAGGCCAGCCCAAGGGTCATCTTATTTAACCCCCCCCCCCCGGGCCAGTGCTTGTCTAAGTGTTTGTCCGAACTGAGTAGACTGCGGGGCCACCTCGGGGAAACTTGAGGGCTGGTTTTACTCGTAGGATGTCTCATCCGGTGTTGCCCTGAGAACGAGATATGTGCAGCTCCCATCAGGATGTCGGCGCATCGGGCGGTGTTGCTGGTTTAGTTTTACCCTGTCGAAATGTCTTGTTGTACCAGGACACCGAGTTTGATCGGAATGTCTCGGGAGGAGGTCTATTCCCTCGTTGACCGTGAGAGCTTGTGATGGGCTAAGTTGGGACACCCCTGCAGGGTTTTGAACTTTCAAAAGTCATGCCCGCGGTTATGGGCAGATGGGAATTTGTTAACGTCCGGTTGTAGAAAACCTAAAGTCGACCTTAATTAAAATGAATCAACCGCGTGTGTAACCGTCATGGTCTCTTTTCGATGGGGTCCGGGAAGTGAACACGGTTGTTGGAGTTATGCTTGACGTAGGTTGCTATAGGATCACTTCTTGATCATACTTCTATCGACCGTGCTTTGCCTTCTCTTCTCGCTCTCATTTGCGTATGTTAGCCACCATATATGCTAGTCGCTTGCTGCAACTCCACCTCATACCTTTTACCTTACCCATAAGCTTAAATAGTCTTGATCGCGAGGGTGCGAGATTGGTGAGTCCCCGTGGCTCACAGATACTTCCAAAACCAGCTTGCAGGTGCCGATGAGACCGTGCAGATGACGCAACCAAGCTCAGGAGGAGCTCGATGAAGATCTTGTCCTTTTTGTTGTTTCGTTCTAGTTGATCAGTAGTGGAGCCCAGTTGGGGTCGATCGGGGACCGTGTCGCTTTTGGGGTTCTTCTTTTATTTTGGTTCCGTAGTCGGACCTTGATTGTATTTGGATGATGTAATGCTTTATTCATGTAATTGTGTGAAGTGGCGATTGTAAGCCATATATGTATCTCTTTCCCTTATTATATTACATGGGTTGTGTGAAGATTACCTCACTTGCGACATATGCCTTCAATGCGATTATGTCTCTAAGTCGTGCCTCGACACGTGGGAGATATAGTCGCATCGAGGGTGTTACAAGTTGGTATCAGAGCCTTCCCCGACCTTAGGAGCCCCATTGCTTGATCGTTTTTAGCGGCCGAGTTGTGTCTAGAAAAATGTTTTGAGTCATTTAGGAATTATATATCGAAGAGTTTAGGAATTCTTTTTACTCCCCAGTCTCCTCATCGCTTTGGTAAGGCATCCTGACGTAGAGTTTTGACTCTTCTCTTCTCAAATTTCACTAAAAAAAATTTAGGTTCACGCGGGTATCTTGGAATCATTCTGATGGTTTTGTGACGAGAACATTGTCTTGGTGCCTCCTATCGGGGGTTTTGTGGAAGTGTCCCAGGGAGTTGAGCTCCGAGGTGTTGTCGTCACAATTTTATCGTTGCAGTTCTGGAATACCTGAGTTTAGTACGCCGATATCGAAAATCTCTTTTATGCAGTTCGTTGGTGAGATAACCTCAACACCACCCAGTACTGGGGCGGGAGTTCGGGAGTATTGCCATAACTCGTATAACGGATGCTTTTCGAAGGTTGAGGTAGACGATTTCCGAAGGTTTCTTGGTTATGTGTTGAAGGATGGATACAGCTGGATGTAGGATTTGTTAGTTTGGGTGAGATATTATGCTTCCCCTTTATCCCTAACACCAGATTGCATAACCGGGAAGTTTCGGGAGTTTATAAGTGGGAATTCAAGTAGCTCTTAGGATATCTTTCCGACAGATGTATGATATGAAATTGGGGTTCGACGTCTAGTGGTCCGCCTATTCACGGTTGGTTTTACAGTGGTCTCGTTGTGTCTTAAAGAGTCCTTGGCTATGCCGACTCGGGGACGCTTCGTATGTCATGTGCACTGCCTTGTACATGATGGTGATGTACGATCGAGCCCGTGTAGGCCCCACCACAAAAACTTCGGACGAAATCTCTATCATATGTTTGTTCTGGCTTATTCCGCAAGCCAATCCTTTGTTTTTGTTTTGAGTTGTGGTATTCGAGTTGCTTCGAAGTCAAATGTTGATTCCATACTTTTCCCAAATGGTGTTCCCATACTCCGATGTGAATACCAATCCTTCATGATAATCAAGATTGCCATGTCAATCCTCTTCTCAACCGGTGTGCTTCTCCTCAAGTGGATCCGTTCATTTCAACATTCGCAAGATCTATTATCACTTCTTCTCAACGGTGTTTGTTTCATCCGTCTCCAAGTTGCCTTTGTTTTTCCCGCCCACCCACCCTTTTTCCTCTAGGACTAAGATTTCTTTATCAAGTATGTTTTTTTATTCTTGTGAAGTCTCTCCATTCTTTTCCGTCAATGTTCTTACCCGGTGATTCTCATGAAGATTTTAACGGAGCTTCTAGTTCATCATTCTTCGTTTCTATTATCTTCTCCGGTGGTTCCAAGTCAAGCTTTGTTGATCTTACCCTTGCCTCTTTTCAATACCTTTCTCATACCGGTGCACCTCATAACCATTCATTTCTCGCCATTCATTTGTTTTGGAGTGCTCAAGATATCCCGAAGATTCGTTTTTTCCATTCTGCTTTCGTTCACGCTCTTTCGAGGATGTTATCTCATTCAAGCCATTTAATTCAACCGGTGCAACCTCTCTTTTAAATTGTTCAACGGTGCTTCTTTTGAGTGGGCCCTAACCCACAGGGCTTTTTCCAGGATCTTACCTGACTCTTCTAATTCTCCCGGAGATATCCTTAAAATTATTTTCGAAGTTTGACGTAAGAATGTGTTATCATTAGTCAAATGTCTTTCTCCAAGATCTTTCAAATTCATTTCATTGTTGATTCAACTTTTATATTCTTCTTTATTCTAGAGTGCCTCAACTATTCTTGGTGGTGTTTCTCATCGTCATTCTCGGATTTTGAAGACCGAAGAAGAGTTTTTCCTCAAAATCTTAACCATTCTCTCAGAGATGCGTAGTTCAAGCTTGATACCATCCTCTCATAATTGTTTTCGATTGTGAGAATTCTTTTCACCTATCTGGAGCAATTCAAGATTCTTTTCAGTTTGATTCTCCGAAGGCCAACATTTCGGGACCATTCATATTCAGCTTTCAGCTCTCGTTCTCCAAATATTACCGGTGCTTCATTCAAATATTATCTAAGCAGTTCTTGATCTCTTCGTCCACTTGTATCTAAATACCCTCAAGTATCTTCATTCGTTCTTCATATTCTTCCCGATGAATTGTGCCTTTGCTACGTTCATTTTCAATTCTACCGGTGGTTCGTCGAAGACCTTCTCAAGTTTGAGCTATATCTCTCTTAGTCCTTTTTCAAAGAGAATAAATTGTATGCAATCCGTTTGCTCGTCATCAATTTAATTGGTGAACGAGGAGCATAACATAATTGTTATTCTTGATACCTTATTCCGGAGGTTCATCAAATTCTCGGTTTCACGTGTTTCATCTTTTCTTTTCCCGGAGCTCCAAACCCTCATCACCACGAAGCTCCATTTAAATCATCGCAAGGATTCACCTTGTGTTTTTCAACTTCTCCTTCCTTCCGTTTGATCATTCTTTTGTTTAACGGAGTTCTTCATGAAGGTTCTACATGGTGGTTCATCAAGGATTTCTTTCATTCCTCAATTGTCCTCAAGATTTCCCTCGAAGTTAAGATCCGCCAAGCTATACTCTCAAATAAACATGGTGTTCAACACATGTCTTGTTTTGAGGAGTTTTATTTTTCTTCATCTTGCAATCCAGAGTGCTATTCGTTCAACCGTATCATTGGAGGTGGTATTATGTCATTCTTGATAATTTGAGTTCATGTTTTCATGATTCACATGTTGTCAAGATTGGGATATTTTAAATCCATCAATCTCGTCATTGGAGCTATCTTGGGTTATATTTCACCTAAAGCCTTCCCTAAGGATTCTTGTTAATTATGGTGCTTATAAATGACCCAAGTTCTTCATTTATCCTCCTGGTGAAATAAGTTTCTCATCTCCTTGTTGTTATCAATCCAATCTATCGTTTTCTGTTAGTGGCAGATTTTCACCTCTTGGCTTTGAGATGTTTCCCATAAGCCCACTTCAAGCTTATCTTTTCGTTGTTGTGTTTCCAACAACTCCGTTCGACCCTTCTCCTAAGGATACCTTTTCAAGCTCTTTTATGGCAGAAGTTGGCATTTTCTTCTCCATTCTTCTATTTCATTTACCTATCTTCTATTCTTTCGTTCCGGAGGCATTGTGATGTTGCTCTCTTCAACCCTTCTTCTTGTTCTTGTCAGGACCTTGTTCTTTTCGTGCTTATCCACTTAACCGGAGTGTGTGCCGCTGCTCAAGTTCTTTCAGTTCATCAAGCCTCGCATATCTTTCCAACCGGAGTGCTGTTCGAATTTGTTTCTTCCTTGTTTCCTCTTTCCTAACGGAGTGTTTTCCAATTTGTTAATCTCCGTTGTTTTATTCTTTTCAATTTGTTCAACCTCGCAAGGTTCGTGGTCTCACTCGTTTGTCAAAGAAGCAACTTAGTCTTACCTTTTCTCTTTTCTCTTTCGTTTTCCCTCCGGTGCCATTCTAGATCTCGGGACGAGATCCTCTCGTAGTGGTGGAGTGTTGTAACGCCCCGAGACTGATGTGCCAGGTGTCGTGCAGTTATTCGCTGTTGTTGCCTTGTCATTGCTTGCGTGTCATGCATTGCATATCATGTCATCATGTGCATTTCATTTGCATACGTGTTCGTCTCATGCATCCGAGCATTTTTCCCGTTGTCTGTTTTGCAATCCAGCGCTCCATTCTTCTCCGGTGGTCATTTCTACCTTTCTTTCATGTGTGGGGCTTAAACATTTCCGGATTGGGCCGAGATTTGCCAAGCAGCCTTGGTTTACTACCGGTAGACCGCCTGTCAAGTTTCATACCATTTGGACTTCGTTTGATGCTCCAACGGTTAACCGAGGGACCGAAAAGGCCTCGTGTGTGTTGCAGCCCAACACCCTTCCAATTTGGCCCAAAACCCACCTAAACCTCTTCCATCATCTTGGTCGTTCGATCGCGATCGCGTGGCCGAAAACCACACCTCATTTGGACTCTCCTAGCTCCCTCTACCTATAAATATGTGTCCCTCCCAGAATTTTCGCGCAGATGAACCCTAACCTCCTCCTCCTCCGCGCGCCGACGGACAATTTCGCACCGCGCCCGGACATGTCCGCTCTCCCTCCACCTCACCCCGCCCAATGGGCAGCCGCCACATCAGCCGCGCCACTGCTCCGGGCCAACCGCGGCGCGCCACCTCAGCCCAGCCGCTCCCTCTCTCTCCTCAGCCCCGCCGCCGGCCCACGCGGCCCGGATCGGGCCTGCGGGGCCCATCTCCTCACGTCGCCGCTCGATCGGATCCGCCACCGCCTGTCGGTCGCCGCCGCCGCCGGGGCTCTCGCCTCCCCCCGCCTGCTTGCTCGAGCCGCCGCCCGCGTCGTGCGCCGCCTTCGCCACGGGCCACCATCGCCGGCGCCGCCTTGCGCCGTCCCGACAGCCGCCGGAGCCGAGCTCCCTCGCCGCCGTTGCTCCGGCACCTCGCCGCCCGTTGACCTCCTCACGATCCGGCGACCCGAGCGCCCATCTCCGTCAAGCCGCCGCCCTGCCTCTACCAGAGCCACGTCCCGACGACCGCACGCCGACTCCGGCCATCTCCGTCGTCTCCGACGAGGTCCGGTGGATCGGGACGAGATCCACCGGTCCCTTCATCCAAACGCGCCCGCGCCTGACCCGGATCTGCTCGTCCCGCACGTCTTCATCCCGGTTTGACTTTTTACGGAGGTATATTTTCACTAAGTCCCCGAAATTCCAGATCCAAGTGCTCCTGTTCATAGCCTCGTAACTTTGCATTCGTAGCTCCGATTAATGCATATAGCATATCAGAATGTCCATCTCAGAGAGTACATCATTTCATTCCATTGCATCATTTTCATTTGAGTTCATCTTGATGCCCGAAATGCTGTTAGAAGAGGGCTACTTGAGATAATTGTCAGATCTGCTAATCCGTTTAGCTTTTTGTCATTTTGCCATGATTATTGTGTGCATGATGTGCCTTGATGCTCTACATATGTTTTATTAAGGGTTTTTCCATCTTTCTAGAGGTGCAACCCATGTATTTTTGTGATGTGTGTGGTGACTAGCACAAGCTTGCAAAGTGGTGCAGTTGGTAATTCTGATTTCAGGGACTTAGCATTTCCACTAAGTCCTTGATCTGTTTATCTCATATTGCCATATGTTTATGTTGTTTCCTAGTGATCCGTGCCTCTTTTGAGGATGATCAGTAAGGATGTTTTGTTAATATTGTAGTGCTCTATCCATCCATGTCTTTGTTTGCAATTATGGAGCACCCTAGATTGAGTCAATCGAGCTCTACTTTTGCTACTTTGTGAATCTGGGCAGATTGTCAACTTGTGTGCAATTTTGCCGGTGATGTTGTAGTTGATCCGTGCATACTATGCTATTGTTCTTGCCATGTATAGCTTGCATTTTGTGCCTTCTTGATGGGTGTATGCTTGTCTTGCCATGACTTGCACCGTAGTGAGTGCATCGAGCTCGTAAACATGCCTACTTGAGTTATATTTCAGCATGCTCCAGTTTTCACTAAGTCTGTGATCTGATTATGTTTTTGCTATGTTCACATGCTTGCAATTGTATTTTCTGATCCCTTTTGGCTCAAGGTCACTAAGGGATTTTTGTTAAGCTCTTTGAGTAGCTCCATGCCATGCTTTACTTTGCCATGTTCAGATCCAGTAGCATGTAGTTTTGTTGCTCCGAAGAGTGCTATCTGATCTGAAATTCCAGGCTAGTGTTAATTTCACACAGTCTGAAATCTGTTTGCCATATGCATTTTTGCCATGCTTGTTTGAACCTGTTAATGGATGAATTGGCTGTAGCTCAGTGCTAGACTTTTGTTAAGCATCTTGTATGCATCCCTCCCATGTATTTTGTTGCCATGTTTGGGTGCTGTAGCATGTTCATCTCATTGCATTTAGGTGGCTACTTGCTGTAAATCGCAGACCGGTGCCATATTTGAATCGCTTGCCATTTCCAAACCGTAACTCCGATTCCGGCGATCTTTATATCATTTTCAAGCGATTTCATCTCATATTTCCAGTGGCACACTTGGTTTTCCAAGTTGAGGCCGGGTTCATGCTTTCCTTGTCACATCATGCATATGCATCGCATACCGCATCCCGCATATCATACCATGTTCATGTGTTGGTTGTTTACTATGTTGTGTGCTTCTTTCTGGTGTTTGCTTCTTCGGGTTGGCTCCGTTAACGTCATGTTGTGAGGATCTGTTCGACTTTGTCCGTTTGTCTTCTTCATGGACTCGTTCTTCTTCCTTGCGGGATTTCAGGCAAGATGATCATACCCTCGAAATCACTACTATCTTTGCTTTGCTTAGTTGCTCGCTCTTTTGCTATGCCTATGCTGCGATACCTACCACTTGCTTATCATGCCTCCTATATTGTTGAACCAAGCCTCTAACCCACCTTGTCCTAGCAAACCGTTGATTGGCTATGTTACCGCTTTGCTCAGCCCCTCTTATAGCGTTGTTAGTTGCAGGTGAAGATTGAAGTTTGTTCCTTGTTGGAACATGGAGATGTTGTTCCTTGTTGGAACATGTTTACTTGTTGGGATATCACAATATATCTTATTTAATTAATTCATCTATATACTTCGTAAAGGGTGGAAGGCTCGGCCTTATGCCTGGTGTTTTGTTCCACTCTTGCCGCCCTAGTTTCCGTCATATCAGTGTTAGGTTCCCGGATTTTGCGTCCCTTACGCGGTTGAGCTATAATGGGAACCCCTTGACAGTTTGCCTTAAGTAAAGCTCTTCTAGCAATGCCCAACATTGGTTTTACCATTCGCCACCTAGCCTCTTTTTCCCTTGGGTTAGGCCAGCCCAAGGGTCATCTTATTTTAACCCCCCCCCCCGGGCCAGTGCTTGTCTAAGTGTTTGTCCGAACTGAGTAGACTGCGGGGCCACCTCGGGGAAACTTGAGGGCTGGTTTTACTCGTAGGATGTCTCATCCGGTGTTGCCCTGAGAACGAGATATGTGCAGCTCCCATCAGGATGTCGGCGCATCGGGCGGTGTTGCTGGTTTAGTTTTACCCTGTCGAAATGTCTTGTTGTACCAGGACACCGAGTTTGATCGGAATGTCTCGGGAGGAGGTCTATTCCCTCGTTGACCGTGAGAGCTTGTGATGGGCTAAGTTGGGACACCCCTGCAGGGTTTTGAACTTTCAAAAGTCATGCCCGCGGTTATGGGCAGATGGGAATTTGTTAACGTCCGGTTGTAGAAAACCTAAAGTCGACCTTAATTAAAATGAATCAACCGCGTGTGTAACCGTCATGGTCTCTTTTCGATGGGGTCCGGGAAGTGAACACGGTTGTTGGAGTTATGCTTGACGTAGGTTGCTATAGGATCACTTCTTGATCATACTTCTATCGACCGTGCTTTGCCTTCTCTTCTCGCTCTCATTTGCGTATGTTAGCCACCATATATGCTAGTCGCTTGCTGCAACTCCACCTCATACCTTTTACCTTACCCATAAGCTTAAATAGTCTTGATCGCGAGGGTGCGAGATTGGTGAGTCCCCGTGGCTCACAGATACTTCCAAAACCAGCTTGCAGGTGCCGATGAGACCGTGCAGATGACGCAACCAAGCTCAGGAGGAGCTCGATGAAGATCTTGTCCTTTTTGTTGTTTCGTTCTAGTTGATCAGTAGTGGAGCCCAGTTGGGGTCGATCGGGGACCGTGTCGCTTTTGGGGTTCTTCTTTTATTTTGGTTCCGTAGTCGGACCTTGATTGTATTTGGATGATGTAATGCTTTATTCATGTAATTGTGTGAAGTGGCGATTGTAAGCCATATATGTATCTCTTTCCCTTATTATATTACATGGGTTGTGTGAAGATTACCTCACTTGCGACATATGCCTTCAATGCGATTATGTCTCTAAGTCGTGCCTCGACACGTGGGAGATATAGTCGCATCGAGGGTGTTACAAGTTGGTATCAGAGCCTTCCCCGACCTTAGGAGCCCCATTGCTTGATCGTTTTTAGCGGCCGAGTTGTGTCTAGAAAAATGTTTTGAGTCATTTAGGAATTATATATCGAAGAGTTTAGGAATTCTTTTTACTCCCCAGTCTCCTCATCGCTTTGGTAAGGCATCCTGACGTAGAGTTTTGACTCTTCTCTTCTCAAATTTCACTAAAAAAAATTTAGGTTCACGCGGGTATCTTGGAATCATTCTGATGGTTTTGTGACGAGAACATTGTCTTGGTGCCTCCTATCGGGGGTTTTGTGGAAGTGTCCCAGGGAGTTGAGCTCCGAGGTGTTGTCGTCACAATTTTATCGTTGCAGTTCTGGAATACCTGAGTTTAGTACGCCGATATCGAAAATCTCTTTTATGCAGTTCGTTGGTGAGATAACCTCAACACCACCCAGTACTGGGGCGGGAGTTCGGGAGTATTGCCATAACTCGTATAACGGATGCTTTTCGAAGGTTGAGGTAGACGATTTCCGAAGGTTTCTTGGTTATGTGTTGAAGGATGGATACAGCTGGATGTAGGATTTGTTAGTTTGGGTGAGATATTATGCTTCCCCTTTATCCCTAACACCAGATTGCATAACCGGGAAGTTTCGGGAGTTTATAAGTGGGAATTCAAGTAGCTCTTAGGATATCTTTCCGACAGATGTATGATATGAAATTGGGGTTCGACGTCTAGTGGTCCGCCTATTCACGGTTGGTTTTACAGTGGTCTCGTTGTGTCTTAAAGAGTCCTTGGCTATGCCGACTCGGGGACGCTTCGTATGTCATGTGCACTGCCTTGTACATGATGGTGATGTACGATCGAGCCCGTGTAGGCCCCACCACAAAAACTTCGGACGAAATCTCTATCATATGTTTGTTCTGGCTTATTCCGCAAGCCAATCCTTTGTTTTTGTTTTGAGTTGTGGTATTCGAGTTGCTTCGAAGTCAAATGTTGATTCCATACTTTTCCCAAATGGTGTTCCCATACTCCGATGTGAATACCAATCCTTCATGATAATCAAGATTGCCATGTCAATCCTCTTCTCAACCGGTGTGCTTCTCCTCAAGTGGATCCGTTCATTTCAACATTCGCAAGATCTATTATCACTTCTTCTCAACGGTGTTTGTTTCATCCGTCTCCAAGTTGCCTTTGTTTTTCCCGCCCACCCACCCTTTTTCCTCTAGGACTAAGATTTCTTTATCAAGTATGTTTTTTTATTCTTGTGAAGTCTCTCCATTCTTTTCCGTCAATGTTCTTACCCGGTGATTCTCATGAAGATTTTAACGGAGCTTCTAGTTCATCATTCTTCGTTTCTATTATCTTCTCCGGTGGTTCCAAGTCAAGCTTTGTTGATCTTACCCTTGCCTCTTTTCAATACCTTTCTCATACCGGTGCACCTCATAACCATTCATTTCTCGCCATTCATTTGTTTTGGAGTGCTCAAGATATCCCGAAGATTCGTTTTTTCCATTCTGCTTTCGTTCACGCTCTTTCGAGGATGTTATCTCATTCAAGCCATTTAATTCAACCGGTGCAACCTCTCTTTTAAATTGTTCAACGGTGCTTCTTTTGAGTGGGCCCTAACCCACAGGGCTTTTTCCAGGATCTTACCTGACTCTTCTAATTCTCCCGGAGATATCCTTAAAATTATTTTCGAAGTTTGACGTAAGAATGTGTTATCATTAGTCAAATGTCTTTCTCCAAGATCTTTCAAATTCATTTCATTGTTGATTCAACTTTTATATTCTTCTTTATTCTAGAGTGCCTCAACTATTCTTGGTGGTGTTTCTCATCGTCATTCTCGGATTTTGAAGACCGAAGAAGAGTTTTTCCTCAAAATCTTAACCATTCTCTCAGAGATGCGTAGTTCAAGCTTGATACCATCCTCTCATAATTGTTTTCGATTGTGAGAATTCTTTTCACCTATCTGGAGCAATTCAAGATTCTTTTCAGTTTGATTCTCCGAAGGCCAACATTTCGGGACCATTCATATTCAGCTTTCAGCTCTCGTTCTCCAAATATTACCGGTGCTTCATTCAAATATTATCTAAGCAGTTCTTGATCTCTTCGTCCACTTGTATCTAAATACCCTCAAGTATCTTCATTCGTTCTTCATATTCTTCCCGATGAATTGTGCCTTTGCTACGTTCATTTTCAATTCTACCGGTGGTTCGTCGAAGACCTTCTCAAGTTTGAGCTATATCTCTCTTAGTCCTTTTTCAAAGAGAATAAGTTGTATGCAATCCGTTTGCTCGTCATCAATTTAATTGGTGAACGAGGAGCATAACATAATTGTTATTCTTGATACCTTATTCCGGAGGTTCATCAAATTCTCGGTTTCACGTGTTTCATCTTTTCTTTTCCCGGAGCTCCAAACCCTCATCACCACGAAGCTCCATTTAAATCATTGCAAGGATTCACCTTGTGTTTTTCAACTTCTCCTTCCTTCCGTTTGATCATTCTTTTGTTTAACGGAGTTCTTCATGAAGGTTCTACATGGTGGTTCATCAAGGATTTCTTTCATTCCTCAATTGTCCTCAAGATTTCCCTCGAAGTTAAGATCCGCCAAGCTATACTCTCAAATAAACATGGTGTTCAACACATGTCTTGTTTTGAGGAGTTTTATTTTTCTTCATCTTGCAATCCAGAGTGCTATTCGTTCAACCGTATCATTGGAGGTGGTATTATGTCATTCTTGATAATTTGAGTTCATGTTTTCATGATTCACATGTTGTCAAGATTGGGATATTTTAAATCCATCAATCTCGTCATTGGAGCTATCTTGGGTTATATTTCACCTAAAGCCTTCCCTAAGGATTCTTGTTAATTATGGTGCTTATAAATGACCCAAGTTCTTCATTTATCCTCCTGGTGAAATAAGTTTCTCATCTCCTTGTTGTTATCAATCCAATCTATCGTTTTCTGTTAGTGGCAGATTTTCACCTCTTGGCTTTGAGATGTTTCCCATAAGCCCACTTCAAGCTTATCTTTTCGTTGTTGTGTTTCCAACAACTCCGTTCGACCCTGCTCCTCAGGATACCTTTTCAAGCTCTTTTATGGCAGAAGTTGGCATTTTCTTCTCCATTCTTCTATTTCATTTACCTATCTTCTATTCTTACGTTCCGGAGGCATTGTGATGTTGCTCTCTTCAACCCTTCTTCTTGTTCTTGTCAGGACCTTGTTCTTTTCGTGCTTATCCACTTAACCGGAGTGTGTGCCGCTGCTCAAGTTCTTTCAGTTCATCAAGCCTCGCATATCTTTCCAACCGGAGTGCTGTTCGAATTTGTTTCTTCCTTGTTTCCTCTTTCCTAACGGAGTGTTTTCCAATTTGTTAATCTCCGTTGTTTTATTCTTTTCAATTTGTTCAACCTCGCAAGGTTCGTGGTCTCACTCGTTTGTCAAAGAAGCAACTTAGTCTTACCTTTTCTCTTTTCTCTTTCGTTTTCCCTCCGGTGCCATTCTAGATCTCGGGACGAGATCCTCTCGTAGTGGTGGAGTGTTGTAACGCCCCGAGACCGATGTGCCAGGTGTCGTGCAGTTATTCGCTGTTGTTGCCCTGTCATTGCTTGCGTGTCATGCATTGCATATCATGTCATCATGTGCATTTCATTTGCATACGTGTTCGTCTCATGCATCCGAGCATTTTTCCCGTTGTCTGTTTTGCAATCCAGCGCTCCATTCTCCTCCGGTGGTCATTTCTACCTTTCTTTCATGTGTGGGGCTTAAACATTTCCGGATTGGGCCGAGATTTGCCAAGCAGCCTTGGTTTACTACCGGTAGACCGCCTGTCAAGTTTCATACCATTTGGACTTCGTTTGATGCTCCAACGGTTAACCGAGGGACCGAAAAGGCCTCGTGTGTGTTGCAGCCCAACACCCTTCCAATTTGGCCCAAAACCCACCTAAACCTCTTCCATCATCTTGGTCGTTCGATCGCGATCGCGTGGCCGAAAACCACACCTCATTTGGACTCTCCTAGCTCCCTCTACCTATAAATATGTGTCCCTCCCAGAATTTTCGCGCAGATGAACCCTAACCTCCTCCTCCTCCGCGCGCCGCCGGACAATTTCGCACCGCGCCCGGACATGTCCGCTCGCCCTCCACCTCACCCCGCCCAATGGGCAGCCGCCACATCAGCCGCGCCACTGCTCCGGGCCAACCGCGGCGCGCCACCTCAGCCCAGCCGCTCCCTCTCTCTCCTCAGCCCCGCCGCCGGCCCACGCGGCCCGGATCGGGCCTGCGGGGCCCATCTCCTCGCGTCGCCGCTCAATCGGATCCGCCACCGCCTGTCGGTCGCCGCCGCCGCCGGGGCTCTCGCCTCCCCCCGCCTGCTTGCTCGAGCCGCCGCCCGCGTCGTGCGCCGCCTTCGCCACGGGCCACCATCGCCGGCGCCGCCTTGCGCCGTCCCGACAGCCGCCGGAGCCGAGCTCCCTCGCCGCCGTTGCTCCGGCACCTCGCCGCCCGTTGACCTCCTCATGATCCGGCGACCCGAGCGCCCATCTCCGTCAAGCCGCCGCCCTGCCTCTACCAGAGCCACGTCCCGACGACCGCACGCCGACTCCGGCCATCTCCGTCGTCTCCGACGAGGTCCGGTGGATCGGGACGAGATCCACCGGTCCCTTCATCCAAACGCGCCCGCGCCTGACCCGGATCTGCTCGTCCCGCACGTCTTCGTCCCGGTTTGACTTTTTACGGAGGTATATTTTCACTAAGTCCCCGAAATTCCAGATCCAAGTGCTCCTGTTCATAGCCTCGTAACTTTGCATCCGTAGCTCCGATTAATGCATATAGCATATCAGAATGTCCATCTCAGAGAGTACATCATTTCATTCCATTGCATCATTTTCATTTGAGTTCATCTTGATGCCCGAAATGCTGTTAGAAGAGGGCTACTTGAGATAATTGTCAGATCTGCTAATCCGTTTAGCTTTTTGTCATTTTTGCCATGATTATTGTGTGCATGATGTGCCTTGATGCTCTACATATGTTTTATTAAGGGTTTTTCCATCTTTCTAGAGGTGCAACCCATGTATTTTTGTGATGTGTGTGGTGACTAGCACAAGCTTGCAAAGTGGTGCAGTTGGTAATTCTGATTTCAGGGACTTAGCATTTCCACTAAGTCCTTGATCTGTTTATCTCATATTGCCATATGTTTATGTTGTTTCCTAGTGATCCGTGCCTCTTTTAAGGATGATCAGTAAGGATGTTTTGTTAATATTGTAGTGCTCTATCCATCCATGTCTTTGTTTGCAATTATGGAGCACCCTAGATTGAGTCAATCGAGCTCTACTTTTGCTACTTTGTGAATCTGGGCAGATTGTCAACTTGTGTGCAATTTTGCCGGTGATGTTGTAGTTGATCCGTGCATACTATGCTATTATTCTTGCCATGTATAGCTTGCATTTTGTGCCTTCTTGATGGGTGTATGCTTGTCTTGCCATGACTTGCACCGTAGTGAGTGCATCGAGCTCGTAAACATGCCTACTTGACTTATATTTCAGCATGCTCCAGTTTTCACTAAGTCTGTGATCTGATTATGTCTTTGCTATGTTCACATGCTTGCAATTGTATTTTCTGATCCCTTTTGGCTCAAGGTCACTAAGGGATTTTTGTTAAGATCTTTGAGTAGCTCCATGCCATGCTTTACTTTTCCATGTTCAGATCCTGTAGCATGTAGTTTTGTTGCTCCGAAGAGTGCTATCTGATCTGAAATTCCAGGCTAGTGTTAATTTCACAGTCTGAAATCTGTTTGCCATATGCATTTTTGCCATGCTTGTTTGAACCTGTTAATGGATGAATTGGCCGTAGCTCAGTGCTAGACTTTTGTTAAGCATCTTGTATGCATCCCTCCCATGTATTTTGTTGCCATGTTTGGGTGCGGTAGCATGTTCATCTCATTGCATTTAGGTGGCTACTTGCTGTAAATCGCAGACCGGTGCCATATTTGAATCGCTTGCCATTTCCAAACCGTAACTCCGATTCTGGCGATCTTTATATCATTTTCAAGCGATTTCATCTCATCTTTCCAGTGGCACACTTTGTTTTCCAAGTTGAGTTCGGGTTCATGCTTTCCTTGTCACATCATGCATATGCATCGCATACCGCATCCCGCATATCATACCATGTTCATGTGTTGGTTGTTTACTATGTTGTGTGCTTCTTTCTGGTGTTTGCTTCTTCGGGTTGGCTCCGTTAACGTCATGTTGTGAGGATCTGTTTGACTTCGTCCATTTGTCTTCTTCATGGACTCGTTCTTCTTCCTTGCGGGATTTCAGGCAAGATGATCATACCCTCGAAATCACTACTATCTTTGCTTTGCTTAGTTGCTCGCTCTTTTGCTATGCCTATGCTGCGATACCTACCACTTGCTTATCATGCCTCCTATATTGTTGAACCAAGCCTCTAACCCACCTTGTCCTAGCAAACCGTTGATTGGCTATGTTACCGCTTTGCTCAGCCCCTCTTATAGCGTTGTTAGTTGCAGGTGAAGATTGAAGTTTGTTCCTTGTTGGAACATGGAGATGTTGTTCCTTGTTGGAACATGTTTACTCGTTGGGATATCACAATATATCTTATTTAATTAATGCATCTATATACTTGGTAAAGGGTGAAAGGCTCGGCCTTATGCCTGGTGTTTCGTTCCACTCTTGCCGCCCTAGTTTCCGTCATATCGGAGTTAGGTTCCCGGATTTTGCTTCCCTTACGCGGTTGAGCTATAATGGGAACCCCTTGACAGTTTGCCTTAAGTAAAGCTCTTCCAGCAATGCCCTTGGTTTTACCATTCGCCACCTAGCCTCTTTTTCCCTTGGGTTAGGCCAGCCCAAGGGTCATCTTATTTTAACCCCCCCCCCCGGGCCAGTGCTTGTCTAAGTGTTAGTCCGAACTGAGTAGACTGCGGGGCCACCTCGGGGACACTTGAGGGCTACTTTTACTCGTAGGATGTCTCATCCGGTGTTGCCCTGAGAACGAGATATGTGCAGCTCCCATCAGGATGTCGGCGCATCGGGCGGTGTTGCTGGTTTAGTTTTACCCTGTCGAAATGTCTTGTTGTACCAGGATACCGAGTTTGATCGGAATGTCTTGGGAGGAGGTCTATTCCCTCGTTGACCGTGAGAGCTTGTGATGGGCTAAGTTGGGACACCCCTGCAGGGTTTTGAACTTTCGAAAGTCATGCCCGCGGTTATGGGCAGATGGGAATTTGTTAACGTCCGGTTGTAGAAAACCTAAAGTCGACCTTAATTAAAATGAATCAACCGCGTGTGTAACCGTGATGGTCTCTTTTCGGTGGGGTCCGGGAAGTGAACACGGTTGTTGGAGTTATGCTTGACGTAGGTTGCTATAGGATCACTTCTTGATCATACTTCTATCGACCGTGCTTTGCCTTCTCTTCTCGCTCTCATTTGCGTATGTTAGCCACCATATATGCTAGTCCCTTGCTGCAACTCCACCTCATACCTTTTAACTTACCCATAAGCTTAAATAGTCTTGATCGCGAGGTTGCGAGATTGGTGAGTCTCCGTGGCTCACAGATACTTCCAAAACCAGCTTGCAGGTGCCGATGAGACCGTGCAGATGACGCAACCAAGCTCAGGAGGAGCTCGATGAAGATCTTGTCCTTTGTGTTGTTTCGTTCTAGTTGATCAGTCGTGGAGCCCAGTTGGGGTCGATCGGGGACCGTGTCGCTTTTGGGGTTCTTCTTTTATTTTGGTTCCGTAGTCGGACCTTCATTGTATTTGGATGATGTAATGCTTTATTCATGTAATTATGTGAAGTGGCGATTGTAAGCCAGATATGTATCTCTTTCCCTTATTATATTACATGGGTTGTGTGAAGATTACCTCACTTGCGACATATGCCTTCAATGCGATTATGTCTCTAAGTCGTGCCTCGACACGTGGGAGATATAGTCGCATCGAGGGTGTTACACTTTTTTTCCCTCTGGCTCCGCGGACTCGAGGGTCATCTTATTTAAAAACCCCCGGGCCAGTGCTCCTCTAAGTGTTGGTCCACCTCGTCAGCCGCCGGTGGCCACCAGGGGCAACTCTGGGCTGGCCTACCAGAAGTTTAGACAATCTGAGTGTGCCCTGAGAACGAGATATGTGCAGCTCCTATCAGGATTTGTCGGCACATTCGGGCGGTGTTCCTGGATTTGTTTTAACTTGTCGAAGTTGTCTTGTAGAACCAGGATACTGAGTTTGATCGGAATGTCTCGGGAGAAGGTATATCCTTCGTTGACCGTGAGAGCTTGTCATGGGCTATGTTGGGACTCCCCTGCAGGGATTTGAACTTTCGAAAGCCGTGCCCGCGGTTATGGGAAGATGGGAATTTGTTAATGTACGGTTGTAGAAAACCTAAAGTTGACCTTAATTAAAATACATCAACCACGTGTGTTACCGTGATGGTCTCTTCTCAGCAGGGTCCGGGAAGTGAACACGGTGTTGGAGTAATGCTTGACGTAAGTAGACTTGGATCACTTCTTGATCATAGTTTATCGACCATGCTTTTGCCTTCTCTTCTCGCTCTCATTTGCGTATGTTAGCTACCATATATGCTAGTCGCTTGCTGCAGCTCCACATCATACCTTTTACCCTTCCTATAAGCTTAAATAGTCTTGATCGTGAGGGTGCGAGATTGCTGAGTCCTCGTGACTCACAGATACTTCCAAAACCAGTTTGCAGGTGCCGATGTTACCGAGCTCAAGGAGGAGATCGATGAAGATCTTGTCCTTTGTGTTGTTTCGTTCTAGTGGATCAGTAGTGGAGCCCAGTTGGGGTCAATCGGGGATCTGTGTAGCTTTTGGGGTAGTCTTCTTTTAGTTTGGCTCCGTAGTCGGGCCTTGATTGTATTTGGTTGATGTAATGCTTTATTCATGTAATTGTGTGAAGTGGCGATTGTAAGCCATCTATGTATCTTTTTCCCTTATGTATTACATGGGTTGTGTGAAGATTACCTCACTTGCGACATTGCTTTCAATGCGGTTATGCCTCTAAGTCGTGCTTCGACACATGGGAGATATAGCCGCATCGAGGGCGTTACACTAGCGCACCTTACTCTTCGTCTAAAAACTCTGTAACATAATACATTGTAGCCTGTGTAGGTCAGCACATGGAATATGCTGGCAAAATAACACTATAGAGCAAAGAACATGCAACAACTATAACTATATGCAAATTTGGCAGGTGGAGGCTCTATGGTTATTTTTGCAGAAAGCTAGTTTTCCCTACAACAAAGGAATATATTTTATTTAACTAGAATGTTTGGTAAACTTTGAGAATGGTAACCCCATCTCAATCCCAAAATTAATAATTAATAACCCAACAAATTAATTAAGTAAAGTGATGAGATCAACATAGTAATTCAAGCACCAGATACTCAAGATGTCCATAACCGGGGACACGGCTAATCATGATTTGTTTATACACTCTGCAGAGGTTTGCACACTTTTCCCCACAAGACTCAATCTCCTCCATTGTATTTCTCGCATTACATGATGTTTGAGAAACGGATGACCAAGACACAGTCTTTTTGAAGAGGTCCCCTTAACCGATAGATAAGCCGGTACACCTACAATCCCCTACATCTGCTACCCCATCATGGAAAGGATTCCCAGAACTTACTCAACTATGCCAGATCCCATAATGGCATATGGCTGCACACGGAAGTTTCCAGCATGAATAACATAATGGTCCCTTTGAGCCTGGGTGGCGAACCATAGGAAAAATCACATGGATACCCCAGGATTCTCCTTTGGACAGCACTGGATTCCCCAGGTGCCCACAAACCAATCCACCCAGATGTGTGTTAAAGTAGCCACCTTAAGTAAAACCCTTAGTTCATAATAATACTCACAACTGTCATAAATCACTCAAACCAAACCACATCTACGAGCATAGCGTAGCAAAGTATAATAAGAGTAACGTAGTAACTCCCAAGGTTTGAATAAAAGGCAATAGGTACTACCTCGACAACTACTTCCCGAAACCCACATGTTAAATAGATCCTACTCATGCAATGTTTGAGGATTGAGACTAATGCATAAAAACTGGGTAATAAGGGATATGATCAAAGTGTTACTTGCCTTGCTGACGATCTGAAAACCCTAGTGACTCGTAGTACCACGCTTCGCACTCCGAAAACTCTATCGTCTACAAACAATAGCATACATAAGCAATCAAGCATAAGATGCAATGGTAAAACTCAAGATAAAAGATCCAAAATAGAAGTTCAACTGTAGAGCTTCGATTTGCAAAAAGAAACAGCCAAATCGGGGCTACAAAACTCAAACTACGATCAAAAGAAGTTCTAATTTAAATCTGCTTGCAACCAAATTTTAAATTCTCAAAACCATGTTCAAGTTGGTTATCTGGGAAGAGGTGATTAAGATGAAGATTTTTCGTTGGTTTCACTGGATTTGGACAAGCGAGCAGAAATTTGCGAGGGTTTGAAGTTCAGGGACTGATCTGTGACAAAAATAATCGCGAATAGATCCCTGGGCGAAAACAAAATAAAAAGAAAAACCTATCGAACGATCATTCGCTATCAGGGACAAACGAGCGAATACGTTCGCTAATAGTGACATTCGAGTGAACGCTTGCTAATTAGAGAACTCAAAAAACCGATCTAAACCGTTGAACCGAAAGAAAAACGATAAAACCTAAAAAACCGACCTTGGTTTTATACCTAAAACCGGCGAAAACACTGGAGGGCGGTGGCGGTCAACGGCGGCTCCGGAGAACAGCGCGGGCGGGGCGGCTTCGGTGGGCGGCGGCGGCACGCAGCAGCGGCGGGCAGTAGCGGCAGGCGGCGGCGAGGCGGCTGCGGGCAGCGGTGGCTGCGGCGGGGCGAGGTGGAAGAGGAGGCGGTGGGGCGGCGGCTTTTAAAGAGGCCCCGAGGGGGTCCTCGGCTTGCGTGAGGGGGCGCAGAGGGGAGGCCGACCCAGACTCCAGCAAGAGTCCGGCTCCCACACACAAGCTAGGAGGCGGTGGCTCGGATGGGCCGACTAGGTTTCGGCCCAGTCGGTCCGAAAAAAATTTAAAAAAAATTCCGCCCAAATAAAAATCCTAATAAAATATTAAAATAATATCTAAAAATGCGAGAAACAATTTTCACTCTCTAAACCTATTATTTAGAACAAGGTGAATATTTTTCTGGCCTAAAATGCAATTTTCAAAAATGCATATTTTTCTAATTTCAAATAAAATAGCAAATAAAATCCATATAAAATTTTAAATTTGATTTTAAATTTTCTTCTCCAATATTCCTTTCTTTTGAAGAAGTCATATTATCTTCTCTCTTTTATTTTTAATATTGGAAATAATTGGAGAGAAAATATTAAAATCAAAATGATCCCCTTTTTAAATTTGATAAAATTCAAATATGAAAATTTATGAAATCCCTAACTCTCTCCTTGGGTACTTGAGTTGCTTAAGATTTCTAGGATCACAACCAAAATGCAAATAAAATATGATATGCATATGATGACCTAGGTATAACATCCAAATTGAAAATTGGGATGTTACAAACCTACCCCCCTTAAGATGAATCTCGCCCTCGAGATTCGGGTTCGATAGAAAATAGGTGCGGGTGGTCTTTCCGCAGGTCTTCTTCTCTTTCCCGGGTGGCTTCATCCTCGGTATGATGGCTCCACTGAACTTTGCAAAACTTGATAACCTTGATGCGTGTAACTCGGCTGACAAACTCGAGAATCTTAATGAGTTTCTCCTCGTAGGTCAGATCACTCTCCAACTGAATTGCTTCCAGGGGCACTGTATCTCTTAGAGGAATATCGGCCATCTCAGCATGGCACTTCTTCAACTAGGAAACGTGAAACACATCATGAACTCCTGACAATCCTTCGGGTAACTCCAACTTGTACACAACTTCTCCCATACGTTCTAGAACTCGGTAAGGTCCTAAAAATCTCGGGGCTAACTTTCCCTTAACTCCAAATCGTTTAACTCCTCGGAGTGGTGACACACGAAGATATGCTCTGTCTCCAATTTCATAGACTACCTCCTTGCGTTTGGTATCGGCATAACTCTTCTACCTGGATTGACCAACCTTCAGTCTATCTCGAATCAACTTAACCTTCTCTTCAGACTCTTTGATCAAATCTGGTCCAAACAACTGACAGTCTCCAACTTCATCCCACATCAATGGTGTCCTGCACCTTTTTCCGTACCAAGCTTCAAAAGGGGTCATCTTCAAACTAGCCTGATAGCTATTGTTGTATGAGAACTCTGCGTAGGGCAAATTATCATCCCAACTAGATCCATAATCTAGCGCACAAGCTCTCAACATGTCCTCCAGAATCTGATTGACACTCTCTCTCTCTCTGTCCATCGGTCTGCGGATGAAAGGTTGTACTGAACTCTAACCTAGTACCCAAATTTTAGTGCAGCTGATTCCAAAACTTCGAGGTAAACTGTGTCCCTCTATCTGAAACGCTAGTCCTCGAAACTCCATGCAGACATACGATCCTGGTCATATATATCTTGGCCAACTTCGCGCTTGTATATGTGGTTTTCACGAGGATAAAGTGAGCCACTTTGGTCAAGCGATCAACTACTTCCCAGATTGAGACATATCCTGATCTGGTCCTGGGTAATCCATGATGAAATCCATGCCAAGTTTGTCCCACTTCCAATCGGGTATCGGCATAGGCGGTAATAATCCTCCTGGCTTCTGATGTTCTGCCTTCACTCTCTGACATACATCACATACTGCTACATACTCGGCAATATCCTTCTTCATACCTGTCCACCAGAAACGTTCCTTCAAATCCAAATACATCTTGGTGTTTCTGGGGTGAATCGATTATGGCGAGTCATGAGCTTCCTGAAGTATTAACTTCCTGATCTCTGCATTATTGGGCACATATACACGATCCTCAAACCATAAAGTCTTGTGCTCATCCTCATGAAAACCTTTGGCTTTTCCTTTGCTCATCTTCTCCTTTATCTCCACAATTTCCTTATCATCCTTCTGAGCTTCTCGAATCTTTCCCAATAAGGTAGACTGAACCTCCATTGCTGCAACAAAACCTCTTGGAACTATCTCCAAACGTAGTTCCTTGAGATCGTCAACGAACTCCTGCGGTAATCCTCCGCTTACCAGGGTATTGGCATAACTTTTGCGGCTCAAAGCGTCTGCTATGACATTGGCCTTGCCTGGATGATAATGCAATTTCATATCATAATCCTTTATGAGCTCCAACCATCTCCTCTGCCTGAGATTCAACTCCTTCTGCATGAAAATGTACTTCAAAATCTTGTGATCCGTGTACACATCACAACGGTTTCCAATCAGAAAATGTCTCCAGGTCTTGAGGGCATGCACTAGGACTGCTAACTCCAAATCATGGGTGGCATAATTCAACTCATGAGGTCGAAGCTGCCAGGAGGCATATGAAACAACTATTCCATCTTGCATAAGTACACTCCAAGTCCCAAGTGAGAAGCGTCCCAATACATTTGGAAATCCTTTCGCATATCCGGAAGAATCAGTACTGGGGCTGTAACCAAACCTTTCTTCAACTCCTGAAAACTGGCCTCACAATCCTCGGTCCATTTGAACTTGGTGTCCTTCTTCAACAACATTGTCATGGGTTTCGCAATCTTGGAAAAATTCTCAATGAATCTTCGATAATAACCTGCGAGTCCTAGAAAACATCGGATCTCTCCAACTGATGTGGGTGCCAACCACTCAGTGACAGACTGAACCTTGGTAGGGTCTACGGATATACCTTCTCCTGATATAACATGTCCAAGAAATCCAACTTCCTTTAACCAAAACTCATACTTGTTAAACTTGGCATACAGCTAGTGTTCCCTGAGCTTCTCGAGAACTAAGCGCAAGTGTTCCTTGTGTTCCTCTTCATTCTCCGAGTACACCAAAATATCATCAATGAACACCATAAGAAACTTATCCAAAAACTCCATGAACACCTTGTTCACCATACTCATAAAATAGGCAAGGGCATTAGTCAATCCAAATGAAATCACCGTGTACTCATACAGCCCATACCTTATGGTAAAAGCTGTCTTAGGTATGTCCTGTTCTCGAATCTTCAACTGGTGGTATCCTGATCGAATATCGATCTTGGACAATACTTTAGCTCCTTACAATTGGTCAAACAGATCATTGATCATCGGTAGTGGGTACTTGTTCTTGATCGTCACTTCATTCAACGCTCGATAATCAACAACCATTCTCAAAGATCCATCCTTCTTCTCAAATAAGAGCACTGGGGCTCCCCACGGTGATGAACTTGGTCGGATATATCCTTTCTCCAATAACTCTTTAATATGCTTCTTAATTTCCTCCAGATCATCTGCAGGCATCCGATACGGTCTCTTCGATATAGGTCCGGTGTCTGGAAACAGGTCTATCAAAAACTCTATGTCTCGATCTAGCGGCATGCCTGGTAGTTCCTCTGGAAATACATCCGGGTAATCCTTCACTATATGCACTTCTTCCTGAACAACTCCCGAGAGAGAATTTACTTGGGTCCTCCTTGGCGCATGCCTAGACACATACTTGATCCTTTTTCCCTCCGGGGTGGTGATTAAAATTGACTTACTAGCACAATCGATATTTCCTCCATACATGGATAGCCAATCCATGCCTAATATCACATCCAATCCTTGCAACTCCAATATTATCAGGTCTGAAGGGAAAACATGCCTACATATGGTCAATGGCATCTGAAAACATCCACTGCTTGCCATATACTCCGCTCCAGGTGAGCTTACTGAAATAGGTGTCTTAAGAACGTTGGTGGGAAACTTATATTTATCCACAAATCCCCTTGATATGTATGAATGTGATGCACCAGTATCAAAAAGAACTATTGCAGTAAATGACTTAATCAAAAACTTACCTATAACTGCATCTGGTTGTTCTTCAACCTCCTCCACGTTAACGTGGTTCAATTTTCCTCTGGTGAAAGGGTTGGTCTTCTTCCCAGAGTTTCCATTTCCATGCCATTCTTCAATTCTGAACAATCATTAGCATAGTGTCCAGTCTTCCCGCACTTGTAATAGGTGACATGACTCACGTCTTTCTTAGCGGTTGTTGCTGGATTGGGACGGATCTAGCTGCTGCTTCCTCCATTCATGTTTCCATTCTTAGGGCCACTGTGGTTATGTGAGCTTCCTCCATTGTGAGTATGGCCTCCATGGTATGGGTGTAACCTCCGGAGTTAGGGGTAAAGCGAGGCATCTGCTGAGCTCCAGAATTATACTTCCCTTGTCCATACTTCCTTTTGTGGCTCTATATCTGCTATTGTTTGCTTTCAATCATAAGAGCCATGTCTACCAACTCCTGGTAGTCAGTAAATGTTGCCACCATCAACTGCATACTCATCTCATCATTCATCCCTTCCATAAACTTCTCCTGCTTCGCGGCATATGTGGCCACATCATCTGGGGCATAGTGAGCTAACTTGCTAAACTCATCCATGTACTGCCCCACAGTACGATTTCCCTGGCGTAAGTTGCGAAACTCACGCTTCTTCATATTCATTGCTCCCGTAGAGACATGGGATGTGCGGAAAGCTTGCTAAAACTGATCCCATGCGACATTGGCTATGGGAAAAGTGGCTGTGTAATTCTCCCACCATGAGGCTGCGGGTCCATCCAATTGATGTGCGGCAAAGCGCACCTTCTCAGCATCTCTGCAACCTGCGGTGGTCAGCTCCCTTCCAATCTTGCGGATCAAGTCATCAGCAACAATCGGCACGGTGCTACTAGAAAACACCGGCGGATTCAACCTTAGAAAACGGGCTAAGTTGTCAACTAGAGGTGGTGGCGGTGGATTGTTATTGTTGTTGTTGTTGCCTTGGTTCTGGACTAGTAGCTGCATCAAGGCATTCTGCTGCTGGATCAACTGGGTGAGCTCTGGTGGAAAGACAAATCCGGGGTCACGTCTTGGAGGCATCTGATAGGTTTAGAGGGGAGAGATTAGAATAGAGTGAGGCTTAAAGAGAAATCACTACCCATATGCACATGAGACAAACACATTCATATCACACCACTCAATTCAAACAAGGGCATACAATCAATCTAGATACCGTTACAAAATACTCAGACTACTACTATATACATGGGGGAATACTACTGATAATATGGTGGTCGACTAGAAATTTTGATCGGAAGAAGACTCCATGATATCTGCTCCAGCTTCATCTTCATATTCATCATCACTCTCGGGGTCGGAGTCAGTGTCGTCGAAGATGATGTAGTCCTTGGGTTGGTTGACCTCTCCTGGCACATGGTCTCCCATGAATACTCCTAGCTTCTTCATCAGGTCTTCATTCTTTTCCAGTAGTACTGCAATTTCCTGTTTATATCCATCGCGTGTAGACTTGAGTTCCTCTTCTAGCTCCATGTTCCTGGTCATCACCTTCTTCAAGTCTATCATGCTGGCACACATCTGGTTCTCCTGATGACGAATGTGTTGGTTTAACTCCTGGATGTAGGCTGCAATGGACGTGTCCCTCCTGGTGCAGATCATCTCCCATTGCTCATCTCGGCATCCACATATCTGGTAGATGGTGTCCTTAAGGTCCTTGTGGTATACTTCGCCGATGCGTCCCATGGCGATGTGAGCGGCCATGCTCTTTCCTAGACTCCAGGTTAGTGCATCAAAGGAAAACTCTATGGGCTTGATAACCCACAAGTATAGGGGATCGCAACAATTTTCGAGGGTAGAGTATTCAACCCAAATTTATTGATTCGACACAAGGGGAGCCAAAGAATATTCTCAAGAATTAATAGTTGAGTTTTAAATTCAACCGCACCTAAAAGACTTAATATCTGCAACAAAGTATTTAGTAGAAAAGTAATATGGAAGTAACGGTAGCAGTGGCAAAAGTAATAGTATTGGTTTTGTAGTGATTGTAACAGTGGCAACGGAAAAGTAACTAAGCAAAGATCAATATGTGAAAAGCTCGTAGGAAATGGATCAGTGATGGATAATTATGTCGGATGCTATTCCTCATGCAACAGTTATAACACAGGGTGACACAGAACTAGCTCCAGTTCATCAATGTAATGTAGGCATGTATTCCGAATATAGTCATACATGCTTATGGAAAAGAACATCCATGACATCTTTTGTCCTACCCTCCCGTGGCAGCGGGGTCCTATTAGAAACTAAGGGATATTAAGGCCTCCTTTTAATAGAGTACCGGAACAAAGCATTAACACTTAGTGAATACATGAACTCCTCAAACTATGGTCATCACCGGGAGTGGTCCCGATTATTGTCACTTCGGGGTTACCGGATCATAGCACATAGTAGGTGACTATTGACTTGCAAAATAGGATCAAGAACTCACATATATTCATGAAAACATAATAGGTTCAGATCTTAAATCATGGCACTCGGGCCCTAGTGACAAGCATTAAGCATAGCAAAGTCATAGCAACATCAATCTCAGAACATAATGGATACCAGGGATCAAACCCTAACAAAACTAACTCGATTACATGATATATCTCATCCAACCCATCACTGTCCAACATGCCTACGATGGAATTACTCACGCACGATGGTGAGCATCATGAAATTGGTGATGGAGGAAGGTTCATGATGACGATGGCAACGGATTCCCCTCTCCGGAGCCCCGGACGGACTCCAGATCAGCCCTCCCGAGAGAGATTAGGGCTTGGCGGCGGCTCCGTATCGTAAAACATGATGAATCCTTCTCTCTGATTTTTTTTCTCCCCGAACGTCAATATATAGAGTTGGAGTTGAGGTCGGTGGAGCCTCAGGGGGCCCATGAGATAGGGGGCGCGCCCCCCACCCTTGTGGACAGGGTATGGGCCCCCTGACGTTGATTCTTTCGCTAGTATTTTTATATATTCGAAAAATATTCTCCGTAAAGTTTCAGGTCATTCCGAGAACTTTTGTTTTTGCATAAAAATAACACCATGGCAATTCTGCTAAAAACAGCATCAGTCCGGGTTAGTTCCATTCAAATCATGCAAGTTAGAGTCCAAAACAAGGTCAAAAGTGTTTGGAAAAGTAGATAGGATGGAGACGTATCAACTCCCCCAAGCTTAAACCTTTGCTTGTCCTCAAGCAATTCAGTTGACAAACTGAATGTGATAAAGAAAAACTTTTACAAACTTTGTTTGATCTTGTTGTTGTAAATATGTAAAGCTAGCATTCAAGTTTTCAGCAAAGATTATGAACTAACCATATTCACAATAACATTTAGGTCTCATGTTTACTCATATCAATGGCATAATCAACTAGCGAGCAATCATAATAAATCTCGGATGACAACACTTTCTCAAAACAATCATAATATGATATAACAACATGGTATCTCGCTAGCCCTTTTTGAGACCGCAAAACATAAATGCAGAGCACCTCTGAAGATCAAGGACTAACTAAACATTTTAATTCATGGTAAAAGAGATCCAGTCACAGTCATACTCAATGTAAACTAATAGTAATGCATGCACATGACAGTGGTGCTCTCCAACTGGTGCTCTTTAATAAGAGTATGGTGACTCAACATACAAGTAAATAGATAGGCCCTTCGTAGAGGGAAGCAGGGATTTGTAGAGGTGCCAGAGCTCGATTTTGAAATAGAGATAAATAATATTTTGAGTGGTATACTTTCATTGTCAACATAAAAACCGAGACATCTCGATATCTTCCATGCTACACACATTATAGGCGGTTCCCAAACAGAATGGTAAAGTTTATACTCCCCCTACCACCAACAAACATCAATCCATGGCTTGTCCGAAACAACGGGTGCCTCCAACTAACAACAATCCTGGGGGAGTTTTGTTTGCAATTATTCTCATTTAAGCATGGGACTGGGCATCCCGGTTACCAGCCATTTTCTCGTGAGTGAGGAGCGGAGTCCACTCCTCTTGAGAATAACCCGCCTAGCATGGAAGATATAGACAGCCCTAGTTCATACATGAGCTATTCGAGCATACGAAACAGAATTTCATTTGGAGGTTTAGAGTTTGGGATGTACAAATTTTCTTGGAATGGCGGGTATGGTGGACTCATATGGAATAACTTTTGGGGTTTATGGAAGTGGATGCACAAGCAGTATTCCCGCTTAGTATAGGTGAAAGCTAGAAACAGACTGGGAAGTGACCAGCTAGAGAGTGACAACAGTCATGAACATGCATTAAAATTAATCAACACTGAGTGCAAGAATGAGTAGGATATAATTCACCATGAACATAAATATCGTGGAGGATATGTTGATTTTGTTTCAACTACATGCGTGAACATGTGCCAAGTCAAGCCACTCGAATCGTTCAAAGGAGGATACCACCCTATCATACCACATCACAACCATTTTAATAGCATGTTGACACGCAAGGTAAGCATGGCATGAGCAACTATAATCTCTAATTGTCATTGCAAACATGTTTCATTCATAATAGGCTGAATCGGGAACGATGAACTAATCATATTTACAAAAACAAGATAGGTCGAGTTCATATCAGCTTCTCTCATCTCAATCAGTCCATCATATATCGTCATTATTGCCTTTCACTTGCACAACCGAATGGTGTGGATAATAATAATAGTGCACGTGCATTGGACTAAGCTGGAAGCTGCAAGCATTTAATACAAGGGAGAAGACAAGGTAATATGGGCTCTTTGTCATATCAACAATAATGCATATGAGAGCCACTCAACATTTTCATCATGGTCTTCTCCTCTCGACCCCCAAAGAAAAGAAAAGAAACAAAACTATTTACACGGGAAAGCTCCCAACAAGCAAAAGAAGAATGAGAAATCTTTTTGGGTTTTCTTTTTAATTACTACTACTACAAGCATGGAAAGTAAACTAGCTAAAAACTACAACTAATTTTTTTGGTTTTTCTTAAGGTTTTTCAAACACACAAGAAGAAGGCTTAAAAGAAAATAAACTAGCATGGATGATACAATGAAAAAGTATGAGAACCAACAACTGGAATGAGTGTGTGAACATGAATGTAATGTCGGTGAAAAATACGTACTCCCCCAAGCTTAGGCTTTTGGCGTAAGTTGGTCTATGGCCATGGTTCAAAGCTGCCCTCTCCGGTGTACGGAGGAGTGTCCTCTGGGCGCCACTGGTTGGCGATCTCCTCCGGATCCCACTGATAAACAGACTGACGGTAAGGATCAAGTGGTGGCTCCGGCTCAGGCTCTGGAGATGATGTCAGGCTCTAGTATGCATGAACGGCCTCCGGCAAAACAAGGTACGTGCATGAAAATATGTTAAACAAAGAGGGAGCAGGCAAGGTAATAATCTCATAGTAGTTTTTATCAAATATCAATCTATATTTAAGCATATTCTTCTTATCCTTAACAATAAAATCATGTGCTACCATACTCTTATAATCTAGAAAAATAGGAGGCAACGAATTTTCCTCTTTCTCATAATGCCTAATAGGTATGTTAAAGTGTGTAGCAAGGCGCGAGGCAAAGATGCCTCCAAAGACGGGACCCTTTGTATGGTTCAGATTTAACCGTTTAGCAACAATAGTGCCTAAACTGAAAGTGGTATCACGAAACAAAGCATGGCACAAAATAACAATATCAGGGGCACTAAGATTTCCACTGTTCCCACAACCAATTAAGCATCTACTAGCAAATATTGCAAAGTAACGTAGAACAGGAAAATGTATGCTAGTAATTTTTGCATCGGAAACCTTCCTCATTTCCCTACAGCAATCATGTCAATAAATCCCTCCACATCATTACGATGTGGTTCCTCTATGCTGCCCGCAAAGCATATCTTACAGACCTGACAAAACTCATATAGTGACATCTCCTTAACCTCATCATATAAATGAAATTCCACTGAAGGTGGTGATTTCTTAGCATGAAAGTAAAAAATTTGCACGAAAATATTAGTGAGGAGGAGATAATGCTCGCGTTGATCGCGGAGGAAGTCGATGAGGCCTGCATTCTCAGCCAAATAATAAAAATCTTCATAAATCTCGGCTTCTCTCAAGAACTCATCACAAGGCCATTCACACGGGCAAACCTCCGCAGTGCGGGGGAGATTATATTTGGGCTTCTTATTCTCTTCACCTTGCTTATCCTTCGAGCTTCGGCTCGAAGAGCCCCTCAACAATCTCTTCATAATTTTCTTTCTCTGCAAAATTTCTGAAATTTTTACTGACTCAAAATAAAAGTGAATCAAACTCAACAAGATTGATAGCAACTACTCCCACAAGTGCCTCGAGACCATATCATGCATTAAAACTACTTTTGACCACATAAATTTGACATGCAAGCTCAAGAATAGGGTCACCTAAGCAGCAAAAAATTGCAATAAATAAAGCACTAGAACAAAAACTAATTGGACTATTGGAGGAGTCACATACCGAATAACAATCCCCCAAAGCAGTTTTGTGATTGGAGCTTTGAGTAAGGAGATCGAAAATGGCAGCAAGATGAGCTAGAACTCGGGTTTGAGCTGTGGAAGGATTTTTTTCTAGAGGAAGACGAAGTGTGTTGGTGCAAGAATAAGTGGAGGGGGCCCATGTGGGGTCCACGAGGTAGGGGGCACGCCCCAAGGGGGTGGGCGCGCCCTGGACCCTTGTGGCCAGGTGGTGGGTCCCTCAGGTGTGTTCTGAGTGCCAATAATTCTTAAATATTCTAGAAAAAATCATATAAAAATTTTAGGACATTTGGAGAACTTTTATTTTCGGGGAATTTTTTATTGTAAGGATAATTTTGAAAACAGACACAAAATACTAATTTTGCTTTATTTAATCTAAATAACAGAAAGTAAAAAGAGGGTACAGAGAGTTGTGCTTTCTAACTTCATCCATCTCATGCTCATCAAAAGGAATCCACTAACAAGGTTGATCAAGTCTTGTTAACAAACTCTTTCCAAATTGCATGAAACCGGAGAATTTTCGAATAACACTAGGTTACCTCAACGGGGATATGCATGTCCCCAACAATAAGAATATCATATTTCTTCTTGACAGTAGGAAGAGGAAATTAAAAACCTCCAATAGTAAATGTTGAAGTTTTTCCAATAGAATTGATACTGTGGACTTGAGGTTGTTTCCTCGGAAAGTGTACCATATGCTCATTACCATTAACATGAAAAGTGACATTGCCTTTGTTGCAATGAATAACGGCCCCTGCAGTATTCAAAAAGGTTCTACCAAGAATAATAGACATACTATCGTCCTCGGGAATATCAAGAATAATAAAGCCCGTTAAAATAGTAACGTTTGGAACCACAACAGGCACATCCTCACAAATACCGACAGGTATAGCCGTTGATTTATCAGCCATTTGCAAAGATATTTCAGTAGGTGTCAGCTTATTCAAATCAAGTCTATGATATAAAGGGTGAGGCATAACACTAACACCGGCTCCAAGATCACATAAAGCAGTTTTAACATAGTTTCTTTTAGTGGAGCATGGTATAGTTGGTACTCCTGAAATTTCAGCTTCCGGTATCTTTCTTTTATTAGTAACAATATCTTTCATATACTTAGCATAAGGATTCATTTTAAGCATATCAGTCAAACACATACGCAAAAATATAGGTCTAATCATTTGAGTAAAGCGCTCAAAATCCTCATCATCCTTTTTCTTGGATGGTTTAGGAGGAAAAGGCATGGGTTTCTGAACCCATGGTTCTCTTTCTTTACCGTGCTTCCTAGAAATGAAGTCTCTCTTATCATAATGTTGATTCTTTGGTTGTGGGTTATCAAGATGATCAACAGGTTCAATCTCTACATCATTGTTATTGCTAGGTTGAGCATCAACATGAACATCATCATTAATATTATCACTAGGTTCATGTTCATTACCAGATTGTGTTTCAGCATCAGAAATAGAAATATCATTGGGATTCTCAGGTGTGTCAACAACAGGTTCACTAGAAGCATGCAAAGTCCTATCGTTTTTCTTTTTCTTCTTCTTAGAAGAACTAGGTGCATCAACATTAGTTCTCTGAGAATCTTGCTCAATTCTCTTACGGTGACCCTCAGGATACAAAGGTTCTGGAGTCATTTTACCCCCTCTAGTCACAACTCTAACAGCATTATCATTTTTCTTATTATTTAATTCATTGAGCAAATCATTCTAAGCTTTAAGTACTTGTTCTACTTGAGTGGTAACCATAGAAGCATGTTTATTAATAAGTTTAAGTTCACCTTTAACTCTAGATATATAATCACTCAAGTGTTCAATCATATAAGCATTACATTTCAATTGTCTACCAACATAAGCATTGAAATTTTCTTGTTTAACAGTAAAATCATCAAACTCATACAAGCATTGGCTAGCAGACTTATAACGAGGAATATCACCTTCATAAAATCTATAGAGAGAATTTACCTTTACTACCAGTGTTGGGTTATCAAGACCATGTATTTCTTCAATAGGTGGTAAATTCTTAACATCTTTAGCTTTAATACCTTTTTCTTTCATAGATTTCTTTGCCTCTTGCATATCTTCAGGACTGAGAAATAGAATACCCCTTTTCTTCATAGTTGGCTTAGGAGTTGGTTCAGGAAGTGTCCAATCATTTTCATTACTCAACATATTATTCAATTGCAATTTAGCTTGATCAATAGTTCTTTCCCTGAAAACACAACCAGAACAACTATCCAAGTGGTCTCTGGAAACATCAGTTAGTCCATTATAAAAGATATCAAGTATTTCATTTTTCTTGAGAGGATGATAAGGCAAAGCATTAAGTAATTGGAGAAGCCTCCCCCAAGCTTGTGGGAGACTCTCTTCTTCAATTTGCACAAAATTATATATTTTCCTTAAGGTAGCTTGTTTCTTATGAGTGGGGAAATATTTAGCGGAGAAGTAATAAATCATATCCTGGGAACTACGCACACAACCAGGATCAAGAGAATTAAACCATGTTTAGCATCACCCTTTAATGAGAACGGAAACAACTTAAGGATAAAGTAATAGCGAGTTTTCTCATCATTAGGGAACAGCGTAGCTATATCATTTAATCTATTAAGATGTGCCACAACAATTTCAGATTCATAGCCATAAAAAGGATCGGATTCAACCAAAGTAATTAACTCAGGATCGACGGAGAAATCATAATCCTTATCGGAAATACAGATAGGTGAAGTAGAAAAAGCAGGGTCATGTTTCATTCTAGCATTCAAGGATTTTTCTTTCAGCTTAGCTAACAGTTTCTTAATATCATATCTATCATTGCAAACTAAAAAGTCTCTAGCAGTTTCTTCATCCATAACATAACCTTCGGGCACAACAGGCAATTCATATCTAGGGGGAGAATCTTCATCATCACTCTCATCAATATTATCAGTTTCAATAATTTCATTCTCTCTAACCCTAGCAAGTTGTTCATCAAGAAATTCACCTAGTGGCACAGTATTATCAAGTATAGAAGTAGTCTCATCATAAGCATCATGCAAAGCAGAAGTGGCATCATTGATAACATGCGACATATCAGAATGAATAGCAGGTGTAGGCGTCGCAAGTTTACTCATAACAGAAGGTGAATCAAGTGTAGAGCTAGATGGCAGTTTCTTACCTCCCCTCATAGTTGAGAGATAAATCTTGGTTCTTTCATCTTTTAAGTTCTTCATGGTGATCAACAGATATAAATCCCAAGTGACTCAAAGAATAGAGCTATGCTCCCCCGCAACGGCGCCATAAAATAGTCTTGATAACCCACAAAGGGGATCGCAACAGTTTTCGAGGGTAGAGTATTCAACCCAAATTTATTGATTCGACACAAGGGGAGCCAAAGAATATTCTCAAGAATTAACAGTTGAGTTGTCAATTCAACCGCACCTGAAAGACTTAATATCTGCAGCAAAGTATTAGTAGCAAAGTAATATGGAAGTAACGGTAGCAGTGGCAAAAGTAATAGTATTGGTTTTGTAGTGATTGTAACAGTGGCAACGGAAAAGTAACTAAGCAAAGATAATTATGTGAAAAGCTCGTAGGCAATGGATCAGTGATGGATAATTATGTCGGATGCGATTCCTCATGCAAAAGTTATAACATAGGGTGACACAAAACTAGCTCATGTTCATCAATGTAATGTAGGCATGTATTCCGAATATAGTCATACGTGCTTATGGAAAAGAACTTGCATGACATCTTTTGTCCTACCCTCCCGTGGCAGCGGGGTCCTATTGGAAACTAAGGGATATTAAGGCATCCTTTTAATAGAGTATCGGAACAAAGCATTAACACTTAGTGAATACATGAACTCCTCAAACTACGGTCATCACCAGGAGTGGTCCCGATTATTGTCAATTCAGGGTTACCAGATCATAACACATAGTAGGTGACTATTGACTTGCAAAATAGGATCAAGAACTCACATATATTCATGAAAACATAATAGGTTCAGATCTGAAATCATGGCACTCGGGCCCTAGTGACAAGCATTAAGCATAGCAAAGTCATAGCAACATCAATCTCAGAACATAATGGATACTAGGGATCAAACCCTAAAGAAACTAACTCGATTACATGATAAATCTCATCCAACCCATCACCGTCCAGCAAGCCTACGATGGAATTACTCATGCACGGCGGTGAGCACCATGAAATTGGTGATGGAGGAAGGTTGATGATGACGATGACGACGGATTCCCTTCTCCGAAGCCCCGGACGGACTCTAGATCAGCCCTCCCGAGAAAGATTAGGGCTTGGCGGTGGCTCCGTATCGTAAAACACGATGAATCCTTCTCTTTGATTTTTTTCTCCCCGAACATGAATATATAGAGTTGGAGTTGAGGTCAGTGGAGCCTAGGGCGCCCATGAGATAGGGGGGCCACGCCCCCCACCCTCATGGACAGGGTGCGGGCCCCCTGACGTTGATGCTTTTGCCAGTATTTTTATATATTCCAAAAATATTCTCCGTGAAGTTTTAGGTCATTCCGAGAACTTTTGTTTCTGCACAAAAATAACACCATGGCAATTTTGCTGAAAACAGCGTCAGTCCGGGTTAGTTCCATTCAAATCATGCAAGTTAGAGTCCAAAACAAGGTCAAAAGTGTTTGGAAAAGTAGATACGATGGAGACATATCAGGGCTCAGTAACTGGTGTATAAGTCCTTCCTGGAACATGTACTCGAATTGTCCAGCGCTCTTCTTTAGGTAGAGTGGTGGTGTAGGTCCCGGTGAAGCTCGCTATTCCGATGTTCAGGTATCTAGTGGCTTCCTTCAAGTGTCATCCAAAAGGGGTGTCTTCATACGGTTGAGAAAACTTGTTCCTTGGGTCCGCCATCTATAGAGTAGAAAGTGAAGAAGAGTCAGGAATGAGTAGAGAAGAGTGTCCTATGGTTCATCTTAGTGGTCGCGTCCTACAGTCAACCTGGCTCTTATACCATCTTGTAGCGATCCGACCTCAGGCGGTCGAATCTCTATGTATAAGTGTCATCCCTGGATCGGTAATGCTGACACACACAGTACTTGAGGATTTATAACAGAGTTCAATCACACACTTATCACATTGAATGTCTCAAAGAGAGAACGTATTACAATAATATGGATGAAGGCCATCTAATGAAGATAACAACGGAAGCTTCGAAGGTGAATGAGTCCATCAACTCCAACGGCATAGCTAAGTGCATGACAATGACCTAGCGCGCCTTACTCTTCGTCTAAAAACTCTACAACATAATACGTTGCAGCCTGTCTAGGTCAGCGCATGGAATATGCTGGCAAAATAACACTATAGAGCAAAGAACATGCAACAGCTATAACTATATGAAAATTTGGCTGGTGGAGGCTCTATGGTTATTTTTGCAGAAAGCTAGTTTTTCCCTAAAACAAAGGAATATATTTTATTTAACTACAAATTTTGTTGAAAACATTGATAATGGTAACCCCATCTCAATCCCAAAATTAATAATTAATAACCCAACAAAATAATTAAGTAAACTGATGAGATCAACATAGTAATTCAAGCACCAGATACTCAAGATGTCCATAACTGGGGACATGGCTAATCATGATTAGTTTATACACTCTGCAGAGGTTTGCACACTTTTTCCCACAAGACTCAATCTCCTCCGTTGTATTTCTCGCACTGCATGATGTTTGAGAAACGGATGACCGAGACACAGCCTTTCCGAAGAGGTCCCCTGAACCGATAGATAGGCTGGTACACCTACAATCTCCTACATCTGCTAGCCCATCATGGAAAGGATTCCCACAAATTACTCAACTATGTGAGAGCCCATAATGGCTTGTGGCTGCACATGGAAGTTTACAGCATGAATAACATAATGATCCCTTTGAGCCTAGGTGGCGAACCATAGGAAAAATCACACGGATACCCCAGGATTCTCCTTTGGACAGCACTGGATTTCCCCAGGTGCCCACAAACCAATCCACCCAGATGTGTGTTAAAGTAGCCACCTTAAGTAAAACCCTTAGTTCATAATAATACTCACAACTGTCATGAATCACTCAAACCAAACCACGTCTACGAGCATAGCGTAGCAAAGTATAATAAGCGTAACGTAGTAACTCCCATGGTTTGAATAAAAGGCAATAGGTACTACCTCAACAACTACTTCCTGAAACCCACATGTTAAACAGATCCTACTCATGCAATGTTTGAGGATTGATACTAATGCATAAAAACTGGGTAATAAGGGATATGATCAAAGTGTTACTTGCCTTGCTGACGATCTGAAAACCCTAGTGACTCGTAGTAGCACGCTTCGCACTCCGGAAACTCTATCGTGTACAAACAACATCATACATAAGCAATCAAGCATAAGATTCAAGATTAAAACTCAAGAGAAAAGATCTAAACTAAAAGTTCAACTGTAGAGCTTCAATTTGAAAAAAGAAAGAACCAAATTGGAGCTACGAAACTCAAACTACGATCAAAAGAAGTTCTAAATTAAATCTGCTTGCAACCAAATTTTAAATTGTCAAAACCATGTTCAAGTTGGTTATCTGGAAAGAGGGGAACAAGACAAAGATTTTGGCGTTGGTTTCACTGGATTTGGACAAGCGAGCAGAAAGTTGCGAGGGTTTGAAGTTCAGGGACTGATCTGTGACAAAAATAATCGCGGACATGTCCCTGGCCGAAATAAAATAAAAAGAAAAACCTATCGAACGAACGTTCGCTATCAGGGACAAACGAGCGAATACGTTCGCTAACAGTGACGTTCGAGTGAACGCTTGCTAATTAGCGAACTCAAAAAAAACCGATCTAAGTTGTTGAACTGAAAGAAAACCGACAAAACCTAAAAAAACGGATCTAGGTTTTATACCTAAAATCGGCGGGTGGTGGCGGTCAACGGCGGCTCCGGCGAACGGCGCAGGCGGGGTGGCTTTAGCGGGCGGCGGCGCAAGCGGCGTGCGGTGGCGGCACGCAGCGGTGGCGAGCGACGGCGGGCAGCAGCGCCCGGCGGCGGCACAAGCGGCTCGGCGGCGGCGAGGCGACTACGGGCAGCGGTGGCTGCAGCGGGGCAAGTTGGAAGAGGAGGTGGCAGGGTGGCGACTTTTAAATAGGCCCCAAGGGGGTCCTCGGCTTGCGCGAGGAGGCGCGGAGGCAAGGCCGACCCGGACTCCGGCGAGAGTCCAGCTCCCGCACGCGAGCAAGGCGACGGTGGCTCGGATGGGCCGGGTGGGTTTAGGCCCGGTCGGTCCGAATTTTTTTCTAAAAAAAATAGAAATTCCACCTGAATAAAAATCCTAATAAAATATAAAAAAAATATAAAAATGTCAGAAACAATTTCCACCGTCTAAACCTATTATTTAGAACAAGGTGAACATTTTTTGGCCTAAAAATGCATATTTTTCTAATTTCAAATAAAATAGCAAATAAAATCCATATAAAATTTTTAATTTGATTTTAAATTTTCTTCTCCAATATTCCTTCCTTTTGAACAAGTCATATTATGTTCTCTCTTTTATTTTTAATATGGGAAATAATTGGAGAGAAAATATTAAAATCAAAATGATCCCTTTTCAAATTTGATAAAATTCAAATATGAAAATTTATGAAATCCCCAACTCTCTCTTGGGTCCTTGAGTTGCTTAAGATTTCTAGGATCACAACCAAAATGCAAATAAAATATGATATGCATATGATGACCTAGGTATAACATCCAAATTGAAAATTGGGATGTTACACCTTATCTCCAGCAAGTTTATATTTAGCATTCATACGCTCAATGTTTTCTTAGTTAACTCATGCACTTTTAAGAACAATTCGGCACGTTGTTCAGCATCAAAATTAACCTTCTCCAAAGATGGAAGAGGCAACAAATCAATAGGTGCACGAGGTAGAAAACCATACATAATTTCAAAAGGGCATATCTTAGTAGTAGAATGCAATGAACGATTATAAGCAAATTCAATATGAGGCAAGCATTCTTCCCACATTTTCTTATTATTCTTCAAAACAGCCCTAAGGATAGTAGACAATGTTCTATTGACTACTTCAGTTTGTCCATCCGTTTGCGGGTGACAAGTAGTACTAAAAACCAGTTTAGTCCCCAACTTAGCCCATAAACATCTCCAAAAGTGGCTAAGAAATTTAGTATCACGATCTGAAACAATAGTATTTGGCACACCACGCGAGCAAATAATTTCATGAAAGAACAAATCAAAAACATTAACAACATCATCGCTTTTATGACATGGTATAAAGTGTGCCATTTTCGAGAATCTATCCACGACAACAAATATGCTATTCCTCCCCGTATTTGTTTGAGGTAAACCTAAAACAAAGTCCATAGATATATCCTCCCAAGGAACACTAGGTACAGGCAAAGGCATATATAAACCATGAGGATTGAGCCGTGACTTAGCTTTTTGACATGTAGTGCAGCGAGCAACAAAACACTCAACATCCCATCTCATCTTTGGCCAAAAGAAATGTGTAGAAAGTACGTCCTCCATCTTCTTCACGCCAAAGTGTCCCATTAATCCTCCTCCATGCACCTCCTGCAGCAACAAAAGACGAACGGAGCTAGCTGGAATGCATAGCTTGTTAGCACGGAACACAAATCCATCATTAACGATGAACTTGTTCCATGTTCTTACTTATTTACAATTCTGCATTACATCTTTAAAATCAGCATCATGCACATATTGATCTTTTATGGTCTCCAAACCAAATATTTTGAAGTCAAGTTGTGAAAGCATAGTATAGCGACGAGACAATGCATTAGCAATAACATTTTCTTGACCCTTCTTGTGTTTAATGACATAAGGGAAAGTCTCAATGAATTCAACCCATTAAGCATGTGTACGATTCAGTTTAGCTTGACTTTTAATATGTTTAAAGGATTCATGATCAAAATGTATAACAAATTCTTTTGGCAAATAATGTTTCCATGTCTCTAAAGTCTGAACAAGAGCATATAATTCTTTATCATAAGTAGAATAATTCAGACTAGGCCCACTCAATTTTTCAGAAAAAAATGCAACATGTTTGCCATCTTGTAATAACACACCCCCTAATCCAATTCTAGTAGCATCACATTCAAGCTCAAAAGTCTTATTAAAATCAAGAAGTTGGAGTCAAGGAGCATGTGTCAACTTATCTTTCAATACCGTGAAGGCTTCTTCCTATGCAGTACCCCAAACAAAAGGCACATCCTTCTTTGTAAGCTCGTTGAGAGGTGCAGCAATGGTGCTGAAATCTCTCACAAAACGCCTATAGAAACCAGCAAGGCCAAGGAAACTCCTCACTTGTGTGACCGTTTTGGGCTGCAGCTAACTCTCAATAGCTTCAATCCTGGCTTTATCAACTTCAATTCCCTATGGAGTAACAACATAGCCAAGAAAAGATACTCGGTCGATGCAAAAGGTGCACTTCCCAAGGTTACCAAACAAACGTGCATCACGTAGAGCAATAAAAACATCACGTAAATGTTCCAAATGTTCCTCCAAAGATTTGCTATAAATCAGTATATGATCAAAATAGACTACCACAAATCGTCCAATGAAAGCACATAAAACTTCATTCATTAATCTCATGAAAGTACTAGGTGCATTGGTTAACCCAAAAGGCATGACTAACCACTCATATAATCTAAACATAGTTTTAAATGTTGTTTTCCATTCATCTCCCAATTTCATATGAATTTGATGGTATCCACTACACAAATCAACTTTGGAGAATATTGTAGAGCCACTTAATTCATCAAGCATATCATCTAGCCTAGGAATAGGATGATGATAACGAATAGTAATATTATTAATGCCTCTACAATCAACGCACATCCGCGACGTACCATCCTTTTCGGCACTAAAATGATAGGAACAGCACAAGGACTAAGGGATTCGCGTATATAACCTTTGTCGAGCAACTCCTGTACTTAACGCATAATCTCCTTCGTCTCCTCTTGATTGGTACGGTATGGTGCACAGTTGGGTAATGATGCACCGGGAATTAAGTCAATCTGATGCTCAATCCCTCGAATAGGTGGTAATCCCGGTGGCACGTCTTGTGCAAAGACGTCAGTGAACTCCTGCAAAATGTTAGTAACAGCAGGAGGCAAAGAGGAAGGCACATCCTCGAATGAAAATAATGCCTCTTTGCACGCAAAAGCATAGCAAACAGATTTGTTGAAATCTAGATCATCAATATCAGATTTGGTGGCAAGTAAACATGCACTTTTCAATTTAATTTGAGAAGCAACACTAGATGGCTTATTATTAGGCTTCATTTGTTTCTCAAATTCTTTTTCCACAATCTGATTTTCACTCTTGTTTTGCTCCTGTTTAGCTTTATTAGCTCTATTAATATCATCTTTCAAAATGGAATCAGGAGTCATAGGAAGCAAAGTAATATGTTTATCCTTATGAACAAGAGTATACTAATTGTTTCTACCATGGTGTACATATTTTTTATAAAATTTCCATGGTCTACCAAGTAATAAGGAACATGCTTGCATGGGTACCACATCACAATCAACATAATCAGCATATGTAGAGATACTAAAATGCACACGAACAGTACGTGTTACCTTAACCTTGCCGCTATTATTGAACCATTGGATATAATAAGGATGTGGATGTGGTATTGTGGTGAGAGATAGCTTCTCCACCATCTCCATGCTAGCCAAGTTGTTGCAGCTCCCTCCATCTATGATGACGCAAACAGAACGTTCCTTCACAACTCCCTTTGTATGGAACAAATTATGCATCTAATTTTGCTCAGCTTGTGTGACCTGCACACTCAAAACACGTTGAGAAACTAAACATTCATACCGGTCAGCATCTTCAGGAGCCATGTATTGCGTCTCATGTTCAGAATCATCTCCACTGTGTTCTTCACGTGTAATAAGAGCCAAATTCTCCTCATCATAGTCACTAGCGGACTCATACCCACCATCCTCAGTAGCAATCATCACACGCTGAGATTTGCATTCTCTCGCAAAATGTCCTCTTCCCTTACAACACAACAAATAATATCACTTGTGTGCCCTGTTGATGCCATGGAAGAAGAAGAGCTCTTTGCAGGCCCGGCAGGTATGCTCTTGGCAGATAGTGGTGGTTGTGTGTGCTTTCTTGTATCACAGCTGGAGGTGGCCGCTGATGGAGGTGCTAGTGCAGTGGAAGTAGACGATGCATGCGGTGTCCATGATGAAGGTCGACCTGTAGAAAAGTTAGTTCGCGCCACTGCATGTCGATCCTGCACTTAACGTTCAGCTTTGCAAGCAAGATGGAATAAACGAGTGACATTATTATACTCCATATACTCTAGAATGGTCTGAATCTCTTTATTTAATCCACCCATAAAACATGCAAGCATAGCTTCATTATTCTCAACAATACCACATCGAATCATGTCAGTTTGTAATTCCTGATAATATTCTTCTACAGAATTTTTTCCTTGTCTTAAATGCTGCAATTTTTGAAATAATTCATGTTGATAATAAGGTGGAACCCAAAGAGTACACATAGCAGTTTTCAAAGCAGCCCAAGTAGCTGGAATAGGACATAACCTATAATGTTCAGACCACCATACAGATGCAAAACTAGTGAAAGCATAAACAGCAGCAGCAACACGTCTCTCCTCGGGATATTGTAAACATGTAAACGTTGTTCTGTTTCTAACTCCCAAGTAAGATATATATCAGGAACATATCTACCCTCAAATGGTGGAATATTCAATTTCAGTTTAGGAAGATGGTCATCATCTCGTACCTAAGCTGGTAGTGCAGCCCTACCATTGCGATTATATGCATGTGGGCGGCCTGGTGCTGGTTGTTGCACGTAGTTTTGATTTTGATCAACCTCGTCCTCGTAATTGCCCGCATAATCATCATCCTCCTTGGCACCAGCAGCAGTAGTAGCAGGAGCCAAAGAAGCATCAACAGTAGGTACAGCAGCACCAGAAGTTTGGCCATCCTCAATAGGGACACGCTTTGCTCGTCCGAATTGATTCGGAAGGGGGTGTTGTTGTTGTCGTTTCAGAGGTGCGACAGGTGCAGCCAGTGGTGGTTGGGGAAGACGCGTGAGCAATTCATTAAACTTGTTATCCAGCTTTGTCTCGAACAACTTCTCGATGCCATCTATCTTCTCCATGGCCTCTTCAAATCTGTTTAGCACATCCCCACCTGGCCACTCATCATTTGCTGAAATTTATCATGTAACTCCTTGTTCCTCATGTTCTCCCAGTCAATCTAGTCGGCTTGTGGTCCTGCCATGGTTAGCAGCAATAGAAACACACAAGAATATGATCCTACAGACTACTAGAAAATGGTGGTGGTGTGGTGTCACAAATCCGTCAAGCAAATCTCAAATTCTTACCATTTCTTACCCAACAGCAGGTGGTGATCGGCAACCGTTGTGGTCAAAACTCTCAAAGCTTGGATATATGTGGAACTGGGAAGGCTTATAATATGGTAGCAAAAAAGGTCAGCAATAATCAATTCAGAGATGTAGAGTTGAAGAAACGCTCAACGACGATACTGTGCTGGTCCTAGGCTAGACCATACTAGAGACGCGAGCCTAGAACACTAACAAAATCACGGCGCTACACATAAACAAGGGAGGAGCACACTCTGATTTTTTTTCTTTTTTTCACTTTTTTTGCACTTTTTTGTCCTCTGTTTTTTGCTCCGCAACAAAATTTTTTCGAAGAAGTCTACAAATGATCTAAAAACTGCCTAGCCCGAATTTTCCAGACTTATTTTTTTTAACTGGAACTATTTTTCTTCTATGGGTGACCCGAAAGTTGGGGAGTCCGACTTGGTCACGACTCGTAGTATCGCGTGATCTGGAACTCAAAAATAAAGGAACAAATACTGGACTCGGACTAGGACTGATGGCGGAGATGAATCTGGTGGAACTCGGAATGGTGATGATGGTATATGATGGGCATTAGAGCACGGACTGGTGGTGAATCTGTGTTGGAGGTGGACTCTAATTGGCGCGATGGTGATATATGGTGGTGGTATATGTGGACTCGGATTGGTGGTTCTATATGGTAGCGGCGATGTATATGGTGGGGTGGTGGTATATGGCAGCGGCGATGTATATGGTGGGGTGGTGGAATATGGCAGCAGCGATGTATACGGTGGGGTGGTGGTATATGGCAGTGATGAAGGTGGTGCGGCGGCGGCGTGATAAACTGTGAACAGAACTCGAAACTCTAAAGGACTAGACGCTAAGACCAGCAACTCGACACAACGATGCAACCGCAAATTCAACAAAGCAAAAACTCTAAAAAGAATATGCAAAGGCTCAGATTGCTTCAGATAGGATGAACTAACCCTATTTTTTTGGCTTTTTCGTGGACTATTGGTATGAAGAACAAACTCGATCTACACTACGAAAAACTATAAAATCTCACCGAGCAACCTGAAAATCCGATACCGCTTGATAGAGGCGAAGGTGTCCCGATGTTTTGACGAGATGGTGGCTATCGTTTTCTGTGGGAGTCGACCTTGACAATCCGACTACGCATGCGAGACATCGCGCCTTAGCAATCGCTAAACCAACTTCCGAAGGGTTATTGACCACGCCGGAGCATGATCAACCTAACCACGAGGGTTTGTTTCCTGCGAGCAAACAAAGAACAAGCAAGAAACTGATATTGCAATCTGGATATTGCGAACATAAGAGGAAAGCTTTATTAATGAAGGTGGGGTTCTGTGACGCATTTGTCTGGTCGTTGAACACAAACGAAGTAAGCAAATTTGCAGCTATGGCGAACTTTTAATCTAAACAAAACCCAAAGTATAAACGATGCCCTAAGGGTTGTATATATGGAGGAAGAGGGGGAATTTTGTGGCCCTTGGAAGAGGGGTCCGAAACCAACCCTAAATCTTGTTTCCCTATGCATATGGACTCTAAAAACAGCATGTACTTAAGTATTTCAAAATTACATGGGCCTGGCCCGATAATAAGGTGATGCAGCACCTAGAATAGCCTCTGCACAAAATTTATGAAGTGGCACCTTGTATACTTCGTCCAAGGCTTCATGCACTCATTATGGTGGCTTCAAAGTCCTAAAAGCATCACTTGTAACTCCGTTCTTGTTCCCCTTGTGCATGCCATCCTCTCCATGCTTGCTCTTGCTCCAATGTTCATCCCTCTTATCCATGCCAGGCCCTCCATTTGTAAGCAAAACAAATGTACCAATTTAGGCAGCAGCATATTCTCATGAACATTAGAATCATTACTACGAAACGAAAGTACATGATAATTTAATTGGCGTGCGCGAGCTCTAGTAATTGGTCCAGTATATGTAGCAGTAGGGGTTGTGGGTGTAACAACGGTACTAATGTCCTCATCAGGCATCCAGGTCCCGCTATTGGTTATTGACCGGAAAGGAGTCTCGGTCATGTCTACATGATTCTCGAACTCGTAGAGTCGCACGCTTAACGTTCTGTAGCGCTAGGGTAGTATTGAGATATTAATAGCAGAAAGTCCGAAGGTCAGAGTCTTGGATGGGATCCGGAATGTCATGAGGAGCTCCATAATAGTTCGGAGCTAAAGATTCATATATGGAAAGTTGTTATCGGAGTTCCGAAAAAAATTTGATCTTTTCTAGTATTATATTGAGAAGCTTCTAGAAGGTTTCAGATGATTTCGGAGGGGTCCGGAAGTCCGTAAAGGGTTCCACCACATCCCTTATGTCAGCATGGGCTGTAGGGGGTGCCCTGGCATTATTGGGCTAGATGCACCAGCCCCTACAAGGCACATGCGCCCGGGGAGGGAAAACCATAAAGGGGAGGGCCCTCCACTTGGCTTCGAGGGCACTCCGCCCCCTTGGCCGCCACCCCCTTCCTTGGAAGGGGGGCTAGGGATAGAAATCCCCTCCCTCACCCCTATATATAGTGGGGAGGCACAGTGTGTAGCCAATGCTTCCATCGTTTCCCCATCTCCCTCCCGTTACTCCTCCTCCATGTTCCGTCGGCGCTTGGCAAAGCCCTGCCAGAATTATGCTGCCACCACCACTACCACGCCATCGTGTTGGTTTAGATCTCATCTACCTCCTCTCCCTCACTTGCTGGATCAAGAAAGAATGGACACTGCCGAGCCATACATGTGCTAAACTCGAAGGTTTCGTCCGTTCGACACTAGATCGAATTGAATTGTGATTGGATCGTGAAGAGTACGACTGCATCAACCTCCCATTATGGCGCTAACGCTTTTGGTCTACAAGGATATGTGGAAACACTCCCTCTCATGGCTATACATCTCCTAGATTAGATCTTGGGTGTTCCGTAGGAATTTTTTGATTTTCATGCAACGTTCCCCATTAGTGGCATCATGATCTAGGTCTATGCGTAGATGTATATGCATGAGTAGAACACGATAAAGTTGTGGGTGTTGATGTTCAAATTGCATACTTACTTTGCCTTATTTGGATTCAGTGGTATTGTGGGATGAAGCGGCTCGGACCAACCCTACATGTCCTCACACATGAGATCGGTTCCACTACTTGACATGCAACTAGTATTGCATAAAAGTGGTTGGTTGGTGTCTGTCTCTCCTACTTTAGTTGAATCTGATTTGACAAAGGCAGCCCTTGTAGAAGGTTAAAAGGCAAATTGTATATCATCATTGTGGTTTTGCGTAGATAAGGACGGTTCTTATAGTTTGCCCTAGCAGCAATGGAAAAATTGCAACAACAAAGTAGAGGACGTCTAACTTGTTTTTGAAGGGCATGGTGTGATGTGGTATGGCCAAAACATGATGTGATATATGTTGATGTATGAAATGATCACATTTTGTAATAGGTTCACGACTTGCATGTCGATGAGTATGGAAATCGGCAGGAGCCATAGGTTCGTCTTTAATTTATTGTATGACATGTGTGTTGATCATTAAACGCCATGTAATTGCTTTACTTTATCTCTATGAGTTAGCAATAGTCATAGAAGCAATAGTTGGTGGAGACAACCACATGACGGCACAATGATGGAGATCATGGTGTCATGCCGATGACGATGGAGATCATGCCAGGTGCTTCGGAGATGGAGATCAAAAGCACAAGATGATAATGGCCATATCATGTCACATATATTGATTGCATGTGATGTTTATCATTTTATGCATCTTATTTTCCTTAGGATGATGGTAGCATTATAAGATGATCCTTCACTTAATTTCAAGATAAAGTGTGTTCTCCCTAAGTATGCACCATTGCGGAAGTTCATCGTTTCGAAGCACCTCGTGATGATCGGATGTGATAGACTCCACGTTCGCCTACAACGAGTGTAAGCTAGTTGTACACATGTAGAATACTTGGGTTAAATTTGATGAGCCTAGCATGTACAGACATGGCCTCGGAACACGAAGGACCGAAAGTTCGAACATGAGTCATATAGCAGATATGATCAACATGGAGATGTTCACCATTGATGACTACCCCATCTCACGTGATGTTCACCATTGATGACTACCCCATCTCACGTGATGATCATGCAACACTTAGACAACTTGGGGGATGTTGATTTAAGCGGGAGTTCATTAGTAATATGATTAACTTAACCCATTATCATGAACGTAGTCTAAATTATCTTCTCAAGTTATGTAGTAGATCAATGGCTCTCGTTGTATCTCCCTTGGATTTTAATGCATTCCTAGAGAAAGAAAAGTTTTGAAAGATGATGGAAGAAATTGCGGACTGGGTCCATAATTTGGGGATTATCCTCACTGCTGCATAGAAGGCTTATGTCCTTGATGCACCGCTAGGTGAACCACCTGCTCCCACAAACCTGGACGCTATGAATGTTTTGCAGACAAGAAATGATGACTACTCCATAGTTTAGTGCAATGTTGGTGCAACAAACCCTGGGTCCGTTGCCCAGACTATGCACAGGCACGAGAACAAGATCGCAGCACCAAGGTCAGATTGGAGCGCAAGGGATCAGTTCTTCAAAAGTACCGGCGTGCAACACAAGAGGACCAAGACTAGCTAGAGAAGCAAGATATTGCTAAGGGAAAAACATCCCTTGTCAGGCAGGCGAACCTGGCAACGATGGCGTTACCCTTGGAAGCAAGCCTTCAGGTCGTCCCAGCAGGCCTGCCGGGGCTTACGAAGGCAGAACCACCCCACCGCACCACCTCATCACAATGCACGTCGTCGATCCGTGTGGTGTCAAGCTCCGAAGTGACTAAGTGGCTGCTATTCACCACATGGCAGCTACTTCCTACAGAAAATACCTCCAAGCGACACCCGTCTTGTGACATGTCAAGCAAGCAGGCATGAAGCTGGCAAAACAGCCCGGCAGGGCCTGCCGGGCGAGCTGTGATGTCACGTTGAGCTGCGCATTTAATGCGCTTTGTCAGCCTGCAGAGTTAGGTATGATAGTACTATTTGCTATCTAATCATTGCATAATGACTGATTTGCCACTATGGTGACCCCTTTATCTATAAAAGGAGGCCCAAGGCAACCTAGGAAAGGGGGGCTAATCCATCCCCTCGCACACTCATACGCGCGTAACCGTTTTCGCCCCGAGGTAACCCTGCCGGGCGAGTGGGTTGCGGTCACCACCATTTGTCCACCATAAATCCACCAAAGCAGGAGTAGGCTTTTACGCCTCATAGTGACCCGAACCTGGGTAAAGACTGCCTGTGTGATCTCTACCGTGTTGTTCCACGCTCCTCCGCTCTTTGTGCAACATGCCATCCCCCCGCCGAACCAGAAAGGGGCTGTTGGTCCCATAGGTGGCCGTGGTTTCCCACGACATATTTGGCGCGCCAGGTAGGGGATCACTTGCATGAACCTGAAAGCGTGACCAGCGGGTCATCTTCATCGCCATTTTCATCATCGATGGCTCCATCGACGATGGTGCCTAAGAAGAAACCCGGTGTTGCAGCCCACCTATCCACCTCGAAGGCTCCGCCACCCGATGCCACCAATGCTGCAGGGAACGCGGAGGCACACAAGGATGTTGGTGCTGCAGGGGGCGGGGTCAATGTAGGTGGCGTTGTCACCACTGATACGTCTCCAACGTATCTATAATTTTTTATTGTTCCATGTTGTTATATTATCATTCTTGCATGTTTTACAATCATTTTATAGCAATTTTATATCATTTTTTGGGACTAACCTATTGACCTAATGCCCAATGCCAGTTGTTGTTTTCTGCTTGTTTTTTACTTCATAGGAAATCAATACCAAATAGAGTCCAAACGTAGCAAAACTTTTTGGAGATTTTTTCTGGACCAGAAGACACCAGATGGGCCAAGAAAGTACCCGAGGGGAGCTCTGAGGGGAGCACAACCCACCAGTGCGCGCCTGGGGGCCCAGGCACGCCCAAGTGGGTTGTGCCCACCTCGGTGGCCTCCCACACCACCTCTTTGCTCTATAAATACCCCAATATTCCAGAAACCCTAGGGGAGTCGGTGAAAATCAATTCCAGCGGCCGAAAGTTCCAGAACCACCACATCCAATCAAAACACCACCATGGAGGGGTCATCGTCCTCATTAGTGCCTCTCCGATGATGCGTGAGTAGTTCATTGTAGACCTATGAGTCTGTAGTTAGTAGCTAGATGGCTTCCTCTCTCTCTTTTGATTCTCAATACAATGGTCTCTTGGAGATCTATTTGGTGTAACTCTTTTTGTGGTGTGTTTGTTGGGATCCGATGAACTTTGAGTTTATTATCATATCTATATTTTTATCCATGAAAGTTATTTGAGTCTTTTGATCTCTTATATGCATGATTACTTATAGCCTCATATTTCTTTATTTAGGCCAACTAGATCGATTTTTCTTGCCATGGGAAGAGGTGCTTTGTGATGGGTTCAATCTTGCGGTACTTGATCCTAGTGACAGAAGGGGAACCGACACGTATGTATCGTTGCTATTAAGGATAATAAGATGGGATGTATTTCTACATAAATAGATCTTGTCTATATCATGTCATCGTTCTAACTACATTACTCCATTTCTCAATGAACTTAATACACTAGATGCATGCTGGATAGCGGTCAACGTGTGGAGTAATAGTAGTAGATGCAGGCAGGAGTCGGTCTACTAATCTCGGACGTGATGCCTATATAATGATAATTGCCTGGATATCGTCATGATTATTTGAAGTTCTATCAATTTCCCAACAGTAATTTGTTTACCCATCGTATGCTATTTTCTCGAGAGAAGCCACTAGTGAAATCTACGGCCCCGGGGTCTCTTCTTTATTATATTTGCCTTCGCGGTCTATTTTTATTTGCTTTTATTTTTAGATCTATTATTCCAAAAATACAAAAATACCTCGCTGAAATTTATTTGCTTTTATTTTCATTTTTCAATCTATCACAATTTTTATCCTGTCTACTTGACAATTTCTGGCACTGTTACCCGAAAGGGATTGACAACCCCTTTAACACGTCGGGTTGCAAGTATTTGTTCTTTGTGTGCAGGAGCCGTTTACGTGGTGTTGCGTGGTTCTCGTACTGGTTCGATAACCTTGGTCTCATCGCTAAGGGAAATACCTACCATAGTTGTGTTGCATCATCCCTTCCTCTTTGGGGAAATACCGGCGTAGTTCAAGCTGCATCAACCACCTCCCCCACGGTCGAAGCAGGAGCGGGAGGCACTGGAGGAAAGCAGCATCAGCAACACCCCAGTGGTCATGCTCCACGAGGTATGAATGAAGGGGTTATTTCATCTATACATCTTCCCCTCGCCGAAGGAAAAAACCACAGTGGTGGCACCCGGTCTAGGGCGAATCGCCACCCTCCGACCGCCCCAGCCACAGGCATGATCGCAAGGCGCGTGCCTCCCCCAGAGCAGGTTGACCTAGCCACTGTGCCCAATGGAGCCACTGGCCCTCAAGCGCATTCACTGCATCACCTTGCTATCCAAGTGGCTGGCTCGCAACAGCGAGGACGCGACACAATCGCCACCAGCACCGTCAGAAGCCGGGCGACGATACGATCTACATCATCATCACCAATGCCAAGCACCGCTACGGAGGCCATGGCGCGAGCCAGGCTGCTATTGAGGTTCCCGCCGACGGCCAATCAGATGGGTGAATGGAGAGCCACCATTCAGATTCTGATTGGCTTCGCCGAGGCTAGGGGCTCAGAGCGAGCTGGCCCGCCATGGCCTCCCCAAGCGACGATAATGGCTCATGCTGCTGGTCGTAGAAAAGGGGCGACCACCACTGTGCAGTCCCCACCACGGCAACCAGCGCGGGAGCTACGGAATCAAGAACCTGATGACGTCTCAATGGCCTCTTCCGACCCTCGAGCACGTGTAGGCCAACGGCAAACCCGGGAGGACAGGCGGAGGGGAGGCATGTGTGTCGTCATTGAGCGACGCCGCGACGACCACTGTCGGACCAATGGGTGCGATGGCCCCAACGTCGACGGTCCTGCGCTCGAGGATAGCGGGTGCCTGCCTTTCGAGGTTGTGTGCCCTGCCTTTACTCGTCAGCTACGGCAAGTCCATTGGCCATCCGCTCGCACGTTCAAGCCAGAGATACCAGAGAAGTATGATGGGAGGCTGAACCCGGAAGAGTTCTTGAGCATCTACACCATCGTTGTTCAAGCTGCCGGAGGAAGAGATGAGAAGGTTTTGCCAACTGCTTCCCTTTGGCACTCAAGCCCAGTGTGAGGTCTTGGCTGATGCACCTGCCGAGGAACTCCATTTCATTGTGGGTTGACCTGTCCATCAGTTCATTGGTGCCTTCAGGGAGGCCATCAAGAACCAGGACAGCCCAGCGACTTGCAGCTTCTCCAGCAGAAAGAGGGAGAGACTCTCCGCAAGTATTTGCAGAGATTCAGCAGAGTCCACAGAAATATCTCGAATATTCATCCGGCGACTGTGATAGCTGTGACGCCCTCGATTCAATCGTACACTAATCATACACGCAAATGTGTACGATCAAGATCAAGGACTCATGGGAAGATATCACAACACAACTCTAGACACAAATAAAAATAATACAAGCTTTATATTACAAGCCACGGGCCTCGAGGGCTCGGATATATAAGCTCGAATAGGCCAGAGTCAGCGGAAGCAACAATATCTGAGTACAGACATAAGTTAGACAAGTTTTCCTTCAGAAGGCTAGCACAAAAGAAACATCGATCGAAAAGGCAAGGCCACCTGCCTAGGAGCCTCCTAACTACTCCAGGTCATCGGCGGTCTCCACGTAGTAGTAGGCATCGACGGTGGCATCTGGCTCCTGGGCTCCGGCATCTAGTTGCATCAACCGGAAAGATGAAGAAAGGGGGAAAAGGGGAGCAAGGCAACCATGAGTACTCATCCAAAGTACTCGCAAGCAAGGATCTACACTACATATGCAACATTATCAAAGGAAGGCTGTATATGTGGATTGGGCTGCAGTAATGCCAGAATAGAGAGAAGGCCTAGTCCTATCGAAGACTAGCATCTTCTGAAAACCACCATCTTGCAGCAACAGGAGGGAGTAGAGTAGCATAAAGTAAAGTAGTAGTAGTGTCATCAACCTCGGCCAGAGATCCTTTCTCGACTCCCTACGAGAAAGCAATCCCAGAGCCATACTATCCAGTTATCATCACAATCCAATTCTCATCGCCATCTAGTTCTCATCACAAGTATCCAGTTCTAGTTGTATCGGTCGGGATACAACTCCAAGTGTCCGTTACCATAGGACAGACTATCGATAGATGTTTTCTTCCCTACCGGGGTGCACCAACTTACCCACCACGCTCGATTAACTCCGGCCGGTCACACTTTCCTGGGTCATGCCCGGCCTCGGCCAAACAATATGCCGCAACCCGACCTAAGCTTAATAGAGAGGCCAGCACGCCGGACTAAACCTATGCCCCCAGGGGTCATGGGCCATCTCCCTGGGAACTCCTACACGTTGCGAACGCGGCTGGTGAGCAGACCTAGCTGCCTCCTTCAACAAGGCAGGCGCTTACGCAGTCCAACCCGGCGCGTGCCGCTCAGTCGCTGACGTCTATTAAGCTTCGGCTGATGCATACGACGCAGAACGCCCATACTATGCCCACGTGATGGTTAGTGCTATCAGGCCAGAGGCCCCTCGGATTAAATATCCAAATCGTAGTGGATTAGGAACGCGCGGTAACAAGCAGAGACTCACGATCGATGTGACCCCGTCGCCCTGTCTCGAGTACTTGCGGCAAGGGCTAAGAATGCCCGGCCACGCCTCGTAAGTATTTCGCGGGCACCTTCCAGGTCAACCCGACTCCACATCACTCGCTATTAAGCTCGCGCGGGTACCCCTCAGGGCCAACCCGTCTTTAGTAACATGGCTCAGTGCAAAGTCATAGTAACCATAGTAACTGTGTGTCTAACACCAAGGGGAAAACCCGAGGAATCACCCCCGGTGAATTCCACTCGTTGTTGTCATCAAGGTGAACGTAAGAGGATCCACCCTCGAGGTTCACATTTGATGGGTTGCATGACAGAGTCGTAACGGAAGTGGTTAAGGAGGAAATCACCCTCGATGACCTTGACCATATAGCTACACTACGGAGATCTCATCAAGAGTGATGTAAGAGGTTCCACCCTCGGCACTCGATGGTAACTCTGCAGAGTCGTACAACTAGGGGGTGATGTGCGGTGTCGGGGCCTGGTCTTCGATGATGAAGCAGGGGCAACAGGGACAAGGTGGGGGTCACTGATGTATCACTAACCAACCTATACTAAGCAGTTTAGGATAAGCAGGTAAGGTACAACAACAGATACAAAAGCAAGCTATGCATCAAAATAGGAGCAAACAATAACAGTAGCAAAATCTAATGCAAGCATGAGAGAATGGAATGGGCGATATCGGGATGATCAAAGGGGGGCTTGCCTGGTTGCTCTAGCAAGGAGCGGTCGTCGTCGACGTAGTTGATCACAGGGGCATCGGCATCGGTCTCGAGGTCTACCGGAGAGAAGAGGGGGAAGAAACAGTAAATATAAAGCAAACATAGCATCACAAAGCATAACGATGCAAGACATGACAATGAGCGGTGTTAGGTGTGCCCTAACGCAGTAGTAGGTGATACCGGCGAAGGGGGGAAACATCCGGGAAAGTATTTCCGGTGTTTCGCGTTTTCGGACAGATGAACCAGAGGGGGAAAGTTGCGTGTTTGCTATGCTAGGGATGTGTGGCGGATGAACGAACTGCGTATTCAGATTAGTCTCGTCGTTCTGAGCAACTTTCATGTACAAAGTATTTTCATCCGAGCTATGGATTATTTTATATTAAATTCTAAGGATTTATACCATTTTTAGAATTCAATTAATTAGAAAAATGTAATTATGACATCAGCGTGATTTCAGCATGATGTCAGCAGTCAACCGCCTATTGACTGGGTCAACAGACGTGTGGGTCCCGTTTGTCATTAGCTAGACTAACTAATCATGATTAGTTAGTTAACTAAGTGATTAGGTTAATTAATCAGACTTAATTAAGTTAATTAATTAATATTTTTATAATTATTATTATTTTTAACTCCTTTAAAAAAAGTTCTGGGGCGGGGCCCCCTTGTCATAGGCCCCTGGGGGCCTTAGCGGGTCTCGGGCGCGCGGGTGCAGTGGCCTAACGGGGCGGGTGCCCGTGCGTGCACGCGGCATCAGGGGGCGCCGGTGAGCCCACGCAGGTGGACGGGCGGCCGCGGCGAGGCCGCCGGCGGTGTAGGGAGCAGAGGCGGGGCGGCGGCAGCGGCGCCTGGAGCTGCGGGCGTCGGCGGGCGAGGCTGGACGGGAGCAGCAGGTGGCAGGCGGGGCGGAGGTGAGGCGGCAGGCGAGCGGGGCAGCGCTGCAGGGGACGGGCACGGCGACAGCCGTGGGGACTAGCAGAGGCGGTCCACGAGCGTCGCTAGCAACGGTGAGAGCCGGCGCAGGCGACGGGCACAGAGGGGGAGGCGCGCCCTGGGTGCGCGCGGGCGTGCGGGAGCCGCGACGGGGCACGGGCACGCAGAGGCGGGCGCGACGACGGGACGGCGTGGGGGCAGCATACGGAGGGGGAGACAGATGGGGGCCGACGAGGAGCTCACCCCCGTTCACGTGAAGAGGGCGGCGAGGCTCGGTGCGGTCCGGCGAGGAAGAGGCAGTGGGGCGGCGTCGGCGAGGTGGCACAAGAGACGGCGAGCGGCGACGGGACGTAGCGTGGCTTGGGGAGGTCGTCGGGGAGGAGGACGAGGAGGTCCGGCATGGGGAGGAGACGGGGAGGCGACGATTGAGACGGGAGAGGCCGGCGATGGGGCGCAGGGACGAGGCGGCGGGGTCCGGGCGCTCTGGGGCACGATCCCGATCCAGGCAGGGGAATCGTGGGGGAGGGGTTGGGTTAGGTCACGGGGTGAGGGGGTTAGTAGGGGGCGGTTGGGCCGGCCTGGTTGGCCCGTTGGCCAGCTGGGCCGAAGCCCAGTGAGAGGGGGGGTTTGCTTTTCTTCTTCTTCTTTTTCTTTTCCCTTTTCTTATTTTCCTCTTCTGTTTTGCAAGTAGTTGGAGCACAAAAAATGGATGTTGTTAAGAATGAAACTTGGCACATAATTCATGCACCAAATTGTGGTGTTGCACATAAAGTTTTAGAGCCAACGGAATTGTTCAAGCATTTTTTCGGAAATTGAAAAGGTCATTTAATATGATGTTGGACCACTAATTAATTTCCAGGGGCACTTTCGGAATCCAAAAGAGGTTGGTTCCAACATGATAAATACCCGGGGATTATTTGCCACACTCTGAACATTTTAGTTTTCAGGTTTGGCAAATTTGAATTTTTTACTTTAAATTTGAGTTTGAATATGAACAGTGATTTGGATCAAGTGAGGATTAGCAACAGTAACATGATGACATGGCACCATTAACAGGGGGTTACTGTAGCATGACAATAGGGGTGTTACAAATCTCCTCCACTACAAGAAATCTTGTCCTGAGATTTAAGTGGGGAAGTAAAGAGTAACTTCGGGAGAACCGACCCTTATAGGGTTAATTATCTTGTGAACAATTCAGGGAATGAGGCAGAAGTATCTGTCGAGTTGAAACTTAATAATACATCAAGAACAAAGTATGAAGGTACAATAGGAAGTTTCAACTGAATGAACAACGATTGATACTTGAACAGAGTGTGAGAAAGGGGGTTCAGAGCATCGGGAATAGATCATCTCTCAGAAGGTGGCTTGTGACATGATATGAAGCCAAGTGTAAAGAATATTTCGGCATCAAGGTTGTACAGGAGAGTCAAGTTTCGATCCTGTGGAACTGTGGGTTATGGGCCCACCATGTGGGTTAGAAGCAGGAAGGCGCTAATATTTGCACGGTCATGACAGCAAGGCAGGTCAGAGGATAGCTTGTCAGTTATGTTGGCAACAAAGTTTGGTACCAAGGGTGTGGGACGAACAGAACCATTTTCCTGCTCGTTAATTCAAGGCGGACCAATAGGGAAAGTTCTCGTCCATCGGCGATACCGAAATGTCAGCAACATTAGTAACAGGGTCTCACTGACAAGGTTGTACATCGGGGTGTTTTATAAGCAGGGATTTATTACTGCTTATATCATATATATCACAAGAAAGATTAATCAAATAATGGAAATGAAGAAGGTGATTATTAATTTAATCAGAACAATGGAAAGGAAAATGTGTTTACACAGAAATATCAGGAGGGTAAACTTCCCAAGGACACGCAGAGGATGATATCCATGACAGTTTAGTAAGTAGATTGCCGTTTAGATAAAGGGCAGAGGAAATTCATGAATTTACCCATACAACGGTGTTTGGATAAGTGATCAAGAAACATTTAGCATTGCGCCTCCAATGTTCCTTTTGATGATCGGAATACCACAGTCATGCTTCGGGGTAGCAACGACATGGTTAGCAGGTAAAGGTCAGACTTTGGAAACACCAAGTTCCATCGGGAATTTTTAGAACATCTCATGCAATTTTACCAGGAAAAAGATGAGAATGTGGTCGACGGGTTCAGCAGCAATCCATCGACATGTCACAAAGGATGTATTTCCAAAATTTATATGAACACGTTTTTTTTGGGTGTGGAGAGACAAGAATGTTGCCGATGATAACACAAATTATCGAGGGGTAAGGATGGTATTTCTCACCACGAATTCGACTGATACCCCATAAGAGCTCAGAATGTTAATGATGATCACGACACATTTGTCGAGAGCTTTCATGAAGATATAATCAATCGGCGATGACATCCAGTCAAAAGAATGATGAAGTGAAAGGTTATTGGAACCACGTGTATGAAACAATACCGCAACCAAGCTTGTTGTTCAAGGCAAAATGATATGATAAGGAAGAGCGACGTAAGCTTAGCTCATCGTCGAAAATTGTGCTCTGGGCAGGACCAGGTAGCACAGTTAAAATTTAGCACGATAATGATATAGCTGATCAGGCTAGGAATGACTTGAAGGATTATTAAACTTGTAAGCAACGAAAATTACTTACAGTTATAGCATCAGGGTGCGGAATCAATTCACTTAGCAGTGTTCTCGAGTGGAATAACTCAGAACCCGGGGGAAATCTGAAATTAGTGAGAAGCAATACTAGATGAAGACTCATAGGAAGCAACACAGTTCTTTGTTATTCTCGAGGTTCCGGAGGGTAATACTCGAAGGAAGATCAAAATAGAGGTTGTGGAGATGCATCGATCTGTAGAAGACAAGTGTTTTAACTTGTCCGAGAAATGGAATTAAAGGGGAACAATCATGGTTAGAACCACGGTTGCAAAGGACCAAACATAGATACCAGATGAACTTATAAAAGGGGGATTATTATTATCACAAGAAGCTTCCATGATAAGTGCCACATTGGGTCCATGGGCATGAACACAAAGTTCAAGGTCGACTCCCACTTCTTCAATGCATAACCTTTCATTCACTCCTCGTTTTCGAACAAATTGTAGTGCTGAAGATTTATCTAGTGAAGCACCAGAAGAGTATGACTCGCATAACTTTCGAGTTCACACAAATTAGGAAAAGCATAGGTTCAACCCAACGGGACATTTTTACGAAGCTATACAACACAATAACAGGAGTGATGGGTACATGCTTGAAAGAAAAGGGCTGGCGATACGGATTAGATGATACAATTCGCTAAAGGCATTTTGTATCACGAGAAAGTCGTCAATGATTAAAAATATGAAGGAGCTGCCAGATAGTAATCCACCAAAAGATCAGGTGGTCCGCAAAGGATCTGATGTGAATATCGGTACTCAACCAGAAGAAGAAGGGATGCAAATGAATCGGTTTATGGAAACATCTGAATAGTTCAATGCTTGGGTACAAAGGAATTACGATTTCAAAATGAAGGGTCAACGGCATAGGCTCTGATCAAAATATGACTAAGTTGAATAGACTTAGAGGTGTACCCGATAAAATCTGGATTGGGCAAGACCCAGCTAATATTTGGAAGGATGTCTGAGCCAGAAAGAAAATTTCCAAGGATTAATTGATGACTGCGAGAATTTGCACACACACTAAATCCATAGGAATAGAATGACAATCACAAAGAATTTTAAAGAATATTGCTAGACATATGGAATTAATCCTAATGCAAGCAAGCAAGGAGAATCAAGAGCAATAGGCTGTAGAGGATTTTGAAAGGTCGGATAGCATTTTCAGGTATTTTGGACGGCATATGAACAACTGGGGACGAAACGAACCCTGGTTAAGTGAATTATCCATAGTTCGAAAAGAAGCTGCAAAGTAGAAGGCACAAAGGATTCTCGGGACAACGGAGAGCACTAGTGGTATCTTGTAATAACAGGAGCAACTAGTGATGAAGGTATAAGCGGCAAGGATGTTATTCAGGGGGATTATCGGTGGTCAGGAACTGCAAGGTAGTTGGCACAGGGTCTTGAGAAACATCGAGGAGTATCTGCAGAATCTTCTACCAAAGCAAGGGATCATCGGTAATGTCGGGCTCTCCGAGAGGAAGTGGGTACGAGAACCTAATGTCAGAGTTAGTAAAATGTTTAACCCAAATAGACGAGAGATCAGAGTCCCAGAGTATAGACGAGGAGTAAAAGATCCTAATACCACCCAATGGCGACGTGGGCCCGTAAGCCGCACAGCCATGTAAGTAAAAGTTTTTGTAATGTCTAGACTCGACTTTGGCCAAGGAGTGTGGAAGGGGGATTCCTACAGGCAGTCGGCTCTGATACCAACTTGTGACGCCCTCGATTCAATCGTACACTAATCATACACGCAAATGTGTATGATCAAGATCAAGGACTCATGGGAAGATATCACAACACAACTCTAGACACAAATAAAAATAATACAAGCTTTATATTACAAGCCAGGGGCCTCGAGGGCTCGAATATATAAGCTCGAATACACCAGAGTCAGCGGAAGGAACAATATCTGAGTATAGACATAAGTTAGACAAGTTTGCCTTAAGAAGACTAGCACAAAAGCAACATCGATCGAAAAGGCAAGGCCTCCTGCCTGGGAGCCTCCTAACTACTCCTGGTCATCGGCGGTCTACACGTAGTAGTAGGCATCGACGGTGGCATCTGGCTCCTGGGCTCCGACATCTGGTTGCATCAACCGGAAAGATGAAGAAAGGGGGAAAGGGGGGAGCAAGGCAACTGTGAGTACTCATCCAAAGTACTCGCAAGCAAGGATCTACACTACATATGCAACATTATCAAAGGAAGGCTGTATATGTGGACTGGGCTGCAGAAATGCCAAAATAGAGAGAAGGCCTAGTCCTATCGAAGACTAGCATCTTCTGAAAACCACCATCTTGCAGCAACAGGAGGGAGTCGAGTAGCATAAAGTATAGTAGTAGTGTCATCAACCTCGGCCAGAGATCCTTTCTCGATTCCCTGTGAGAAAGCAATCCCAGAGCCATACTATCCAGTTATCATAACAATCCAATTCTCATCACCATCCAGTTCTCATCACAAGTATCCAGTTCTAGTTGTATCGGTCGGGATACAACTCCAAGTGTCTGTTACCGTAGGACAGGCTATCAATAGATGTTTTCTTCCCTGCAGGGGTGCACCAACTTACCCACCACGCTCGATTAACTCCGGTCGGACACACTTTCCTAGGTCATGCCTGGCCTCAGCCAAACAATACGCCGCAACCCGACCTAGTCTTAATAGAGAGGCCAGCACGCCGGACTAAACCTATGCCCCCAAGGGTCATGGGCCATCTCCCAGGGAACTCCTGCACGTTGCGAACACGGCTAGTGAGCAGACCTAGCTACCTCCTTCAACAAGGCAGGCGCTTACGCAGTCCAACCCAACGCGCGCCGCTCAGTCGCTGACGTCTATTAAGCTTCAGCTGATGCATACGACGCAGAACGCCCATACTATGCCCACGTGATGGTTAGTGCTATCAGGCCAGAGGCCCCTCGGATCGAACATCCAAATCGTAGTGGATTAGGAACGCGCGGTAACAAGCAGAGACTCACGATCGATGTGACCTCGTCGCCCCGTCTCGAGTACTTGCGGCAAGGGCTAAGAATGCCCGGCCACGCCTCGTAAGTATCTGGCGGGCACCTTCCAGGTCAACCCGACTCCACATCACTCGCTATTAAGCTCGCGCGGGTACCCCTCAGGGCCAACCCGTCTTTAGTAACATGGCTCAGTGCAAAGTCATAGTAACCATAGTAACTGTGTGTATAACACCAAGGGGAAAACCCAAGGAATCACCCCCGGTGAATTCCACTCGTTCTTGTCATCAAGGTGAACGTAAGAGGATCCACCCTCGAGGTTCACATTTGATGGGTTGCACGACAGAGTCGTAACGGAAGTGGTTAAGGAGGAAATCACCCTCGATGACCTCGACCGTATAGCTACACTACGGAGATCTCATCAGGAGTGATGTAAGAGGTTCCACCCTCGGCACTCGATGGTAACTCTCTTGAGTCGTACAACTAGGGGGGTGATGTGCGGTGTCGGGGCCTGATCTTCGATGATGAAGCAGGGGCAACAGGGACAAGGTGGGGGTCACTGATGTATCACTAACCAACCTATACTAAGCAGTTTAGGATAAGCAGGTAAGGTGCAACAGCAGATACAAAAGCAGGCTATGCATCAAAATAGGAGCAAACAATAACAGTAGCAAAATCTAATGCAAGCATGAGAGAATGGAATGGGCGATATCGGGATGATCAAAGGGGGGCTTGCCTGGTTGCTCTGGCAAGGAGGGGTCGTCGTCGTTGTAGTCGATCACAGGGGCATCGGCATCCGTATCGAGGTCTACCGGAGAGAAGAGGGGGAAGAAACAGTAAATATAAAGCAAAAATAGCATCACAAAGCGAAACGATGCAAGACATGACAATGAGCGGTGTTAGGTGTGCCCTAACGCGGTAGTAGGTGATACCGGTGAAGGGAGAAACATCCGGGAAAGTATTTATGGTGTTTCGCGTTTTCGGACAGATGAACCGGAGGGGGAAAGTTGCGTGTTTGCTATACTATGGATGTGTGGCGGATGAACGGGCTGCGTATTCGGATTCGTCTCGTCGTTCTGAGCAACTTTCATGTACAAAGTATTTTCATCCGAGCTACGGATAATTTTATATTAAATTCTAAGGATTTATACCATTCTTAGAATTCAATTAATTAGAAAAATGTAATTATGACGTCAGCGTGATGTCAGCATGATGTCAGCAGTCAACCGCCAGTTGACTGGGTCAACAGACGTGTGGGTCCTGTTTGTCATTAGCTAGACTAACTAATCATGATTAGTTAGTTAACTAAGTGATTAGGTTAATTAATCAAAATTAATTAATTAGTTAATATTTTCATAATTATTATTATTAACTCCTTTTAAAGAAAAGTTCTGGGGCGGGGCCCCCTTGTCATAGGCCCCTGGGGGCCTTAGTGGGTCTCAGGCGCGCGGGTGCAGTGGGCTAACGGGACGGGCGCCCGTGCGTGCACGCGGCATTAGGGGGCGCCGGCGAGCCCACGACGCAGGTGGAGGGGCGGCCGTGGCCGTGGCGAGGCCGCCGGTGGCGTAGGGAGCAGAGGCGGGGCGGCAGCAGCGGCGCCTAGAGCTGCGGGCTTCGGCGGGCGAGGCCGGACGGGAGCAGCAGGCGGCAGGCGGGGCGGAGGTGAGGTGGCAGGCGAGCGGGGCGGCGCTGTAGGGGACGGGCGCGGCGGAAGCCGCGGGGACTAGCAGAGGCGGTCCACGAGCGGCGCTAGCAACGGTGAGAGCCGGCGCAGGCGACGGGCGCAGAGGGGGAGGCGCGCCCTAGGCACGCGCGGGCGTGCGGGAGCCACGACGGGGCGCGGGCACGCAGAGGCAGGCGCGGCGACGGGACGGCATGGAGGGCAGCACACGGAGGGGGAGACAGACGGGGGCCGACGGGGAGCTCACCCCCGTTGACGAGAAGAGGGCGGCGAGGCTCGGTGCGGTCCGGCAAGGAAGAGGCGGTGGGGCGGCGTCGGCGAGGTGGCACCAGAGACGGCGAGTGGCGACAGGGCGCGGCGTGGCTTGGGGAGGCCGTCAGGGAGGAGGTAGAGGAGGTCCGGCGTGGGGAGGAGACGGGGAGGCGACGACGGAGACGGGAGACGCTGGCGATAGGGCGCAGGGATGAGGCGGCAGGGTCCGGGCGCGCTGGGGCACGATCTCGATCCAGGCGGCGGAATCGTTGGGGAGGGGGTTGGGTTAGGTCACGGGGTGAGGGGGTTAGTAGGGGCGGCTGGGCCGGCCTAGATGGCCCGATGGCTAGCTGGGCCGAAGCCCAGTGAGAGGGGGGTTTGCTTTTCTTCTTCTTTTTTGTCTTTTCCCTTTTCTTATTTTCCTCTTCTGTTTTGCAAGTAGTTGGAGCACAAAAAATGGATGTTGTTAAGAATGAAACTTGGCACATAATTCATGCACCAAATTGTGGTGTTGCAAATAAAGTTTAGAGCCAATGGAATTGTTCAAGCATTTTTTTTTGGAAATTGAAAAGGTCATTTAATATGATGTTGGACCACTAATTAATTTCCAGGGGCACTTTCGGAATCCAAAAGAGGTTGGTTCCAACATGATAAATACCCAGGGATTATTTGCCACACTTTGAACATTTTAGTTTTCAGGTTTGGCAAATTTGAATTTTTTACTTTAAATTTGAGTTTGAATATGAACAGTGATTTGGATCAAGTGAGGATTAGCAACAGTAACATGATGACATGGCACCATTAACAGGGGGTTACTGTAGCATGACAATAGGGGTGTTACAATAGCTGCCTTCCAATGTGCGCAACCGTAGGATACGTTCTAGGATGAATGTGTGGTTTCCCAAGACTGTGAAGGAGCTTTACACCTTGGTGGACAAATGCGCTCGGGTGGAGGAGGGAAGGAAAATCCCTGGAGAGGAAGATTGCATCGACATCTACTCAGAGGATGACAATGAATCCACCAGTCAAAAGAAGAAGAACATGAAGCGCAACAAGAGGCGGAAGGATAAGGTAGTGATGACCGTCGAAGGATTGGGCACGCTTAGTGCCGGCAAGAAGGCTAAGGCTGAAGCCCCCAGCAAGGAAGTTGTCACGTGTGTTGACTGCCAGGAGGCTGCGGCTGCCGAGAGGGCTGGGAAAGGCAATAGGACATACTGCAAGATCCATCGAACCAAAGGACACGTTCTCCAAGAGTGGCATTAGGTTGAGCAGCTCGTCAAGAGGCAGAGGGCTGAATATGAGAAGCGTGATAAGGAAAAAGGTCAGAATGGCACTGGTGGGAAGGGTTGAGGCGGTGAAGCAAATTGCCCTGGCAATGCTTTTCGGAACCAAGGAAAACCCTCCAGGGGCCGAGAGAAGGAAGTTTGCAATGATGAGAGTGATGGAGGGGATGAAGAAGAAACCAGCAAGCAGGAATTCCAGAAGGCCACTAACGCCATGTGCATTGACGGGGGTGCATCTTTGCACTCCTCTCGCCGCCAACTTAAATGATGGGCGCGTGAGGATAATGTTGTGGAGCCAACGGCAGAGCCTCAGAAGCCGGTCAAATGGTCACGCATGCCCATCATCTTTGACGAAGAGGACCATCCTGACTGCACCACCGCGGTAGGGTGTTTGCCAATGTTGGTCTCTCCAACGATTCGCAACCTCAAACTCACAAAGATGTTGGTTGACGATGGGGCCGGGTTGAATCTAATTTCCCCAAAGGTTATGAGTAAGCTTCAGATAATAGAGGAAGACCTAAAGGTCACGGGCACGTTTCAAGGTGTCAATCCCGATAGGACTCATCCTAAGGGAAAGATCACGTTGCCAGTGACATTTGGGGGAGAATTGAACTATCGGACTAAGAAGGTTGTGTTTGATGTGGTCGACCTCCCCCTTCCGTACAATGGGATCATTCGATGCCTAGCTCTGGCAAAATTCATGGCAGCATCCCACTATGCCTACAACACTTTGAAGATGCCAGGGCCACTAGGAGTCATTTGCATTCCGTCACACGAGAAAGATGCAATCATTTGCGTGGATAAGATGTACCGGGACGTAGTCGCGGCAGACGCCACGACAGCAGCAGTCCCTGCCAAGGAAAACAGAGGAAAGAAGAAGGATAGTAGGGACACCAGTAAGGAATCCGGGAAGCGTGCCTCTTCAGAGTGTGCTGCCCATGTTGATGACTTGCCGGAGAGTTCCAATAGCAAGATATCCAAGGTCGCTGCACCACATTTGAAGGAGGTCCCGGCAGGGCTGGCTGGCGTTGATGGTACTGTCACTATCAGCGCCACCCTTGATGACAAATAGGAAAGCGCGCTTGTTGCCTTCCTGCGGGCGAATATTGATGTGTTTTCCTGGCAACCATCTGATATCCCCGGTGTTACCAGGGAGGTAATCGAGCACCACCTTGTTGTGTGCCCACATGCCCGACCCATCAAGCTGAAGGTTCGAAAGAAGGCCTTGGAGAGGCAGCAGTTCATTGCTGAAGATATTAAGAAGCTTGAGGCGGTTGGTCTGGTCAGCAGAGTACTGAATCCGACATAGATTTTAGCAAACCCAGTGGTCGTATGCAAGGCTAATGGAAAATGGAGGCTTTGCATAGATTTCACAGATCTCAACAAGGCTTGCCCGAAGGACCCATTTCCCTTGCCGCGCATCGACCAGATTGTGGACTCCACTTCAAGTTGTGATTTTCTCTCCTTTCTGGATGCATACTCTGGGTATCATGAGATCTTCATGTCCAAGGAAGATGAAGAAAAGACCTCGTTCATCACCCCATATGGTACATACTGTTTTGTGTGCATGCCTTTCGGGTTAAAGAGTGTCAGGTCCACTTTTGCAAGAGCAGTCCATATTGGTTTTGAACCACAGTTGCAGAGAAACATTGAGGCTTATATGGATGATATTGTGGTCAAGACCACGGACAGATCAACCCTCATCCAGGATTTGGAGGGGACATTTGTTAATCTGCGCAAGATCAACTTGAAGCTAAACTGGGAGAAGTGTGTGTTTGGCGTTCCCTCTAGCAAACTACTTGGGATCTTCATGTCCCATCATGGGATCGAAGCCAACCCTAACAAGATCAAAGCTATCGAGCAGATCCGGGCACCCAGGACAGTCAAAGATGTGAGGCGTCTAACAGGGTGCATTGACGCACTTAGCAGATTCATCTCCAAGTTTGCCGAGTATGCACTGCCGTTCTTCAAAATTTGGAAGAAGGCAGGGCCCATAAGTGGACCCCGGAAGCTAATCATTCGAGGAGATTCACGACTTGTGGTGAGACAAGTCAACAAGGATTACCAAAGTCCATTGATGGAGGCATACGTTGAGGAAGTGAGAAGATTGGAGGAGCGCTTTGACGAATTGCAAACAGAGGACGTACCCCGTGAGGAAAACAGCATAGCTGATCATCTGTCAAAGTGTGCTGCGCAAAAACTTCCTGTGGAACCAGGAACTTTTGTTCTCCATCTTACTCAGCCCTCCGTATCCCCGGCAACAATGGCCCGAAGGAGGAGGAAGTTGGACTCCGGTAAGCCTCTCCCGGTAGAGCCTCCCGGGGCTCCTGGTAGGGACCCTGCCGGAAACAACTCCCCATCGATTGTCGGGCCACTGGTCCCCGCGGCTGAGGAATGTGCTCCCGCATATGAGGAGGTACCGCTAGTCCTTGTTACCGAGCCCCAGGCTCCAACTTGGGCAAGGCACATAGTCCATTTCCTCCAAACTAGAGAACATCCCGATGAGCAAGAGGAAGCTGAAAGAGTAGCCTGGAGGGCTAGCATGTATCAGTTTGTCAGTGACACACTATATAGAAGAAGGTCCAACGGTGTGAAATTGAAGTGCATCTATCGGGAAGAAGGAAACGGACTGCTAGCGGAAATTCACAAAGGCATGTGTGGCTCCCACATTCGATCAAGGGCATTAGTTGGGAAAGCATTCCGGCAAGGATTCTATTGGCCCACAGCCCTCCAAGATGTGGTCGAGCTAGTCACCAAGTGTGATGCCTGCCAGTTCCATTCCAAGAACATCCATCTGCCTGCACAAGCTATTCAGACAATCCCTTTGTCATGGCTATTTTCGGTCTGGGGGCTCGATATCCTCGGCCCTTTCCCACGAGCTATCAGGGGCTTTGAATTCTTGTTCGTTACCATCGACAAGTTTACAAAGTGGCCAGAAGTAGATGCCGTGAGAAAGGTGACTACTCAGTCAGCTATCAAGTTCTTGAAAGGATTGGTGTGCCGCTTCGGGGTCCCTGCCCGGATCATCACCGACAACGGCAACCAGTTCACGAGCCGCGCCTTCATGCAATACGTTCATGCCCTCGGAAGCAAGATCTCATTTGCCTCTGTTGCACATCCCAGAAGCAATGGACAAGCTGAGAGTGCGAACTCTGAAGTGTTGCGAGGATTCAAGACAATAACATTTGATACACTGCAGAAGTGCGACAAGCGATGGATCAATGAGCTGCTGGTAGTTCTCTGGTCCCTCAGAACGACACCAAATCGAGCTACTGGGTAGACTCCCTTCTCCCTAGTTTATGGGGCAGAAGCAGTTATCCCCATGGAACTCATTTACGGGTTGCCTCGAGTGCTTGCCTATGATGAAGTAGCGCAGGATCAGCACCGGCGTGACGATGATGTGCTTCTCGAGGAAAACCGTCTCTGGGCTGCTACGTGTGTTGCACGCAATTAGCAAGCCCTGCGTGACAATCACAGCCGCAGGGTTCATGCCTGGTGTTTTGAGGAAGGTGACCTTCTCCTTAGGAGCGTTTAGTCTGCCAAGGGTACAAAGAAGTTGACGCCAAAGTGGGAAGGCCCTTACCGGGTAGTTCAAGTCACCAGACCTGGCACAGTCCGTCTGGAGACCGGAGATGGCATTCAATTGTAAAACTCATGGAATATTGAGCATCTTCGCAAGTTCTACCCATAAGGCACGGCTATCGGGCCCTGCCCAGCAGCCACCCTTTTGTACAGGCCTTGCCTCAGTTGCATTTAACCCCTTGTACAAAGCCAGGCGCAGACCCTGAGCAATAGAGAAATAAATGAAGTGCTGGGGGGCGACAAGTTTCATGCATGCATAAGAATTTCATGAGCATCGCATGTTCATGTAGATAAGATCGCATCTGGCATCATTTCCATCTGCATAAAACTGCAGGTTCCTGTTGAGAACTTGGCCTCTAAGGGAAGCTGGAAAGATGAACCAACACTGCGATCTCTGGCAAGCCAAACTGATAAGTTCTATCTCTTGTCCATACGTGTTCTGTAAGCAAAGACTTGTGCATAAGAGAACCTCGCCACTTTTTGAAACTTAGGTGCTCCCATCCCTTGAAGCGAACGTTGCTTCGTTCAGGATGGTCGCAGTGGCCTTTGACAAAAAAAGATTGGTGGGGGCTGGTCCCTCATCACAATTTGTGCCCGGTAGGCTTAATTCCACGGCAACAAAATAGAGGCTGCCGGCAGGATGGCCTGCCGGGGGAAACTCGTTTATTTAAAAATATAGAGGCATTCCACCTCTGCATGGACATATACATGCACGAGCCCCCGGTAAGGTTCATCTTTTTCATTAATATGCTGATCAAACAAGCACAAACCTTACAGGACACAGACATGGATTCATGAGATTACATTATTTGAACTAAAATTTGGCAAGTGCCTACAGATTTAAGATTGAAAAAAGATAAGTGCCCCGTGATGCCCTTTATTGTCCCTCTCCTCCTAGGCACTACAGCAGGAGGTGAAGAGGGCAAAAGGGGTGCCTGGGTAGAAGCCCAGCCTGACCCTGTCGGGCTCTAGGAGAGGTAGCCTGGTGGGGGCGGGAGGGCACCGGCGAAGGCGTTGATGGAGAGCATGGCGGAGACGACCCGCCAACCGCCACCACCAGGGTCAGCAGGACACGACAAGGCTAACGGAGTTGTAGCCAGCAAGGAAGCCTGCTGGGGTCCAGATGGAAGGCTGCTGGAGGAGCCGGAGGCACCACCCCCATCCCTGCTCCCAACTCCCCGGCAAATCACCTTGCTGGAGCGGAGGTGTAGATGCAGATGGTGCTGCCGCCGCCTGACGGTGATGGTCCGACTGATGCTCAGCCGGAGTCAGAGGCGTCGCCCTCCTGATCAGTGGCGTCATCATCACTGTCTCTGTCCTCCTTGTCGCTATCGCTCGGAGAGGAGCTTTTGTCGTCGGTCGAGCTCTCCATGCAGCACCCTAAGCGAGCACCTGAGCTCCCAAAAACTTTGACGGAAAGGAAGCCGTCCTCCATTAACTTAAAATGGAGGACGTGCCCTTCCAACAAGCTATGGGCACGAGTAAAGGTCTTCCAGCCTCGGCGGAAGTACATGACGTGAGGGGCGGGGAAATCTACATCCACTCGTATGCTGCCATTCCCGTAGCCCCTCATGTGCAATCCCAGTGTGCACGACTGTTCAAGCTCCATCGCCATGGCGAATGGGGTAGGGAGGCGGAGACGACCGTGAACAGGCTTGTACAACCTAATGACGAACTCCGGTGGCTGATCTCCGACATGGCCTTCCAACGGAGGGGAGCGTTCGGCGGAGGTGCAATCAGAGCACCGCCCCGTCCTCCTCCTCCTCGAGCACCACTCGACGACCATGACCTTGCCCCCTCCCTCCCTCCTCCTCTCATGGCGGGTTCCACCGCCGCGTTGTCTGGAGGAGGGGGGATACGATGTCGAGCAGAAGCTCTCGTCGCCACCGCTGGAGCGCCACCACATCCACGCCCTCTCGCCATGGCAAGCAGGGAAAGTTGGAAAGGGGAGAAGGAAAGTGTGTGAGTAAACGCACCGTCCTTGCCCCTTTTATAGAGGGGCGATGCGGGGGGTTGGCCCCTCACCCAGGAGGCAACCGCCCTGCTCCTCCAATAGGTCCTCCCTACGCCTTCAATGGCTCAGGAAATCGGAGCCGACCCTCTACACCAACCAACGGTGCCTGGTTTTCTGCCATGGCGCCCATCCCCACACACTCCGCATCCACTGCCTACCAAACCCAACGCATGAGGCACACTTGACGGATGCACCTGGAGCGGGAGGCGAGTGGAATTGTAGTTTCCGCCCCGTGATCGTGGGGCGTGGGCAATCCACGGGCCACGATCTGGTTCTTTCCATAATGCTCAGCACTATGCGCGAGAAAATCGGAAACTGGCCCGGACACAAGTTAATGAAGAAGCAAAGAAGATCTCAAGGGGTGAGCCACTTCCACGCCCCTGCCTGTGCAATTGTTAGGGCCTACCCCGACGGCGCCCGGCAGTGCGTTCAGGCCAGGCCCGGGGGCTTCTGTCAGTGCAACAAACTCTGGGTCTGTTGCCCAGACCGTGCACATGCACAAGAACAAGATCGCAGCACCAAGGTCAGATTGGAGTGCAAGGGATCAGTTCTTCAAAAGGACGGCACGTGCAGCATAAGAGGATCAAGACTAGCCAGAGAGTCAAGATATTGCTAAGGGAAAACCTCCCTTGTCAGGCAGGCGAGCCTGGCAAGGATGGGGTTACCCTCGGAAGCAAGCCTTCGGGTTGTCCCGGTAGGCCTGTTGTCGATCAGTGCGGTGCCAAGCTCTGAAGTGACTAAGTGGCTACTATTCGCCACATGGCAGCCACTTCCTACAGAAAATACCTCCAAGAGACACCCGTCCTACGACGTGTAAAGCAAGCAGGCGCGAAGCTGGCAAAACAGCCCAGCAGGGCCTGCCGGGCGAGCTGTGATGTGACATTGAGCGGCGTATTTAATGTGCTCTGCCAGCCTGCAGAGTTAGGTATGATAGGTCTGTTTGCTATCTAATCAGTGCGTAATGACTGACTTGCAACTGTGGTTACCCCTTTATCTATTAAAGGAGGCCCAAGGCAACCTAGGAAAGGGGGGCTAATCCATCCCCTCACACACTCATACACGCGTAACCGTTTTCGCCCCGAGGCAACCCTACCGGGCGATGCGTTGCGCTCACCACCATTTTTCCACCATCAACCCACCAAAGCAGGAGTAGGGTTTTACGCCTCACGGTGGCCTAAACCTGGGTAAAGACTGCCTGTGTGATCTCTGTCATGCTATTCCACGCTCCTCCGCTCTTTGTGCAACGTGCCATCCCCCCGCCGAACCAGAAAGGGGCTCTTGGTCCCATAGGTGGTCATGGTTTCCCACGACATGCACCATGCTTTATGGCTTAGAACTAGGGCTCCAAAGATGTTTTGAGCACCACAGAGCATATGAGATGTTCCAGGAGCTGAAATTGGTATTTCAGGCTCATGCCCGGGTTGAGAGGTATGACACCTCCGACAAGTTCTGATGCGGAGCATCCTTCCATCATCCCCATGGACTCTACACCAACACATCAAGCACCACATGGGCCTATGACAAGAGCTCGAGCACGCGCAATGGAAAACAAGGTGAACTCCTTCCTACTTGACATGCATATGGACACGAATGGAACTTGGGTGCTACCTCACCAAAATGCACTATGTATCATTAGGTACGAAGAGGAACACCCCCAAGAAGCTAAGGAGCATCACCAAGGAGTAGGAGAAGCCCCCTAAGAACTTGAGGAAGAAGAAGGAGTCCTAAAGGAGCAGGACAGGAAGTCCTAGGCGACCCCGTGCCCACGGGCTACACAGGGAGCTACGGCTGTAGCACCCCATGCGGACGGGCGTGTACCGTGCGCATGGGACCCCTGTGTGCATGGGCCCTACAGGATGGCCGGCTGAGATCGTGTTTTCGACCTCCCCTTCATCCACTTCGCCCCCAAGCCCATATATTCCATGCCCTAGAGTTATATTTAGACTTAGCAAAGTATATGTGGGATATTTGAGAGCTTTGCTCCTTCTACCACTCCATTGGAGATCTAGACCTCTTAGGAGAGGATCCATTTGTGGATTTCAAGACCTCCTCTTGGAGAAGACTATCATGAAGACCTCACCTCCTTAGCAGTGGGAAGAACCATACCTAGTGCCTGTTTCCTTTGATTTGCTTGTGATCTTGTGGATGTATGTGTTTGCTATTCTAGTGGATGCGTGATTGGGTTTTGTTGGAGTGAACTCCTCTTTGTGTTCTTGGTGTTCATCCCTTTTCCCCCTCCAAGTGTGAAAAGATCCATCTTAGGGTTTCACCCTACAACATATTGGTATCATGAGCAAGGTTGTTTAACATCTTGGAGTCCCTACCCCCCATTTGCTAGCTTGATTTTTTTTGTTTTTTGTCCTAATTCGAAAATCCCCACCAAAAATAGCCCCAAAAAATTTCTTGCAATTTGTTGGATCTTGTGAGATTTGGTTGATTTGATCCATGAATTTGGTGTTTGATAAGTGGATCTACCCATTACCATCTTTCACCACCCTCCCCACCATCAATTTTGGCCGGAAACTTGAAAATCCCCATGAATCCGCAGGAGTTCTTGAGTTTCCATAACACCCCATGCGCATGGGCCATCGGGACCCCATGCACACGGGCATCACTTACCCCATGTGCACGGACCTTCCAGAATAGTTCGGCCATCACCATTTTTCCTTTCCACCACCACGTTTGATCTTCCACAATATTTCTAGTGGGTGCTTGAGCTTTTGGGTTGCGGTTCACACGTGTCCTAAGGTTTTTCGGCTACTTAGGCATGATTTGACTTCATCATCACCGCCACTCGTCACCGGCTTGGACTCCACTTTGACATCGACCACCATGTCTCCATACCAACTGTAGGCAAGGATGGTAACCTCAACGACACCATTGTATTACCCTTGCCAATACCTTGATAGCCTCAAGCCTCTTTTGCGTAGCTTACCCATCAAGACAGCAAGTTGAGAATTGTTGGGCCATGCCTTTAGTGCACCTTTACTTGTTATCTCGCATTGTGGCTCGCATTGCAAGCATTGTGGCATAGTCAAAAAAGCTTTTAAGCAAAAGAAAAAGAAGAGAAGCAAAGAGCTTGTAAGCAATAGCATCGAGCCTCATAGAATAGTTACATCATCTTGTCCGCTACATACATAAGCATACTTGGGAGAGTAGATGACATGTTTCTCTATTAGGTTGGTGCACTAGTGTATCTAGCCAATTAGAGCAATCGAGCTAGCGTCTCTCTAGTATCTGTACAACAAGAGCATTCCGTGGTTCCACCTCTTAGAGCTCACCCCTTGGGTGTGCGGATCCCATCTATCTTCCGTGTGTGTGTGTGTGTGTGTTCCTAGTGATATCCTTGGGTTTTATCTATTTGTATTACTTGCAATTTTTGCATCTTTTCAACTTTTTCAACATCTTGACTAACATTTGCTTGAATTATTTGTGCCACTTCCTAACTAAGATTCTGCATAAGCCTTTTACTTGTAGGTGTGAGAAACAAAACCCGGTACCAATTCTACTATTATAGCATCACGTGGGATCATACTTGTTGCATCCACAATCTTTGGAAAAGGTAACTTTGGTATTTTTCTCTCATTTTCCTACTCACCACCACTTCCATTTGATGGATAGGCCTACTTCTTCGGCGAACCCGCTCTTTGAGGATCAAGATGACGAACACGACTATGTCACCAAGAATCACATCTTCATCGCACAATGAGCTCTACATCAAGAGAGTGAAGCTTTGGGTGATTGCATCGAGCAACTCGCCACTGACCACCGTCAATCAGAAGCAAGACAAGGGACTACCTCGATGCCAAGCTCTCCAAACAAATGGAAGAATTTCGTAAAATGATCGTGAGCCGCGCGTCTTCCTCAACCTCTTCACCAAGACGGCGGCACTCAAGTCGCAACTCGTCATCATATTCTTCTTCCGATGTGAGTCCTCCTCGACGCGACAACACTCAAGACCGCCAAGCGCAAGAAAAACTATTCCATTGCAATGGCCTACAAGACTGAGTTCGATCACGTGAGCAGGCACGACGCCAAGAACGAGAAGCCAGGGATCAAGAACAACTACCACCACATCGTCCACGTCAAGCATCTCAAAATGGCGATGCAATCCGGCAAGAGCAACAAAGTCATGAAGCTCAAGCTCAAGCGGCTCAATACGCACTCCAAGAGTCCACTCGAGTCGTTGCCCAGCGCAACCGTCAAGTACGTGAGCAAGAGGGAGCACTTCGTCAACTACGACAAGAAGAAGCCGCCCTACGTGAGGAACAACAAGAAAGGCAAAACCGGGCACATATAATTCAACCTCCTCTACGCCAATAGCGCAATCACGACTAAGATCCTCCTCCACGTCAAGAGCGACATCAAGCGGGTCGGGTGCTTGAAGACCCTCTTCCACGCCAATAGTGACATCAACACCGTCACTATGTTGAAGAACTCCTCTACGGCAAGATCAAGTTCACAATGCCTAAGTTCTCCAGAAGCAATGATCCCGAAGAATATCTCCCATGGGCATTGAAAGTTGACAAGATATTCCGTCTTCACAACTACGACGAGGAAAATAAAAGATCGCCATGGCATCCCTCGAGTTTCAAGACTACGTCCTCATTTGGTGGAACAAGTGATCCAACGATGCTGCAAGAAGGATGAGCCACCCATCACCACTTGGACACAAATGAAGGACATCATGCGAACTTGCTTCGTGCCTACATACTACACCCGAGATCTCTTCAAGAAATTACAACTCCTCAAGCAAGGCACAAAGACGATGGAAGAATATTATCAAGAAATGGAAATTGCCATGATAAGAGACAATGTCAAAGAAGATGATGAGCAAACAATGGCGCGCTTCTTGAACGGCCTCAACCACCCTATAAGGAAGATCGCTGATTTCCAACCCTACTCCAACCTTCTCGAGCTAGTTCATCAAGCGACCAAGGCGGAGCGACAAGTAGAAGAAGACTTCAAATATGCCAAGTAACCTTCCAAGAACTATGGCTCCTACACTCAAGTTCCCTCAACTACGACACCTCCTACCACGACTAGAGCATCACCAAGTACCGGCGACAAGTCAAGTTCCAAGAAAGCGACGCCTTACTCGACACGTCCTCTAGCAATCAACTACAAGAACAAGACTCGCTCTTCATCGGCACCACCAGATGATCCTGTCAAGACAACTTCTCTCAAGTGCTTCACATGTGGTGGACGTGGACACATGTCTTTCCGATGCACCAACCGACGCACCATGATTGCAAATGATGATGGCTCATATGACTCCATAGTGAGGACGAGATGGAAGCTCTCGAGCATGTCACCATGCACCATCAAGTGAATGAAGAAGAAGATGCTCAAGTCTATTGTGACAATGATTCAAGTCCCGCTCTCGTGGTCTCCAAGGTCTTGACACTTCAACACCAACAAGATGAAGACCAAAGGTGTCACATCTTCCACACAAGGCCGGCATCAACGGACGCTTCGTGAAAGTCATCATCGACAGAGGAAGTTGCCACAACTTGGCAATTAAAGAGCTATGTTCCAAGCTGCAATTGGTCAAGAAGAAGCATCCTCGCCCCTACAAGGTCCAATGGCTTAGTGACTCTGACACCATCCAAGTGGAGCACATCATGCAAGTTTCATTTAAGATAGGCGCCTATGAGGATACCTTGGAGTGTGATGTGGTTCCTATGTCCGTGTACCATCTTCTCTTGGGAATACCTTCGCAATTTGACCGTTGCGTCATCCACAACGGAAGAACAAACCACTATAGCTTCAAGATGAAGGTAAACGGAGTACGTGCTATGACCTATGTCACCAAGCCAAGTGATCATCGATAAGCATGCATCCACCCATCGTGGAGAGACTAGTGAGAGAGTGAATTACCACAAAGAGAGTGAGCGCCACAAGCCTAAATTGAGTGACTCTACGCCAAGAGAGAAAAACTTAGTCCTCCTAGCCACAAAAAGAGAGATGAGAGAAGTGTGTGAGAACTCATCGAGTGTCACCCACTATGTCCTAATGTGCAAAGATGAGGTGGCAAAGACTAACACTCCTAACCCCCTTCCTCTAGTTTTGTCTAATTTGTTGCAGGAATTCGCGGATGTCCTCCCTGATGAGCTACCTCTTAGTCTTCATCCTCTACGTGGCATCGAACACCGGATCGACCTCATCCCCGGCGCACCTCTTCCTAACAAGGCTCCATACCGCGTCAACCCCAAAGAAACAAAACAAATACAAAGGCAAGTCCAACATCTCATAAACCATGGACATGTTCATGAAAGTTTGACTCCTTGTGCCGTACCGGTCATTCTTGTGCCAAAAAGAGACGGTAGTTTTCGCATGTGTTCTGATTGTAGACCCATAAATGCTATCACCGTTCGCTATAGGCATCCCATTCCACGCCTTGATGATATACTAGATGAGCTTAGCGGCGCCACCATATTCTCAAAAATGATCTTAAAAGTGGTTATTATCAAATCCTCATACAAGAAGGTGGTGAATAGAAAACCGCTTTCAAAACAAAATTTGGTTTGTATGAGTGGCTAGTTATGCCTATGGGTTATCGGAAGCACCCGGTACTTTCATGTGTGTTATGCACTATGTGCTTCGACCTTACATTGGTGTGTTTGTAGTGGTCTACTTTGACGATATTCTTGTGTTCAGCAAATCCCTCAAAGAGCATGTAGATCGTCTTAGGGCCATTTTGCAAACTCTTAGAAAAGCGCATCTTTATGCCAATATAGAAAAATTCACTTTTGGCGTTGACAAGATTGTTTTCTTGGGCTTTTTGTATCTTCCAAGGGTGTTCATGTTGATGAGTCTAAAATTGAAGCAATTAAAATTTGGCCACAACCCACTAATTTGCAACAAGTGCGTAGTTTCCTTGGTCTAGCAGGTTTTTATCGTCGCTTTGTGAAAGACTTTAGCACTATTGTCACACTGTTGCATGCTTTGAGTAAGAAGAATGCACCCTTTGTTTGGGGACCATCTCAATCTACCACATTTGATGAGCTAAAATCTTTTCTTACACATGCCCCAATTCTTGCATTACCTAATTTCAATAAAACCTTTGAGGTTCATTGTGATGCTAGTGGTAATGGAATTGGTGGATTTTTAATGCAAGAAAAGCGACCCATTGCATACTTCAGTGAAAAACTCTCCGGTGCTCAACTTAAATATCACATCTATGACAAAGAATTGTATGCTTTAGTGCAAGTATTGCATGTTTGGGAGAATTACCTTCGCCCACATGAATTTGTCATACATACCGATCATGAGACACTAAATACCTTAAAGGTCAAACCATGATGAATAAACGGCATGCTAAATGGAGTGAATTTATTGAATTTTTTCCTTATGTGATCAAGTACATTAAGGGTAAATAAAATGTAGTGGTGGATGCTCTTTCCCTCAAATGCATGTTAGTTACTCAACTGAGTTGAATGTTATTGGCTTTGAGCATGTTAAAGATCTTTATGCACATGATCCTACATTTGCGATTCCTTATGCCATATGTCTTGCTAACACTTGTTGGGAGTACTATTACTTAAAGAATGGCTACCTTATGCATGCTAACAAGCTTTGTATACCCGAGTTTTTGCTTCGTTTGTTACTTTTGCAAGAGGCCCACGCCGGAGGACTTATGGGACATTTTGGGCGCGACAAGACCTTTGCCACACTCTCATTCAAGTACTTTTGGCCAAACATATTCCGCGACGTGGCACACTTCACCAACAAATGCTCTACATGCCGTAAAGCTAAGTCACAATCTCAATCTCATGGTTTACATATGCCACTTCCAATTCCACATCAACCATGGGAAGATATTAGTATGGATTTCATGTTTGGTTTGCCTAGGACTCAAGCTGGAATGGATTCTATATTTGTTGTTGTGCACTGATTCTCAAAAATGGCACATTTCATCCCATGCAATAAGATAGAAGATCCTTCACATGTTGCAAATCTCTTTTGTAGGGAAATCTTGAGGTTTCATGGAGTGCCAATAACTATTGTGTCGGACCGCGACGTCAAGTTCCTAAGCTACTTTTGGAAGACAATATGCGCCAAGCTCGGCATCAAGCTACTATTCTCGATGGACTATCATCCCCAAACTGATGGCCAAATGGAAGTTACCAACCGGACGCTATCTACACTCCTATGGGTTTTGATAAAGAAGAACATCAAGGAGTGTGAGGAATGCTTACCCATCGCCGAGGAAGCCTACAATCGAGCTCGACACTCTACTACCGGCAAGTCCCCCTTCGAGGTTGTCTACGGCTTCAACCCATTGTCCCCATTGGACATTCTACCTCTTCGGCTCCAAGAACGCGCAAACAAGGATGCAAGTGCAAGGGCAAGCTTTCTCAAGAAGATGCATGAATATACAAGGGCAACGATCGAGCGTCAAGTACATCGCATCGCCACAAAGCTCAACATCAACAAGACACCAATGGTGTTCCAACCGGGAGACCTCATATGGCTTCATCTTCGTAAGGACCACTTCCCCAACAAGCGCAAGTCCAAGCTACTACCACGAGCCGATGGACCCTTAATGGTGCTAGCATGCTAGAATGACAACTCCTACAAGATCGACATCCCACGCGACAAGTACAACGTAAGCGACATCTTCAATCTCAAGGACTTGCCCAAGTACCATGGTGATGAAGATCACGATCCGATGCGGAGCATCCTTCCATCATACCCATGGACTCTACACCAACACATCAAGCACCACGTGGGCCTATGACAAGAGCTCGAGCACGCGCAATGGAAACTGAGGTGAATTCCTTCCTACTTGACATGCATATGGATACGAATGGAACTTGGGTGCTACCTCACCAAAATGCACTATGTATCATTAGGTACGAAGAGGAACACCCCCAAGCATCTACGGAGCATCACCAAGGAGTAGGAGAAGCCCCCCAAGAACTTGAGGAAGAAGGAGTCCCAAAGGAGTAGGACAGGAAGTCCCAGGCGACCCCGTGCCCACGGGCTACACAGGGAGCTACGGCTGTAGCACCCCATGCGCACGGGCCCTGTAGGATGGCCGGCTGAGATCGTGTTTTGGACCTCCCCTTCGTCCACTTGGCCCCCAATCCTATATATTCCATACCTAGGGTTATGTTTAGACTTAGCAAAGTATATGTGAGATATTTGAGAGCTTTTCTCATTCAACCACTCCATTGGAGATCTAGACCTCTTCGGAAAGGATCCACTTGTGGATTTCAAGACCTCCTCTTGGAGAAGACTATCATCAAGACCTCACCTCCTTTGGAGTGGGAATAACCTTACCTAGTGCTTGTTTCCTTTGATCATGCTTGTAATCTTGTGGATCTATGTGTTTGCTATTCTAGTGGATGTGTGACTGGGTTTTGTTGGAGTGAATTCCTCTTTGTGTTCTTGGTTCATCCCTTTTCCCCCTCCAAGTGTGAAAAGATCCATCTTAGGGTTTCACCCTACAACAAGTTCTTTAGCTTCAAGATGGAAGAGAACAACTCCGTTAGCGAGCACGTACTCAAGATGTCTAGGTACTACAACCGCTTGAATCAGTTGGGACTTAATCTTTCGAATGATGTAGTGATTGACAGAGTTCTCCAGTCAGTGCCACCGAGCTACAAAGGCTTTGTGATGAACTATAACATGCAAGGGATGGAGAAGTCTGTGAGCTCTTCGTAATGCTTAAGGACGCGGAGGTAGAAATCAAGAAAGAACATCAAGTGTTGATGGTCAATAAAACCACTAGTTTCAATAAAGGAAAGGGAAAGAAAGGGAACTTCAAGAAGAATGGTAAGGCAGTTACCGCTCCCGCGAAGAAGTCCAAGTCTGGACCCAAACCTGAGGTTGAGTGCTTCTATTGCAAGGGAATGGTCACTGGAAGCTGAACTGCCCTAATTACTTGGCAGAAAAGAAGGCTGGCAACATAAACAAAGCTATATTTGATATACATGTTATTGATGTGTACCTTACTAGTGCTCTTAGTAGCGCCTGGGTATTTGATACTGGTTCAGTTGCTCTTATTTGTAACACGAAACACCTGGGTATTTGATACTGGTTCGGTTGCTCTTATTTGTAACTCAAAACAGAAGCTACAGAGTAAACGGAGACTAGCTAAGGACGAGGTGATGATGCACGTCGGAAATGGTTCAAAGGTTGGTGTGATCACCATCGGCACGCTCCCTCTACATCTACCTTCGAGATTAGTTTTAACCTAAATAATTGTTTGGTGCTTATGTTAAGCATGAACATTATATCTGTATCTTGCTTGTTGCGAGATGGTTATTCATTTAAGTCAAAGAATAATGGTTGTTCTATTTATATGGACAATACCTTTTATGGTCATGCACCCAATGTGAATGGTTTATTCTTGTTGAATCTTGATCTAGTGATACACATGTTCATAATTTTGATGTCAAAAGATGCAAAGTAAATGATGCTAGTACCACATACATGTGGCAATGCCACTTAGGTCATATTAGTGTAAAGCGCATGAAGAAACTTCAGGCTGATGGACTTTTGGAATCACTTGATTATGAATCATTTGAAACATGTGAACCATGCCTGATGGGAAATATGACTAAAACCTTGTTTTCCAGAGCAACGGAGCGGGCAAGTGACTTATTGCAAATAATACATACTGATGTATGTGGTCTAATGAGTATTGAAGCACGCAGTTGATATTGTTATCTTCTTACCTTCGCAGATGATTTGAGTAGATGTGGGTATATTTACTTAATGAAACACTAGTCTGGAACATTTGAAAAGTTCAAGGAATATTAGGCTGAGGTGGAGAATCATCATAACAAGAAAATAGAATTTCTACGATTGGATCGTCGAGGTGAATGTTTGAGTTACTAGTTTGGCTCACATTTAAGACAATGTGGAATTGCTTCACAACTCATGCCACCTGGAACACCACAGTGTAATGGTGTGTATGAACATCGTAATGGTACTTTATTGGATATGGTGCATTCTATGATGTCTCTTACTGATCTACCACTATCGTTTTGGTTTTATGCATTAGAGACAGTCACATTCACTTTAAATAGGGCACCATCTAAATTCGTGGAGATGACACTGTACAAATTATGATTTGGCAAGAAACTTCTCGTTTCTTAGAATTTGGGGATGTGACACTTATACCTGATAAGCTCAAACCCAAAGCAGAAAAGTGCATCTTCATGAGATACCCTAAAGCAACAATTGGGTATACCTTCTATCACAGATCTGAAGGCAAGTCTTTGTTGTCAAGAATGGATCCTTTCCAGAGAAGGAGTTTCTCTTGAAATAAGTGAGTGGGAGGAAAGTAGAACTTGATGAGCTAATCGTACCTTCTCTCAAATTGGAGAGTATCACATCCCAAAAATTAGTTCCTGTGATGCCTACACCAGTCGGAGAAGAAGCTAATAATGATGATGATCATGAAACTTTGGATCAAGTTACTACTGAACTTCGTAGGTTTACCAGGACATGCTTCGCACCAGAGTGGTACGGTAATCCTATCCTGGAAGTCATGTTGTTAGACAACAGCAAACCTACGAATTATGAAGAAGCAATGATGAGCCCGGATTCCGACAAATGCCTTGAGGCCATGAAATCTGAGATAGGATCCATGTATGAGAACAAAGTATGGACTTTGGTGGACTTGCCCGATGACCAGCTGGCCATTGAGAATAAATTGATCTTTAAGAAGAAGACAGACGCCGACGGTAATGTCACTGTCTATAAAGCTCGATTTGTCGCAAAGGGTTTCCGACAAGTTCAAGGGGTTGACTACAATGAGACTTCCTCACCCGTAGCGATGCTTAAGTCTATTAGAATTATGTTAGAAATTGCCGTGTTTTATGATTATGAAATCTGGCAGATGGATGTCAAAACAACATTCCTTACGGGTTTCCTAAGGAAGAGTTGTATATGATGCAACCGGATGGTTTTGTCGATCCTAAGGATGCTGACAAAGTATGGAAGCTCCAGCGATCCATCTATGGACTGGTGCAAGCATCTCGGAGTTGGAATATACGTTTTGATGAGGTGATCAAAGTTGTTGGTTTTATACAAACTTACGGAGAAGCTTGTATTTGCAAGAAAGTGAGTGGGGGCTCTATAACTTTTCTGATAAGTATATGTGAATGACATATTGTTGATAGGAAATGATGTAGAATTTCTAGAAATCATAAAGGGTTGTCACATAGACGCCAGATAAGAGTTTCGCAGATCTCATACCTTGACAAGATTTTGAAGAACTTCAAAATGGATCGGTCAAAGAAGGATTTCTTTCCTGTATTGTAAGGTGTGAAGCTGAGTAAGACTCAAAGCTCGACCATGGCAGAAGAAAGAGAAAGGTTGAAGGTCGTCGTCTATGCCTCAGCCATAGGCTCTATAATGTATGCCATGTTGTCTACCGTACCAGATGTGTGCTTTGCCATGAGTCTGGCAAGGGGGTACAGGAGTGATCCAGGAGTGGATCGCTGGACAGCGGTTAAAATTATCCTTAGGTACCTAATGTGGACTAAGGAAATGTTTCTCGGTTATGGAGGTGATAAACATTTCGTCGCAAAAGGTTATGTCAATGTAAGCTTTGACACCGATCCGGATGACTCTGAGTCGCAAACTGGATACATATAGTGGAGCAGTCATTTGGAATAGTTCCAAGGTGGAGCGTGGTAGCAGCATCTACTGTATGACATAGAGATTTGCAAAGTACACATGGGTCTGAATGTTACAGACCTGTTGACTAAAACCTCTCTCACAAGAAAAACATAATCAAACCCAGAACTCATAGGTGTTAATCACATGGTGATGTGAACTAGATAATTGACTCTAGTGCAAGTGGGAGACTGTTGCAAATATGCCCTAGAGGCAATAATAAAATGGTTATTATCATATTTCCCGTTCATGAAAAATATTTATAATTCATGCTAGAATTGTATTGACCGGGAACATAAATACATGTGTGGATACATAAACTGCACTGTGTCCCTAGTAAGCATCCACTAGACTAGCTCGTTGGTCAAAGATGGTCAAGGTTTCCTAACCATGGACATGAGTTCTCATTTGATAACAGGATTGCATCATTAGGAGAATGATGTGATGGACAAGACCCAACCGTGAGCTTAGAATAAGATCGTATCACTTAGTTTATTTGCTATAGCTTTCTTTATGTCAAGTATCAGTTCCTTAGACCATGAGATCATGCCACTCCCGGATATTGGAGGAATACTTTGTGTGCTATCAAAGTCACTTTGTAACAGGGTGATCATAAAGGTGCTCTATAGGTATTTCTAAAGGTGTTTGTTCGGTTGCATCGATCGACACTGGCATTTGTTGCTCCGTGTGACGGAGAGATATCTCTTGGCCCTCTCGATAATACAACAACACAAGAAGATTGGAAGCATGTGACTAATGAGTTTAGTCATGGGATCTTGTATTACCAAATGAGTAAAGACACTTGCCAGTAATTAGATTGAACTAGGTATGGAGATACCGACGATTGAATCTCGGGAAAGTAACACATCGTTGGACAAAGGGAATTATATACAGGATTAACTGAATCCTTGACATCGTGGTTCAAACGATAAAGATCTTCATGGAATATGTGGGAACCAATATGAGCATCTAGGTCTCGCTATTGGTTACTAACCGGAGTGGAGTCTCGGTCATGTCTACATGATTCTCGAACACGTAGGGTCGCACACTTAATGTTCGATGGCACTAGGGTAGTATTGAGATATTAATAGTGGAAAGTGCGAAGGTTGTTCGGAGTCCCGGATGGGATCCGGGACATCACGAGGAGATCCGTAATAGACCGGAGTAAAGATTCATATATGGAAAGTTGTATCGGGGTTCCCAATAAAGTTTGGTTTTTTTCGGTATTGTACCAGAAGCTTCTAGAAGGTTCCAGAGGATTCCAGAGGGCTCCGAAAGTCCGTAAAGGGTTCCACCACGTCCCTTAGGCCATCATGGGATGTAGGGGGCGCCCTGGCTTTATTGGGCCAGGTGCACCAGCCCCTACGAGGGCCATGCGCCTGGGAAGGGGAAGCCCTAAAGGGGAGGGCCCTCCACTTGGCTTGGAGGGCACTCCTCCCCCTTGGTCGCCGCCCCTGCCTTGGGAGGGGGGCCAGGGCTGGCAAGCCCCTCCCTCACCCTATATATAGTGGGGCGTAGGGGGCAGTAAACGCTTCCACCCTTGTCTTGTCTCCCTCCCGTCACTCCTCCACGTTTCGTTAGCGCTTGGTGAAGCCCTGCCGGAATTCCGCTACCACCACCACACCATCATGTTGGTTTATATCTCATCTACCTCCTCTCCCTCACATGCTGGATCAAGAAATATAGGATGTCGTCGAGCCGTTCGTGTGCTAAACTCGGAGGTGTTGTCCGTTCGGTACTAGATCATATTGGAACGCGATTGGATCATGAAGAATACGACTACATCAACCGCATTACGATGCTAACGCTTTCGGTCCACAAGGGTATGTAGATACACTCCCCTCTCGTTGCTATATGTCTCCTAGATTAGATCTTGGGTGTTTAGTAGGAATTTTTTATTTTCACGCAACGTTCCCCATCAGGGTCGTGTGCACTATGGCAACTAGGGCCCAATGCCACCTTTTAGGTCCTTTTATATTTCCTTTTCTATTATATTTATTTCACTCTGTTTTCTATTTATTTTAGGCACTAAATGATATTAGTTCTACATGATACTTCACATAATTCAAATACAATATTTTGTGTGCTACACACAAAGTTTCGTTTTATTTGGAAATGTCTACATAATTGTTTATTTTGAAAAGGCCATTTTATTTGTTGTTGGACCATATATTAATTTCCTAGGAATTTATTTGTGAGTCAAATGAAGTTGGTTTCAACATGATAATTGATCAAGGGAATTTATGTAATAATGCGAACCATTTAGTTTTGCATTTTGAAGAAATAATTATTTGACTTGCAATTTAAATTTGAGCTCCCTTTTCGGGCAAGTGGCATTCATTAATGTAAAGCATGATGACATGGCAAAACTTAGCAAGGGATCATTGTAGCTTAACATTTGGGGTGTTACAAGCATCCTACCGTGCTTGTCAGGATCAGGTGATTCAGTACTGAATCAAGTAGATGGGCAGGGCATCATGACCAAAAGGACGGTAGGAGTTTAGTGGTGGTGATGATTTGGGCTGAGGTGGAGCAGAGGGGGCTGGCAGTGGTACATCTCGACCAGCGTTTCACGACTCAATTCTTAGAAGGCAGGCCCTCCTAGACGTGCCCCATGAGCTAGGGAGTGAGTGACAGAGTGGGATAGGTGGTGCAGATGACTAGAGGGGCGAACGATGGCTTTTATAGCCGCGGCTAGGTGTCGTGGCTTGCCATACCACCATGGATGAGATTGAGGTGATATGGATCTGCGCCGGCCTCTAGCGTGCCATGGGAGGGGTCGTGGGGGTCCTTGGAGGTCGGGTGAGCATTGGGGTAGGGGCCGAGCATGCTGCCGAGGAAGATGACAACGGTGGCTCACGGGCGGCACAATGTCGTGGCCGCGGCTGTGCTGAGAGGAGGGCCTGGGTGGAGGAGGACAATACTAGAGTTGTGGAGGGAGGCATGGGTGGCTGCTTGCGGGGATGGGCGCGTCGAGGTTGGCTAGCCATGGGCTGGCCTGCTCCCAAAGCGCGCCCTTGGCATGCCAGTCCCGTGGCCTCCAAGGCACTGGGGGCCTGGGGTCTTTTGGTGGCAAGCAGCTTGACACGTAGGTAGGCTATCTAGGTGACGAATAATTGGTGCCAAGTAAACTGAATCAAATGTGCAGGTTCATAACTACCATTGATAGTGAACTGTTTGTGTTGTGCCAGGGAGAAATGGTGAGGGGTCTGGAGCTGAATGTTGGTGTGTGGTGACTAGATACTAGGGCGAGTCTCTAAGCCATGTGTCACCAAGTTTGGAGAAGTGTCAGAGGTACTCGATGTGTAAACCAAAATATGGGGCAAAAACAATCTTTCGATGGTGTGCTCACTTGAGAAATTCTAGCAAGTGTTTGGGGGCATTTTTAGGGTTCAAATTTCCTCTAGAATTTATGAGAATTGCTTAGGAAATTTTGAGATGGCAGAAATATAGGTGCTTCACAACCTATGTGATTGAGGGTATGTTCTTTTGTAGAAAAAGAAATGTCGAGAAAAAGTGTGTGGATGGGCTCGGGTAGAAGTGTTAAGAGTAATCTTATGATGTGTGGGAAGCTTGGATGCACTTGAAGGCAAAATAAAAGAAAACATATTCCCGGGTATTAAGTCCAAAGAGTCACTCAAATAAACATTGAAAACGAACTCCAAATTAATCCAAGTTATTTTCAAAAAAAGGGCCAAAATTCAAGGTGTGGCGAGGTCGCGAGACGTGTTGCAAGCGGTGTTGTGGGTATCGTCAGCGTTGCAAACGGTGCGGCGAGCAGTGCTGGCCATGCTGCGAAAGTGCCTAGCGGTATAGCAAGCGACTCGAGTTCGTGAGCCATTTTCCAGCCAGTGCTACATTGCCGGCTGCAAGGGTTCGTCGGTCCCGCCTTGTGCTTCTGGGTCATTCTGTAGCCGGTGCAGCAAGGGTTCGTCGGTGTTGTGGCGTGAGCTCGTGGGCCGCTCCACAGTCGATGCTATAAGGGTTCGCTGTCACTTTAGAGCTCGCTGGTCGGTCGGTGTCATGAGCGGTGCTGCAAGGGCTCGCTAGTGGAGCGAGGACTCGCTGTGAGCGAGGGGACAAGAGGCTCCTTTGACGTGCTTTTATGAGCATAGTGGTCATGCAGCGAGCCGATGGTGGTGGTTGTACTCCAAAAGGGGAGTGTGGCAAGAGGGAGGTGCTAAAGATTCATGTGCTTGAACAATGTTCAACTCATGAATCATTTTTCAGGTGCAATACACTTTGCGCATGTCAAATGGTAAAGTGGATTTCATGCTTTTCACGCACATGGTACACTACGGTTTCATGCATGTGCTGCCATTTTCTCTCTTCTCTCTTCCAAACAAATGCACCAATTTATTTTACATTTGCTAACTTAAATCCTTCATATCTTTTAAACCAATTTAAACTTTTTATATATTTGAACTCATGTTGCAAAGACCTTTAGAATAGGATCATTTTGGATACATTTTAAATAAGTTTAAAATTCATGAAACATATTTCACGTGCTTGAAATCTTCTGAGAAAATGATTACAAGTGGTTTTACAAGTTGACAATTCAGTTTCATGCCGTTTTTCATTTCCAGATCTTACATTTCACTTTACACAGGCGTGTTTTAGAAAAATCATATCCATTTCAACTGCACATTTTTCAAGACCTATTTCACTATTTTTAAATAGACCATTTCACATTTTGAAATAATCGGTTTCACAAGTTGACATTTCAGTTTCATATTGTTTTCACTTTCAGAACCTACATTTCACTTTCCACTCGCTTGTTTCACAAAAAAAACACATATATTTCAAGTGGACATTTTTGTAATAACATGTTTCACTCTTTTGAAATAAACTGTTACACATTTCGAGATAACCAGTTTCACAAGTTGACATTTCAGTTCATATTGTTATTCACTTTCAGAACCTACATTTCACTTTGCTCTGGCTTGTTTCACAAAAAATACATCTATTTCAATTTCACATTATTGAAAGAAAAGCATATTTCACTATTTTGAAGTAAATTGTTGTACATTTCAAAATTTTCAATTTCACAAGTTGAGATTTTAGTTTAACATTTTTTTTCACTTTTGGATGGTGCATTTCACTTTTCATTGGATTGTTTCACAAAAATCACATATATTTCAATTGCATGTTTTTGAAATAACATGTTTACTCTTTTGAAATAAAATGTTACACTCAAAACAATCAGTTTCACAAGTTGACATTTCAGTTTCATATTTGGGTTAAATAGGTTTATGTGACAAATGTTATTTTACATATGTCTAGTGAAATAAGTTTGTTCAGATTTTTCTAGTGAAATGGAGTTTTTCACATATGAAATGTGAAACATCGAAATTTAAATGTGTTTGATATATATCCAAAATTGGTCTAGTTCCAAAGTTCTTGACGCTAGGAGTCCAAATACATAAAAATCTTCAAAAACGAGTATATAGTTTAAAAGATGTGGTTGATTTAAATTGTCTAAGATGAAATAAAGGCTAGGGATTTATTCTTCATGTAGAGTGAGAGGAGAGACATGCATGCATACCTTCACTGGCAAAAAGTGTACTTTGGGCCCATTAAGCTGACACTAATTTGACTAAAAAAGGTACAAAAAATATACTAATGCTATGCATCTAGATGGGCCATATATTCTCATGAATCTTAGAAGAAGTGTGTGGTCTTAGATATACCGGTACCTAACACAACCCCACAAAATGACTTTGTGCAAGTGCTGCTAGGATTTTGTGTCCGTGCGAGCAGCGCTGTGGGGGATGGGAGAGAAACTTGATCATCACACAGTGTGAGGGCATTGCATCCAACATTTGGGAGGTGGCTAATTTTTGCTTCCTCCGGTTGGCGCCTAGCGCTGGCTATTTCAATTCATCTAACAGGTGAAGTGCATAACATGAGAAGCACAGCTATCAGCAGATCAGCCATGTACTCTGGCAACACATTGATTGACAAGAAGAACCACCACAACGACTACATCATGGTGAACAGTGAAATGGGGTAGCTTCGGCAGAAGTTTTGAAAAAAAACATTTAGAAAATGTTTAGGCCATGTTTCTGTTTGGATTTCTAAACCAAATTTGAAAACGGGAACATTTTCGGCGAACAGTAAGTTATCGTGCATTGTTGTACGTGCTGCCTTAGTAACTCGAGTAATAACAATAGAGATATTTTGGCGTGAGCTCGCACGCGGCGGCGCTGGTAGACGTCGTGAGGAGAAACCACTCTCCAGAATTCGTGGAGTGGCGACTTTGCCTCCGGGTGCATCCAGGTAGCCGATGCAGTCGTGCTTGGGCGTGTGCAAACCGCTCCTCTAGTTGATCTCGCCATGGGGAAGCTATGTGGCAGCACTCCGAGCCTCCTCGCCAGAAGCGTTCACACAACATGAATTTATATACGAAATACCCTATTTGTCGTACGATGTGATAAATAGTCGGGGCTTCGAACAGGGGCGCCCATGATTGGGCCAACCCATTTTTTTGTTTTATAGGTTTCTTTTTATGTTTTCTTTCCTTTTCGGTTTTCCCTTTTTCCATTTCTTTTTTACTTTTCAGGTTCATTTTCCTTTTTTTAAGTTTAATAATTTTAAAAACGTTGAATGTTTTTTAAAAAATCCAAAATTAAATAAATCCACTTTCCAAATTTAGTTCAGAAATGCAAAAAGTTTAGAATTTTTTTAATCTGTTTTCAAAAAATGTTCTCGTTTTTTAAAAGATGTTAACAAATTGGAAAAACAATCACATTTTCAATTTTTGTTCAGAGTTTCAGATAATGTTCTTGTTTTCAAATATTGTTCACAAATTAAAAAAATTGGGTGTTCAAATTTGGTTCAGAGTTTCAGAAAATGATCACAGATTCAAAAAAACGTTCGTGTTTTTCATTCTTTGTCTGGAATTTAAAGAATCTTCCTATTTCCAAAAGTTGTTTGGGATATTAAAAAATGTTAAAGTTTTTTGAATTTTTTCATAAATCTTAAAAATACTCGTGTTTCCAAAAATGCATGTTTTTTGAAAAAATGGTGTTTAAAATTTGAGAAAAAAAAACAGATTTGCCGCTGATCGTTCATCTTAATGTTTCGCTCTACTTTTAGTCAAAGGTCACTAGCTCTAGCTTGTGGCTCGCAATGCACTATGCCAGCGGGAGGGCTCTGGCTAGATCCCTGGAAAGTGCACAACTTTTTGGTGATTTTCACTCGCTACAGTACTGCACTCACTGCTAGGCCAGCCACAGTCAGGAGCGCCCCTACGCGAAGCCCCGCCTATGTGCCGCAATGAGCGGCAGGAGCTCCCGTTAAATACACGGTGGGGAACTCGGTGCTCGAGCTTGAGGATGCACGGATGGACCATATATCCATATTATGAAATCACTAGTTGAAAAATACTCGTTACAAAGATCACTCCAACTTCATAGGTTGCGACAAGTGGCGTGAAAAAACCGGACGAAGAAACCGAACCGGGAGCATGGGTTTTTTTCCATTTACGAAAGAGGCATGCCCGTGCCTCTCACGAAATCACAACCGTACCTCATGTGGAAGCAAAACCGTGACTCTCGCGAAAGGAAAAAATAGAGAAAACACGTTTTTTTCGTTTTCGAGGAGGCACGGCCGTGACTCTCGCGAAAGCACACCCATGCCTCTCGCGGAAGCAAAACCGTGACTCTCGCTGTGACTCTCGCAAAAGCACAACCGTGCCTCTCACGGAAGCAAAACCGTGACTCTCGCAAAAGAAAAAGCAGAAAACGTGTTTTTTTTCATTTCCGAGAGGCACGCCCATGACTTTCGCGAAAGCACAACCGTGCCTCTCGCGGAAGCGAAACCGTGAAACTGGAAAAACACAGAAAACGCGTTTTTTTGTTCCCGGGAGGCACGGTCATGCCTCTCGCGAAAGCAAAACCGTGACTCTCCTGAAAGGAAACAAACACATTTTTCGTGCAAATTTTTTTTCGAAAAGCTAAGGAAGACCAGTGGAAAACCAAAACGTCGAAAAAACCTGAGAAAAAACCGTTTAAATAGCTGAAAATGCGTGCTGAAAAATAAAAAAAATCCAGAGGAAGCGCCCAGAGCGCGACACGTGTGAAATGGCTGAGAGCACGTCAAGTGGCACTGATCGTTGCGAGGTTTCTGAAGGAGCGCTCGTTAACTAGTGGCTCCCAATAGGCCTTGTTTGGTAGACAGGGCTTTGAGGGGCTTTCAAAGGATATTCCTTGTTGGCCAACAAGCCCAGAAGATCCCTAGAGTGGCCTTTTGTATAGAGGGCTTGAACGGGTCAGCCACTACAATCCCCTCACTTTCCCCTCGGTTCCACGGGGTTTCTGACCATCGAGGTACTCCTCGCGGCTCGCACGCCCCCCCAGACACAGGAGGTTTGAGGTGGAAAAAAGGGGATTGGGTGACAGCACGGGCTTCACTAAATCCCTGAGGGGATAATCCCTTGTAATCCCAAATTATCCCCTCCTACCAACAAAGCCTTAGGGATCATTTCGTACGGGATCCCTATCAGTGCCACAGGCTAAAAATCTGCCCTGAGAAGCCTGCCGACGTATTTGGTGGTTCTCATGGCATCTCCAAATAAGACCCTTAAATCACCAGCAAAACGTTTGGATCGTGCTATCTGGATGTAGTTTGTCATCCAACGTCGCCCGCATCGGTCCACGGATCAGTCCCCACCTTCGTTTTGCTGCAAACTGGAAGCAAACCATGTAGGACTCTGACACCCACCCCGCCCACCCAAAACCACACCCAAACCCCGCGTCCCATCCCTTCCCCCTTTCTCTACATCCACTTCCTCCTTGGCAGATGCTACCACTATACCACCCCGGCCGCCCATCAAGCCCTTGTCGGACCTCCGCGACCTCCGCCGCTCCACCTGGTTGCCACACCTCTTTGCCTACGCCACTGTTCCACACCTCTCGCGTGTCCGCCATGCAGGTATCATCCACCCGTGCGGATGCCCTCCGTGGGGGGTCACCATGACTGACAACGTACGGGGGCATTTGACGTTGATGGGTGACTACATTGCCCTTGATGCAGTGTTCACGAATAATTTTCGTCAGGGCTTTGGCTTGCAGAATAATGTGTCTGATCGCCTCTACAATATCGACCGGGCCTATGATGACTACTTCATCTTGAAGAAGGATGCAATAGGAAGGACTGGATTCTCTTATTACCAAAAGTGCATGATTGCATTGCAAACGCTTGCCTATGGCATGATCGCAGATTCGGGGGATGAGTATGTCGGTGGGAAACGACACCTATGGGGTCACTGGGATCCCTTCTACGGTTGGCGGGTGCGGGGTGCAAAGAGCGGGTCTGGCGGTCAGCACACAAATCGTTTACACAGGTTCGGGCTGCGGAGATGCGTAAAACCCTAGTCCTGCTTTGATGTATATTTCGGTGTTCTTGTGTTCTTGAACTAGCTGCGGTGGCTCTCTAGTCCAAAAGATCCGAATCCCCCTCCAGTACGCCTCGGGCCTCCTTTTATAGACAAAAAGGGGTCGCCACAGTGGCACACAGGAGGTGGAAAGGTGTACAGGGGCTGAGTCTATCCCCTGGCATCGTCGGACAAATGCATTTAATGCGCTTCCGACGTGCCCCTCTTGCTTTATTGGGGACAGCAAAGAAGCTCGTCCCAGATGTCGTTGCCTCGCCTGGCTCCGACGCATGTCCAAGCTAACGAGGCGTTGTAGCGCCACGTTGGCTGGCTGCTGGGCTGGCGTGGTGGTGGAGCCTTCACGAAGATCTGCATGCCACCATGCAGGTGCTTGCTGAGTTGATGTAGAGGCCGCGCGCTGCCATGCAAATGCCTACCCAGCTGGTCGAGCTAGTAGCTGTATGGGAGCAGCGGTGGAGTCTTGGCAGACGCGGGCCTGGCTGCGGCCCCGCAGGCGTCCTCGACAAGGGTCTTGCCGAGGGCCTGGCAAGGGTCTCGCTGCGGCACCGCGGTCTCATGGATTTCCTTGGCAAGGATCTCGCCAAGGATCGTTGTCTTCTGGTTCTCATCTGATCTTGTGTATCTATAATCTCTACAAAGATCTGCATGCCACCACGGAGGTGCCTCCCGAGCCTTGGTTCCAATATGGTTGATGGTGTTGGAACCCCTTGGGCTCAAGGGTGGCGCGCTGTGCTGGCGTCAGGCAAGTTGCCCCGGCAAGGATCTTGCCAAGGCTGCGGAAGCCACCCCGGCAATGGTCTTCCCGGGGGAGTCCACCTCGCCCTCTTGCTCTCTTTGTGTCGCAGGTCTTGGTGTTGCTTTGGTCGTCTTGTGCTCCAGCTTCCCTCCTCTGCCCTGCTTAGTGTGGCCGTGGGCGCGGCTCTGACTACCCGTGCACAAGTAAAGGGGTGCAAAAGGGGAGCCCCTACTTTTATAGACCGACAGGAGCCCCCGGGCCTAGACCACACATAAGCATGACGTGTTGTTTGGCTAGGCCCAGAACGGTGCACGGGCAGGTGGGCGGATTTTTACCGCGGTAACTCCTCCGTCCGCTGCACTTCCCCATGACCTGCGTTGAACGCACGACGTGGGGGTCATTCGTGACGTGGGGGTCGTCCGTGGGGCGGTTTCTGCACGCATGCGTCACATCGTGGTAAAGAGGCGGCTCGCGCCTTCCCCATAAAAAGAGGAAAACGCAGAGGCGCGGCTCATTTACTGAGTGGGCTCGGCTCGTGGTCTTCAAAGCGCCCGTGCCCCATGACCACAGGGCGGAGAACGACCGTCTCATCCGTCCCCTTGATTTCTGCTTGCCCACCATGTGTCCCCCATGCTCTAAAGATGGTAGGCGGTGGGTGCGATCCCTGAATGGCGAGGCGGGTAAATGGGCCGCTGCTGATTGGGGCAGCGGTCGGCCTCGATTCTCTGCGCCCCTGATGGTCGGATTGGCTGAGTGGCGCGGCCGAGTCCCGACCCCGCCCCTTTATAAGAAGGGGGAGGGGGATGGCAGCCCAAAATCTTTCATCATACCTCTCCTTCCACCTCGGCTCCACTCTTTCATCTACCATGGCGAGAGGGGGTGTCGGTCCTTCGATGGTGGCGGCGAGGGTCTCTGCTCGACAGTGCGTCCCTCCTTCCCAAGAGCCCGCGGCGGCGGAGCCGGCCATGAGAGGAAGGGGGAGGGGGTATGGCGCTCGGGGCAAAGGGGGACGGGGCGGCGCACCGGCCTTGCCTCCGCCAGCGATGCCTCCCCCAATGGAGGGCCACGTCGGGGACCAGCCTCATGAGTTCTTCATCAGGCTGCGTCGGCCACTGCGCCGTCGCCTTCGTCCTCCTGCGCCATTCGCTCAGGAGATGGAGCTCTATCCGCCCCAGACCCTGAGGTTGCATATGAGGGGCTGCGGGAACGGCGGCACACGGGTCGACCTTGACTTTCCCGCCCCCCAGGTCAAGTATCTTCGCCGCGGATGGAAGATCTTTGCTCGCATCCATAGCCTGACGGCGGGGCTCATTCTCTATTTGAAATTAATGGAGAACGGCCTGCTCTTTGTCAAGGTCTTTGGAGACTCTGGAACTCGCCTGAAGTGGTGCGTGGAGAGCTCCTCCGATGATGAAGACTCCTCTTCAAGCGGGAATGATGAGGAGGACAGCGATAGCAACGACGAGAGCGTCGAGCGAGGGCACGTCGACCTCGTCTCCGACTGACCGCGTCGCCCCTCCCTCCGTCGTGCGCTCTGCCAAGGGACTTCCTCGTCAAGCTCTCCATCGGCGCGTTCCCCGTCTCCTCCTTTTTGCCTTCACATGTCGCACTTGGGAGGAAAAGGGCAAGAACGGGGATCATGGGGCACTTATCTTTTCTAGTTTGTAAGCCTGCGGGCACTCGTTATATTTCAAAATTTCTAATCCCCTTGCTCGTGTACCCATTCCGTATGAATTGTACTTGTTTGCAACGTATGAATGAAAGAAAGGGTGTTTGCCGGGTTTCGTTTGCACGTGGGCGAGGGCCACACCGAGGAACGCGTCCTCGTTATCTTAAGATAAACATGGTATCCCGGCAACAGGCCTTGTCGTCCTCCTGCTCTATGGCCCGACTACGCTCACACTTTTGGCGGAGGTAGGGGACGAGTAGGATTAGGCCTTTCGCTCGCCCTCTTCCCACCGCACTACAACCAAGTTCCGGTCCAAAGTAGAGCTTTCGGACACGAGACGGAGGGGGAAAGATGGTACGAGAGAGAGCGAAGCCTTATACGTTTAGGGTTCATACGGGCACACGGAGTGGGGGAGAAAAACTTATCTGATGTTGCAGCCCACGGCAACCTTGGCTTGCCGCGGTTAGATCCTTGTGTCTGCAGCCCCCGGAAACCTTGGTTTGCCGGGGCCGGAGCGGCGACTCGTTCTTTCTCTTCCCAATAGCTCAGCAGAAATGTACATGTACCCTGCGAACCAAAGAAGACGGAAAGGAACAGAGTGATGCACACTCGACCTCTATGCTAGGGGTTAGCCGCCGCTAAGCACTATCAACCCTAACCGAGGGAGAGACTCAACCTAGCATGCATGCTAAAACTTAGGGCGCCAGCGCTTCATTTATTTATGCTCAGGGTCTGCGCCTGGCTTTGTACAAAGGGTTACATGCCTTGCCAGCAAGGCTTGTACAAAAGGTGGTTTGCCGGAGGGCCCGGCAACCGCGCCTTATGGGTAGAACTTGCGAAGATGTTCGATGTTCTAGGAGTTGCTCACTGGAAGGCCATCTTCGGTCTCCAGGTGGACTGTGCCAGACCTGGTGACTCGTATTACCCGATAAGGGCCTTCCCACTTCGGCGTCAACTGGTTGGAATTCTTGGCCAACTGAACGTGTCGAAGAACAAGGTCTCCTTCCTCAAAGCTTCGGGCATGAACCTTGCGGTTATGGTAGCAGCGCAAGGCTTGCTGGAAGCGTGCTTCTCGTACAGGCGCCCGAAGACGATCTTCCTCAAGGAGCGTTGCGTCATCTTGCAGCAACTGCTCTTGCTCAAGCTCATCATAAGCGAGCACTGATACATCTCCGTCGTATCTACTTTTCCAAACACTTTTGCCCTTGTTTTGGACTCTAATTTGTATGATTTGAATGGAACTAACCCGAACTGACGCTGTTTTCAGCAGAATTACCATGGTGTTGTTTTATGTGCAGAAAAGAAATATTCTCGGAATGACCTGAAACTCCACGGAACATCTTAGAAAAAACAATAAAAAATCCTCGCCAAAGATGAAGACCAGGGGGGCCACACCCTTCTCACGAGGGTGGGGGCGCCCCCCCCCCTAGGGCGCGCGCCCCTACCTCGTGGGCCCCCTGGAGACCCTCCGACGCCAACTCCAACTCTATATATTTGCTTTCGGAGAGAAAAAAATAAGGGAGAAGAAATCATCGCGTTTTACGATACGGAGCCACCGCCAAGCCCTAAAAACCTCTCGGGAGGGCTGATCTGGAGTCCGTTCGGGGCTCCGGAGAGGGGGATTCATCGCCGTCGTCATCATCAATCATCCTCCATCACCAATTTCATGATGCTCGCCGCCGTGCGTGAGTAATTCCATCGTAGGCTTTCTTGACGGTGATGGGTTGGATGAGATTTATCATGTAATCGAGTTAGTTTTGTTAGGGTTTGATCCCTAGTATCCATTATGTTCTGAGATTGATGTTGCTATGACTTTGCTATGCCTAATGCTTGTCACTAGGGCCCGAGTGCCATGATTTCAGATCTGAACCTATTATGTTTTCATGAATATATGTGAGTTCTTGATCCTATCTTGCAAGTCTATAGTCACCTACTATGTGTTATGATCCGGCAACCCCGAAGTGACAATAATCGGGACCACTCCCGGTGATGACCATAGTTTGAGGAGTTTATGTATTCACTATGTGCTAATGCTTTGTTCTGGTTCTCTATTAAAAGGAGGCCTTAATATCCCTTAGTTTCCAATAGGACCCCGCTGCCACGGGAGGGTAGGACAAAAGATGTCATGCAAGTTCTTTTCCATAAGCACGTATGACTATATACGGAATACATGCCTACATTACATTGATGAATTGGAGCTAGTTCTGTGTCACCCTATGTTATGACTGTTACATGATGAACCGCATCCGGCATAATTGTCCATCACTGATCCGGTGCCTACGAGTTTTCCATATACTGGTTTACGCTTATTTACTTTTCCGCTGCTACTGTTACAATCACTACAAAATACCAAAAATATTTACTTTTGCTTGCATTGCTATTTTGTTACTGTTACCACCACTATCATATTACTTTGCTACTAAACACTTTGCTGCAGATACTAAGTTTCCAGGTGTGGTTGAATTGACAACTCGATTGCTAATACTTGAGAATATTATTTGGCTCCCCTTGTGTCGAATCAATAAATTTGGGTTGAATACTCTACCCTCGAAAGCTGTTGCGATTCCCTACACTTGTGGGTTATCAAGCACTCCAGGTGACCCGTGTGTGAGTTCCATGGGGAGAACTGCTTCTGCCCCGTAAACGAGGGAGAAGGGTGTCTGACCGGTGTTTCTATTTGGCGTCGTTCTGATTGACCAAAGAACTGCCAGCAATTCATCAATCCAGCATCGTCCACACCTACGTAGCCTGTCGAAAGTCCTTGTCCAGAGGCCTCGCAATACTTTAGCATTTGCCCTCTCAGCCTGGCCGTTGCTCCGTGGATGTGCAACAGAAGCAAAACAGACCTTGCTGCCGAGGTCCTGGACGTACTGCATGAAGGCGTGGCTCGTGAACAGTGTGCTGTTGTCGGTGATGATTCTGTTTGGCACACCGAAACGGCAGACTAGCCCCTTGAAGAATTTGACGGCTGATTGTGCTGTCATCTTTCTCACTGTCTCCACCTCCGGCCACTTTGTGAACTTGTCGATTGCAGCATACAAGTACTCAAAGCCCCCGACAGCACGGGGAAAGGGTCCAGTATGTCAAGCCCCCAGACCGAGAATGGCCAAGAGAGAGGGATTGTTTGGAGCGCGTGAGCTGGTTGATGAAGCTTCTTCGAATGGAACTGACACGCTTCACACTTGGTTACTAGTGATGTTGCATCCTGGAGGGCAGTGGGCCAGAAGAAACCTTGCCAGAATGCCTTGCCGGCAAGGGCCCTTGACCCTATGTGGGAGCCACATATGCCTCCGTGTATCTTTGCCAACAACTCCAGTCCTTCCTCCCGGAGAATGCACTTCAATTTCACACTGTTTGGTATTTTTCTGTACAGGACGTCGTCGACGAACTGATACATGGCAGACCGACGGCCTACTTTCTCCTCTTCTTCCTGCTCCTTAGGGAGTTCCCCTGTTTGGAGGAATCGGACGGTATGTTGTGCCCATGCCGGAGCCGGAGGCTCGATGACAAGGACTAAAGGCACTTCCCCTACCATGGGAGTAGCTCTCTCTACAGCTAGGACTTGACGCCCCGTCGGAGTCGGTTGCCCCATGGCTGGCTCAGTGTCCATGGCAACATCCTTGCCGGTGGCTCCTGGGAGCTCGGCGGGAAAGTACTTGCCGGGGCCTGATTTCCTTCGCTTGTTCTACTTTGTTGATGGTTCAACAGATGGTTGAGTCAGCCGAAGCACAAAAGTACCTGGTTCCATAGGTAGTTTGAAGGTAGCGCGCTTCGATAGGTAGTCGGCGATGTCGTTCTCCACTCGGGGAACATGCTCCGCCTGTATACCGTCAAAGCGCTCCTCCAGCTTCCTCACCTCATCCATGTAGGCCTCCATCAATGGGCTTTGATAATCTTTGTTGACTTGCCTGACAACAAGCTGCGAATCACCCCTGACGATGAGCTTCTTGATCCCGAGGTCTGCCGCGATCCTAAGACCGGCAAGCAACCCCTCGTATTCAGCAGTGTTGTTTGTGGACATCTCCCTGGGAAAGTGCATCTGGATTACATACTTGAGGTGCTCTCCGGTGGGTGCGACGAGCAGCACACCAGCACCGGCACCTTGCAGCGAGAAAGCCCTGTCAAAGTACATAATCCAGTTGCGACTTGCCTCCTTGCCAGGGAGGGTGGTCTCCTGGATCTCTTCGCCTGGCGTTGAGGTCCACTCGGCAATGAACTCTGCCAAGACTCCGCTCTGTATTGTCGAAGTGCTTTCAAACTTCAAACCAAAGCTCGACACCTCCATGGCCCACTCCACAATCCTCCCGGTTGCGTCTGGGTTATGCAATATCCGTTGCAACGGGAGGCGGGTGACAACGGTGATCTTGTGTGCTTGGAAGTAATGACGCAGCTTCCTCGAGGCCATAAGGAGGTCGAAGAGCAATTTCTGCACACCGGAGTACCTTGATCTAGCCCCCTGCAAGAGGGAGCTGACAAAGTAAACCGGGTGCTGCATCATTTTCTTCTTCTACAGCACTTCGTCTGGTTGTGCAGGCCCTACCCCGCCAGCGTCGGACCCTGCCGGGGGCCTTGCCTCTTCGTCGACCTCCCTCTACGCCACTAGTGCGGCACTGACCACTTGGTTCGTTGCCGCCAGGTATAGCAGCAACGGTTCTTGTGGTTTGGGCGCAACCAGTATCAGTGTAGAGGAGAGGTATTTCTTCAAATCCTGCAGTGCTGCTTCGGCCTCTGGGGTCCATTCCATGGGGCCCGCCTTTTTCAATATTTTGAAAAAGGGAAGGGCATGCTCAGCAGACCTGGAGATGAATCTGCTCATGGCGGCAACGCAACCAATGAGCCGACGCACGTCCTTGATTCGCTTGGGTGCCCTAATCTGCTCAATAGCATTGATCTTGTCTGGATTCGCCTCGATCCCATGCTGTGACACAAAGAACCCGAGAAGTTTGCCAGACGGAACACCGAATACACACTTCTCAGGGTTCAACTTGAGGTTGATCTTGCGCAGATTCGCAAACGTCTCTTCCAAATCTTGTACAAGTGTCGCCTTGTCTTTGGTTTTGACCACTATGTCATCTATATAAGCTTCCATATTTCTATGTAGCTAGGGCTCAAAACCAATCTGGACTGCCCTCGCAAATGTCGAGCCAGCACTCTTCAACCCGAAAGGCATCCCTAAAAAGCAATACGTGCCACATGGGGTGATGAACGCTATCTTCTCTTCGTCTTCTCTCGCCATGAAGATTTGGTGGTACCCCGAGTAGGCATCAAGGAATGATAACAGATCACACCCGGCTGTGGAGTCAAAAATTTGGCCAATGCGCGACAACGGGAAAGGGTCCTTGGCACAAGCCTTATTGATATCTGTGTAATCAATACACAGCCTCCACTTCACATTCGCCTTGCACACCACCACGAATTGGCCAACCATGTCGGATGGAGTACTCCTCTCACCAAGCCTGCCGCTTCCAACTTCCTGATCTCCTCCGTAATGAACTCATGTCGTTCCAAAGCTTGCTTCCTGACCTTCTTCTTGATGGGTCGCGCACGAGGACAGACAGCAAGATGGTGCTCAATCACCTCCCTGGGAACGCCCGGGATGTCGGATGCTTGCCATGCAAACACGTCGACATTCACCCGCAGGAAGGTGATGAGCGCGCTTTCCTATTTGCTGTCTAGGGTGGAGCTTATGGTGAAAGCCCCTCCCGTGCCATCCTCCTCGACGGACACCCTCTTGGTCTCTGGTGCCGCAGCTCTGTATTTCTTGCTCTTGCCGGTGGAACTCTCTGGCACGTCCTCGATGGGAGCACAACACTCCGAAGAGGTGCGCTTGCTGGAGTGGGTGCGAGAGGTCTTGCTGGTCTTCTTCTCTGTCAGGGCTCCAGCGGCAGGAGCGGGTGCCTTGGCGGCAGTCACCGCAACTGCTTCCCGGTAGAGTTGGTCGGCGCAGATCAGTGCATCCTTCTTGTCGGAGGGGACGGTGATGATGGTCATCGGCCCCGGCATCTTCAGCGTATTGTAGGCGTAATGCGACGCCGCCATGAACTTGGCTAGTGCCGGGCGGCCGAGAATCCCGTTGTAGGGCAAGGGGATCTCAGCTACATCGAAAACAATCATCTCCGTCCTGTAGTTTAACTTGCCTCCAAACGTCACGCGCAGTGTGACCTACCCTTCGGCTGATGCTACCTCTTGAGCACTGCGTTGGTTTTCCCTTGAAGAGGAAAGGGTGGTGCAGTAAAGCAGCGTAAGTATTTCCCTCAGTTTTTGAGAACCAAGGTATCAATCCAGTAGGAGACCACGCGCGAGTCACCTCGTACCTACACAAACAAATAAGAACCTCGCAACCAACGCGATAAAGGGGTTGTCAATCCCTTCACAGCCACTTGCAAGAGTGAGATCTGATAGAGATGATAATAATAAGATGAGTATTTTTGGTATTTTTATGATATAGATTGAAAGTAAAGATTACAAAACAAAATAGATTGGAAACTTCTATGCTGGAAAATAGACCCGGGGGCCATAGGTTTCACTACTGACTTCTCTCAGGATAGCATAAGTATTATGGTGGGTGAACAAATTACTGTCGAGCAATTGATAGAAAAGCGAATAATTATGAGAATATCTAGGCATGATCATGTATATAGGCATCACATCTGAGACAAGTAGACCGAAACGATTCTGCATCTACTACTATTACTCCACACATCGACCGCTATCCAGCATGCATCTAGAGTATTAAGTTCATAAGAACAAAGTAACGCCTTAAGAAAGATGACATGATGTAGAGGGATAAACTCATGCAATATGATATTAACCCCATCTTTTTATCCTCGATGGCAACAATACAATACGTGTCGTTTCCCTTTCTGTCACTGGGATCGAGCACCGCAAGATTGAACCCAAAACTAAGCACTTCTCCCATTGCAAGAAAGATCAATCTAGTAGGCCAAACCAAACTGATAATTCAAAGAGACTTGCAAAGATAAACCAATCATACATAAAAGAATTCAGAGAAGATTCAAATTTTTTCATAGATAGACTTGATCATAAACCCACAATTCATCGGATCTCCACAAACACACCGCAAAAGAAGGTTACATCGAATAGATCTCCAAGAGAATCGAGGAGAACCTTGTATTGAGATCCAAAGAGAGAGAGGAAGCCATCTAGCTACCATCTATGGACCCAAAGGTCTGAGGTAAACTACTCACACATCATCGGAGGGGCCATGGAGTTGATGTAGAGGCCCTCCGTGATCAATGCCCCCTCCGATGGAGCTCCGGAAAAGGCCCCAAGATGGGATCTCTTGGGTACAGAAGGTTGCCGCGGTGGAAATAGGGTTTTGTGGTGCTCTTGGATGTTTGCGGGGTACGTGGATATATATAGGAGGAAGAAGTAGGTCGGTGGAGCAACGAGGGGCCCACGAGGGTGGAGGGCGCGCCCAGGGGGTGGACGCGCCCCCTGCCTCGTGGCCGCCTCATTAATTGCTTGATGTCCACTCCAAGTCCTCTGGATCATGTTTGTTCCAAAAATCATGTTCCCGAAGGTTTCATTCCGTTTGGACTCCGTTTGATATTCCTTTCCTACGAAACACTGAAATAGGCAAAAAACAGCAATTTGGGCTGGGCCTCCGGTTAATAGGTTAGTCCCAAAAATAATATAAAAGTGTAAAATAAAGCCCATTAACATCCAAAACAGATAATATAATAGCATGGAACAATCAAAAATTATAGATGCATTGGAGACGTATCAGCATTCCCAAGCTTAATTCCTGCTTGTCCTTGAGTAGGTAAATGATAAAAACAGAATTTTTGATATGGAATGCTTCCTAACATATTTCTTAATGTAATTTTTCTCTATTGTGGCATGGATGTTTAGATCCGAAAGATTCAAGATAAAAGTTTATTGTTGACATAAAAATAGTAATACTCCAAGTATGATAGTCAAGCAATTATGTCTTATCAAAATACCATAGCCAAAGAAAACTTATCCCTACAAAGTCATATAGTTTGGCCATGCTTCATTTTCATCACACAAAATGCTCTCATCATGCACAACCCCGATGACAAGCCAAGCAATTGTTTCATACTTAGTCTTTTCAAACTCTTTTAACTTTTACGCAATATATGAGTGTGAGCCATGGACATAGCACTATGGGTGGAATAGAATATGATGATTGAGGTTGTGTGAGAAGACAAAAAGGGAGAAAGTCTCACATTGATGTGGATAATCAATGGGCTATGGAGATGCCCACCGATTGATGTCAATGCAAGGAGTAGGGATTGCCATGCAACGGATGCACTAGATCTATAATTATATGAAAACTCATAATGAAACTAAGTGGGTGTGCATCCAACTCGCTTGCTCATGAAGACCTAGGGCATTTGAGGAAGCTCATCATTGGAATATACAAGCCAAGTTCTATAATGAAAAATTCCCACTAGTATATGGAAGTGACAAAATAAGAGACTCTCTATCATGAAGATCATGGTGCTACTTTGAAGCACAAGTGTGGAAAAAGGATAGTAACATTGTCCCTTCTCTCTTTTTCTCTGATTTATTATTATTATTAATTTATTTGGGCCTTCTTTCTTTTTTCTTTTTTTGCCTCTTTTCTTTCTTTTTTTGTCCGGAGTCTCATCCCGACTTGTGGGGGAATCATAGTCTCCATCATCCTTTCCTCACATGGGACAATGCTCTAATGATGATCATCACACTTTTATTTTCTTGCAACTCAAGAATTACAACTTGATACTTAGAACAAAATATGACTCTATGTGAATGCCTCCGGCGGTGTACCGGGATTGCGATGAATCAAGAGTGACATGTATGAAAAAATTATGAACGGTGGCTTTGCCACAAATACGATGTCAACTACATGATCATGCAAAGCAATATGACAATGATGATGCGTGTCATAATAAATGGAACGGTGGAAAGTTGCATGGCAATATATCTCAGAATGGCTATGGAAATGCCATAATAGGTAGGTACGGTGGCTGTTTTGAGGAAGATATAAGGAGGCTTATGTATGATAGAGCGTATCATATCATGAGGTTTGAATGCACCGGCGAAGTTTGCACCAACTCTCAAGGTGAGAAAGGACAATGCATGGTACCGAAGAGGCTAGCAATGCTGGAAGGGTGAGAGTGCGTATAATCCATGGACTCAAAATTAGTTATAAAGAACTCACATACTTATTGCAAAAATCTACAAGTCATCAAAACCAAGCACTACGCGCATGCTCCTAGGGGGATAGATTGGTAGGAAAAGACCATCGCTCGTCCCCGACCGCCACTCATAAGGAAAGCAATCAAAGAACACTCCATGCTTTAAATTTGTCACATAACGTTCACCATACGTGCATGCTACGGGACTTGCCAACTTCAACACAAGTATTCATCAATTTCACAATTACTCAACTAGCACACTTCTAATATTACCACCTTTATATCTCAAAACCATCTATCAAGCATCCAACTTCTCTTAGCATTTAAAATTTATAACCAAAGTGAATTACCATGTTGTTCTAAAGGACTCTCAGAATGATATAAGTGAAGCATGAGAGATCAATTATTTCTATAAAACAAAACCACCGCTGTGCTCTAAAATATATAAGCGAAGCACTAGAGCAAAAACTATATAGCTCAAAAGATATAAGTGAAGCACATAGAGTATTCTAATAAATTCCAATTCATGTGTGTCTCTCCCAAAAGGTGTGTACAGAAAGTATGATTGTGGTAAACTAGAAAGCAAAGACTCAAATCATACAAGATTCTCCAAGCAAAACAGATATCATCTGGCGAATAAAAATATAGCTCCAAGTAAAGTTACCGATAGACGAAGACGAAAGAGGGGATGCCTTCCGGGGCATCCCCAAGATTAGGCTTTTTGGTGTCCTTGAATTTTACCTTGGGTTACCTTGGGCATCCCCAAACTTAGGCTCTTGCCACTCCTTGTTCCATAATCCATCAAATCCTTACCCAAAACATGAAAACTTTACAACACAAAACTTAAAAGAAAATCTTCGTGAGCTCCGTTAGTAAAAGAAAACAAACCACCACATCAAGGTACTGTAATGAACTCATTCTTGATTTGTATTGGTGTTAAACCTACTGTGTTCCAACTTTTATATGGTTCATAAACTCTATTACTAGCCATAGATTCATCAAAATAAGCAAAGAACACACGAAAAACAGAATCTGTCAAAAACAGAACAGTCTGTAGTAATCTGTAGGTTTCTACCACTTCTGGAGCCCCAAAAATTCTAAAATAAATTGATGGACGTGAGGAATTTATCTATTAATCATCTTCAAAAATAATTAACTAAATAGCACTCTCCAATAAAAATTGGCAGCAATTCTCGTGAGCGCTAAAGTTTCTGTTTTTTACAGCAAGATCAAAAAGACTTTCCCCAAGTCTTTCCAACAGTTCTACTTGGCGCAAACACTAATTAAACACAAAAAACACAATCAAAACAGAGGCTAGATAAATTATTTATTACTAAACAGGAGCAAAAAGCAAGGAATAAAAATAAATTTGGGTTGCCTCCCAACAAGCGCTATCGTTTAACGCCCCTAGCTAGGCATAAAAGCGAAGATAGATCTAGGTATTGCCATCTTTGGTAGGCAATCCATAAGTGGCTCTCATAATAGATTCATATGGTAATTTAATTTTGTTTCTACGGAAGTGTTCCATGCCTTTCCTTAACAGAAATTGGAATTTAATATTCCCTTCCTTCATATCAATAATTGCACCAATCGTTCTAAGGAAAGGCCTACCAAGAATAATAGGACATGAAGGATTGCAATCTATATCAAGAACAATGAAATCTATGAACACATAATTCCTATTTGCAACAATAAGAACATCATTAATCTTTCCCATAGGTTTCTTAATAGTGGAATCCGCAAGGTGCAAGTTTAAAGAACAATCATCAAATTCATGGAAACCTAGCAAATCACACAAAGTTTTTAGAATCGTGGAAACACTAGCACCCAAGTCACACAAAGCATAGCACTCATGATCTTTAATTTTAATTTTAATTGTAGGTTCCCATTCATCATAAAGTTTTCTAGGGATAGAAACTTCCAACTCAAGTTTTTCTTCATAAGATTGCATCAAAGCATCAACGATATGTTTAGTAAAAGCTTTATTTTGACTATAAGCATGAGGAGAATTTAGCATGGATTGCAAAAAGAAAATACAATCTATCAAAGAGCAATTATCATAATTAAATTCATTGAAATCCAAGATAGTGGGTTCATTGCTATCTAAAGTTTTGACCTCTTCAATCCCACTTTTATCAACTTTTGCATCAAGATCTAAAAACTCCGAATTTTTGGGACGCCTTCTAACTAAAGTTGACTCATCTCCAGTCCCATCATTATTAAGATTCATATTGCAAAACAAGGATTTAATAGGGGACACATCAATAACTTTTAGATCTTGATCTTTATTGTCATGAAAACTAGAAGAACACGCTTGCACAAAGCAATCTTTCTTAGCACGCATCCTAGCGGTTCTTTCTTTGCACTCATCAATGGAAATTCTCATGGCTTTGAGAGACTCATTGATATCATGCTTAGGTGGGATAGATCTAAGTTTCAAAGAATCAACATCAAGAGAAATTTTATCCACGTTCCTAGCCAACTCATCAATCTTAAGCAAAAAAAATTCAATCAAAGCATTGAAACTCTTTTGAGAAGTAATAAATTCTTTAATACTAGATTCAAAATTAGAGGGCATCTTATTATAATTTCCATAAGAATTGTTGTAGGAATTACCATAATTATTAGAGAAATTACTAGGAAACGGCCTAGAATTAAAATTACCTCTATACGTGTTATTACCAAAATTGTTCCTACCAACAAAATTCACATCCATAGATTCAGTATTATTCGCAATCAAAGTAGACAAAGGCATATCATTAGGATCAGTAGGAGCACTCTTATTAGCAAACAATTTCATAAGTTCATTCATCTTTGCACTCAAATGTAACATCCCAAATTTTCAATTTGGAATGTTATACATTAGATCATCATGCATATCATATTTTATTTTTGCTTTTGGTTTTGATCCTAGAAAATCCTAAGCTACTCAAGGACCCACGGAGAGAGTTGGGGATTTCGTTATTTACATATTTGAGTTTTCTCAAATTGTGTAAACAGGATCATTTGATTTTATTTATTTTATCGTCAATTATTTCTATTACAAAAATATGAGAGAGGGAATAAAATGACTTTCCCAAAATATAGAAATATTGAGGATTTAATAAAAAAATCAAATAAGTTTTATTTCGGAGTTTTTCGGTATTTTATTTGAATTTAGGAAAAATGCGCGTTTTCCAAAGTTGTAGTTTGGGCCTAGATAAATGTTCACTTTATCGGGCTTGATTTTAGGAATCCGGCAAAAATTATTTCGCGATTTTTGGAGTCCGTTTAGTATTTCTTTTTATTTTTCTTCCGAGCGGAATTATTTTAAAAAAACGGAAACCGACTCTGGGCCGTACCCGAGCGGGACTCCGCCCGGGGCGCCTTTATAAGCCGCCACCCCGGGGGCCCGAGAAGTCAGCCCACCCCACCGAACCCTAACCCTAGCCCCAGCCCCACCGCCGCCGCCGACTCGCCGGAGTTCGCGCCTTTCGAGGTTCGCCGACGCGCCTCGATTTCCGTGCCGAAAAAAAGAGAGGAAAAAAAATTCCCTTCTCTGTTCGTCGTGCGTCTTTTTCGTCGGATTTTCCGCGGTTATTTTCTGATCGCGATTTCTGATCCGATTTTCGTTTTAGTATAACTTTTCGCTTGTTTATCGGAATCAGGCGATTCAAGCGCCTGGAGTTTCGTCTCGAAACCCTCTTTCCGAATAATCAACTTAAACAAGTTTTTGCTACTGTAAAATTTGACATAGATCCAGATTACTAGAACGAAGTTGTTTTCTTTCGCCGTTTGATTTCTTTTGCTTCGTTCGATTTGATTCTTTTTGCAAACCAGGGTTCTTAAGTTGAACTTTCTGGTTAGATCTTCGATTTGAGTTTTACCTATGTATTAGATGAGTACTTATTGTATGCTTGTTTGTTTGTCTGCGATAGAATACCCGGAGTGCGCCGCCTGTTACTTCGAATCTCTAGGTTTCGCGGATCATCAGCAAGGCAAGTAACACTTTGATCATACCTTTTCTACTACCCAGTTTTATTGCATTAGATCCACCCTCACACATTGCATGATTAGGATCTAATTAAATTGTGGGATGGGAAGTAGATGAGGTAGTACCTATTACTTGTTTATTATGAAACCTTTGGGAGTTACTTCTACGTTTGCTTATTATGCCATGCTATGCTAGTAGACGTGGATTGGGTGAGTGATATCCATGACAGATGTGAGTTTGATAATTTTAATGGTTTACTTAAGGTGGCAACTTAAATACACATCTAGGTGGATTGAGGCACCTGGTTTCTATCAGGACTTGCCTGTTTTTCTTTTGGACCGCCACCCAGGCTCAAAGGGATCATGAGATTATTCATACTAGAAACTTCCGTGTGCAGCCGCAAGCTATTATGGGCTCTAGCATAGTTGACTAAGTTGTGCAAACTCTTACGGTGGTAGACTAGCAGATGTAGGGGATGTAGGTGGTACGGTCTACCCGATCGTAAGGTGCTAGCGCTTCTGAAAGACTATGTCTCGGTCATCCGTCTTCTCAAACACCATGTAGTGCGAGAAAACAAACGGAGGCGGTCGAGTCTTGTGGGGAAAAGTGCGCAAACCTCTGCAGAGTGTAATAAACTAATCATGGTTAGCCGTGTCCCCGGTTGTGGACATCTTGAGTATCTAGTACCTGGATTATCATGTGAATCTCAACATGTTACTCTAAAGTTAAGTTTGATGGGTTTGTTTAATGATGATGCTTAATTGGGATTGAGAATGCTGTCAACCATTCTCAATGTTTAACAACCACCATAATAGTAATTAAATTTATTCCTTTGAAGTAGGGAAAAATTGGCTTTACGCAAAACTGTAACCATAGAGCTTTACACCAGCCAAATATGCATATAGTATAGCTGTTGCATTTCATTACTCTCTATGTGTTACCTTGCCAGCATATTCCATGTGCTGACCCGTTCTCGGGCTACAACGTTAATGTTGCAGACTTTTCAGACGACGATTAAGGAGTTTTAGGTCGTGGTTCTATACTCAGTGATGCCGTTGGAGTTGATGGACTCACTTATCTTCCAAGCCTTCCACTGTTATCGTTATTAGATGGCCTTAAGCCATATTTATTGTAATAAGTTCTCTTTTGAGACATTCGATGTAATAAGTGTGTGATTGCTACTCTGCTATAAATCCTCCGAGTACTGTGTGGTGTCAGCATTACTGATCTAGGGATGACACCGGAGCACAGAGATCAGACTGTTTGAGGTCACATCAATAACTTTTAGATCTTGATCTTTATTGTCATGAAAACTAGAAGAACACGCTTGCACAAAGCAATCTTTCTTAGCACGCATCCTAGCGGTTCTTTCTTTGCACTCATCAATGGAAATTCTCATGGCTTTGAGAGACTCATTGATATCATGCTTAGGTGGGATAGATCTAAGTTTCAAAGAATCAACATCAGGAGAAATTTTATCCACGTTCCTAGCCAACTCATCAATCTTAAGCAAAAAAAATTCAATCAAAGCATTGAAACTCTTTTGAGAAGTAATAAATTCTTTAATACTAGATTCAAAATTAGAGGGCATCTTATTATAATTTCCATAAGAATTGTTGTAGGAATTACCATAATTATTAGAGAAATTACTAGGAAACGGCCTAGAATTAAAATTACCTCTATACGCGTTATTACCAAAATTGTTCCTACCAACAAAATTCACATCCATAGATTCAGTATTATTCGCAATCAAAGTAGACAAAGGCATATCATTAGGATCAGTAGGAGCACTCTTATTAGCAAACAATTTCATAAGTTCATTCATCTTTGCACTCAAAACATTAGTCCCTTCAATTGCATGCACCTTTTTACTAGTAGATCTTTCAGTGTGCCATTGAGAATAACTAACCATAATATTATCTAGGAGTTTGGTAGCTTCTCCTAAAGTGATTTCCATAAAAGTGCCTCCCGCGGCCGAATCTAAAAGATTTCTAGAAGCAAAATTCAATCCGGCATAAAAAATTTGTATAATCATCCATAAATTCAAACCATGTGCAGGGCAATTATGTATCATTAATTTCATTCTCTCCCAAGATTGTGCAACATGTTCATGATCAAGTTGCTTAAAATTCATAATATCGTTTCTAAAAGAGATGATCTTAGCGGAGGAAAATACTTAGAGATAAAAGCATCTTTGCACTTCTTCCATGAATCAATACTATTTTTAGGCACAGACGAAAACCAAGCTTTAGCACGATCTCTAAGCGAAAACGGAAATAGCTTAAGTTTAACAATATCGTTGTCCACATCTTTCTTCTTTTGCATGTCACACGAATCAACAAAGTTGTTTAGATGGGTAGCGGCATCTTCACTAGGAAGGCCAGAAAAGGGATCTTTCATGACAAGATTCAGCAAAGCAGTATTAATTCACAAGATTCAGCATCGGTAAGAGGAGCAATCGGAGTGCTAATAAAATCATTATTGTTGGTATTGGCAAAGTCACACAATTTACTATTATCTTGAGCCATCGTGACAAGCAAGCAACCCAACACACAAGCAAACAAGAAACAGGCAAAAGAGGCAAACGAAAAAGAGGCGAACAGAAAAGAGTGGGAGAATAAAACGGTAAGGGTGAAGTGGGGGAGAGGAAAACGAGAGGCAAATGGCAAATAATGTAATGCGAAGGATAAGAGTTGTGATGGGTACTTGGTATGTCTTGACTTGGCATAGATCTCCCCGGCAACGGCGCCAGAAATCCTTCTTGCTACCTCTTGAGCACTGCGTTGGTTTTCCCTTGAAGAGGAAAGGGTGGTGCAGTAAAGCAGCGTAAGTATTTCCCTCAGTTTTTGAGAACCAAGGTATCAATCCAGTAGGAGACCACGCGCGAGTCACCTCATACCTACACAAACAAATAAGAACCTCGCAACCAATGCGATAAAGGGGTTGTCAATCCCTTCACGGCCACTTGCAAGAGTGAGATCTGATAGAGATGATAATAATAAGATAAGTATTTTTGGTATTTTTATGATATAGATTGAAAGTAAATATTGCAAAATAAAATAGATTGGAAACTTGTATGATGGAAAATAGACCCGGGGGCCATAGGTTTCACTAGTGGCTTCTCTCAAGATAGCATAAGTATTACGGTGGGTGAACAAATTACTGTCGAGCAATTGATAGAAAATCAAATAATTATGAGAATATCTAGGCATGATCATGTATATAGGCATCACGTCCGAGACAAGTAGACCGAAACGATTCTGCATCTACTACTATTACTCCACACATCAACCGCTATCCAGCATGCATCTAGAGTATTAAGTTCATAAGAACAGAGTAATGCCTTAAGCAAGATGACATGATGTAGAGGGATAAACTCATGCAATATGATATAAACCCCATCTTTTTATCCTCGATGGCAACAATACAATACGTGTCGTTTCCCTTTCTGTCACTGGGATCGAGCACCGCAAGATTGAACCCAAAGCTAAGCACTTCTCCCATTGCAAGAAAGATCAATCTAGTAGGCCAAACCAAACTGATAATTCGAAGAGACTTGCAAAGATAAACTAATCATACATAAAAGGATTCAGAGAAGATTCAAATTTGTTCATAGATAGACTTGATCATAAACCCGCAATTCATCAGATCTCGACAAACACACCGCAAAAGAAGGTTACATCGAATAGATCTCCAAGAGAATCGAGGAGAACCTTGTATTGAGATCCAAAGAGAGAGAAGAAGCCATCTAGCTACCAGCTATGGACCTGAAGGTCTGAGGTAAACTACTCACACATCATCGGAGGGGCCATGGAGTTGATGTAGAGGCCCTCCATGATCAATGCCCCCTCCGGCGGAGCTCCGGAAAAGGCCCCAAGATGGGATCTCTTGGGTACAGAAGGTTGAGGCGGTGGAAATAGGGTTTCGTGGTGCTCTTGGATGTTTGCGGGGTACGTGGATATATATAGGAGGAAGAAGTAGGTCGGTGGAGCAACAAGGGGCCCATGAGGGTGGAGGGCGCGCCCAGGGGGTGGGCGCGCCCCCCTACCTCGTGGCCACCTCGTTGATTGCTTGACATCCACTCCAAGTCCTCTGGATCATGTTTGTTCCAAAAATCACGTTCCCGAAGGTTTCATTCCGTTTGGACTCCGTTTGATATTCCTTTTGTACGAAACACTGAAATAGACAAAAAACAGCAATTTAGGCTGGGCCTCCGGTTAATAGTTTAGTCCCAAAAATAATATAAAAGTCTAAAATAAAGCCCATTAACATCCAAAATAGATAATATAATAGCATGGAACAATCAAAAATTATAGATACGTTGGAGACGTATCAGCTGACTCCTCCCCGGGTTGACCCCTTGAAACGTGCTCGTCTCTTCGAGGTCTCCATCAGGAATTTGCAGCCTTTTGATCACGATGGGCGAGATCAAGTTCAGACCAGCCCCGCCGTCAACTAGCATCTTCGTCACCTTGATGTTGCGTATTGTTGGGGAGACCAACAACGGCAAACACCCGACCGCAGTTGTGCGATCAGGGTGGTCCTCGACGTCGAAAATGATAGGCGTGTTGGACCATTTCAGTGGCCTCTGAGTATCTAGTGATGGTTCAGTTGCTGTGATCTCACGCACCCACTGCTTGAGCTGGTGCTGAGAAGTGTGCAACGAGGCGCCACCATCGACGTACATGGCCTCCATAGCCTTCTGGAACTCATGCTCGCCGGACTCGTCATCTTCGTCATGGTCATCATCTCCTTGCTTCTTGTCGCGGCCCCGAGCGGGCCTCTCTTGCTGATTATCCTTTCCGCGACGGCCTCCTTGGCCGCCACGCTTCTTGCCAGAACCCTCGGCACCATCCTGGCCCTTCTCCTTGTCCCGCCTCTCATACTCAGCTTTTTGCTTCTCAGCAAGCAGCTCGACTTGCCGGCAGTTCTGGAGGTCGTGGCCCTTGGTGCGGTGGATCTTGCAATATTGCTTGTCGGAGGCTCCCGGCTTGTCGGCAACCGCCAAGGCCCGGCAAGCGGCGCATCCAGCAATTTCCTTGCCAGGGTCGTCTGCCTTGACCTTCTTGGAAGCGTCGGTGTCCTCGGATCCCTCAACGGCAAGCATGGTCTTGCCCTTGCGCTTCCTGTTGCGGCGTCGGCCCTTCTTCGTCGGGGTGGCCGTGTCTTCGTCTGTGGAGTCGGTTTCCGCGCCGGCGTCCTCGCCGGGGTACTTCCTCCCATCTTCTGCTCGATCGCTCCTATCGGCCAGAACATAAAGTTCGGACACATCTTTGACCTTGTTCATTGCCAGCTCTTCACGCATCTTGCGGTTGCGCACATTCTGATGGAATGCGCTGATCACGGCGACAGGATGAACATCTAGGATGTTGTACTGCACTCGGCTGAACCTCTGTATGTACTTGCGTAGGGTTTCACCTTCCTTCTGAGGGATGATATGCAAATCGCTCGCCTGGCCATGAGCCTGGTGGCCTCCGGTAAAGGCGCCAACGAACTCATGGCACAAGTCTGACCAAGAAGAAATAGAATCCGCCGGCAAGTGCATCAGCCATGACATGACATTGGGTTTGAGTGCGAGCGGGAAGTAATTGGCAAGCACCTTGTCATCGCGGGCTCCAGCAGCTTGCATCGCAATGGTGTAGATGCTGAGGAACTATGATGGGTGGGTCTTGTCGTTCTACTTATCGCCAATGTCTTGCTTGAACGGGCGGTGGGAGGGCCACTGGAACTGCCGCAGCTCACGGGTAAAGGCCAGGCAACCCACCTCATAGGGTAGGTCGCCAGAGCCCCCCGGTGTTGGGTGGTCCATAGTAGGCCCCGCCCACCTATTTGACTGGTGGCGTGCATCGCGCCGGTGCTCGATGGTGGTTCGAGCGTCTTCACGGGGGCGCTCCCGAAGAACTTGGCGCTGATCGCGGTGGGTCCGTGGGTCGGACGACACTATGGAAATGTTATCACAAGCGTCGTCACGACGGATCGACACCCACGGTGGCTAGCGTGGAGGAGGAGAGTGCACTGTGGCCGCAGTGCCCCCGATCCTTCCACCACTGGCATGTGGCGGCTCGATGGAGCGCCGACCAGAGGGCCCCGCTGGTCGTGGCTCATCTTTGTTGGCAACGCCGACGAGGCTTCGGATGGTGGCTCTCCACTCATCGAGTTTTTCCGCAGCAGGAGGAAAGTCGAGGAGCAACTACACGTGCCAAAGCTTCTACTGGCGTGGGTGGTGGCGAAAGCTACGTGGACCGTGATGCGCTTCGACTTCTAACACGTTAGAAGGAGCTCTATCACGGCCTGGCGGCTGTACGCCGTTTTCGCCAGCACCGCGGCGCGCGTGCTGGCCTTCTACGTCCCGCGAATGATGCACATGACTCTTCCCACGATGGTGCCCAGGGTCACCAGTGTGGTGACGCTGCTCGTCGCGCACAACCTGGGAAGAGCGCGTCGGGGGCACCGGCGTAGGCGCCTCGAAAGTCGCCTCGCCACCCATGGGTGGCACGACGCCTCCCCTGGAGGGCCCCGCGCCGCCAGGGAGGCCTGGCTCCGTCTTTGGATTTGGTGGTGTGTGGCCCGTCGTCTCGTGCACGAACGACGCCGCTCGCCAGGCTTTGGCTGCTAGAGCGATGCGGGTGTTCGCGAGCCGCGTCTCGGCTTCCGTCCGTGACCGCCCCACCACTCGCCCGTACTAGTACGGGCCGTTCGGCCCTCGACGAACCGACCGCTATGATCGTCTTCTTCTTGGGAGCCATGGCGATGAAGAACTGCTAAACTAACTGCTAGACCGGATTCTCACAACTGCGCACCCCCTACCTGACGCGCCAGAGATGTCGGTGGGAAACAACACCTATGGGGTCACTGGGATCCCTTCTACGGTTGGCGTATGCGGGGTTGTGCAAAGAGCGGGTCTGGCGGTCAACACACAAATCGTTTACCCAAGTTCGGGCTGCGGAGATGTGTAAAACCCTAGTCCTGCTTTAATGTATATTTCGGTGTTCTTGTGTTCTTGAACTAGCTGCGGTGGCTCTCTAGTCCAAAAGATCCGAATCCCCCTCCAGTACGCCTCGGGCCTCCTTTTATAGACAAAAAGGGGTCGCCACAGTGGCACACAGGAGGTGGAAAGGTGTACAGGGGCTGAGTCTATCCCCTGGCATCGTCTGACAAACGCATTTAATGTGCTGCTGACGTGCCCCTCTTGCTTTATTGGGGACGGCAAAGAAGCTCGTCCCAGCTGTCGTTGCCTCGCCTGCCTCCGACGCGCGTCCAAGATGACGAGGCGTTGTAGCGCCACGTTGGCTGGCTGCTGGGCTGGCGCGGTGATGGAGCCTTCACGAAGATCTACATGCCACCACGCAGGTGCTTGTTGAGTTGGTGTAGAGGCCGCGCGCTGTCATGCAGATGCCTGCCCAGCTGGTCGAGCTGGCAGCTGTATGGGAGCGGCGGCGGAGTCTTGGAAGACGCGGGCCTGGCTGCGGCCCCGCAGGCGTCCTCGACAAGGGTCTTGCCGAGGGCCCGGCAAGGGTCTCGCTGCGGCACCGCGGTCGTCCCCGGCAAGGATCTTGCCGGGGGTCTCGTGGATTTCCTCGGCAAGGATCTCGCCAAGGATCGTCGTCTTCTAGTTCTCATCTGATCTTGTGTATCTATAATCTCTACAAAGATCTGCATGCCAGCACGGAGGTGCCTCCCGAGCCTTGGTTCCAATATGGTTGATGGTGTTGGAACCCCTTGGGCTCAAGGGTGGCGCGCCCTGCTAGTGTCAGGCAAGTTGCCCCGGTAAGGATCTTGCCAAGGCTGCGGAAGCCACCCCGGCAAGGGTCTTGCCGCGGGAGTCCACCTCGCCCTCTTGCTCTCTTTGCGTCTCTGGTCTTGGCATTGCTTTGGTCGTCTTGTGCTCCGACTTCCCTCCTCTGCCTTGCTTAGTGTAGCCGTGGGCGCGGCTCTAACTGCCCGTGCACAAGTAAAGGGGTGCAAAAGGGGAGCCCCTACTTTTGTACACCGACAGAGTACATCCAGATGTCTAAGAGCACACATGTGGAGATGCCATGCTAAGGTTTGCTATTATAGTGGTCAAGGTGTTTGGACCTCATTACTTGAGAGCACCAATTGCCGCAAACACCAAAAGCCTCATGACAATGTCTGAAGCAAGAGGGTGACCAGGTATCCCCGGATCTCTTGATTGCATGCACTGGAGATGGAAGAATTGCCCAAAATATTTACAAGGGCAATATCAGGGCCATGTTACCACCATCATTCTTGAACCTATTGGATCACATGATCTCTGGATTGGGCACACTTTGTTTGGCATGCCCGGGTCTCATAATGACATCAATGTGCTACACCGATCTCCATTGCTTGCTAGGTTGACTTAAGGACAAGCTCTTCCGTGCAACTATATTGTCAATGGGCATGACTACAAGATGGAATACTATCTAATTGACGGTATCCATCCTCATGGATGACCTTCGTCAAGACTATCTCCAAGCCAGTTGGTCAGAAAAGAACTCACTTTTCCCAAAGACATCAAGGAGCTAGAATGGATGTGGAGAGGGCATTTGGAGTGCTCCAAGCCCATTTTGCTGTTGTTTGTGGACCCGCTAAACAATGGGATCCATAGACCTTTTGGAAGGTGATGACATGTTGTGTGATCGTGCACAACATGATCATGGAGGATGAGGGTGAAGATGTCACCGGAGGTCTAGAATTCAAGAACATGTGCGGTCCTATCCAACTTCCAAATCAGAATCCGTCCATGTTTGATGATTTTGTCGAAAGCATTAACAAATTGTGGAGAGGGCATTTGGAGTGCTCCAAGCCCATTTTGCTATTGTCTGTGAACCCGCTAAACAATGGGAACCATAGACCTTTTGGGAGGTGATGACATGTTGTGTGATCATGCGCAACATGATCGTGGAGAATGAGGGTGAAGATGCCACCGGAGGTCTAGAATTCAAGAACATGTGTGATCCTATCCAACTTCCAAATTAGAATCCGTCCATGTTTGATGATTTTGTCGAAATGCATCAACAAATTCGGCATTGAGCAACTCATGAACAACTTAAGAAAGATCTAATCGAGCATCTGTGGATCCTAAAAGAGAACAAGTAGAACATATGTGCGAGTTGAATTCAAGATTGAACTATTTTATTTCAAAACCTAGTTGGATTCTAATATTTGCATTTGAACTACTGTCGCATTTTAATATTTTCACTCGAAGATTTGATATACTATTATTTTGAGTGTCGCGGACTTCAGAAAAAAACAGGGGCAGACGTTTAGGGGATAGGGTTGGATGGCCGGCTCCCATATCTATGTCCACAGACGAGTCCGGATCAGTCCACTGACAAATAGCGTCTTTGCTTTTACGATCGGCGTTGGAGATGCCTTAGCAACCAAATGAAGCCTCAACGTTCAAGTTTGTCCATCTTTAACGTTGGCTCCTTGCCATGTTAAAACTTTTGCCATATCATAATTTGCAGCTGGGTCTTATTGGTCAAGTAGTGTCAACTCATGCTTAGAGGAAGTATAGTAAGTGACATTAGGCAGGTTGTATTTCCTTGCCATGTTAAAACTTATGCCATATTGTAATTTGCAGTTGGGTCTTACATTAGGCAGGTTGTAAGAGCATCTATGATTTGGAAAATCAGCGCCCCCCCCCCTAACGCCCGCGGACGCATCCAAGCGTGACCTAGGAGAGCGTGGGATGGCCCCTCAAAATCCTTGTTGGATAACCAAACTGCTCATGTCAAAATTCTTTGCAAATCCATGCACGTTGATGTCGGTCGCATAGCACAAATTCATCACCAATTTAACAATGAAACAAAGCAAAATAAACCACAATTCAAACACGCCAAAATGAAATTCAACATTCGGGTCACGTCTGGCCAACATGATGAATCACTCGTCAGGCACTAACCGAGTAGCGTTTGCTGCTGCTATGGCCGCCTTCGCCCCTTTGTACTCCCTGCGCAGGTTGATCTCCTTCTTCATCGCCTTAAGCCACTTTAGGCGGTAGACTATTATCGGTCATGGGCGGGGTGGGTGGTGGGTTCCTTGTCGGCAGCAGGGCGGATGCGTGCGAGGCGGGCGGCCGCAGCGGAGGGGACACATCGATGTCGATGTTGACCACCTCCTTGGACAACTTCCACTGCATCTCGCGTTGGTGGGCATGCCGCTCCCTCCGGTCGACATTCTTCGCCTTCCAGCTGACTGCCACATGCAGGGCGGAAATGGACTCCGCTGAGGCATCATCCATCTTGGCGGTGGGGGACGGAGTACTCAGCGATGATATCTACGACGGCGGACAAGGATGGCGTCGCGTATGGGGGAGCAAGGGTGGAGGATGACGATGGCCCGGACACGGATAATAGATGACGGATGCGAGAGGAAGGCAGACGTTTTGGTGGACTTGGTCAATTTGGTGGAATTTGGGGTGGGTCCGGCCTGTCTGGTCCGGTGTGGTGGACGCACACGGGCGTGTTCGACCTCCCCATATCCGCCCCAGATATGGGTTGGATATGAGCGGCGTCGGTCAGCCCAGACGAATAGGTCCGGTTTGAAGGGGTCGACTGGTCACAACTTCGTGATAAGTCACTCACTGGGCCGTCCCTCGGACGTACATGGGCATTTGAGAAGCCGGGTTGTAGATGCTCTAAGAGATGCCACATCAGACTTGAGAGAAGAGAAGAGAAGCAGGCTATATATTTATAGTTGATGGTAACACGGGCTTCAACATCCTTCCTAAGAGAAAAATATGATTCACTTCACATGTAATGGGTTCAAATACAGTCGCAGATGCTTACATAGACTCATCCCTACACCCACCATGCTCCTATGAGCACCACAACTCCCTCACTAAACAAATGTCACCGTAAAGTCTGAAATAAATCAAAAAATGAGAGCATGAGTTCCAAGTCTAGAAGTTGAACGAATATCGTCGAAAGATCTGAAATAAATCCAAATAATACAAGTACCAGTGCCAAGTCTAGGGCTTGAACCCCGATGGATTGGCTCCACCAGCAGGAACCTAATAATCTGAACTACGTTCAGTTCCCTAATCCCTATGATTCATATATTAATGACATAGCACAAAATATGACTTATTCCCTCCATTCGAAAATACTTGTCATCAAAATGGATCAAAGAAAATGTATCTAGATGTATTTTAGTTCTGGATACATCCCATCTTATCCATTTTGATGACAAGTATTTTCGGACGGAGGGAGTACTATTATATGAGTAGGCTATTAGGTTGATTATAAGTAACATCACAACTCCATACAACGGGTTGATGGGCTATTATTAGATATATACTAGGTGGCCATATAGCTGCCGGTCCGTGCTATTTCAAAAATGCATTACATAAGATCAGTTTCAATTTCTTTAAAGAAAAACGAAAACGGCGAGAGGTTTTGAAATTATTCTGGTTGTTGTGATGTCTTTTTTTGCAATTAACTTTCTTCTGATGATCAATTCAACCTCTCATAGAAAAGATAGACCTTGGTTCTATTTCATCTCTTCAACCAAATTTAGTAATACCCCCGCAGAAAAAAACAAGTTTAGTACTCCCTCCTTCCCAAATATAAGGCGTGATTGACTTTGCACGGTCTTTGATGCACGACTTTGACCACTAATATATGTCAAAGTACCTAGATTGAACATGTATAAATGGCATCATCATATTTGTCTTGCAAAACAGCTTTTTTCATATACATGTATTTTAATTCTATAGATATACAATACGTGAAAATCATAGTCGAAGTTGTGCAATGAAGACCAAGAAAGTCAATTGACGCCTTATATTTTGGAAAGGAGGGAGTAAAAAGCACAACGGCCCTATTGTTCCGATTGAGAGAAGAACCTACAATTAGCTTTTCAAAAAAATTCCAAACAAACAATTTCAACAAAATCTTTCAATTTCTCATTTTATTATGTTCAACTTATGTATTCCTCTATCTTTAGAGTACATTGGATGTACAGAAATGGCTATAACAGAGTTTCTCTTATTCATATTAACAACTACTCTAGGGGAAATGTTTTTATGTGGTGCTAACATTTAATAACTATCTTTATAGCTCTAGAATGTTTCAGCTTATGTTCCTACCTATCTATTGTATGGATATACCAAGAGAGATCTACGGTCTAATGAGGCTACAATGAAATATTTACTCATGGGTGAGGCAAGCTCTTCTATTCTAGTGGCTATCTATCTAGTAAGTTTTCTGAAAAAACAGACCAGCTGGAAGGTAGCATTTCTCCACAATATAAATATTTCTGAAGAGACCATATAGCAGTTTTCAGTATACAATATATGCACAAGTAGGCCATTACAAGAAATACCTTATATTAGGTGCCTATTTGAACGTGCATGACAAACAATTGAGTAACTAAAAGACCAGTAAATGATTTCCCACTATATATGCCATCCATTGAGTGATGATATGCTATACATGAACTAGTTGATGCTTTGTTCATCGAAGAGTTACAAGGGACTTTTTGGATCGCACTAATTGCACCGAAAACGGCTTCATTCTTGAAGAAATCGAGATATTACCGTCTCCAAAACAAGGTCTGGATCCAATCTTTCAATCTAGCAATGTAGAGCCAAAACTTCATCCTTGTTGTCTTGTCTTGGCACCTCTGCCACTTCAATCTCACAAGAAACTGAACTGGAGGGGAGTACGGCATTAGTACTAACTTTTCTGAAAGCCAAGTAAATGACCGCTGCAATATAGGCCGCCATGAAAGGGAAGACGAGGGTGCTAATTATTGCTTTAGCAAATCTTGGTAGGTCACTATATACAAGCCAACTGACGAAGCTAGTACAAAAGAAATAAGTATTGATGCCGATGATCACCAACGACAGGATCCATGATATTCTCGTGATCTGCACAAATTTAAGGTGCAACAAGAACGAATAAATTCAAATCCATGTTGCAAAAGTTTATTTTAAAACAAATAGAAATAGCACAACCTAAACAAACGAATTATTTTATGGCATCATCGATGAATAAGAAAAGGGCCTTGTATGAATTTGCTGAAGGCATTGGTTTGTAGTCTCTCTTAGACGTGCTCTAGGGGTGAAACCCAAGATCCGACCCTCAGTGGTTGGACCCGACAACGGTGGAGCCTGCGCATCATTTCCTTTTCCAAGGCGTTGCTTTCGGAGAACCTTTCTTGTAGTTCATGTGCTTTCAGGTACGGTGGATGGTGATGCTGCTTATCTGTTGCAAGTCTTTGGCCGCGTCGTCTCTCTTTGTTTTTCCTCCTTAATCTTTCTGACTTTCTGCATCCTCAAAATCTTGATGGTCTTGATATTGTGTCATTCCGAAGGCCAGGTGTAATTTGACATCATTTTGATACGAAAATATTACTCCGAGGAGAATGAGAAACCAAGAGGCGATGGCGTTTGAATCGGGATCTGGCGACGACCCAGGCGACTGCCCCTCCGCCGCCCCGGCGCCCGCCGGCGAGCCCCCTAGCGTCGCCCTCCGCCCACCGACTCCTCTGGAGGCCTCGTCGCTGCCCATGCCGGCTCGCTGGGCCGTCCTCGCCGAGGATGCGGATCGGGCGGCTGGCCTCCCCATCCAACGCCGCGACCGCGCCCCACCTCCTCCCCGTAGCCTCCCGGTGCTAACCAGTGTGGATGGCGGCTCCGTCGCCGTCTCGCGGTCTCGCCGGAGCGCTCGGCCACCGAGCCCTGCTCGGCCGCCAGTGGGACAAGGCCCGTCCTTACAGAGGGGTGGGGGTCGCCGTCGCCACTCTTGGGGTGTGGCCGGCCATTCCGACATAGGCTCCGCCAGGTCGTTGTGGCGCTCCAACAGGATTCCCTTCCGCACATGCTCCGGCGCCGGCGTTGACCACCGGCTCCCCCATGCTGCTCCGGCCTGCCGTCGCCCACCGCTCCCCTTCCGTCTGTTCATCGCGTCGCTCTGTTCATCTAGCCTCCAAGTCCACACGTCCCTGCACCTGCGCCACCCGTGGTTGGCCCTGGCTCTGCCCCCATTGGCATCATCGGCAGCGGCAGCGCCCGCTCGGGAGGAGGTTTCCCCTCGGGATGGCTCCCATCTCCGCCCCTGGGCCGCGCGCATCTGGGCTGGCCCCGCATGTGCCCTTCGGCTGCGGCCGCTCGCCCCACGTGGGCCTTCGGGCATTGGGCCGGCCCACCCTGCCTAGGGTTTCCCAGGCCCAACCTCGACCTAGACCGCCGCCGTGGGGGAATCAATCTAGACCCCTTGGGGCTTTGTTGTCGCTCCCATCCTCATCGCGTCTCCAGTCCCCCTCGTCTGCTCTCGAACTCCCTCCCCTCTCCCCGAACAGCGCCGCCGCCGCCCCGATCCCTACCTCCTCTGGCCCCGCCCCCTCTGACAGCGGATCCCGTGATGACTCGGGAGTGGGAGGACGACTGCGCCCGCGGCAAGCGTCGCCTCGACGACTACCGCGACCCCCCGCGCCCTCTCTTGACGCTCTCCGGCACGAAGACGCCCTCTGTCGCCAGCTGTCCGCGTGGGACGGTCGTCGGTCGCCGCTCCCCCGACCAGCGCTTGTCTGGCCGCTCCGACCGCCGGGGCCGATCGCCCTCCCCCCTACCGCCTCAAGACTGGTGCGGGGCGCGCCGCCGTTCCCCCTCCCTGCCTCGCAGGCGCGACTGCAGCTTGTCCCTGGGCCGCACTAGTCGGACGTTGCCCCGCCGGTCCCAGCCCCTGCCATCCCCGGCTCCTCCGCGTCGCTACCAGCCGCCTCAGATCAACCCATAGCTCCCCCGGCGGCCGGCACAGGCAATGGCGCCGGTCCATCCCGAGGCCGTCAGGGCACGACAAAGAAGAAGAAAAGGCGGGGCCAGGGCTACGTCACCCGGAGCGCCAACATCACCCTCGCCCTCAACAAGCTCGTGGTGAACATCTCTGCGTTGATACGTGACCATAAGCCAGTAGCGACCCTTAACACGGCGTGGATCCTCATCTCCGGCCTGCCCAATATTGCAAGGTCGGAGCGAGTGATTCGCAACATGTCCAGGATCCTGGGCAAGGTGGTCATGGTGGATGAGCTCTTGCTCCGCAAGGAGGAGGAGGTCCGCGTCAAAGTCAAGGCCCTCGAGTCCTCCAAACTTCGCGCCACGGTCCGCGTGTTCTTCAACGACAAAGGCTTCGACCTCAAGATTGCACCTATGCCACCCAAACATGTGGGCTGCCCCCACTTCTCCGACGACTCGCACTTGGGTGGCGGTCCGGGTGGTGATGATGACTACCGTGGTCGCCATCGGCGCTCTCACCGCTCCGACGATGAGGAGGGCTCAGACAACTGCCGCTCCCCATCCCCTCCGCTTGATCCTCCGGCTCCCATGACTGCTCGGAGAGGAGCTTCAACCGGTCGTTCCCATGGGCTTATGCCCCTCTTCGGGGACCCGTCGGCCTCCCCCATGCCGAGTGCGCGCGACACCCTTGGGGCCGGCTCTCTGGTTCCGTTGGGCACTATTTCTCCTGCCGGTCCGGCCGACTCCTCCGGCACTTCCAGTGTAGGAATGCTTGTCCTTCCGATGACATCTCCGCGCTCCCCCACCTTGGACGCCGCTTTCCTCCACCTCCCCGACCCCGGTGACGGTCCTGATGCCTCCCCTCGGCTCCTCGCCACCGGTCCCATCGATGCTCCCAGCCCGGAGGACTCCCCCTGCCGCTGCTCTGGCCGCGGCCCCCCACTGCCCCGGCTCGAGCTGCTGGTGTGTGCTCCGCCGACTGGGGTGAGGACCGACGTGTCTCCTCCAGCCTAGTCTCGCCTGCCCACCACCCCCACCTCTCCCCTATCAGCCATGGGGAGTGGGGTGGCCTCTGTCCTGTCTATGCATGTGGCTGCGCCTCCCCACCCGCCACGGATTGCTGTCTACTCTAGGCGTGGGCACTCGACCTCGACTCCGGTAACGTCCTCATGGCGCAGCGCCTGGATCGATGCTGCTCGGCCGGCTGGCAGCCCTGCTCTGCCCATCCCGGAGCGGGCAGAGCTTTAGGCCGCGGCCCGCAACCTCGAGCCAGGTACCCCAGTCATCCCAGCTAGTTCTTCTACATGCCCGTTTTCTGCCTTGGAGTCGGCTCCGCTTGGGCACTTAGCTAAGGTCGCGGCCGACTCCGCTATAGTTTCCAGGGGGGGAGGTGACTCCCTCCTTAGTCCAGATCAAGGCAATCCGGGCCCGGGAAATCCTGGATTGAGGTTGGTTGAGGCTCGTGCTCGCATGGCCACGCCCCCTCCCCCCGTGGCCAATGGACCTCACACGTCCACCCAGTCAGATAGCCAAGCCCCGCAAGCGGCCCTGGAGATCCGTGGCCGCACCCGCTCCCGCACCGCCACCCTCCGTGCCCAAAGCACCTCACGTGTCCTGGGGTCAAGCGGCCCCCCGATGGCAGCTTAATGCGGACCCATTTTTGGAACATTCACGGTTTCGGCCAAGGCCGGCGCCGTCAACTCATCGAGTACAAGTGAGATGAGCGGATAGACATCGTGGCAATCCAAGAGACCATGCGCACAGAGTTCTCCTTGTCTCAGCTTGAGTGGCTGAGCACCCACATGTTTGCCTGACATTGTCTCCCTTGTAGTGGGATCACCGGGCACTCGGGTGGCATCCTGCTAGGTGTCAAGGATGCCAGCTTTGAGGTGGGTGGTATGGATAGGGGAGAGTTCTTTGTCAGAATGGAGTTATTCGAGCGTGCTCTCAACTTCAAGTGGGATATCATCATTGTCTATGGCCCCGCTAACCACCACCGATCTGCGTCCTTCCTTGATGAACTCAAGACGAAGGTGCCGGCCGCGTGCTTGCCGGTCGTAGTGGGTGGTGACTTCAACCTCCTCCGTTTTGTGGAGGATAAGAGCAACGATCTAGTAAACTTTCCTCGGATGTAGATGTTCAATGATTGCATCGCCGAGCTCGGTCTGCGGGAATTAGACAGGGTTGGTGCCAGATTCACCTAGACCAACCGCCAAGCAAACCCGACCCGCTCCGTTCTGGACCGCGTCTTGGTCTCGCCGGAGTGGGAGCATCGCTGCCCCCTTGCCTCCCTCTGTGCCATCACCCGGATTGGCTCGGACCATGTCCCTCTGCTCCTGTCTTCTCAGGATGATTGCCCACCCACTGCGCCTAGGTTTTGCTTCGAGACGTTGTTTCGCTGAGGCCGTTCGGGACTGCTGGATGGAGGCCCGGCTCGCCCCTCACCGGTCCATCTCGGCGGTGGATGATTGGCACTTCTGTGCCAAGCGCTCTCGTCAGTTTATGAAGGGTTGGGGCGCAAACCTCGGACGGGACCTATGGGATCGCAAGAAGGCCCTCCTCGCCTCCATCCAAGCGCTGGACCTCCAGGCTGACTCGGTGGGACTAGCCCCCAATGAGTGGTTGCTTCGTTATGACCTTGAGGATCAGCTCACGGTCATTTACACCGACGAGGCGTATTGGCGACTCTAGGGGACCCAAAAGTGGGTCCTCAAGGGTGACGCCAATACGGCCTATTTCCAGGTCATCGCCAATGGTCGTAGGAGGCGAAATAACATCCCCTTGCTTTGGGATGGGGAAACCCTCCTGCAGCGCCTGGCCGAGATCCGTGCTCATGTCGATGGCTTCTATAAAGCCCTTTTTTCCGCCCCCTAGGGGAGGCTTGGCCCTAGCTACGGACTTCTGGGTTGGTCCACAGTGCATCTTGCTCGCGGAAAATGCTGCCCTCACGGCTCCGTTCACTGAGGAGGAAGTCTGGGAGGCGATTAACGAAATGAATCCATCGTCCGCCCCTAGCCCCGACGATCTGCCGGTGAAGTTCTTCCAGACCTTCTGGACTGCCGTCAAGCCAGAGGTCATGGCCCTCTTTGAGGAGTTCTATGTGGGCCTTAACTACGGGATCATCACATTGATTCCCAAGGTGCCTGGAGCCTCGGACATTCGTCAGTTCCGGCCAATCACAGTGATCAATGTGATCTTCCGCATTCTGGCAAAGCGGTACGCCAATAGGGTGGCCCCTTTGGCTGACCACATCACCCACCCTGACCAGTCCGCCTTCATCCAAGGCCGGTATATTCTGGATGGGGTCCTTGTCTTCCATGAAGTTCTGCATGAGGTCTGGTCCAAAAACCTCAAAGCAGTCTTCCTGAAAATTGACTTCCACAAAGCCTACAACACGGTTAGCTGGTCCTTCCTTCGGGAAGTGTTGCTCAGGAAAGGGTTCGACGATCGTTGGGTCACCCGAGTCATGCAGATGGTGGCCTCTGGGCACACCGCGGTTAACATTAATGGGGAGATCGGGCCCTATTTCCCCACCTTATGTGGGGTTAGGCAGGGTGACCCCTTCTCTCCGTTTCTGTTCAACATGGTGGTTGACACCCTGGCGACGATCCTTGATAAGGCGAAGACCGTGGGCCACATCCACGGCATAGTCCTGCACCTAATGGAGGGAGGTGGTGTCTCCCTCCTCCAATATGCCGACGACACCATTATCATGGTGGAAGGCTCGACGACCGATATCTGAACCTGAAATTTCTGTTGTTGTGCTTCCAGCAGTTGTCACGTCTCAAAATAAACTTTGATAAGAGCGAGGTAATGGTTTTAGGCTATCCCCCTCCGAGAGCCAGAGTATTGCTAACCGACTCAACTGTCGGCTTGGTTCTTTCCCCACCACTGACCTAGGGATCCCCATTAGCGACTCTCGGCTCTCCGTGGCGGACCTGCGGCCCTCGGTGCTCAAGCTTCAGCACCGTATCGAGCCATGGCAGGGGCGATGGTTGTCTAAGGCGGCTCAGACGATCCTCATCAGCTCGTCCTTGTCCAGCCTCTTCCTGTTCATCATGAGTTTCTACAGCCTGCCCGAAATGTTGCACCATGAGATCGGTTCAGTCCAGGCGCGCTTTTACCGGGTCGGTGATGGTGATAAGCAGAAATACCATATCGTTCGTTGGACCGACATCTGCAAACCTAGGGACCAAGGCGGCATCGGCATCATGTCCTCCAAACACATGAACCCGGCACTCCTGATGAGGTGGCTCTGGCGCATTGCGAATGGCGAGGGTGGTCTGTGGTTGCAAATCATCTGAAACAAATACTTGTGCGGCCAACCTCTTGCCTTCTGCCTTAGGGCAGGGGGATCCCAGTTTTGGCAGTCCGTCATCCAGCTGCTCCCGGTTCTCCGCATCGGGACCTCCATCACGGTCGGCTCTAGGACAACCACTCTGTTTTGGTTCGACTGGTGGACAGGGGACTCCCCCTTCACTGCCTGGTTCCCGGATCTCTTCTCCATTGCGGTGGAGTCTAGGATCTCCGTCGAGATGGCCCTTATTGACTTAGGGCGTCTCGCATTCCGGTGGCCATTTGGGCCCCCAGAAATTGCCGCCTGGCATGAGCTCCTGGAGGCCGTTGCGCTTCACGAGCCTAATCTGGCGCAGCCTCATGACCGCTTATCCTAGCGCCTAGAGCCCTCGGGCCGATTCTCCACGAAGTTCCTATACCAGGCCATCGCCCCCACCCCAGGCCTGGCGCTCCTCAAGTTGATCTTGGCTATCCGTGTGCCCCTCAGGATCAGGATCTTCCTATCGCAATGGATCTGTTGTCGGCTTCCCTCCGGCGCAGAGGTGTTAAAATGGAATGGCCCGGGCGATGGGATGTGTCCCCTAGTGGGACTGAGTAAACCTTGAATCACATTTTCTTCTCATGCGTCTCCGCCCAGTTCCTCTGGAGCTGCCTCTGTGAGGTAGTCAGGGGTAGTTGGTGCAACACCAACTTCCCGGACCTCCTCACCGAGGTCCAGGCATCTACCCCGTCGGGCCGCCACATTAGGTGACTGCTCATTGGGGTCCTTGCTTGGACGCTCTGGATCGTGCGTAATAAGCTTGTCATCCAGTAAGTGCCTCTTCGACGTGCCACTGACGCAGTATTCAAAATGTGTGGTTATTTGCAGCTCTGGCGGCCGCTTAGCCGCCACCAGGACTGGGACGCCATCAACATCATCATTGCTGACCTTCGCGCGATGGCTCTTCGCTTGGCGCCGCCACCTGAGCCGGATTAGCTTCTAGCTGCGGTGTAACAACCTTTGTTTTCGTTTTCAGGGCTTGTTGAGTTGTGCCCTCAGCAGAACCCTCTTTACTCTATGTTGTGCGACTTTCTGTGTGTGTGGGGGGGTGAACCTCTGTGATACTTTGTGGCTGTGGTGGTTTGCTTTATTTATAAAGCGGGGCGAAAGCCTTTTGGGTAAAATATTACTCTCTGTTGAACAAAATGCATGTGCTGGAACCGATTCCTAGTTTCCTGGTAAACGACTACTTTGATATGTAGCATCTTGTATGCCATCTTGTTTGTGTTTAGGTAGTCACAAGCAACATGACATCTGATTGAGATCCAAATGTTTAGCAAAATGAGATTTGTTTTGACGTATGGACACAAGATACATAACTTTAAAGTTAAATTCGACCTTCAAATAAGAAAATGAACACAAAGTATGCCATCAATAAGACTTTTCTTGTGATTGTCACTACCTATTATTCACATCGGAGCTTGTCTACTCTTACTTTCTGTATGTTTCATGGTCCAACCAAGATTCGGAATTACATGTGAGGGCAGATGTATGTAGTCTTAATATTCAATTTCTTGGCTCTCTTCGACGAATTCTTCTTGGGGACTATGGACCTCGGGCGGCTTAACTATGGGGTCATCACACTCATCCCCAAAGTCCCGGACGCAGCTGACATCCGCCAGTTCCGACCTATCACCGTGATCAATGTGATATTCCGGATCCGGGCCAAAGGGTACGCCAATAGGGTGACCCTTTTAGCTGACACCATCACCCATCCCAATCAATCGGCCTTCATTCAGGGGCGATTCATTTTGGATGAGGTGTTGGTCTTCCACGAGGTCCTTCATGAAGTCCGCTCCAAACACCACCGGGCGGTCTTCCTGAAGCTTGACTTCCATAAAGCCTATGACACGGTTCATTGGCCCTTCCTTCGAGAAGTTTTGATCCGCAAGGGCTTCGATGACCGCTGGGTGACCCAAGTTATGCAGCTCGTCTCCTGCGGCCGGACCGCTGTTAACATTAACGATGAGATTGGTCCCTTCTTCCCCACGCTTTGTGGGGTCCGACAAGGCGACCCATTCTCCCCATTCTTGTTTAACATGGTGGTGGACGCCCTTGCGGCCATCCTAGACAAGGCCAAGTTGGCGGGCCATATCCACGGCGTGGTTCCCCACCTAGTAGGAGGGGGAGGGGTTTCCCTCCTACAATATGCCGACGACACCATAATAATGGTCGAGGGCTCCGCGTCCGATATTGCCAACCTGAAGTTTCTCCTCCTATGCTTCCAACAGATGTCAGGGCTCACTATCAACTTTGACAAAAGCGAAGTGATGGTTCTGGGATACACACCGGACGAGGCCCTGGGCATTGCTGACCGGCTTAATTGCCGCCTGGGTACTTTCCCCACGACATATTTGGGGATACCCATTAGTGACTCGCGACTCACCGTGGCGGACCTCCGCCCAACCGTGACCCGGATGCAACACCGGGTTGAGCCCTGGAAGGGGCGGTGGCTCTCGAAGGCGACGAGGGTAATGCTCATCAACTCCTCGCTTGCCAGCCTCCTCTGGTTCCTCATGAGCTTCTACAGCTTGCATGAGATGCTCCATCAGGAGATCGCCAAGGACCAGTCCAAGTTTTTCTGGGCAGGCGAGGGAGACAAGCAGAAGTACCATATGGTGAGCTGGCCGGACATTTGCAAACCCAAGGACCAGGGCGGTCTTGGGATCATGTCTTCTCGGCGCATGAACATCGCTCTCCTGACCTGTTGGCTCTGGCGTATCGCCAACGAGGAGGGCGGCCTCTGGCTCACCATCCTCTGAAATAAGTACCTTCGGGGCCAGCCTCTTGCTTTTTGCCAGCGCTCGGGTAGATCCTAGTTCTGGCAGGCGGTGATCCAGCTTCTCCCCGTGCTCCGTATTGGCACCTCCATCTCTGTGGGCTCCGGGTCCTCAACCCTGTTTTGGTTCAACCGCTGGCTAGGGGACTCCCCCTTGGCCGCCCGCTTCCCAGGCCTTTTTGCCATTGCGGCTGACCCTTGGATCTCCGTCGAGACGGCCCTTATTGACTTAGGGTGTCTCGCCTTCCGGCGCCCCTTTGGCCCCCTTGAGGTGGATGAGTGGGACTCCCTTCTCCAGGATATCGCTCTCCTGCCGATGGACGTTGAGGGCGCCCCGGACTCCATCTCTTGGCGTCTGGAGCCCTCTGGCCGCTTCTCCACGAAATCTCTCTATGCGGCCATTGCCCCTTCGCTGGACCCTGAGCCTTTTAGCCTGATTTGGGACATTCGCCTCCCCCTCAAGATCAGGATATTCCTGTGGCAGTGGATCCGGGGATGCCTCCCCTCTGGGGTTGAAGTCCGCAAGCGCAATGGCCCCGGCGACGGGATGTGTCCCCTATGCGACACGGTGGAGGATTCAAACCACATTTTCTTCTCCTGCTCCACAGCCCAGTTCCTGTGGTCCTGCTTCCGAGAGACGGTCGGCGGACAGTGGTGCAATACCAACTTCCCCGACTTACTCGCTGAGATACACCCCCCCCCCTCGCTACCGCCATATTAGATGGTTGTGCATCAGGGTCCTCGCCTGGACGCTATGGACCATTCGCAACAAACTTGTTATTCAAAAAGTGCCTCTGCGACGTGCGACTGACGCGATCTTCAAAATGTGTGGCTATTTGCAGCTCTGGCGGCCGCTTAGCCGCCCATAGGACCGGGACGTCATCAACACCCCGACCTTCGATCGATGGCCTTCCGCTTGGCGCCTCTACTTCCGCCACCTCCACCGGAGCCTGACTAGACCTGCTCCTCGTGTTGCAGGATCTATGTGTGTTCTTTGTTTCTAGGGCTTGTTGAGTTGTGCCCTCAGCATTAACCCCTCTCACCTTTTATTTGTGTGTAAGACCTATGTGTGTGGATGTTTGAACCTTGTTGGATGTTTGGCTCGGTGGTTTGCTTTATATATAAAGCGGGGTGAAAGCCTTTTTCGGTAAACTTCATCTGACCATTTTACTAAAAACCATGTACCATATGATTGCATCTATACATAGAAACAGGAGACAGAGCACACACCGCCAAACTATGAATACTTAAAAATATATATATTTTATAAGAAATATTAGATTTATATCTCTAAATTAAAAAAATGCAAAAGTACTACCCTGTTAAAAAAATATACTTATCGTTGGTAACGGCAACCAACAGAGGTTAGTTGCAATGGGCAACCAAAAGCATCACAACTTCACATCCTTGAGGCACCGTAGTTCCCCTACTCGAACCCTCGCGCCATCACGGCTACATCACCGAGAAAAAACCGCTCAAACAAAAAAGAGCTCGAACCATGCATCGTGGGGGACGAATTTCGTCGTTCAGTCTACACCAACCACCGCAAGTGTACGTCGCGCTCAGTGAATTTTTCTCCAGTTACTCGCACCCATCTAATCATCTAGATGCCGCCAACCTCCTAAACATAATCCGCCATTGGCTGCGCGGAACATGACTATCCGCGGGCATGAACCGGATTGGCATAGATCATGGTGCGGGCGGCCAACGACAATAATAGGACAAGTGACAGTGTCTAGGCGGTTGGTGGCATCAATATGAGTAGATGGGTGCAACTAATGGAAAACTTCTCAGTGCACGCGATGTACGCTTGTGGCGATCAGTGTAGATTGAACGACGAAATTCGTCCTCCATGATGCATGCTTCAATCCCCTTTTTGTCTGAATGCATTCTTCTCATCGATGCAATCCTGATGCCGCAAGGGGGAGCTACGGTGCGTCAGGGGTGTGCAATTGTGACAGGGGGTATGTCGTTTCGGGGTATACAAACTTTTCGTTACCCTTTGCAACAAAATAATCCTTGCTAGACCTTGATGATCGAGCAAGTTAGATGTCGACACCCCGTGCGCGCCGGGGGGGGGGGGGGGGGGATGACCTTGCCACTGCCCCCTCCCTGCTCAGGGCGTAGATGGTTCAGATCTTAGGATGCCTACGTAGGCCCACACTCTACACTTGAGTAAGCTCATGGAGAAACTCGGAATGTTTCTCATGTTACACAAGGGAATAGTCCTCGATGAGTTGATTCTCCCATTTCATCGAAGGACAGTTGAGAGATAATACTATGAAATTATTAGGTTGTACAATACTAAAATATATATCAATTTTTATGTTATTCTCACCTCACAAGTTATTATGTATCATGGTAATAACCATAGTATGAGTGAGCTTACCCATGTTGAGTTCTTGTATGGTCCTATCATTGAGCAACAACTACTGAATTTGAGGAGAGGAACGAGAGCAAATGGCAGCACAAATGACAATATGACCTGCAGCACACAAATAAATCGTCATTAAACATGCGCATAGCCTGTATACTCATTTACTTTATGGTGCATTGAGATGGAAAGGTGACCGCTGCTATATTGATAAGTTGACGAACTCGTAAAGCACCACCAATGCCGCAAATTATCAAAGTAGGCACCATGGTGAGACAAGGAGCAAAAAGGTATATGATGAATACCCTCATCCCTGAGAATCCCTGTGAATGTTCATGTTAGATAAATTATACCGAGGGGCATTGGGCGAGGGAATCATGTACAAAAAACACTGTATGTACTTTTAATGCAAAACTAGGGCTTGAACGTTATTCTAAATTTTGAAATATTTAATAGATGATTTTTTAATATAAAAAATGGAAAATGTAATTTAATAATGAGCAAGCATGGGACATGGATTTTTGGAACATGCTCCATGTGCGCCTATTATGAATAGTAAAATCAGAAAAAATAGACTATTCTGTTGTTTTTTTTTGTAACATACATGATCGATTGTTCTACTCACATGTGAAGTTTCATGAAGAAATGACATCCGTGGTATTCTAGGCAAAAATAATAATAATATCGGTGCTATAAAAAGGACTATGTTTGAAGTAATTTGGAGATCAGATTTCATTTTCTTCGCTAAGAATACGACGTGTGTCATTTCCTTGCAAAACTTCATATATGAATAGAACCGTCAACTAAGTTTGATTAGCTAAATTTTTTGAATTGTCTGATTTTTTTTATTTTTAGATTTTACTATTAATAATGGGTGCGCGTGGAACCATGTGCACCATTGTATTTCCCGTAAGTATGTTAGTAATGTGACTTATATAAGTTTTCCCCTTTAGCATGTATGGTAATAAAATTTCTAGTCTGCGAGAATTAGTGCTGGCATATAAGTTTTCCCCTTTACTCCCTTATAATAAGTTCAATTTTAGAATAACATTGTATTATGTAATATAAATTAAACGTGCACAACACGAATTTGTGAGTCCAATAAAATGTTAACAATGTTACAACTTTACCTGCATAATGTATTGCCCAGAGTAGGTGGTAACCACTGCACAGCTTTGTCCAGAAGCTAATAATGCCAAACCATAAAAAATTGATCTTGACCGTCCCAAAATATTCTATAAAATAAAAATGATTTCAACTGAGAGTATACATGATAATTTACTTCTATGAATTTTTATGTACATAATATGTATGGTCTATTCTTTATGGTGAATCCTACTCCCTCCGATCCATAATAAGTGTTGCAGTTTTGAACAAGTGTTCAAGACTGCGACACTTATTATGGATCGGAGGGAGTATTATACTTCTGAAATGTAAGGCGAATGACCTCCCAATTATGTTTGGGGAAATATTAACCTTGAATAGTACGGATGCTGACTTTAAAGTGAGACTGCTGCATGTGTTCGTATCATCCAGTGAAAGATTATCAGCACATATAGTTCCAGAGAGTGATACAATGGCAACATTTATGACGAGCGCAAGAAACAAAGCGAATGCATTCTCTAGCAAGAAGAACACAGATGCATCCTGCAAAAAATTTACTAAAATTATATCTGCTGGTACTTCTGCAACTAGAACCAAAGAAGTGGGTACCATAGATCTAGCAATAGCTGCAAATACTATGACCTTGTTATATATATGTTGTACAATCATGTCAGCTTTAA